>NC_064643.1:746474421-747134421 GCF_023864345.2 Schistocerca serialis cubense
TTAGACTGAAGCGCCTAGAACCGCTCGGCCTTACCTGCTACTGGTGTTGACAGATGACAGCTCCTTTGCTGAAGCTCCTAGGAAGCTTCCAGCCAACTAGTTAGCATTTGACAGTCACTCGAGGTTGTGTGTGTGGTTTTTGCCCAGATGTGAAAACTGTAATATTGTTCAGAGAATCGCCTTTTGCTGTTGGGTATGAAAACGTGTGACAAGGTAAATGAAAACCTGAGTGTGGTTTATAATGACGATTCGTCATTAGAGAGGCGGTTACGTGTTTGAACGTGGTCGAACATCCATTTTTCATGAGAATCGCTCAGAAAGCCCAGGAGATGGGGTTGCCGAAGAAACTGAAAAAGTCTGCAACATGATCGTCGAACGGAAGTGTGCAAAGTCGCAGGTTGGTGAAGAAGGAAACTGTCGGCCCGCTTAGAGCTGCGATTACTGAGGGTGGGAAAAGAAAAGTTGCTGCTTCCGACGGCTAAGATGTGATTGGAAAAGTGTAAGTATATTCGAAGGTGATTTCCCGTCGAATTTTCACCGTTGATGAAACCTACACTGATAGTTATAATCCATAAACGCAGCATCAACCCAAAGACTGCATTATTTCGTATGATTACTATGTACTGAGTGATCAAAAAGTCGGTATAAATTTGAAAACTGAATAAATCACGAAATAATGTAGATAGAGAGGTACAAATGGACACACATGCTTGGAATGACATGGGGTTTTACTAGAACCAAAAAAATAAAGTTAAAAAATGTCCGCAGATGGCGCTTCATCTGATCAGAATAGCAATAATTAGCATAACAAAGTAATACAAAGCAAAGATGATGTTCTTTACAGGAAATGCTCAATACGTCCGCCATCATTCCTCAACAATGGCTGTAGTCGAGGAATAATGTTGTGAACAGCACTGTAAAGCATGTCCGGAGGTGTGGTGAGGCATTGGCTTTGGATGTTGTCTTTCAGCATCCCTAGAGATGTCGGTCGATCACGATACGCTTGCGACTTCAGGTAACCCCAAAGCCAATAATCGCAAGGACTGAGGTCTGGGGACCTGGGAGGCCAAGCATGACGAAAGTGGCGGCTGAGCACACGATCATCACCAAACGACGCGCGCAAGAGATCTTTCACGCGTCATCTGTCGGACATTTTGTGAACTTTGTTTTTTTTCGGTTCTAATAAAACCTCATGTCATGTCAAGCATGTGTGTCAATTTTTATTCCGTGATTTACTAAGTTTTCAAATTCATACTGATTTTTGATCACCCTGTATATCTGAATTTGCCCCGAAAAAGAGGCGAAAACTTTTTCGTTGTCAAGAAATACTACGGCGCCACTTCGTGGAATAAAAAATGTCACATACATAGAGAATGGAAAAATTATATCTTGATAAATTAGCGTGTGACGAAGGACCGCTTCGATAAAAAATGGATGGAAATGCAGCATCATCTGGTGAATAACTAAGTATTGTTTCTACATCTATATTTACGTTTACGTCTTCATAGATACTCCGCAAGCCACTGTACGGTGCGTGACGGAGGGTACTCTGTACCACTACTGGTCATTCCCTTCCCTGTTGCAGTCGCAGCCAGAGTGAGAGTAAACCGAATGTCTATATGTCTCTGTATGAGCGCTAATTTCTCGTGTCTTATCTTAGTGGTGCTTAGGCGCAATGTATGTTGGCGGCAGTAGACTCGTTCGGCAGTCAGCTTCAAACGTCGGTTTTCTAAATTTTCTCAGTAGTGTTTCACGAAATGAACGTCACGTTCCCTCCAGGGATTCTCATTTGAGTTCCCAAAGTATATCCGTAACACTTACGTGTTGTTCGAACCTACCGGTAACAAATCTAGCAGCTCGCCTCTGAATTGCTTCGATGCCTTCCTTCAATCCTATCTGGTACGGATCGCAAACACTCGAATATTACTCAAGAATGGGTCGCACCAGCGTCCTATATGCGGTCTCCTTTACAGTGATCCACTCTTTCCTACAATTCTCCCAACAGACCGAAGTCGACCATTCGGGTTCCTTACCACAGTTCTCGCATGCTCATTCCATTTCATACCGCTTTACAACGTCACGCCCAGATATTTAAACGACTTAACTGTGTCAAACAGGACACTACTAATACTGTAACCAAACATTACAGGTTTGTTCTTCCCACTCATCCGTATTAACTTACATTTTTCCACATTTGTGTGTGTACTTTATCGCGACAACACCCTTGCACATTTTTAAGGAGTGATCGTCACAAAACCTTAGGAATTACGTCATGAATTGGTACTGTGACCCCTTTATTCACTTGATCTGTATCCTTGCGATTTCTCCTAGATCCCCCACAGAAAGAAATGGTTCACTGGTAAGAGAAACTGTAATGAGGAATTCGTAGTCAGAATAGAGGGGTATTTGGGAAAGTTTGAAAATTCCTATGTTTGAAGGGATTAAAAATATACCGGAGAAGTTTGGTAAAGTGTATAGGCCATCCTTAACAGGGGACGATACTGCAAGAGTAGCAACTTTTTAATGGTTTCTTCATGTCTTACACGAATACTGCATTAGTAGTGTAGCGCTTGACAGAGTCACGTCGATTAAATATTTGGGCGTAACATTGCAGAGCGATATGAAGTGGGTCAAGCATGTAATGGCAGTTGTGGGGAAGGCGGATAGTCATCTTCGGTTCATTGGTAGAATTTTGGGAAGATGTGGTTCATCTGTAAAGGAGACCGCTTATAAAACACTAATACGACCTATTCTTGAGTACTGATCGAGCGTTTGGGATCCCTATCAGGTCGGATTGAGGGAGGACATAGAAGCAATTCAGAGGCGGGCTGCTAGATTTGTTACTGGTAGGTTTGATCATCACGCGAGTGTTACGGAAATGCTTCAGGAACTCGGGTGGGAGTCTCTGAAGGAAAGGAGGCGTTCTTTTCGTGAATCGCGACTGAGGAAATTTAGAGAACCAGCATTTGAGGCTGACTGCAGTACAATTTTACTGCCGCCAACTTACATTTCGTGGAAAGACCACAAAGATAAGATAAGAGAGATTAGGGCGCATACAGAGGCATATAGAGCCGGCTGGGGTGGCCGAGCGGTTCTAGGCACTACAGTCCGGAACCGCGCGATGGCTACGGTCGCAGGTTCGAATCCTGCCTCGGGCATGGATGTGTGTGATGTCCTTAGGTTAGTTAGGTTTAAGTAGTTCTAAGTTCTGGGGGACTGATGACCTCAGAAGTTAAGTCCCATAGTGCTCAGAGCCATTTGAACCATTTTTTTTTTTTTTGTTTTAGGCATATAGGCAGTCATTTTTCCCTCGTTCTGTTCGGGAGTGGAACAGGGAGAGGCCACGCACAGTATGGTGGATTGCGGAGTATGTATGTAGATGTAGAATACTCATGTAATCGCCTTGTACATATAACACAGTAATGGTTGTGATGGATGTGGATGGAAAGGGTAAAGCACTGTGACACAACTAAGGACGCCGTGCTACAGCGAGACTCCAAGATTCGAAACACTTGTGGCTAAGTAAAACCGAGTTTATTTTTGGATTTCCTGTCTGGCGAAGTGGACAGGAAGACAAAGGAGGCTGCGTTTACTGCTGTGGAGCGTCTGCCTTGCGCCTCACGGGAGGCAGTGGCGGCGGCGGCGGCGGCGGCGGCAGTGGCGCGCTAGCCCAGTACCGGGATTTATGTGAGGACGAGCTGCCCGCTAGGGCGCGGACTCGGGTCTTAACTTGCCTGGCGCAGTAGCTGCACGCTATTTCCGTCTCTATTCAGAGCTGCGCCGGATCCCAGGGGACACTGTATGTGTATGTGTGTGTGTGTGTGTGTGTGTGTGTGTGTGTGTGTTCAAAAACGGTTCAAATGGCTCTGAGCACTATGGGACTCAACTGCTGTGGTCATAAGTCCCCTAGAACTTAGAACTACTTAAACCTAACTAACCTAAGGACAGCACACAACACCCAGCCATCACGAGGCAGAGAAAATCCCTGACCCCGCCGGGAATCGAACCCGGGAACCCGGGCGTGGGAAGCGAGAACGCTACCGCACGACCACGAGATGCGGGCCTGTGTGTGTGTGTGTGTGTGTGTGTGTGCTGCCCTGCACCACACGGGAGCGTCCAGACCCCCGCCCGCACACACGCCGAGCTCGCGACTCAACTTCCATGGCCAATGTCACTTTGGGTGCTACAGTACAATCTCCCCATTGCCGTACTGGACATAAATTGTTGTTGGAGACTTTAATACGTTGGATGAGCTTTTGTCTGGCAAGGGGATGTGATCAGTATGTAAGGGGTCCGTAGGCCCTTACTATAAGTTTGCACTCGGCACAGGTCGATAGGGCAAACAATCGGTAGTGTCGTGTTGCGAATGCGAGTGTAGAGTTCTGTTCCCAGGTTGCGGGCCGTGCCGTGTGGAGGCCGGTTGATGTAATGCAAGGCTTACCGACAAAGGGAGTGGCCATCGCCGCGGTTTAACCCCTTTGTGTTAGAATAATACGGGAAAGTGAAGAAGTACAATTACGAGAGTGATCAGTGATATTTCTGTGCCGATATTTTTGGTTTCGCGTCTACCGCGCCAGCATCATTTGGATTTCAGTGTTGGAGTGCAGTGTTGGATTACAGTGATTGAATTTGCGTGTGACGATAATGAATAGCGAGGAAGCCTGTGCTGAGATTAGCCGTTATTAAATATGTATGACGAAGGCAGTGTCTGTCTCCTTTTTCTTGTGTTTTAGAGACAAATATAGGTTCTTCATTAATGAAGCTGTGTTGGCGTTCTTCTTGTCACCAGACATTTCATTATTACAGCATTTGAGAAGGACAAAATGGAATGTAACAACTCCGTAGCAGTCAAATCCGATTGCCAGCCCCATTAGGTACACGGTCACATCAATTAATATTTATTTGGGCTGCTATTTGATCCCGATCGAGCGGGATACATAAATCGGAGGTGTTACAAGTAGGAAACCACTTTCAAAGTGCATGACGTGAGCTTTACTCCGACGCTGACAGTGATCCAACGGTAAAGGCTAATATGTACTGACGACAACGTCTCTATTCTTTTATTTCTTTCTCATCATTTCATTCAGCAATAATTTATTTTTTGTTTCATTTGGGTGTACGCTAGTTCTCTGGTTATACTAGCGACTCACCCTGGCTTCTCACGAGTAGAGCTTAGTACCCACAACCGGGCGATTTGTTTGGCGCATACGGCAAGAAAAAGGAATAAAAGTTAGATGGTGTTAATACTTTTATCATTCTTTACCTCCTCTGCATTACTGCAGATGACGTGTCACTGAGCACATTTGTTCTGTGCATGCAGTACACGTGAGGTGTCTAGTTGTTTCCACTGCCCTGTGTGGAAGACGTAAGTTCTTTTACACTTCACTAACCTGCTGTCTTCATGGTGATGATGTCCCCAGCGCAGAAAACAGCACGCAGGTCGTGGATTCTTTTTCTTGAGGCTGAAATTAACTTCGCAAGGAACTGCTGCTACGAATAAACTATAACTCATTTGGGATGCCACTCTCGTGTTTATTGATATAGACACGAGAACATATTCTTGATCACAACTTATTGAACATATCTTTCCACAGTCATTATGTCTGGCTAAAATAACATGAAATACAGCCTACCACAGACAACATGTCTGTCTGCTGGAACCGTCAGAACTGGAGAATATAATTACATGAATCAAATACTACTATTACAGACAACATTTCTGTACCTAGCGACGGTTGGGACTGTAGTAAATAAAATTGCATGAAACAAATACTGCTATAACAGACAACATGTCTGTCTACTGGAACGGTCAGAACTGGAGAGCCGGACTGCTCGAGATACTTTGCGTGTCAAGCCAGCAAGGCGTGATTCGAACACCAACGAAGTCCATCGGCAGTAATTTCGTCAGTCTTTTGTTTTAGTAATACTTTGACTTTAATAATTTTGAAATGACTGATTGATAGCTGGCTATTGAGAGACGTTTATTTAAAAAAATTAAGTAATTTGGATGACAGGTTTAATTAATAATAGCAACTAAAGTTTAACGTTTTGGCGCCCTACCGGTACCTCATCCCACATTGCGTCATCTCTAAGCTTCTTGCATCTCCAGTGCCCTGGGAATAACTTCCTGGAGCCTAATATGATGGCTGAATAAGCCAGAAATATTACACGTAACGGTAATAAATTATATACACAAACCTTCCTCACGAATCGTTCTGCGAGCTGTGGCTATAAAGTAGTAGGAATGATCCTGTTCCAGAGTAAGTCGGCATTCCCTAAGATGAACGACCAATAATTGTGAAGCGTGAAGCCTTGTCATTCAAGTGCAGCATCTCTGATGTCAGTTTCGCCGTGGCCATCGTTTGTGAAATTGCTGTTATTTCGTTTTGTCGGAAAAATAATAAGTGCAGCACTTTCACATGAAACTTAGAGGAAATGCTACTGGAACCTATCTTTTACAAAAAGAAGAGTAAGGCGAAGACTGCTTATCACGCACGCGATTTTTTGCGTGGTTCAATCGCTTCCAGTGTACCCTAGAATACACTGAAGATGATTCATGCACGGGACGCCCTTGAAGATCGAAAACGGCTGAAAATATTTAAAAAAAGTAGGTAATCTGATTCGATATGACAGGCGGTTGAGTATTCGGTCGATTGCAGAAACGGTAGGAATTGACAAAGAATGCGTAAGACGAACATTGCGTAACCATTTTAACACGAAAAAAGTGTGTGCAAAACTGGTGCCGAAAATTCTCACAATCGATCAGAAAGAAGCTCTTGAAAATGTTTTTACTGATACTTTGAATACTATTGAAAATGATCCTAATGTCTTGGTAAAAGTGATGACATAAATCTCGATTTTTCACTTATAATCCAGAAATTTAGTGGCAGTCCATACACGAGAAGCGCCCAATTCACCGAGAACATTAAAAGTTCAAAAGAGAAAATCAAGATGCGAAGCATGATAATTTTTTTTTCGATGGACTTGGAATTGTGTATCTTCACTGGCTCCACATGGTCAGACTGTTAACCAAATTACTACCTTCATGTTCTTGCTCAACTCTATGACTAGATAAGGAAAAGAACAACCCGAATTGTGGACAAACAACTAATGGGTTATGCGTCAAGACAACACACCAACTAATACTGCATTATGTGTTAAGAGGTTCCTAGCGAAGTACAGCATCCCAGTTAGACCACCATCTTATTCGCCTGACCTTGCGCTAAGTGACTTTTACCTATCCCCGGCTGAGACTTGCATTAAAAGTAACAAGATTTCAGTTCGTTGAAGCAGTGAACGTCAACCCCACGCTTTCTTTCTTCCCTGAAGCATTGAAACAAAAAGTGACAAGCGTCTGCAAGGAGCTCACAGAGGAAGACTTCCAGCACTGTTTCCAATCGGAAATTCTCATGGAGTCTTGTTGAGTAGGAGGAGGGGAGTATACTGAGGGTGGTAGTAACTAAATATGTATGTCTTTGTAATAAAATGTTTCACAGCAATAGTCCCGTTATTTTAGAGCCACACATCGTTATCTATTAACAACCTTCTTCGTACGCTCGTTTAGGCAAATGCTGACTTGCCCGCACTCTCCACCTCAGAAAATGCCGTACTTAACAGTTTAAATAAGATCGCACACAGAACAAAGTTCACACAACTGACAGACAGATGGCGAGCACTACTTCCCACCCTTAAGTAACTGGCAACTGTGGATACAGGAAGGGCTTCCTCCCGCAAACTTAAATAAAATAAATTTCCAACACTTGAGTACAGTAGGGAACCGGTAACTGCAAGGTGTAAATGGCAACGCAAAGAAAGATAAATATACACGAGCCTCCCTCGTGAATCAGTCTCTCTATTACTGAAAATCGTATCAAAATTTCCAACGGCATTGCCGCAGTGGTAACACCGGTTCCCGTCAGACCGCCGAATTTAAGCGCTGTCGGGCTTGACTGATACTTGGATGGCTGACCATCCGAGTCTGCCGAGCGCTGTTGCCAAGCGGAGTGCACTCAGCCCTTCTGAGACCGATTGAGGAGCTACTTCACTGAGAAGAAGCGGCTCCGCTCACGAAAATTGACAACGGCTGGATGAGCAGTGTGCTGACATCATGCCTGTCCATATCCGCATCCAGTGACGCCTATCGGCTGAGGCTGACATGGCGGTCGGTCGGTACCGTTGGGCCATCGGAGGCCTGTTCGTACGGAGAGTATCAAAGTTCCTATAGGAACTCGTGAGATTAGCCTGCACGTACAGACACAAAAACGCGGCGGAATATTTCTATTTATAATATGTGTAGACAGATGATGGTCGAAGTAGAGACAGTGTACAATAGCGTCTGGCTGTACTAACAAAAGCAGTTCGGAAGAAGAGAATGTTTTTGCCATCGAATATAAATTGAAATGTTTGAAAAACTTTTCTACAGGCATTTGTATGGTGTTTAGCCTTGTACGGAAATGAGACGTGGACGATAAATAATTCTGACAAGAATGGATTAGCAGCTTTGGATATGTGCTGCCGCAGACGAAAATTAGACGCGAAGGTGTGATAACAAATGAAGTGGTACTGAATAGAACTGGGAAGAAAATTGCCGGCCGAAGTGGCCGCGCGGTTCTGGCGCTGCCGTCTGGAACCGCGAGACCGCTACGGTCGCAGGTTCGAATCCTGCCTCGGGCATGGATGTGTGTGATGTCCTTAGGTTAGTTAGGTTTAACTAGTTCTAAGTTCTAGGGGACTAATGACCTCAGCAGTTGAGTCCCATAGTGCTCAGAGCCATTTGAACCATTTTTTGGGAAGAAAATTAATTTATGGCACAACTTGACTGAAAGAAGCGATCGGGTGATAGGACACATCTTGCGAATCGACGAATCGTCAGTTTGGAAATGTTGGGATGTGCGGGAGAAAAATTGTAGGGAGGAACAGGGCTTGGCTACAATAATCAGGCTCTAATGGACACACAGAGAATAGAACTTTCTGAAATGCTGAATATTAGGTGGGTATATTGGATAACTAACGAAGAGGACCTTGCACAGCACAGGCTTGGCAGACCCCACCACTGTCAGTAGTAAAGAAAACAACAGCAATATTTAATATATTCAGTTAATTTTTACAGTTCATTTAGTTATAGTTACGTCTCCGTTGTATTTAGTTTTGAAGCCCTCATAGTAGCAGTGATCAAAAATTTTACTTGCTTGCATAATTTCCAGATAGACATTGTTATTCTCTTGACCGGTCACAGTAACAGAAAAGTTCCTTAACGTGTTATGACACCGCACAGAGTACGAACTGCAATAGGGTCGCCATCTGTAAGAGTCTGTACTAGCTTCTCTCCGCACGAGCACCTACACAGAGTGTTGTTGCTTCCGTTCTTCCAACCGTAACTTTGAGCACTCGCCAAATGGCGACTCACAGACGGTTGCAATCTTCAACCCTTGTGAACAATCCTTACGAGGTACTACCAGCCGGGCCCACTGCAACAAGGTTTTCTGCGAAGTTTCACTCCACCATCACTTTGTTAACCTGGCATGGTACGAGTAGAGCCTGGCGTCCAACTCTGGAGCGTCACCATCGGTGATAGGCTATTAGCTGCTTACAGGCATTGATAAATATCAAGGCTCCCCGTGAGACCCACTGACTGACACGTTACATTACACCAGTGGTTCCCAACAGGCGGTCCGCGAGCTATGCCAGAGCGGTCCGCAAGATGCTATTACAACAAAAAATATATTAAATATGTTTGGTATGATAACAGATTTTTTGTTTTGGCCGCTTCCTGCATGAGCAGAACTTTAGCGAACGCTCTCTTCTGCGTCTAGCGTCTTACAAGAGCCAACTGACACTAGCACACTCTAGCGCAAAACTAGAATTAGATAGAGGCAAATAGTTCTGCTGTATGCCGTTAGACTGCGCGCGCTGCCTCTTTGCAGCTGACAACTGACAGTCACTTTACACAGAAACAAATATAGGAATCGGCTCGACGTGCGGTCGGATTTCAGAGTGAAAGTTTCAAGTTAGGAATCTAATATTTCAGAAATAATGGACTCAAAGGTCAGATTGAACTCATCTCATTAAGAACTGAAAATTAAAACTAACTGTAGCTATACTGATGGAGTAATCTGCTGTAACTGTATTTTTTCAAATAAATAATACCTTGTATGAAATTAGTGTTTTCTTATTTTTCACGTATGTCGACTCAATGCAATCTTAAGTGTACTCGTAGTACAGTTGAAAGACAAATACACTCAGTTTTAATTTTTTCCTGTCATTTTCAGTTCATACTCGATTTTTATTTTTTTAAGGAGTGTGTTATAGTAAACTCCCAGATTTGAAGACAAAGATTTTGAGCAATAATCAAAAATTTAACAATAACAATGATGGCGAAATTGAAAAAGTTTTAAGCTCAATATTTATTTCAATAATGAATGTGTCAGTGTTTTTTCTAAGTGCCAAAAATAGAAAAAGAATCATAATTAGGCTTTTTTTTTAGGTTGTTGATAGTGTGATATGACAAGGTACCAATCACGCTCGGTGAGGGGGTCCTCGAGAAAATTTTGTAGGGAACCCCTGTATTACACCATTAGTCTTGCCTCTGCTGATTTCTGTGACAGCTGTATTCGCGCTCACGCGCGCGCGCGCGCGCACACACACACACACACACACACACACACACACACACACACTGTGACGTCCGTTTGGGATTCGTGACGTCACATACAAAGGAAATTATTACATATATATTTTATATATTTTTTTATTTTTAATTTATCAGCATGATTCTTTCTCTCAGGGATATTGTCTTTTTTTTATCACTTTTACTTACGTGCATAAGTAAATATGAAACGGGTTCTTGTAGGGCCTCAGTTATTCATGTACCAACTTTAGATTTTGAACGTGCCGTTAACTGAATTGAATGTAATTTTGTTAATTTCTATTTATTGATTGCAAAGCAAGGCTTGAGAGAATTTCGATTGTTGCCGTGGAGCGGCCAAGATGAAACTTACTGAACTCATGGAATCTGTATAATTTAAAAATATGAACTTTAGCGTAAATTGATTATCTGTTGCAATTTTAAAAGGTTCGTACAACGAAATCTCTCGCATTTACATTTACTGTTAACACTTTGATAAATAAATTAATAGTTCGGCGCGCAATGGCCGCCCAGAGCTTGCATCGGAAGATGAGCTTCTCGGAGAGCAATTACCGAAAAAATGCTTATTAAAAATAATTAGCCACTGCGAGCATTTGAGGTGACAGCTATTACAAAGAAATTCATTTTGTAATAATAATAACAAGTTTATTTTAGCAATAAATAGGAATAACTTACTTAAAACATGTGTAGCCGTTCAATGGCTGCCTTCCCTATAGGGAAACAAAACAGTGTATGTACCACAAAACACGCCCTTCCTCCTTGGCCGTACAATCGCGTCTCTTTCGATCCTTTTTTTATTTTCATAGACATTAAATAAAGATGCTATCGCTGCATATCAGTTGTTTCAAGAACATTAACTATATCTTTTACACTAATTATATTCATGAAATACGTAAAGTACGATTTACAACCACTAAAAATATCAATATTTATATGACGTACCGTCACAACACACAACCACCAGTCTAGTTCTGCGTCACCGATGGCCACGTTTTCGACGAGGAGTTAACCCTGACTTTGCTCCCTAGCGTTATGAATCACTGCTCAACAACAGTCGCCATAGCGTTTTTTTTTTTGTTTTTTTTTCCCCCTGGCGGCCCGAAACGTGAGCAGAAATAATTCATTTCTCGCTGTCGCCGGCTGCTTAGAAAGCTAAAGAACGATAGTTGGGATCGTTACGGTTCCGCGCGGCAGGGGACAAATGAAACAGAAGTCGCGCTCGTTCCGGGAAACACTCGGTCCATTCCTCGTAACAAGACCGCAGCGGGCCGCCGGGTATAGCTGCTCGAGAACACAGATTCCCTTTTTTTTTGTCGTCGGCGGAGATCTGAACGCAGCGTTTTTTTGCGGGGTGGGAGGAGGTCACAGGCGGCGACTCCACAGGCGGGGGTGGTTTCCGGTGAGGCGAGGCGTGTTTCTCCGAGGGCCCGCCGTGAAATCCGTTCCGCGGCGCTGCTGCCCGCACGTGGTGATGCTGCGGTCGCATCCGGCCGGGCGATGCCCGGCGGCTATCCGGCCGCCATCGGCCACGTCCCGCGCCGCCGGCGGGTTTCAATTAGAGCCACAGATCTGGCGGGCGCGCGCAGGTATGCCTCAGGTGTGTGTGGTGTGTGTGCGAGGCTGCCAGCCCTGCTCTCATCTCCTCAGCTGCCACCTCGCGGCCGGAGTTCACGCCATCCGTCATGCCGCGATACCATCCGCGGCCCTGCGGCTTATTTAGTTTCTCCAGGTGCCGCCCGCATTCTCCTCGGCACCATAATAAAAAGCTCATACTGCGGGAATTACGGCAATTTTATGGGACCCCCGTCTTCTCGGGCCTTCGTCACGCTACGCTGGAGCCGCGAGTAAGAACTGGGCAGCAGGAACTGCGTCACGTACTCAAGTGCCGCGGCTGCACTCGGTAACTGGCTTTATTGCGTGGCTAGAAAAACCAATTCAGCCCGTCGATATAGACCGGGTATCGGCAAAATTTTTATATGTATACTGGTTGGATTCTCTTCGCTACAGTGTGCCGTCACGTGCGCACAATACATAATGGATAGCTGTCACTGCAGCTGCCAACGTAGCCGAGGTCGCTGACGCACGTTAGTGTTAGTACGATGTTTCTCGACCGCAAGTAGCCGGCGCGAATCGTGGACAGATAGAGGCGGCACAGTGGTTAAGCCACACGCCTTGTGTTCAACTGAAGAGGGCTTCAAATCATCGTACAATCATCCATATTTAAATTTTCCATGTTGTTGTTGTGGTCTTCAGTCCTGAGACTGGTCTGATGCAGCTCTCCATGCTACCCTATCCTGTGCAAGCTACTTCATCTTCCGGTACTTACTGCAACCTACATCCTTCTGAATCTGCATAGTGTATTCATCTCTTGGTCTCCCTCTACGATTTTTACCCTCCACACTGCCCTCCAATACTATATTGGTGATCCCTTGATGCCTCAGAACATGTCCTACCAACCGATCCTTCCTTTTAGCCAAGTTGTGCCACAAATTTCTCTTCTCCCCAATTCTATTAAATACCTCCTCATTAGTTGTGTGATCTACCCACCTAATCTTCAGCATTCTTCTGTAGCACCACATTTCGAAAGCTTCTATTCTCTTCTTGTCTAAACTATTTATCATCCACGTTTCACTTCCATACATGGCTACACTCCATACAAATACTCTCAGAAACGACTTCCTGACACTTAAATCTATACTCGATGTTAACAAATTTCTCTTCTTCAGAAACGCTTTCCTTGCCATTGCCAGCCTACATTTTATATCCTCTCTAATTCGACCATCACCAGTTATTTTGCTCCCCAAATAGCAAAACTCCTTTACTACTTTAAGTGTCTCATTTCCTAATCTAATTCCCTCAGCATCACCCGACTTAATTCGACTACATTCCATTATCCTCGTTTTGCTTTTGTTGATGTTCATCTTATATCCTCCTTTCAAGACACTGTCCATTCCGTTCAACTGCTCTTCCAAGTCCTTTGCTGTCTCTGATAGAATTACAATGTCATCGGCGAACCTCAAAGTTTTTATTTCTTCTCCATGGATTTTAATACCTACTCCGAATTTTTCTTTTGTTTCCTTTACTGCTTCCTCAATATACAAATTGAATAACATCGGGGAGAGGCTACAACCCTGTCTCACTCCCATCCCAGCCACTGCTTCCCTTTCATGCCCCTCGACTTTTTCCATGTTTACAGTAAATCATAAGATGCAGTAATTGTTTAAAAACCGGACGAGTTGGCGCGTAAGTCAAGACACAGAACTCGGATTCTCTGTTCAAATCCCTCTCCAGCCTTCCTGATTCAATTTTTCCGTGGTTTCCCTAAATAATTAAGGCAAATTCTGGGATGCTTCCTTTGAAAAGGGCTGAGTTCCTTTGCCATCCTTCTATAATCTCAGCTTGCCCTCTGTCTCATACCTTCGTCTTCGATGAGGTGCTAACCCCAATCTTCCTTGTTTCGTAGAAAACACAGCGGCAAGTGGCCACATTAATTTAGTCATTTATTGCATTAAGAAAACTCGCCCTACTGTACGTCTTAAGCAGATCACAGAATGCATTCATAGTATTGAAAATTCTCTACTCACCGGCGATTATTCATGAGAGACATGGATATCCTCAGGAGTGCCCCATGGAAGAGTGATAGGCCCGCTGTTGTTCTCTGTATACGTAAATGATATGGCGGACGGGGTGGGCGGCAGTATGCGGTTGTTTGCTGATGATGCTGTGGTGTACGGTAAGGTGTCGAAGTCGGCTGACTGTAGAGAGATACAAGATGACTTAGACAAAATATCCAGTTGTTATGATGAATGGCAGCCAGCCCTAAATGTAGAAAAGTGTAAGTTAATGCTCATGACTAGGAAGACCAAACGTGTAATGTTCGGACACACTATTACTAGTGTCCTTCTTGACACATTCAAGTCCTTTAAATATGGATCTGAGCACTATGGGACTTAACTTCTGAGGTCATTAGTCCCCTAGAACCTAGAACTACTTAAACCTAACTAACCTAAGACATCACACACATCCATGCCCGAAGCAGGATTCGAACCTGCGACCGTAGCGATCGCGCGGTTCCAGACTGTAGCGCCTAGAATCGCTCGGCCACACCGGCTGGCACGTTTAAATATCTGAGCATAACGTTCCAAAGGTATATGAAGTGGAGCGAGTATGTGATAACTGTGATAGGGAAGGCGAATGGACGATTCGTTTTGTTGAGAGAGTTGTAGGAAAGTGATTCACCAACAAACGAGATCGCATATAGGACGCTGGTGCGGCCTATTCTTGAGTACTTCTCGAGTGTTTCGGGTCCGAACCATGTCGGACTGAAGGAAGAGATCGAAGCAACTCAGAGTCGAGCTGCTGCATTTGTTACCAGTAGGTTCGAACAACATGTATGTGTTACAGAGGGCCCGCCGTGGTGGCCGAGCAGTTCTAGGCGCTTCAGCCCGGAACCGCGCGACTGCTACGGTCGCAGATTCGAACGCTGCCTCGAGCATGGATGTGTGTGATGTCCTTAGTTAGGTTTAACTAGTTCTAAGTTCTAGGGGACTGATGACATCAGATGTTAAGTCCCATAGTGCCCAGAGCCATTTGAACGATTTTTTTGTTACAGAGGTGCTTGAGAAACTCAAATGGGAATCCCTGATCCCTGGAGGTAAGGCGATGTTCTTTCGTTTTTCCCTCGCTCTAATGGCGAATGGAACAGAAAAGGAAATGACAAGTAGTAGTGGTACGGTGGCTTGCGGAACATGTGTGTGTGTGAATTCCTAAGGGACAAAATTGCTGAGGTCATCGGTCCCTAGACTTACACACTACTTAAACTAACTTATGCTAAGAACAACATACACACCCATGCCGAGGGAGGACTCGAACCTCCGGTGGGAGGGGCCGCGCAGTCCGTCACATGGCGCCTCAAACCGCACGGCCACTCCGCGCGGCTGTCATTTCCTGTTTTCATGTTATTTTTGACAACTTCCCTAGCTACTTACATGAATATGGTGTCTGTTCTTTCGGACATGCCCGAAAGAACAGACACCATATTCATATAAGTATATAGATCTGGCAATACCGGCCACGATCTCCTCCTTCTGTGCGGATGCACACATATTCCCCGAACTCTTACGGGACTTGGTAAGATTGTCTTCCACGAGTAATGAGTATGTTGGGGTGGGCCAATACGAATGCAGTTTGTGGACATACAAGGTGAGCATGTTGGTCTCACGGCAGGCGTGCGCGAGATAGTCCCTGCAGTCGTACTTTCCTCTGTGCCCTCGGTGGCTCAGATGGATAGAGCGTCTGCCATGTAAGCATTAGATCTCGGGTTCGGATCCCGGTTGGAGCACACATTTTCACCTGTCCCCGTTTATATATATCAACCCCCAGTCAGCAGCTGAAGGTATTAATATAATTCTAATTACTTCCCTAGTTGTCTTTGTCTGGCGTTGAGCGTAGGTTCTGTTGCTCGCGGTAGGAATACAGACCGAAATGTAAACAGCACACCCTCCGCACCGCCCTAGCAATTGCTTTTCGCCGCCTTTAAATAATAAAACGGTCAGCAGAAATTCTAAACCAACGGAAAGGCTATTCCAGAATAACATAATTTGAAGCAGTTACATGGAAAACTCCGCCACGCAACATAGTTTACCAAAACAGTTTCGATAGACGCACCTCTGTAAGCAGAAACACAGAGCGAGAGTTGTCAGGTATTGAACGTGATTTAAGAAAACTGAGTGCCGGATTCTACTCTTTACATGGCCTAAAGACACTGTCCCTGCTGACTGAATTATCCACCACACTAATCTCGATTGTCTCCTTTACTACTCTGTTCCAGAAGTTTCTGGTCTACACCACGACTCCGGTACTTTCGTACCACGACTCCGGTACTTTCGTACTTTATTTCATGCTCATGGGTGGGAATATACTTCCATTCTTTAAAGAGCACTGTGATTCTGTTATTAAGTTGCTCTCGGAAATATACGGTAGGCAATTATTCTGCTGTGCAGTGCGTTTCTGAAAATTTTGGTAAACACGGGTAACAATATTATATGCCTATTTATTACAAATACCGGGTGATCAAAAATTCAGTATAAATTTGAAAACTTAATAAACCACGGAATGGTGTAGATAGAGAGGTCAAAATTGACACACACGCTTGGAATGACATGGGGTTTTATTAGAATGAAAAAAAAAGTTCACAAAATGTCCGACGTCAGTAACTGCTACCGTGACGGGTGAGAGGTACGCCGATATGTTAAAGAATCGCATCATCCCCAGCCTGGCTGATAAGCACCTGCGAGAACGTACGATGTTTATGCAGGATGGCGCTCCATCCCATATTGCTAGACGCGTGAAAGATCTCTTCCGCGCGTCGTTTGGTGATGACCGTGTGCTCAGCCACCACTTTCGTCATGCTTGACCTCCCAGGTCCCCAGACCTCGGTCCGTGCGATTATTGGCTGTGGGGTTACCTGAAGTCGCAAGCGTATCGTGATCGACCGACATCTCTAGGGATGCTGAAAGACAAGATCCGACGCCAATGCCTCACCATAACTTCGGACATGCTTTACAGTGCTGTTCGCAACATTATTCCTCCACTACAGCTATTGCTGAGGAATGATGGTACATATTGAGCATTTCCTGTAAAGAACATCGTCTTTGCTCGTGTTACTTTGTTACGCTAATTATTGCTATTCTGATCAGATGACGCGCCATCTGTCGGACATTTTTTGAACGTTTGTATTTTTTTTTGGTTCTAATAAATCCCCACATCATTCCAAGAATGTGTGTCAATTTGTACCTCTCTATCTACATTATTCCGTGATTTATTCAGTTTTCAAATTTATACTGACTTTTTGATCACCCGGTATTTCCATTCCTTAAACAGTACTGTAATTCTGTTATTAAGTTGTTCTCGGAAATATACAGTAGGCAATTATTCCGCTGTGCAGTGCGTTTATGAAAATATTGGTAATCACTGGTAACAGTATTCTATGCCTATGTATTACAAATACTTAGTGATCAAGGTCACCCACTGTGTGCGACAGCAAAGGTTGTTTATAGTGAAATGTATAAGTGTGATATATTATGAATCGGAAACGTGTACTGTTTGCATTTGGTACCTGAGAAGTAGTGAACACATGAAAAGAGCATAGAAATGAAAACCACTAATGATGTTTAGTATGAATAGGTGACGCATGTTTGAATAAGAACGAAATAAACAGTCAGTTGCAAAAGATCGATTTGTCTTTATGTACGTTAATAGTACGATTTAAGTAGCAATTGAGGAAGAAGACTGCAGATGTTAGCAGTACTATATAATATTGTTTACTACGCAAAAGTTGCACTGTGCTTCGTACCAAGATAAGGATGAGAGTCATACAAAATACGGTGACTGTCCTCCAGCAGTGTTCTTCTTACTGCCCCGTCAGCAACGAGTGTACTAGAGGACAGGCAGAACCGGCACCCTCGCTTACTGCGGGCCGATATTCGCGGCACGAGTGGCGTATCTCAGTGGCGGGAGCCGGCTGGCCGAGACTTACGCGACTTATAATTGATGCCGCAAGGGTGGACAGGGTGGCGCGGCATTCGCAGGAATCTCAATGAGCCGGAGGGCCCCCCCCGGATTCGGCCAGGTCAAAGGCGGGCGGCGGCCGATGCCCTCGGGCTGTGGGCCGCCGCCGGCGGGCGGTTTCCATGGCAACGCGGGGATCCTGGCGCCAGGCGCCGCCGCCGCCCCCGCCACCCCGGCGCGGCCCGGCGCCGCCCCGCACGTGCAGACGAGACGCAGTCTGTCGGCGACCAGCGCCGTCTGCGGAATGCGACTCTGCGAGCGCTGCGGCGGCGGCCCGGGGGTGGGCGTCGGGGGTGGTGGAGGCGGCGCCGGCGGCGGGGGCGGCAGTCGGCACGGGGGCAGCACCCGGCTGCGCGTATGACAGCGTCTGGAGAGGTGAGTGCAGCGGCGGCACACTGGCGGTTCTAGCAGAGGCGTCTGAACCGTTACCTCAAGTAGTCTGTTCTGGGTCTCCGGTACACTGCTTGTGAGCAAGCTCACCTGAAAAGAGACTAGTTACCCCCTGAAAGACTACACTCGTCGCCCGGCAGAGTTCTGGACAGTGCTGAACTGATAGCAGCCGGTCTTGTGACTAAAGTCATGGGAGTTGGTTGTATGGGAGCAACACAGTATGATGGGTCGAATTGGAGACGTCAGAGAATGACAGAAAGGGGCTGTCTTGTTTGGAAGTGCTTTTGACCGCACCGTGGATGTAGCTGCCCGATTTGTCGGTGTCTCTGTGCGGACTGTCTAAGGGCCACATAAAGCACTGCATTCAGACTGTATTTCCAGTGTCCTCCAACTGTGCCATTAAGTATGCCATCGAGATTGAACTCATCCTATTCACATCGCTTAGGCGTCAACTAGTTTCCAGGTAGCCCGCTGTGTCGCTGCTGTGTCCATGCCATTAGAGAGCCTGTATAAGGAGAGAGTGGCCAACCGGACGATAAGGCGTCCATTTTTCTGCCAATCTGCGGGCGGGCGTTTTGAATGGCCAGTAGTGGAGTAGTGGAGTACACACTCACCGAATCAAAAGCACAAGACAATATGGCGAAATCATTCGTTAAAGGCATTTAACAGCTATAATATACTCATAGTAGCCTACTACGTACAGCACAGGAAAATTTGATACAGTGGCTGTAAAAATCATTCGTTACTTGCATTTATCTCCTTTAAAGTTCGTTTGCTTGACATATTGCAATGAAAGTAACGTAAATAAAAAAATATAGTGTATAGCATTTGTTTTGTATCGAAAGTGCATAACGCTAAAGATTTAACGTACCTGTATTACGTCAGATGAATGAAAGTCGTAAGCAGTTGTTTACAACCAAATGCAGCACAACCTGGCATCGTTTACGAAAGTCTGCAGAACGAATTACAGATGTCAAAAACAATACTGTGCAACCCGACTTCATCACAAAACGCTTCATTATTTCAACTCGTATTTAAGATCGCAAACGCTAATTACGTACTAAAAACGATATACAACTAAATCGAACATGCATGCACAACGCATAACAAGTCTCTCAATAGTTCAAATACCTTTTAATCGTTTCCAAAAGTCCTCTGATCTTCAATTCATCTCAAAAGCACAGCGAACATAGGAAGCACGAGAGACGTTTGGCAGAAAAATATCGCCAAAGCTAATCAACCAATCACGAGCAACTTCACCTATAGCCACTCTCTCCCTATAGAGGCTCTCTACATGCCATGAGCCCGTCGTGCTGTAGGAGAGCTATTCCCCGACAGGTGCGCAACGGTTTGTGATATCCCACTCTCTCCCTATAGAGGCTCTCTACATGCCATGAGCCCGTCGTGCTGTAGGAGAGCTATTCCCCGACAGGTGCGCAACGGCTTGTGATATCCCACTCTCTCCCTATAGAGGCTCTCTACATGCCATGAGCCCGTCGTGCTGTAGGAGAGCTATTCCCCGAAAGGTGCGCAACGGTTTGTGATATCCCACCCTCTCCCTATAGAGGCTCTCTACATGCCATGAGCCCGTCGTGCTGTAGGAGAGCTATTCCCCGACAGGTGCGCAACGGTTTGTGATATCCCTTTTTCTAAGTTACTTGGACAGTTGACAGCTCCACAGATGGAACAACGCAACTTAGCAGCTTATTTCAAAACAATCTGTGAAAGAAATGATTCTAGCTTCTTTATCGAGGTTTTGCCTCCTTCATTCATTTTTTCCTCCTTCTTCCTCTGTCTTACCCTCCGGCATAAACGCTCGCTTTGAGAGGAGGTGCGGTATTTTTTCAAGTTTGTATGACAAAGGATACGTTAAACTTGGAAATGTTCTAATTTAAAATAGGTTATCGTATCTACCTCGTCCTACCACCCATTTCTCTGTTTCAGAATTTATCAGATGAGAAAATGTGTAAGTCTTGGTAAGATAATGCAATCGATCGACCGTCATTGTAGCAGCCTATATGCAGATTTGCATGATAGGTCATGATTTCATGATTTACGAAGTCCAATTACAAATTGTCCGCTTTTTTATGCACGCCAGCACTGGCGACACAGATCTTTATTACCGATACGCGATCTAGCATCACTCTATTGATGTTTCACCACGAAAGCCAGCTAAGCTGATCATTTCATTTTCTCTGTCAGAACGCCTCGTCTTCCTTATAATAATAATAATAACGTTATTTCTGCCTTCATTAATCCTATTGTAAAAGAGTTTTCATTATTATTATTGTTATTATTGGACGTCATGTGGAAACTAGTCAAGGCATCGGTGTGTCGTTTCTTGGCACTCGCTCGGTGTTAAGCTCCAGCCGGTTTTGTCCGAACTGCTAGAGATCTCTCTCGAACGCGCGTGTCCTTCTATACTAAACTCAGGATCCACAATTCTACGATTTGTCGCATACAGATTTTGATAATCCTCTTGCCAAACACAATGTACGGATGGGCATCTTAACAAGTCCAGTATGTGTGGGTTTCGTTTTCCTGTTCGTGTTATCTTTTGTTGTACTTTCTGAAGATAACATGATAATATTTTTCACATTCAGCTATAATTTCCTTAGTTGTATGCAATGAATGCAGAAGCTAGTGGGAGCTACTGAGGTATTTTAATCTAGCCCCTCCTAAACGCGAAACCATAGCTGGTCAAGTTCCAAAAAGAAGATACAGAAATGAAGACTGGACGATGAAATGCAGTTTTTAATTCCTTCTCCTCAAAACCGTGAGATTTTCAGCGACGTTCAAAGTTCACTAGATGGTTTTGTAAATGGAAAAGGAAAAGAGGATGTTCAGGTAGATCCGGCCTTGATGGTCTGCAGTACTTCCTCTCCCGCAGGCTCTACAACATCAAGATAAATAGAAGCCAAGGGTCCTCGAACTCAAATAGAAGCTGAGATACCATTGACTGATCTTGTAAGACTGAGGAGTGAGTCCTGGCAACGGCCCAAAGAGCGAGAGAAGAAAATTGATGAGTTTCATGTTTACTAAAAAAATAAAAAAAACATGGACGAGGAGCTTGTAATACGTGTTTAGTAGCACCCAGAATTCATTCTAATACTTGAAACAATATCACAGGACCACCAGCGAGCCTACTGAATGTCGTGTGGAAGTCTCTCACTTTTTCTCTAGTTCTGAACAGAGTGTGAACCCAGTAGTGACGTTTCTGTCTTTGCCGGTCTTGTTCTTTCCTCAGAAAAACTGAATAAGCCACAAAATCATCCTTGTCTATTTGCTCCATTGACTACCGAACACAGCTTGCACACGGAATACGTGCTACATGATACGGCACGTCCACTTCAACTAGTTTCTGAGCGAGCACTGCGAACGGAATTGCATCCAATGAGCATTTGGAGTCAGTTACCTCGAAACGTGTCACTGCCGCTGGCGGCACATGAAGCTTCAAGTCTTCAGTGGGTCGAATAACATAGAAGCTCGACTTAGGCTAACAGAAGGAAGACGTGTTATCATTCCGCCTCTTTTCAAATTATGCGCAGACGGACCGATGAGGTGTTTACCCTGCAGTGTGTGGAAAGTGTAGTTAAGTCTGCAAGTGTTTATGTGAAGTTTTGGGGTGTATTATTCGTACCTTGACTTGAGCACATTCATTGAAGTTACCGTGAACATTGATCAGGATGTTCGTTTCAACATTCTTGGAAAACCAAGGGTTGCATTTCTTCTACGTCTTCGTGATGAGTATACTTTTGACACTACCGTCTTCCAAGACGACTTGAGCTGTGATCACAGAGCTGTACGCACGCGTCCCTGGTTTCACGAACGCGCAAGCACCGTAGCGCATCGCGATGGCTCCATTGAATCTCTCTATCCTACTCAAGTATAAAATTAAGGGGCTTTACTACTATCGCGCGTTAGCGCTCGGCTCTGGAGCTGTATCACATTACCCAGCAAGGCAGCAGTGGCAGATACGGAACTAGACTCGGGGTGCAACGAACTTTACAGCCCGCCTCCGCTCCTTCCACCCCTCCCCCCCTAGCCCCCCCCCCCTCCCGCTATCCTCTATATTGTGATATTCTGTGATTTCTCCTTAGGCAGAGATCGAGTAGTTTCATCGCAGTTCTCCTGCACTATTTTTGTCCGGTCCCAACATGCGCTCCGTCACTATTTACTTAGTTTTCCATGGGATGTCAACATCTAACTTTCTTTCTATTTCTTCTGCAATGGATACGACGTAGAAAACAACTTTACTAACTTACAATAACTTTATCGTAGGCTAAATTACTGGAGTCACAAGAGAAGTGCGGTGTCCAGATTTCAGAATGAATCACCGGTTGTGTGCAAATCAGTTTGTCCATTTACTACTCAAATTAGCAACCGGAACACGGCTGCAGACCCAGCTCTGTGAGGAAGTAGATGGTAGGCAGTTCAATTTCCGCGTTATTCAGTAGTTTATCCCAGCGCTGAGTAGGGTAAATCGTAGAACGTAAGTGATTAGCTAAATTTTCTAACTAATTTAGAGGCTTTTCACATCGATTAAGTCAGAAAGACACAACTGTCTAAAAGAATGTGAGATGACCATTGCTGCAAGACGGATAGTATCTTTCCGCAGCGTTTGCTATTATCAGTCAATAATACTAGTGTCTGTCGGTCTTTTCAAACTGTGATGCGGTCAGTATACAAGAGAAATTTTCGTGTATTACGTGGTATCCCGTTACTTGTTACATAATTAAGTATTTTCCTATATTTCAGATAAATTTCATCTCTTCCAAAGATATATGTTTAGACAGGGGAGCGTTTGAGGCGCAACCTCGAGGGAAATATCCTTGTGCAGTCAGTTCAAGGGCTGAGCTTTTGTTCCCCTTTCCAAATATCGACTGTTCTTGAAGATATGTTTCTGTTATTGTGGCCATTTGATTTTAAGTCGTTTTCTTTCTTGCGCGTCGTTCTAGAACCTCGACATGTGTGGATACTTTGCCTTGTACATGCTGTCAGCTTCAGCAGTACTAATCTTGAACGTCTCATGATGGACGACGTGTGAATATTGACAAAATGGAGCTGCTGCCCAATGTTTTCGGCTGAGAATAATGTATTTGATTTAGCAACATAACCACTATAGTGATCACGTGACATGGCTATGGCCGGCCGGGGTGGCCGAGCGGTTCTAGGCGCTTCAGTCTGGAAACGCGTGACCGCTACGGTCGCAGGTTTGAGTCCTGCCTCGGCCATGGATATGTGTGATGTCCTTAGGTTGGTTAGGTTTAAGTAGTTCAAAGTTCTAGGGGACTGATGACCTCAGAAGTTAAGTCCCATAGTGCTCAGAGCCATTTGATCCATTTTTTTTTTGCCATCCGAAGCCAGTTCTTCCCCTCGCAGTTCTTAAGCAGTAGCAACCGTTGCAACATCTTTCGTGTTAACTTCATTACCACTTCCGTGTGCGAGATATACGAGGGGCAATCAAATGAAAAAACGCGAACACCCGCCATAGCGGCATCGTGGAATGGTTCCGCTCAAAAGTTATCACCGCACTCGTTGAGATATTCATCCCACTGCGAGACGGTCAATTCCTGTTTCGTAGATAGCGGTCGGCCGTTGACAGATCCACAACCCACCCACTCTTGCACTTCCTCGTTCGACTGAAACCGACGCCCATGTGTGTCTTTCTTTAGGTCGCCAAAGATGTGAAAATCACACGGTGACAGACCTGGGCTGTACGGAGGATGTTGCATAGTTTCCAAACCGATCACTGACGAGTACGCCTCGTCCGACTAGCGGTGTGTGGGTGGGGGAGAAGGGGGCGTTGTTATTGTTCAAAGGGATGATTCCGCCGGACAGCATTCCTATAGTCCGAGGGCAAACGGCAAAACCGACAGTGGAAACACTCCACATCACCCCCACCGAAAGAAGCGAAAACTGTTCACACAAGTTCCGATTAAGGTCATGATGATCTTCTTATTCGACCGCATTGACCCATTGCTCGTCTAGTTCTCCACGCGTGGAAGCGAGGAACCAGAATCAATGCGCAGGGCTATGAAGATACTTCGCAGAAAATGCGATGCGCCATAAAGTCAATATGCCCAGGTACGCTGTCAAACGAATTCGACCTGTTGCACGGTAACACCCGCTCCCACAATTGGACGACGGCCACGCTTCAGCGATGTGGTTGGGAAATACTGCAACATCCTCTGGATAGCCCTAATTTTTCGCCGAATGATTTTCACATCTTTAGCGACCAGAAGAAAGAAATGCGTGGACATTGGTTTTATCCGGTCGAGGAAGTTCAAGATTGGGTGAGGTTGTGACTTCGTCAACGGCCGACCACTTTCTATAAAACAGCAGTTGATCGTCTTGTCTGCCAGTGGGATAAATATTTTAAAGCTTGTGGTGATTACTTTTGAATGGAACCATTCCGTGGTCCCACTATAGCGTGTTCTCAGTTTTCATTTGATAGCCCCTTATAGACCACCGAGAGCCACAATCTATACGTCATTCTGTTTTGGGAAGTTGTGTTGCGTTTGTTGTGTGGCGTTTCGTGCCTGGACATTGAGCGTACTGCACGATTGACATCCAGCTCGATTTCACCTCAAGAATAGTTATTGCTGTTATCATCTTGTCTGTAGCATAGCTTTCGGTCTGAAAGTGGCTCACTGATGTCAGAGATGAACGAGAGATACATGACATTCCCAAACAAAAGGCGACTCACTGCACTTTCTAAAAAATTGTACTGGTAAAGGGAGCAGAGTGACGAGGTCAACAGAGGAAAAGGAGAGAGCATAAGATCATTGTTCGATGAACCACACAACATAGAAGACAACTGACTCCAAATCCTGCAAGTATGCTCTCTCGCAAGATATTAATTCACAGCGTCACATCTGCTTGACTTGTTTGGCTTGGATGAATTTCTACACCTTTCTTGGTGCCTAATCCACCACTAGGAACTTTACAATGTAGCTATGATCAGCTTTCTTCTTTTGAGGGTGGAGAATTCTGTGCAGATTCTTTCTCCATTAACCGCTGCAGCGATGAGACTCTGAGTTATGCTGAGCTGAGTGACGAATGATGCAAAAATTTCTTCTGTAAACAATTCAGGAGTTACTTGGATAAAACCCACAGCACTCAGTAGTTGTTCAGATGGCTGTAGTTAGTCTTACATTACTCTGCTCAAGGGTTGTTGTAATAACTAAATGTGTGTAGAGCCCATCTGAACAAACATGACCGTGCAGGACTTCTCTTGCAAATGTCTCCTCGTGCTGCTGTGGTATAGATTCAGTGCGGTGAAGTGAACGACAAAGAAAATGTACGGATAAATTGGAATTGTTAGGTTCCATACTCCCTCTCCAGGGACCTCGTCATCGACAGAATGTTAAGACCTAAGCTTACGTCTTTTCTTTGAATTTCATTCACTGTTTATGACCAACTGTTCTACGACATTGCAGCAGTGAACGAGACGGCCACGACAATCATGTTGTAATGTGGTTACGATATTACTGGCGTATTCTGTCCCCTTCATTATCCAGACCATGGCTGCAACCTCTTTCCGACTATCGAACATTGAAGGAATTCTACGAATTGGCGGAGTGTTGTATTGATCCACAGTGAATTTTTAGTACGTAATGGAAAGTTACGACACAATTTTCTTTGCTGTAAAACTGAAGTAAGAGGGACCTAAACGATAGGAGGCTCCGTGACATTTCCGTCTTGTTAAAGGACAGCCCAGTGATTACCTACCTGACCTTTGATAACAGTATTCCCGACGAAGAGCTCCATTAACTACGCTTGTTGACCTGTCCCGTCATAATTTCCGTCTACAATTCTCTTTATTATAAGAGTAATCTCCGCCGTAACTGACACTGAAACGCGAAGGCTTCTTTACTTTGCTCATTTTAAGTCTACTACAACCTTTATTATCATGTTCTGAGGCCAACTCTCTGCCTTCACAAAGAATATTCATAGCCCTGAAAAAAGAAAAAAAAAGAGTCAACGATTTGCATTGTCAGAGTATCAGACCACTTGAGCAACGCCCGGTACGCGAACTAACTTTCCCTCTCCGTACTCTCGCTTCCCACGCCCGGGTTCCCGGGTTCGATTCCCGGCGGGGTCAGGGATTTTCTCTGCCTCGTGATGGCTGGGTGTTGTGTGCTGTCCTTAGGTTAGTTAGGTTTAAGTAGTTCTAAGTTCTAGGGGACTTATGACCACAGCAGTTGAGTCCCATAGTGCTCAGAGCCAGCCAGCCTCTCCGTACATACAGCTCAAGTAATTTTTCTGTTAATAACATTGTCATATTCAAAGTGAAATGCATATTTTTACTGACTGAACACAGGACAAAAAAAGACATTTTTAGTTGCTCGTTCTTAGCCGTTCTAGAGAAATAAAAGGTTGTAACATCTTGTCGAGAACGAAGTCATTGCAAAGGAAGAAAGGTTAGTGCTCAACATAGCGTCGACGACAGAGCCGCTACGGACTTAGTTCAAGTTCGTATTATGGAAACGCGGAGGAGGGAATGAGCGGTGTTTGCAAAGAAGCCATCCCGGTATTTGCCTTAAATGATTTAGGGAAACCACAAAAACCTAAATTTGCAGGGTTGAAAGGGGATTTGAATTCCACTACAGTCCAACAACTGCGTTGTCCTAAAAGACGCGTACTGTACTACCACTAGTGCAGTTTTCAGCAGCAGTTATCTTCCAGGGGAACTGAAAAATTAAAATACATATTAAAAAAACAATCGAACAGGTAACATGTATGTTTCCGCCTCAGTCGAATAGTTGTTTATGACGAAACTTGTGGAGCAAATTCCAACCAAAGGAAAACCAGTAGCAGTTTTCTGCGCGTTCAAGGATTATCTATCTCACTTCAGTAAATAGTGTGCTGGTTCCTGTAGTCGAACTTTGCTTGTTAGCCTCCATATGCAATTAAAACTGTACTATTCGATACTTGCATAAAAAGGTGTGAATTATTCAGGAACACACATTTTCAATAACTTGCCAGCAGCCATAGAAAGCTTAACAACCAATGAAATTCAGTTTAAGAGAAGCCTAAGGATTTATTGGTGGCCAACTCCTTCTACTCCATTGATGAATTTCTCAGTAGAACCAACTGATTTATATAACTTCTGCACAATTTCAGTGCAGTAATGTGTTCATTGTATAAAAAAAAATGTTATAGTAGTTCTATTAAATGTTTATTACATTATAAATAAATAAAACTTTTTTATTTTAAATTCAGTGCATTAGTGTTTGTAAAATGATTCTTTCATATAGCGTTCATTTAAAATAATGATCATTCCACTTGGGACCTGTGGAATGATAGATTAGCTTATTTGTTTGAGTTGTAAATATTTGTCATGTATTATTGTTTTTCTGACATGTTATACATCCTGGAGGACCTCCTCACTACGGATCAATTGGAATGAAAGTAAATCTAATCTAATGTAAAAATTACATGCAGCTCTGCAGACAGTAGATAAAGCCTGAACGTAAACCAATTCTTTTCACCTAATAAGAGGCAGTAAATAACAACGGTATGTTAGTTTAATTAAGCAAGCTACGAAGAACCATCTATTACAGAGTAAATGTGGTACACGTAATAAATCGCCAATATTACTGGAAATCAGTTTAGATTTTTCTCTTCTTAAGTAACTGCCCCTCCTAGCTCCAGGCCCGAAAGACGTTACTTTCGGTGGACCACACCAAATTCCCATAGAACGCGACCGGTATGGGGTTAACATTGTCCGTTGCTGCCGTCAGAAGTCAATACAAAAGGATAGAGGAGCTCAAAGTTAGGATGTTAACATATAGTCAACTTCGAGGACGTTTCGGATGGAGCATACGCTGGGTTTCAAAAGCATAGTGTATTAAAAAGGTCGAAGGCATTCCGAGGGAACATTATGATATTTGCCTGAAGTGTTGTAGGGAAACCAGTGAGAATTTAGTTGTGGATCTCCCTAACGGATCTGATTCCCAGACGTACTTCCCCACAGTAGGATTACGGCTCAGCGCCTTACGTTTATCTACAAATCTCTTGACGAGTTTGGTTAGCACACTGGACTCGCATTCGGGAGGACGACGGTTCAATCCCGTCTTCGGCCATCCTGATTTAGGTTTTCCGTGATTTCCCTAAATCGCTTCAGGCAAATGCCGGGATGGTTCCTTTGAAAGGGCACGGCCGATTTCCTTCCCCATCCTTCCCTCACCCGAGCTTGCACTCCGTCTCTAATGACCTCGCTGTCGACGGGACGTTAAACACTAATCTCCTCCTCCTCCTCCTCCTCCTCCTCCTCCTCCTCTTGACGAATTAGATTATCCTATCTGGCTCAGTTGGACTTCGTCTAAAATAATCGGGCTTGTATCAATAACGCACGGGACAAGTACTTTGCAAGGAAGTAGCAATTACTTCGCCATTTTTTACAGTTGCCCTGGATGGAAACATGTTCATACGCCTCTGAAATACACATCTAAAAAAGTTTTGCACCACCTCGTTTCCGAGAGTTCCGGAACCTGTACAGAAAATTGGAACAGAGATCAACATAAACATCATTTCCGCCATTTCTATTGCTCATGAAAACCACGCATTACATGTTGTACCACCATACAGCGAGACCTTCAGAGGTGGTGGTCCACATTGCTGCACACACCGGTACCTCTAATACCCAGTAGCGTGTCCTCTTGCTTTGATGCATGCCTGTATTCGTCGTAGCATACTATCCAAAAGTTCATCAAGGCCCAGATTGTAGCACTCCTCAGCGGCGATTGGGTGTAGATCCATCAGAGTGATTGGTGGGTCACATCTTCCATAAACAGCCCTTTTCCCCCTATCCCAGGCATGTTCGATAGGGTTCATGTTTGGAGAACATGCTGGTCACTCTAGTCGAGCGATATCGTTATCCTGAAGGAAGTCATTCACGAGATGTGCATCATGACGGCGCGGATTGTCGTCCGTGAAGACGAATGCCTCGCCAATATGCTGCCGATATGGTTGCACTATCGGTCGGAGGATGGCATTCACGTATCGTAAAGCCGTTACGGCGCCTTCCATGACCACCAGCAGCGTACGTCGCCCCCACGTGATGCCATCCCAAAACAGCAGGGAACCTCCACCTTGCTGTACTCCCTGGACAGTGTGTCTAAGGCGTTCAACCTGACCGGGTTATATCCAAAGAAGTCTCCGACGATTGTCTCGTTGAAGAGAAGAGAACGTGATGCCAATCCTGAGCGGTCCATTCGGCATGTTATTGGGCCCATCTGTACCGCGCTGCATGGTGTCATGGTTGCAATGATGGACCTCTCCATGGACGTCGGGAGTGAAGTTACGCATCATGCAGCCTATCGCTCTCGGTTTGAGTCGAACACGACGTCCTGTGTCTGCACGAAAAGCATTATTCAACATGGTGGCATTGCTGTCAGGTTTCCTCCGAGCCATAGTCCATAGGTAGCGGTCATCTACTGCAGTAGTAGCCCTTGGGCGGCCTGAGCGAGGCATGTCATCGACAGTTCCTGTCTCTCTGTATCTCCTCCATGTCCGAACAACGTCGCTTTGGTTCACTCCGAGACGTCTGGACACTTCCTTTGTTGAGAGCCTTTCCTGGCACAAAGTAAGAATGCGGACGCTATCGAACCGCGGTACTGAACTTCTAGGCATGGTTGAACCACAGACAACACGAGCCTGGAATGACTGGAACTGACTGGATGTCGGACCCCTTCCGCCTAAAAGACGCTGCTCATGCATGGTTGTTTACACCTTTCGGTTGGTTTAGTGAGATCTCTGAACAGTCAGAGGGACTGTGTCTATGATACAATATCCACAGTCAACGTCTATCTTCATGAGTTCTGGAAACCGGGGTGATGCAAAAAATTTTTCGATGTGTTTATTTCCAACCACTGCCTCTTTGAAATGAAACTAATCGAATCGCCTATTCAACCATTATGTGGCACTGAACCCACCCCTGCCCCCTCTCTCTTCCATGTAAAACTCCGTACTATACTTAGCTAGATGTTCTTTGTATTATTTTGCGTTTAGCTGGGCTACATTACAGTTTTTGATTAATTTAGAAGTATGTTGTTGTTGTTGTAGTCATCAGTCCTGAGACTGATTTGATGCAGCTCTCCATGCTACTCTATCCTGCGCAAGCTTCTTCATCTCCCAGTAGCTACTGCAACCTACGTCCTTCTGAATCTGCTTGGTGTATTCATCTCTTGGTCTCCCTCTACGATTTTTACCCTCCACGCTGCCCTCCAATACTAAATTGGTGATCCCTTGATGCCTCAGAACATGTCCTACCAACCGATCCCTTCTTCTAGTCAAGTTGTGCCACAGACTTCTCTTCTCCCCAATCCTATTCAATACTTCCTCATTAGTTATGTGATCTACCCATCTAATCTTCGGCGTTCTTCTGTAGCACCACATTTCGAAAGCTTCTATTCTCTTCTTGTCCAAACTATTTATCGTCCATGTATATATAAGTATAAGAATACAGAAAGGCATTTTATCGTTTTCAGAATTGTTTACTGTATAATTTCTTTTGACTATTGAACAGATTTGATTATTAAAATATTTTTCTTTCTTTGCAGGTGAGTTTGCTCTGTGAAGTCCACACCCAAGTGTCTGATTCAGGGTAGTTCTGATGCCAACCACGTATGATCCCCTGTCAAAATGTGTAAGTAGATTTGCAATGTAATTATTAATTTAGCTGAAGATTAGACTAATGATCGGTATAACACTATACTCTGTGGCGCATTAGAAGAGTGTCCCACGATATAAACTCACAATCGTTGCTTCTCGGCTGTGTACCGAATACGAGCATTTAGGATCAAAACACTCCACGCATAGACTTGAGTTACGCGAGTAACGTCATCATCGTATATCGAAAGAAATTCATTTTACATAATACTGCACTGCCTTTCGTGTCTGTAATTCGTAAAGAGGAGGTTGCCGAGTTTGCCAGTATGTCGTCTACATAGGTCGTACCGTAGTGGGGAGATTGTTCAACTTTCAAGATGCACAACCGAATATGTGTTCGTGAAGTTTACCCTGATTCTCAGTGACCTAGAATAGTAGCTCGTGAGGAGAGGGTGACGTAATCCAGCTAAAAACAAGGATCATAGTTTTTATAGGAGTCCGCATTTGAGGTCGAAACTAACGAGATGTCTATGTTGCAGCTACATACTTGTATTTTTTGCAAGTATTACAGAAGACCTTAAAGCACATAAAAGATATTTTTCCCTCGCGCAGCTCTTGGAGGGAACTGTCAAGCAAATGAATAAACTATGTAAGCACTTCCCGTTACAAAGTACCAAGGGACAAACAGAGGCACATGTAAGATATTTTTCCCTCGCGCAGTTCTTGGAGTGAACTGTCAAGCGAATGAATAAGCTATGTAAGTACTTCCCGTTACAAAGTGCCAAGAGACAAACAGAGTAGATATTTGTGTGTTTGATCATATCTAAAAGGGCAGAGAATATATATCTGCCACAATATAACTGTGTTTGCCTCTGTAGGTGAGCGGTCAGCTTGTCTGACAACCATGCAGAGGACTCGGGTTCAATTCCAGATTCCGTTCTATAGGTAGCCGACTGCCAGGAAAGGGTCCGCCATGCCGCACCAAAGAGACGCCATATGGCAGAGGATGACACGGTGTCCAGTAGACATCTCCTTGTCTTCAGTACACGATCGCGGAATTATCTACTACATTAGAATTGAAAATGCTCTTGTGACATCGTAAGTTACAGTCCTCGACGTTCATGCTTTCCTTTTGATATCCAATAACAATCTCCTTTGGTGTGATGACAGTCTTTGCACCTCCTACATCTGTAGACGGAAATAAGAGAAATTCGAGTTCATACGGAGTCTTCCAGACAGTTGTTTTCTCGTGAACTATTTGTGAATGTGACAGAAAAGGGGGAAAAGGACGGAGATATCGTAAGTACCATCCATTTTACACCTAACTTGCTTTGCTGGGTACAGACATAGAAGGAAGAGGAGGTGACTGGTGTTTAACGTCCCGTCGACAACGAGGTCATTAGAGACGGAGCACAAGCTCGGATTAGGGAAGGATAGGGAAGGAAATTGGCCGTGTCATTTCAAAGGAACCATCCCAGCATTTGTCTGAAACGATTTGGGGAAATCACGGAAAACTTAAATCAGGGTGTCCGGACACGGGTTTGAACCGTTGTCCTCCCGAATGCGAGTCCAGTGTGCTAACCACTGCGCCACCTCGCTCGGTCAGTACGGAATAGACATAGCATGAGATATTGTAGTTATTAAAGGCGGCCAATGGCGGCACTATAACCACAATAATGAAGAAGTAGTTTTTACGAATCATTCGGCTTAAAATCGATAATGATGTCCTGTATTAAGAAAAAATATACAGCGTTTGACTATTCAATTTCGTAAGGCACATGCACATTTTGGGTCATTGCTTGATATACAAGATGCAAACTGAACTGCACAGTCAAATTTATCTTTCGTCACATGAGAAAACATTAGATAGTCAAAAATGGTTCAAATGGCTCTGAGCACTATGGGACTCAACTGCTGAGGTCATTAGTCCCCTAGAACTTAGAACTAGTTAAACCTAACTAACCTAAGGACATCACAAACATCCATGCCCGAGGCAGGATTCGAACCTGCGACCGTAGCGGTCTTGCGGTTCCAGACTGCAGCGCCTTTAACCGCACGGCCACTTCGGCCGGCATTAGATAGTCATCTTATGCATTACCGTGGGTGTCCTTGCAGATCGCTTCTTGCACCACATGTCACAATGAGCGGTATAAACGCAACTCAGACTGAAGGTCGCTGCCACTGGCCGCCTATGTTCATACTCTGCCCGCAAACCGCATAAGCGGACATAATGATAGGGAAAATCGGTAACAAATGCGTCAGAACAAGAATAACATCTTGTTCTCGAATCCTAATTTTGTGTTGTTTTGTTCAACTAGCGCAGGTGGATAGAAAGTACTGTTTCATCAAGGCGACATTCAGATTTTCTAGCGTCCAAGAGCGCAGAAAAGAGGTTTAACATTATTACCCAAAGTGATATAGCCGTTCTCATATTCAGTCGTTATAGCTTAGTGGCATTTAATACATTTTAGAACCGCATTTTCACGTAGCATAGCGACACGTTTCGAGATTCAACACACACGCCATAGGACTGCCAGTGTTCTAATATTTCAACAAAATTACTAAAACACGTAAGTGCAATAGCCAACATAATGTAAAATATGTCAGACAGCGAAAAGTCTTCGTCCTACAGGAGTTTCAAAGAATTTATCCCATTTCACAGGTTTTAACTTCTACACGAATATGCAGGTTGGATATACATGGCCCAGAGAGAGGTGGCATTATGTAGCCACAAGAAAACAGTGACACCGTTTCTCATTTCTATGAACTGAGCATTGCCCACGTCACATATCTGTATTGCAACTACCGGATTCGGCCGATTTAAGTCATCTTCAAAGCTAAAATATGGAGTGGTCTTTAGGTACCAACGGGAACAGCAGTTGTGTGTTGCTTCTTTTCCCCAGCGCAACCGCTGATTTTGGCAACAATTCCCGTCCTCTCCATATTTTAATCCTTCATATTATCTTTTCAGTTATTTGGTAGTCATAATAAATTTCTTGGACCAAAACAGTGTTAACTAATTGATTTGTTAAATGAAAACCTCCGTCGAATAAATGCTTTGTTAAATGAAAAGCTCCGTGAATTAATCAGAGCTGTCGGAATAAACTGCAGAGAGAGGCACTTGTTAAGCCGACCGGAACGAAAAACTTTGTCTTTTTTTTAAATATCTTGTACGACACAATCACGACAGCGTCTCACAATGCCGTAATCTTATCCACTGGTCATTTTCAGATTGTGCAAAATAAAAAGAGGAAACAAAGAAGCGTTATAGACTCTCCAGAGGTATGGGCGCTTGTTCGGTAGATGTTATGTGTTCAACAGTAGCGCTCATTAACAAGTGCTCATAGCTCTTAAGGTATACACTTTAGAGACCCTGTAAACTGGACCTTGTCTTTTTCTTGGTTTGGCCGATACTACCTTCTCCTAAACTATAGAAACCAAAGAGCTTGCTTTAGAAGAGATACGTTTCACAGTATCGAAAATGAACAAGAGCTCATAGTTCTTGAAGAATGCATTCTAGAGCACATTTTTACTAGACTTTTTTTCTTATTTTGGTCCATACTACTATCTTTGAAAAATGCCTATATTAATATCTTAGTGATAACAGTACCGATACACGTATTCCACTGGCAGAGGTATCAGAACGATTTTCGCTTATGACTTTCAACTTGGTCGTTTTCGAACCAGGATCTCTTACCTCATACTGATACATATATCCTTCTCCATCATCTCTGGAAGTCTGTAACGTCACGGCATCACGGAATCGTCTGTATAAAATCTACCAAGTAGCGAAGTAATGACGAAAGAGAATAAAACCATACGTAAGTGGCTGCGAGGAGTTTCATTACGTACACAAAAACACTGAAGGCAATAGCAGGTAGAGGTCGAGGGTTTGTGGGTGGAGCGTAATCTTCTCATTGTCTCTACATGAATGGTTTTTCCCTGCCGTCGCTGAAGGTTGCACTGTTGGGGGAAAAGTTGTTGGGGGGTCTTGGGAAGGCAACGCGCACTTCGCCAACTTCCTGCTGGCCGTTTCCCAGTGCCGATTGCCCGTAGTGTGTACCTGTGTTCGAGTGACGCGTCGAGAGGTCACAATCCCACGACTCACTGAACAGCGACATGCTATTAAATCAAACAGACAAAGTGGAGAGTGGCACACGCAAACTTCCCCGAAGCCCAAAAAGGCAATGACGATGAAAGCCCGGGTGAAGGCGATGCTCATCGTCTTTCTCTATTCCAGAGGCGTTGTCCATTAGGTGTTTGTGCCACAGGTACAGACCATCAACGGCCAGTTGCACTTATACAGGGTGAAAAGTATTTAAACCGACAAACTCTGGGAGGTTGTGGGGGACATCAAAACAAATATTTTTCCCTAATGTCATTTTTTCCTATGAGGAGTATTTAAACCCATAGAGGAAGATGAAACCAACAAACACTTCTCCATTTTTTATGACCAGAAAAAAAAGAACACATTAACACAATCCAATTTCAATTACAGTAGATTTTCAAAACAAACAAAGGTTACACCGTCGGATCATGTTCTGTGTGACACTGGCAAAAACCCCAGGAGTATCCTGAATTGTTCCTGCTGCTGCTACTATCCGGGAAACCAGATCCTCTTCTGACGCAACAGGAGTTGCGTAAACAAGGTTGCCGCATCTCTCCCCACACAAAAAAGTCCAGAGGGGACATATCTGGGGATAGAGCAGGCCACGGTACAGGAGCACCTCTGCCAATCCACGTTTCTGGGAACCGCCGGTCCAGGAATCGACGCACACGACGACTGAAATGCGCCGGCGCCCCGTCGTGTTCGAACCACATGCCTTATCTTGTAGGGAGCGGGACGTCTTCCATGAATTCTGACAATGCTCTGGCGAGAAAATTGTAATAGTGCCTACCATTTAATGGCCTAGGTAGCAGATACGGTCCAATTAAACAGTCCCCACGCATTAACGAAGAGCCGCACTTGATGACCGCTAGTAACTGTGGCATGTGGATTATCGTCGTTCCAAAAATGCAAATTGTGCATGTTGAAGGTTCCGTCACGTCCGAACCTTGCTTCATCGGTAAACAACACAGAGGGTGGATATGTAGGATGCATTTCACACTCTTCCAGGTACCACTGCAAAAACTGTGCTCTAGGTGGATAATCAACTGGTTCCAGGTTGTGGACACGCTGTAAGTGAAATGGACGTAACAATTGCTCTCGAAGGACTGTTCTTACATTCGTCTGATTCGTTCCCATGTTATGTGCAATTGCACGAGTGCTGATTGAAGGATCCCACTCCACATGCTGCAAGACAGCTTCCTCAAATTGCAGCGTTCTTACCGTGCGACGGCGTCCCTGTCCAGGTAATCTGCTAAATGACTCGGTCTCGCGCAGATTAGGATATTGTTGTTGATAAACCCGCTGTGCAGCTCGTCCGTTGTGGTGCGCTACGTAGTACGCACCAACCATATCAGTGTACTCGCTCCAGGTGCATGGCTCCATTAGTAAACGGAGACAGTGCACTACAACATTGGTGAACAGCAGTTGTCTACAACTGAAGAGCGTAATACGGCCTCCACTGGTTTAAATAATCCTCATAGGAAAAAATGACATTATTTGTTTTTATGTCCCCTACAACCACCCAGAGTTTGTCGGTTTAATTACTTTACACCCTGTAAGTCCCTGAAAGGCTCCGAAACCGGGTGCTTTGCGTAAGGAATAATATCAGTGGACAGTGGAGAGACCATCACGACAATGCGCCGCCTCGTACCACCTTCATTGTTAGCGAGTTCCTGCCCAGACACGGTGTGCCAACGCTGCCCCAGCCACCATACGGTCCCGATGTGCCACCAGCGAACCTCTTTTTATCTCCTCGAATAAACAGTAGCTTAAAGAGCCATCATTTTGGGATGGCAGGTGCCGAGAAAGCCGCCACGACTAGATGTTTGAAGGAGGTTCCCGTAGACGTGGTCCAGGGAGCCTACCGGAGCTGGCAAAATCTCTGGGAAAACTGTACTGGCACCCAAGTGTGCTGTTTTGAAGAATACTAAGCATTTTCGCTATCATTTTAGGTAAATCGTTTTCTAAGAATTTTTTCCACGTACCATACTGGCCATTAAAATAGCTGCACCACGAAGATGACGTGCTACAGACGCGAAATTTAACCGAGAGGAAGAAGATGCTGTGATATATAAATGATAAGCTTTTCAGAGCATTCACACAAGGTTGGCGCCGGTGGCGACACCTACAACGTGCTGACATGAGGAAACTTTCCAACCGGTCGATTTCTCATACACAAACAGTAGTTCACCGGCGATGCCTGGTGAAACGATGTTGTGATGCCTCGTGTAGCGAGGAGAAATGCGTACCATCACGTTTCCGACTAATAAAGGTCGGACTGTAGCCTATCGCGATTGCGGTTTATCGTATCGCGAAATTGCTGCTCGCATTGGTCCAGATCCAATGACTGTTAGCAGAAGATGGAATCGGTGGGTTCAGGATAATAATACGGAAGGCCGTGTTGGATCCCAACGGCCTCGCATCACTAGCAGTCGAGATGACAGGCATCTTATGCGCATGACTGTAACGCATCGTGCAGCCACGTCTCGATCCCTGAGGCAACAGATGGGGACGTTTGCAAGACAACAACCATCTGCACGAACAGTTCGACGACGTTTGCAGCAGCAGGGACTATCAGCTCGGAGACCGTGGCTGCGGTTACCCTTGACGCTGCATCACAGACAGGAGCGCCTGCGATGGTGTACCCAACGACGGACCTGGGTGCACGAATGGCAAAACGTCATTCTTTCGGATGAATCCAGGTTCTGTTTACAGCATCATGATGGTCGCATCCGTGTTTGGCGTCATCGCGGTGAACGCACATTGGAAGCGTGTATTCGTCATCGCCATACTGGCGTATCACCCCCTCGTGTTGGTATGGGGTGCCACTAGTTATACGTCTCGGTCACCTCCTGTTCGCATTGATGGCACTTTGAACAGTGGACGTTCCATTTCAGATGTGTTACGAACCGTGGCTCTACCCTTTATTCGATCCCTGCGAAACCCTACATTTCACCAGGATAATGCACGACCGCATGTTGCAGGTCCTGTACGGGCCTTTCTGGATACAGAAAATGTTCGACTGCTGCCCTGGCCAGCACGTTCTCCAGATCTCTCACCAGCTGAAAACTTCTGGTCAAAGGTGGCTGAGTAACTGGCTCGTCAGAATACACCAGTCACTACTCTCGATGAACTGTGGTATCGCGTTGAAGCTGCATGGGCGGCTGTACCTGTACACGCCATCCAAGCTGTGACTCAATGCCCAGGCGTATCGAGGCCGTTATTACGGCCAGAGGTGGTTGTTCTGGGTACTGATTTCTCAGGATCTGTGCATCCAAAGTCCGTGAAAATGTAATCACATGTCAGTTCTAGTACAATATATTTGTCCAATGAATACCCGTTAATCATTTGCATTTCTTCTTGGTGTAGCAATTTTAATGGTCATTAGTGTATTTTCCGGATACACCCTGTATATTCTCGAAAGGAGTAACTGAGAAGTGTCAGTCATTGTTGGACTTTCTCCGGTCATACAGCATTGCTAACTAGGGGAGCAGACGAGAAAGGGTCAAGCGAACAGAGAAGCGTTCGTAGTGGCTGGTGGTAGGCCGCAGTGGAGAAAGCAGAGGTAGGCGGGCGCCCCTGGCAGGGCACAGCGGGTTTCTGGGAGGGCGGTCCCTTTGTGCGGTGCCGACTGACTGCCTGCCAGCCGAGCGCCGCCAGAGAAGCGGTGCAAAGTGTTCCGCAGCCACGAAGCTCCGCGCGCCGCATTCAGATGAGACGCCGGCGTCTGCGCTTTTCCGCGATTCTTTTGAACCCTCTCTGCTCTCGCAGGCCGGAAAAGGCCTCTAGCTTTCGGAGGCGTGGCTGAGTACGCCACTTGCTGACGCACTCGTTTACCTTTACATGTGGCAAAGTTAAAAAGGAAATGCTTCGCGTGTGACAAGTAGACATGTTTTCTTGTTATACTAGAAACCTATGGACCCTTCATTTTTCTCCTTCTTGTGCCTTTTGTTCCGCATCGATGCAGTTTCAGCAGACTATTAACGGATTGGGCATGGTTAGCTTCAGGTGGGATCCTCTCTAGAGTGAAATATTACATTTTCAATGTCTAGTTATATGACGAAATGGTTCAAATGGCTCTGAGCACTATGCGACTTAACTTCTGAGGTCATCAGTCGCCTAGAACTTAGAACTAATTAAACCTAACTAACCTAAGGACATTACACATATCCATGCCCGAGGCAGGATTCGAACCTGCGACCGGCGCGGTCGCTCGGCTCCAGACTGTAGCGCATAGAACCGCACGGCCACTCCGGCCGGCAGTTATATGACGATTTATTCTTCGTATACATAACAGTCAGTATCTGGTGTCAAGTGAAAGAAATACTTTCCTAACGATCTGTATAAGATCGTCCTTCAGTGTACAGGAAAATATTGTCCAGCTTGCTCTTCCATTAATGTGTATCGAAAAGAGTAGTCACCTGAAATGCGCAAGTTCCACTTCATCTTGAAGTTTATGTCTTGGCTTTGTCTTAGCCACGTCTTTAAAGAACAGGATTTAGCTTTTCGTTAAGAGCTACATCGTTAGAGACCGAGCGGTTGTTTGATTTTCAAAGGACTGGGAAAGAAAACACGTCTCGCTTTGTGTAAAGAACAATGCTGGCATTCGTCTGCAGTGATTTACGGAAGCCACAACGAACTAAATAAAGGCAGCCGGGAACCATCTTCCCGACTATTTGTACAGGAGCGGCTTACTGATGTTAGTTTTGTTTGATGGTTTCACCCTAAGATTGTTTTCGTTCCACGTTCATGAAATTGTCATTTTCTTACTTCTTTCTTTATCTTCCCGACAAGGATGGTATTAAAACAGACCACTGGACTCATGTTCATAGCTACATATTAAAATCTATGCCACATGTCCGGAACTTTTTGTTGCGCTGGTCTCTCAAATTGATATTTATGAGAGCTAAATTACTTCCTTCAATAAGACCGCGCTCTCATCCTCTGTTATACGACTGACATTGTTCTCCGTGTGGTAATGATAACACAGTCGACAGAATTTAAACAAACGAAGCAGTAAACTTGTTTGGCCTTGACAGCCTCAACACTGACCGTTTAAAACCGGTATTTTAGTTCGGAATAACCGGTATTCTTCAGTATTTGTTTGGTCTCGGCTGTAACTGGTGCTTTTTACTTTTTACTAATAATCGAGTAAAAGACAAAATATCAATTATTCATAGGCGCAGTGCTAAAATTTTTGGTTTATAGATAAACCTTTAGTAAAAAAAAACGAGTAATTTTTATTTGTAAATTTCCATTACTTTCAAATAATGCGTAGTTATAGAAAATGGGAAAAGCGATCAATGCTACTTTAATAACAATGCTGACGGAAACGAGCAAGAAACACGTGTGATAAGCACTGGTACAGCATTGCTGAAACACTAATGAACCATGTGGCGTGGTCTGCTGGGTTCATTATGCGCGCACAAGCAGTGTGTGAGAGTTGTCCCATCTGGTCTTTATCGTTGTTTCACGCTGTCGTCCTCCGACATTAATCGTATTACAGATGGCACCATCCCTACTCTGGAAGTATTTTACGAACTGCGGTACCAGTGAAGAACAACGCTTCATTTCCTTCAAAAGATTAAGAACCGGAGGAGCCACAACAAACCACTATACTGACGTCTGAAATTACCTGCACTGTTATAAATGACTCAGTTTTCACAAGCCAAATAACACACTGCGCTTCCTGGTGCGAAGTGCATGTTGTTGCTAAGTTGCCCTGCACTGCACTTGTCATTAATCTACATTCCTGACAGTTTAAAATTTTCTCTTTTACTGATTATTTCATGACATTGTGATAGCAAAACGGCCCTTCTACAGAATTTCAGTGGCAGCAACATTACGCACTGTGTTTTGTTGCAATCAAATATTAATATGTTATCTGTAACACACGAGCTGGTTTTTCCACTTCTGCATTTGCCCAGTTTTTTTTTTGGTCATCAGTCTACTGACTGGTTTGATGCGGCCCGCCACGAATTCCTTTCCTGTGCTAACCTCTTCATCTCAGAGCAGCACTTGCAACCTACGTCCTCAATTATTTGCTTGACGTATTCCAATCTCTGTCTTCCTCTACAGTTTTTGCCCTCTACAGCTCCCTTTAGTACCATGGAAGTCATTCCCTCATGTCTTACCAGATGTCCTATCATCCTGTCCCTTCTCCTTATGAGTGTTTTCCACATATTCCTTTCCTCTCCGATTCTGCATAGAACCTACTCATTCCTTACCTTATCAGTCCACCTAATTTTCAACATTCGTCTATAGCACCACATCTCAAATGTTTCGATTCTCTTCTGTTCCGGTTTTCCCACAGTCCATGTTTCACTACCATACAATGCTGTACTCCAGACGTACATCCTCAGAAATTTCTTCCTCAAATTAAGGCCGGTATTTGATATTAGTAGACTTCTCTTGGCCAGAAATGCCTTTTTTGCCATAGCGAGTCTGCTTTTGATGTCCTCCTTGCTCCGTCCGTCATTGGTTATTTTACTGCCTAGGTAGCAGAATTGCTTAACTTCATTGTCTTCGTGACCATCAATCCTGACGTTAAGTCTCTCGCTGTTCTCATTTCTACTACTTCCCATTACCTTCGTCTTTCTCCGATTTACTCTCAGACTATACTGTGTACTCATTAGACTGTTCATTCCGTTGAGCAGATCATTTAATTCTTCTTCACTTTCACTCAGGATAGCAGTTATTTACACTATATTCCACATCACTACGAATGGAACTTTTGTGGTATGCAAATAGAAAAGTTTTTAAATCACATGTCATGCACAGCACCTAATATATTGGCCCAGCCAATTAAACACTCACTCTCTCCATGTTATCAGTGCTTTAGTTCCACAGTGAAGTGATTTATTTTGTGCCCAACGAAGCAAAAATTTGCTTTAAGTACTGCTTTGAATTACTGAACAGCATATTGCGACAGTTGTTTCGAAAGTGTCATTCCCAGGCTGGGTTCGCTTATACGCTTGGTGCTTTGACAGAACTTCACCGCTATCATATTACGGGTGTCTACGAATCGGTAGCGGTGGAGACAGAACTTCGCGACCGTGAAAATTCTTCAGATTCATGCACCAGCTGTACTGTGTGCTGAATGAAAGGGAGCAAATAACTCTCTCATAATTATTCGCGATAGCTGCGTTGATTGCAGCTCATTCCGTTCCAGCGGTCCCAAATGCAGGCTCTGCGTAATTTGCATCACAATTCGTGTCCCCAGTTCGTGACTACCGGTGCCCGCACAGCCCCGGCGAACATCTCTTCCGCGCTTTCTCTGACTTTCTGGAGTCAGCGAGGCAACTTTCTATTCTCGAATACCCATTCCCGAAGACACGATGCTTCCAACAATACGGTTGCTGTTGTCGTGATTATGTAGTGAAATGAGATGTCAGGTATACATTTTACGATCGTCTCATTCCTGCAGCAAATGAGAAGTGAGACTGACGTGGGGACAGGTGTATAGAAGAGTGGAGTATTCTGTCCAGATTCTGTTATAATAAGATGGTAATGCGTTTTCTTGGAACCAATAGCTAACGTTGGAAATGCTGTAGAATTCTATTTCACGACTGTATTTAGAAACATTAATCAAAATTTGGGTTGATTCGTGTATTTACAATACGGAAAGTGCTATCTGTTGTTTATTACTTTAAAAAGTGACATTGAGTGTATTATTCTCTTACTCTAATATGTTATTCTCTCACTGAAGCACAAAAACAAGGTTTTTGTTGTTTTCATTTCTTCCGGCTCCTGCCATTCCAAGGTATTTTAAGCTCTTAACCGACAAAATAAGTACAGATTTTCATTTTCATCACCAGCTCACCACCAGTACCAGTGTAACACATACAGGGTGGTCCATTGATCGTGACCGGGCCGAATATCTCACGAAATAAGCATCAAACGAAGAAACTACAAAGAACGAAACTTGTCTAGCTTGAAGGGGGAAACCAGATGGCGCTGTGGTTGGACCGCTAATGTCGCTGTCATGGGTCAAACGGATATCAACTGCGTTTTTTAAAATAGGAACCCCCATTTTTTTATTACATATTCGTGTAGTACGTAAAGAAATATGAATGTTTTAGTTGGAACACTTTTTTCGCTTTGTGATAGATGGCGCTGTAATAGTCACAAACATATGACTCACAATTTTCGACGAACAGTTGGTAACAGGTAGGTTTTTTAAATTAAAATATAGAACGTCGGAACGTTTGAACATTTTATTTCGGTTGTTCCAATGTGATACATGTACCTTTGTGAACTTATCATTTCTGAGAACGCATGCTGTTGCAGCGTCATTATTTGCAAATACCACTTTAATGCAATAAATGCTCAAAATGATGTCCGTCAACCTCGATGCATTTGGCAATACGTGTAACGACATTCCTCTCAACTGCGAGTAGTTCGCCTTCCGTAATGTTTGCACATGCATAACAATGCGCTGACGCATGTTGTCAGGTGTTGTCGATGCATCGCGATAGCAAATATCCTTCAACTTTCCCCACAGAAAGAAATCCGGGGACGTCAGATCCGGTGAACGTGCGGACCATGGTATGGTGCTTCGACGACCAATCCACCTGTCATGAAATATGCTATTCAGTACCTCTTAAACCACACGCGAGCTATGTGCTGGACATCCATCATGTTGGAATTACATCGCCATTCTGTCTTGCACTGAAACATCTTGTAGTAACATCGGTAGAACATTACGTAGGACATCAGCAGACATTGCACCATTTAGATTACCATCGATAAAATGGGGGCCAATTATCCTTCCTCCCATAATGCCGCACCATACATTAACCCGCCAAGGACGCTGATGTTCCACTTGTCCCAGCCATCATGGATTTTTCGTTGCCCAATAGTGTATATTATGCCGGTTTAGGCTACCGCTGTTGATGAATGACGCTTCGTCGCTAAATAGAACGCGTGAAAAAAATCTGTCTTCGTCCCGCAATTTCTCTTGTGCCCAGTGGCAGAACTTTACATGACGTTCAAAGTCGTTGCCATTCAATTCCTGCTGTATAGAAATAAGGTACGGGTGCAACTGACGTTGATGTAGCATTCTCAACACCGACGTTTTTGAGATTCCCGATTCTCGCTCAATTTGTCTGCTACTGATGTGCGGATTAGCCGCGACAGCAGCGAAAACACCTACTTGGGCATCATCACTTGTTGCAGGTCGTGATTGACGTTTCACATGTGGCTGAACACTTCCTGTTTCCTTAAATAACTTAACTATCCGGCAAACGGTCCGGACACGTGGATGATGCCGTCCAGGATACCGAGCAGCATACATAGCACACGCCCGTTGGGCATTTTGATCAGAGTAGCCATACATCAACACGATATCGACCTTTTCCGCTATTGATAAACGGTCTATTTTAATACGGGTAATGTATCACGAAGCAAATACCGTCCGCACCGGCGGAATGTTAAGTGATACCACGTACTTATGTGTTTGTGACTATTACAGCGCCATCTATCACAAAGCGAAAAAAGTGGTCCAACTAAAACATTCATATTTCATTACGTACTACACGAATATGTAGTAAAAAATGGGGGTTCATATTTTAAAAAACGCTGTTGATATCCGTTTGACCAATGGCAGCGCCATCTAGCGGGCCAACCATAGCGCCATCTGGTTTCCCCCTTCAAGCTAGACGAGTTTCGTTCTTTGTAGCTTTTTCGTTTGATGCTTTTTTCGTGAGATATTTGGCTTGGTCACTATCAATGGGCCACTGAATATCGATTAGAAGTAGGTTTATATTATGTAACTGTGTATCTGGAATTTATGTAGTGTGTATTCTGTGTTGTTTAAACTCTTTGATGTATGGCAAGAAAATTGGAGATTGTAATGTACATATGAAAAAAGCAAAAGAATATGTTGAAATGGTAAATTATTACAATGTGAATATGTTAATATAAAGAAAATGTTTGTTAAAAGCTGGTTCATGCTTAGGGCACTTGTATTTGTAACATATAAACACATGCAACGGAAGTGGCATGGCGCGGTGTAAAAGGTGGACTTGGCGGTCGAACTGAGCGGCTCCTTTGTGTGAACGAAACGCAGTATGAGGCTAGCCTCAGCACGGTACACTTCAATGGTGCTAAGAGAGGCAATGGGAAGCTGCATTATAAGGGTTTTGCCTCCGATGTGGATCTGTCTATTACTTGGCATTCGCGGCATAGTGGAATGGTTGTAATATGTTTAAAATCCAACACCAAGAAGAGATTTTATAGAGCATTCGTACATCAAGAGCCGTGAGTACAACTAGCCGCCATGTCGCTTGCCACCAATCTTCGCCACTGCTTCACAAACTTCATACATTCAGTTAAGTAATGTGTATGAGTATGGACCAGTTAATTTGTGTGTTGTTTCAATAACAATCACATAAAAGCTATATTCGTGTCCGGAACCATATTTTCAATCCTGATCACGAACCTATGGAGGGTACTCACCTAAGTGTTACTAAAACCGAGTATCCTGATTTAAATGAACAATTCTTGCATTCATGTGTTTAAAAGTGATTTTTGTCTAACGTAAAAGGAGAACTAAAAGTTAAAGCTAAAACTATAAAAGTGACGTTGGATAGGATTTTGCTAAATAATCCTTAGTTTATTATAAAATATGATTGTTTAGGATTAGATGGGTAGATCACATAACTAATGAGGAAGTATTGAATAGGATTGGGGAGAAGAGAAGTTTGTGGCACAACTTGACCAGAAGAAGGGATCGGTTGGTAGGACATGTTCTGAGGCATCAAGGGATCACCAATTTAGTATTGGAGGGCAGCGTGGAGGGTAAAAATCGTAGAGGGAGACCAAGAGATGAATACACTAAGCAGATTCAGAAGGATGTAGGTTGCAGTAGGTACTGGGAGATGAAAAAGCTTGCACAGGATAGAGTAGCATGGAGAGCTGCATCAAACCAGTCTCAGTACTGAAGACCACAACAACAACAACAACAACAGGATTACAGTGCAAGTTTGTGTAAACATTACTGTGAAGAATACCTGCTTCACAGGTAATTAAAGTTAAAGTACATACAACTCTTTAATGAACAGATGTACGATAGTATTCTTAAAAGAAAAATTATGCACAATTTTAAAGATGGTTTATTTTTGGTAACCGTCATGAAAGGTTTCTTTTTTGGAAGTTAATTAAACCTAGTGTTGTATTTTATTTTCTTGCAAAGTAATGTATCAACTAATCCAAGTGAAGTGAGTGATTAACGTTTAGATTTAGCTTTTACTATTGTAATAATCAAAGAGCGTTGACTAGTGAAGCTATACTAGATTATGGGTCCCTATCAGATTCTCCACCTATTAGAAAAAAATTTAACTATTACTGTTGCTAAGGAAAACTCATATATGTAGAGGAGCTTAAACAGTGTATTTATGATGTTATTCATCTTTATTTGTGTTTTTCGTGTCAGTCAAGACAGAAGCTGCTCCGAATGTCCAAATTTAGATCTGCACCTTCATGCACTGACATTTCAGTATTTGATTAAGTAATGCTCTTGAGTGCGGCTGTCATTAGTATGAGCTTGGTGCAAATTTACTCCCCAAAATATTTACTGGTGTGTGTGTTATTGGTAACTGCTGCTACACACAGTACAGAGTGCACTGTGTCATTTTGTATCCTGTTTGCTGTTCAAAGGGAAATCTCAACGAAAGTAACGTCAATAACCAATATCCAATTTTCTCAAATATTTATTTCCAAATAAATGTGCCTAATTGGGCTGGCGACCGTTCATTTTTCTCTTTCATTTATGATTTTACCACTTTCGTTGACTCCCAAGATGAAAGCCCGTTTGGTTTTTCTGTTATTTCACTAAAATCGAAATTATAGTCTGGTACCCTTGTCAATTAGACACACGCGCTGTCAAACTTTTTAATCTTCTCACAGGATAACATTAGCATGTTTCACAACACATTAGTGTTATATTAAAGTTCCATTTTTTCACCTAATTCACTTCATAAAATCTTCCATTTTTCCTGCTGCCTCATTTTCTTCATCCTCTACTTCTTCGGTATCTCCTCCTTGCTCCCCCAGTCCCAGTTTGGTCTGTCCTTTCCCTTACAGGTCTTCCTGTTTTATAACTGAAATAAATGTCTGTAGCTCTGTCATACGTTCCACTAAAAAGTATCTTTTTTACTACTTGATGGTGACTAGTTTCGGACATCTACGTCCATTTTCAAACCATCCGAATCGTAAGTGTGACAACACAGGCGAAAGCCTGTATACAAAAATTGCCCCTCCACTACGAGCGACTCAGAGCAATGCCACTTTCATCATGACTGCACGCACAGTTTTTGTACACAACCTAGCCTGTATTGTCACACTTACGATGCGGGTGGTCTGAAAATGAACATAGGTGTCCCAAACTGCTCACCATAAGATACTTCTTAGCGCAACTTATGACGGAACAACACGATTTATTTTAATTATAAAACAAGTTGCACACCTATTTTTCACTTGCAGCGCGCTCTTCCTGTTTTAGTTTGCCACTGTTCGGTAATTTATTCAAGTATCTACAATCCATTGTTGCCCTTTTCAAATTGTTGATACTCGCCAACCTTCTTGTTTTGGAGACTGAACTTCGATATCGTTCTATCTTTCGAACCAACGAGGTGTCTGTCAGTTGCGACTAAACTGCACATTAACGACGTGGTTAAACTTACTTGGATTTTGTTTTTCTTTTTGGACTTTGTACAACGCTGTAACTAATATAAATTTGAGAAGTAAGATAGAAAATGAAAATTTTAGTTTTGTTTTCTTTTAAACTTAGTGGCTAATTAAAATTGTATGCCGGTCCGAGACTCGAACTAAGGATCTTTGCCATTCGCGGGCAAAGGGCCTACCATCTGAGCTGTCGGAGTGCAACTCCCGACCCGTCCTCACAGCTTTACTTCCACCACTACCTAATCTAAAGTTGAGCCTCGGTCACAATTTTTAGTCTTATTAACCAGGTTTCAACAGTTCTAAGAGTGCCTTCATCAGAATTTAAATGTTTAAAGTTGCCTATAACATAGTTACAAATTTATGGGAAAAGAAAATTTTTATATAAAAGTGCAAGTACTGACTAACAATACAAGGCAGAGACAGTACTTAAATATCACGTATAAAATAAATAACAGGTCAGCAGGGCCGTTCGCAGTCTGTGGCTTTACAGATATGAGCAGCCCAGAGTGGCTGTCACCATACCATGGGGGTCCGGCATTCTACCCCAGAGATGACTGTTATCAAATCTGAAGGTACCACTGCGCGTAAAGGTGGTCTCATCTGTGAATAGGATGGATGACACGAATTCCGGAATCGTGGCTGCCTGCTGAAAACTGCTCCCGATGTGGAAAGGCTGTCGCTAGTAAGGCCTGCACGCGGTTTAAATTCAAAAAATGGTTCAAATGGCTCTGAGCACTATGGGACTTAACATCTATGGTCATCAGTCCCCTAGAACTTAGAACTACTTAAACCTAACTAACCTGAGGACAGCACACAACACCCAGCCATCACGAGGCAGAGAAAATCCCTGACCCCGCCGGGAATCGAACCCGGGAACCCGGGTCGTGGAAAGCGAGAACGCTACCGCACGACCACGAGATGCGGGCGCGGTTTAAGTGATACGGGCAGTAACACTTGTCATGGAGAATGTTCCACGCGGTCGTCTGACTTACCCTATACTGGCGGGCCAACTGCTGCTATTGACACAGCGGTCGTCTTCCACAGTGTTAATAACATTTTCCTCCAAGTCTGGTGTCCAGACATTTCTGGTATGTCCTTCACGATTTCCTGCTGCCTGAAACGACCCTGTCTTAGACAAACGGCTAAACACTGTCGCAGACATCGAATGCTGTGGTTGTTGTCGGCGGGGATAGGTCTCCTGTTACAACCTCCCTGCCCTTTGCCTTTCCGTGAGTGAACACCATGCGGACAACCTCTCGATTCGAATACGGATTGTGTATAACGCTGTATCAAGTGCACTAAAAGATGAATCAGCAAGAGAAGTGAATAGGACACAACATTACCAATTACTGTGGCAGGAGAGGGCACGAGTGCATGGCATACGAGGAATGGTACCACCCTCTAGGAGGAAAGCATACACACTTTAACTGTGGCTGTGCGGTACGGCGCGTATTAGACGGCAGTCTCTCGCTAACAAAGTGTGATTAAATAAATGGTCCCTAGCATGGAGACCACGCATTTCAGGACATAAGTTCATTAGATCTTTTTTGCTCCGTATCCTCTCAACGATCAATCTCTAGAGTTTGTACACGGTGGAAAAAATCACCCTGTATATAGCTCACCGTGCGCCGCTAAGAGTGATTGTACGACAAGCTAAAAGGAACTTTCATCTACATCCACATTTATACTCCGCAAACCACCCAACGGTGTGTGGCCGAGGGCACTTTACGTGCCATTGTCGTTACCTCCCTTTCCTGTTCCAGTCGCGTATGGTTCGCGGGAAGAACGACTGCCGGAAAGCCTCCGTGCGCGCTCGAATCTCTCTAATTTCACATTCATGATCTTCCCAGGAGGTATAAGTAGGGGGAATCAATATATTCGATACCTCATCCAGAAACCCACCCTGTCGAAACCTGGCAAGCAAGCTACACCGCGATGCACAGCGCCTCTCTTGCAGAGCCTGCCACTTGAGTTTGCTAAACATCTCCGTAACGCTATCACGCTTACCAAATAACCCTGTGACGAAACGCGCCGCTCTTCTTTGGATCTTCTCTATCTTCTCCGTCAACCCGACCTGGTACGGATCCCACGCTGATGAGCAATACTCAAGTAGAGGTCGAACAAGTGTTTTGTAAGCCACCTCCTTTGTTGATGGACTACATTTTCTAAGCACTCTCCCAATGAATCTCAACCTGGTACCCGCCTTACCAACAATTAATTTTTAATGATCATTCCACTTCAAATCGTTCCGTACGCATACTCCCAGATATTTTACAGAAGTAACTGCTACCAGTGTATGTTCCGCTATCATATAATCATACAATAAAGGATCCTTCTTTCTATGTATTCGCAATACATTACATTTGTCTATGTTAAGGGTCAGTTGGTACTCCCTGCACCAAGTGCCTGTCCGCTGCAGATCTTCCTGCATTTCGCTACAATTTTCTAATGCTGCAACTTCTCTGTATACTACAGCATCATCCGCGAAAAGCAGCATGGAACTTCCGACACTATCTTCTAGGTCATTTATATATATTGTGTAAAGCAATGGTCCCATAACACTCCCCTGTGACACGCCAGAGGTTACTTTAACGTCTGTAGACGTCCCTCCATTGGTAACAACATGCTGTGTTCTGTTTGCTAAAAACTCTTCAATCCAGCCACACAGCTGGTCTGATATTCGGTAGGCTCTTACTTTGTTTATCAGGCGACAGTGCGGAACTGTATCGAACGCCTTCCGGAAGTCAAGGAAAATAGCATCTACCTGGGAGCCTGTATCTAATATTTTCTGTGTCTCATGAACAAATAAAGCGAGGAGCAATTGGTGAACTCGGAGCTTTTCACAGTACAGTGTGCACCTTTACGGCCTAACACTTGCACTTTCCATTCCGCGGAGTCAGAAATGTCTAAAAAATGGCTCTGAGCACTATGGGACTTAACATCTATGGTCATCAGTCCCCTAGAACTTAGAACTACTTAAACCTAACTAACCTAAGGACAGCACACAACACCCAGTCATCACGAGGCAGAGAAAATCCCTGACCCCGCCGGGAATCGAACCCGGGAACCCGGGCGCGGGTAGTGATAACGCTTCCGCACGACCACGAGCTGCGGACAGAAATGTCTAGCTCTGTGTTCCGACGACGTAACCAGGAGAAGAAATCCACATTTTATGGTGAATGCCTTGTGGCTGTAGGTGTTCATCGCTGGATGCACGCTACAAATAACATCCCCGTGCGCCGGTGCCCGCTTTGTGCGGGGTTTATCGCAGTGCCGCCGCTGCGGCTGAGTGATGGCGGCGTGGACTGTGGCCTGCGGAGCGCGCGTGCGCCGCTGATGGATGACCACGTCTTCCGGCCGCCGGAGACCCCTGCAGACAGCCGCCTTCCGCAGATAGCTGCTGACACTGCCGCAGCTCCAGAGCGGAAACGCCGCTATCAGTTGTCGTCGGCCTGAATAGAGGCCGGAGCTGAGAGCCAGTGTCGTATGTGACAACAGGTGTCTAGCTGCCTTGTTGGTACTTTCGACGGCGGTACTGTTGTTGCATACCGTACCTTGCTGCGGATGTGACAGTAGCTTTATGTCAGCGACAAGGAAGCTAACTCGCTTTATTTTCCGGTGCAAAACCACTTTATTTTGCTCTGTTATTCTCTCTGGATTTTATAAAACGTATTCTGCAAAGCTGAAAAAATTAAAAGAAATGATATTCTCTGCCGTGAAAGTCTATACCGTTACGTCGTCTGTGGGCGAACTGTGTAACTCCGTGTGCGTCCGTGTTTTATCCCTCACTGTATTATACGAGGCGTGTTTTTTAATTAAGTACCGTTTTGAAATTTAAAAAAAAGACGTGCTGAGATATCTCAATAATTTTATTTTTACATGAAAGCCTGTACCTTAATCTACACTACTGGCCATTAAAATTGCTACACCTCTAAGATGACGTGCTACAGACGCGAAATTTAACCGACATGAAGAAGATGCTGTGATATGCAAATGATTAGCTTTTCAGAGCATTCACACAAGGTTGGCGCCGCTGGCGACACCTACAATGTGCTGACATAAGGAACGTTTCCAACCGATTTCTCATACACAAACAGCCGTTGAGATGCGTTGCCTGGTGAAACGTTGTTGCGATGCCTCGTGTAAGGAGGAGAAATGCGTACCATCACGTTTCCGACTTTGATAAAAGTCGGCCTGTAGCCTATGGCGATTGTGGTTTGTCGTATCGCAACACTTCTGCTCGCGTTGGTCGAGATCCAACGACTGTTAGCAGAATTAGGAATCGGTGGGTTCAGGAGGGTAATACGGAAGGACTTGCTGGATCCCAACGGCCTCGTATCACTAGCAGTCGAGATGACAGGCATCTCATCCGCATAGCTGTAACGTATCGTGCAACCACGTTTCGATCCCTGAGTCAACAGATGGAGACGTTTGCAAGACAACAACCATCTGCACGAACAGTTCGACGACGTTTGTAGCAGCATGGACTATCAGCTCGGAGATCGTGGCAGCGGTTACCCTTGACACTGCATTACAGACAGGAGATGGTGTACTCAACGACGAACCCGGGTGCACGAATGGCAAAACGTCACTTTTTTGGATGAATCCAGGTTCCGTTCACAGCATCATGATGGTCGCATCCGTGTTTGGCGACATCGCGATGAACGCACATTGGGAGCGTGTATTCGTCGTCGCCATACTGGCGTCTCATCCGGCGTGATGGTATGGGGTGCCATTGGTTACACGTCTCGGTCACCTCTTGTTCGCATTGACGGCATATTGAACAGTGGACGTTACATTTCAGGTGTGTTACAACCCGTGGCGCTACCCATCATTCGATCCCTGCGAAACCCTACATTTCAGCAGGATAATGCACGACTGCATGTTGCAGGTCCAGTACGGGCCTTTCTGGATACAGAAAATGTTTGATTGCTGCCCTGGCCTGCACATTCTCCAGATCTCTCACCAATTGAAATCGTCTGGTCAATGGTGGCCGAGCAACTGGCTCGTCACAATACGCCAGCCACTACCCTTGATGAACTGTGGTATCGTGTTGAAGCTGCATGGGCAGGTGTACCTGTACACGCCATCCAAGCTGTGTTTGACTCGATGCCCAGGCGTATCAAGGCCGTTATTCTGGCCAGAGGTGGTTGTTCTGGGTACTGATTTCTCAGGATCTATGCACCCAAATCGCGTGAAAATGTAATCGCATGTCATTTCTAGTATAATATATTTGTCCAGTGAATACCCGTTTATCATCTGCATTTCTTCTTGGTGTAGCAATTTTAATGGCCAGTAGTGTAAAACACATTTTATGGTATCCGCTAAAGATGCTTCCACTACGCCGTTGTTATTCTTCAGAGCAGATGTACAAACACCTCTGCCCTTATTAAAATATTCCGAGCTATTGTACCGTCGTGTAATAAATTGCTTGGCGAAAGCCAACGTTTCATCGCCACCTGCGGAGAACATCTTCAAGGGAGAGTTGTAGCTTTTGCGAATCTCCGATTGACACACGGTCTCGCTACTGACGCAACTGTGTCATGTCGTCCTACAGGTGAAGAAAGTTCACTTCTGGCGAATGCGCCACTCGCCGATGTAATGACCGCGTGCCACGGACGCATTTCCCCAGACTTGCAACGGTGGAAGTTGTTGTGCCCTGCTTGGTCGGTAAGCTACTCGGGAGGCGGGTCGCGTTCTCCTGCGGGTTGACAAGCCGGGGGCGGTGAGTCGGGCAGCGCGAGTGCGGCCGGCGTGACAGCGTCAATTAGCGTCAGCTGGCCGGCGGGCGGCTGCTTGTCTTGCGCGAGAATTCAGTCCGCCCGCCGCTCCCTCCGAGGGCGTAATCAAATTACTCCGGCGCTTCTTAACTCTTCGTTCCTCTCCGGCGGATCGCTTCACAGACTCGCAACTTCCGCGTGCTTCTCTCGAGTGCGTCCTTCCGGCGCTCTCCTGTCAGGATGAAACGAAGCTAAGGCGTCCACTCCCCAGCCGCTGCAGTCCTTGAAGAGGCAACAACAAGGGGAGGATACTTACTTCCTGAGTTGGTTTCAGAAATGCAGTGAGGCGGCATTTTCTGTTATTTGTTTCCATGGCTGTTAATTACTTTGTTCGTCCCACTCTCTTTCTCTCTCTCTCTCTCTATCTATCTATCTTCCCCCCCCCCCCCTCTCCCTCTCTCTCTCTCTCTTCGTACTGCATTTTGGAATCTAATAATCTGATGACTGATTTGGTCGTACCTCCATCACACTTTTACAAACTTTTACATGCTTTCATTATGTGCTACGAAGGTTTTACGTTCCAACTTCATTTTCTTTGTGTTACACTATTTCAGAGCTGCTATTACAGCACATTTGTGTGTTGCTGAACAGTCGGCCGTTGTGGATGAGCGGTTTTAGGTGCTTCAAAAAATCGTTCAAATGTCTCTAAGAACCATGGGACTTAATATCTCAGGTCATCAGTCCCCTACAACTTGGAACTACTTAAACCTAACTAACCTAAGGACATCACACACATCCATGCCCGAGGCAGGGTTCGAACCTGCGACCGCAGCGGTCGCGCGGTTCCAGACTGAAGCGCCTAGAACCGCTCGGCCACCAGCGGCCGGCCTAGGTGCTTCAGTCCGGAACCGCGCTGCTGCTACGGTCGCAGGTTCGAATCCTGCCTCGGGCATGGATGTGTGTGATATCCTTAGGTTAGTTAGGTTTAAGTAGTTCTAAGTTCTAGGGGACTGATGACCTCAGATATTAAGTCCCATAGTTCTTAGAGCCATTTGAACGAATTTTTTTTTTTTTTTTTTTTTTTTTTTTTTTGTATTGCTGAACAAAGAACGTACAGCCGCCTTAGAAAATGAGCACTAATTATAAAAAATTATCGTATGTACTTCAAGATCTCAATATATTCACATGCAACGTCACATACTAAAAACAGTGGTTTGGTATACTTTACGTTATTGATGTGATCCATAACGATACTGCCGACACGTAGCGTCAGGTACACTTCTCACGTTTGAATAGTTAATAAAAATCTATTGTCTGTCAAAATTAAATAACACTGATGAATGTCATTTAATCTTGACAAACCACACATATTAATTAAGCACATCCAAGAACAGTATTATCACCCTACAAACAATAATTATTATTAATGCAGTGTGGTTTTGAATGTTTTATTCAAATATGACAAGTGTACCATCCACCACCTGTCTGCAGTAGCCTAACGGACTATACTGACGAGACAAAGCCACGGGATAGCGATATTCACATATGTAGATGGCAATAGTATTGCGTACACGAGGTATAAAAGGGCAGTGCTTTGGCGCAACTCTCAAACTGCGTGAAACAGCCGCAGAAATCACTCTGGGAGGTGCAACGAATGTATCCGGTACGAGAGTGCGACGAAATTTGGCGTTAGAGAACTATGGCAGCAGATGACCGACGTGTGTGGCTTTGGTAACTGCACATCGCTTGCTTCGCCTCTCCGGGACTGGTGGCTATATCACTTGGACGCTAGATGGCTGGAAAACGGTGGTCTGATCAGGTGGATCCAGATTTCAGCTGGTAAGAACCAATGATAGGGATCGAGCGTGGCACAGATCCCACGAAGCCATGGATCCAAGTTGTCAACAAGGCACTGTGCAAGCTCGCGGTGGCTCCATAATGGTGCTGGCTGTGTTTACGGAGAAGAGACTGGGACCTCCAATCAAACGGAACCGATCATTGACTGGAAAAGGTTCTGTTCAGCTACTTGGAGACCATTTGCAGCCATTCGCAGACATCATGTCCCAAACAATACGTCGTGTCACCAGGCCACAATTGTTCGTGATTAGCTTGAATAACATTCTGGAGAATTCGAGTGAATGATTTGGCGACGCAGCTCACCCGACATGAAACCTGTCGTACATTTGTGTGAAATAATCGAGGGTTCAGTTCGTGGACAATGCCCTGCACCGGCAACACTTTCAAAATTGTCGGCTCATATAGAGCCAGGGTGACTCAATCAGTATGTCTGCAGGGGACTTCCAACGACTTACTGATTCCATACGTAAAGATGCTGCACTATGCCGAGTGAAGGAACTCCGACAATGTATTGTGAAGAATTCCAGGACATTGTATGTCACATACAACACCTTCTGTGTCAGTACTCCAGTATAGTTAGTTCGTCAAACGTTCCACACATCCTGAGAATAATTGTTTTATCCAAATGATGTGCATTTTAGGAGCATATAATTGTTTAATTATACATAAAAAATGTGTTTTTAACTTTGTAACAGTTTTCAGATAGAAATTCGTCTGTGGAATATAAGTAATTATCCTGGCGTCATGATTCTGTGTTAGGATTAAAACCTGCTTTCTTACCTGTCATAAATTTTATGGAACCTGGCTAATGATCAAAAAATTATCTTGCTGCATAGTGAATTTCTTTCTGAGTCATTGTCAGCATTAATAATTAATAATGAGTCAATATTTCCTCTCTTCCCTTGGGTATGGACATCAGTATTCTTCTAAAACAGTGATGGCATTTATGAAGATTTTCATTAGGGAATATATGTATCCTGATGGTGCAGTTATAATGCCTGACCCCTTTAGGAGATACCTACTCGACTATCGCGGGTGAACACTACATATTATTCTTACTGGTCGCTTTTGAGCAGTCGATGCTTTCTAAATAATAAAATTACTCCGCAAGGCATTACCGAGTGTAAATATGCAAAATATGTCAGGAGGTTGATTCGTTTGTTTCGAAAATAGCAATTATGCGAAAAGGGAAAGTAGCTGAATTTGTTTGTTTGAGCAGCTCAGTGATACTCTTCTTTCATCAGTACCTGTACAAAAAAATTTGGAGCGTTCAAACCCTGTTTACTGAGTCCTGTTCAAGTGCTAAGCCACTTAGAAATTCTTTGGAAAACATGATTAACAATGTCTTCGTTTGCTTTCTCCCAGATGGGATTTATTATTACTCTATATCGCTTGCAGAAAGTACCAATTGTGCTTGATGAATGTTAAGTGAATGGTCGTTCACATATATAAGGATAGAGTACACCCAGAATTGAACATGTTTTACAAGATACAGTTTTCACCTAGGGGTACAGGGAAACCTTAGTGTAGTCTGTTGCCGTTCTTTCTTCCTAAGCAGTCTGGAGGAAGAGTCCCGTCTTTGGTGTGACGGAACCTGCGAGCTGTTAGTTTGCTAACTGCCCAGAGCTGTGGGGACGCGGTAGAAACTTCAGTGCAGGGCGGCAGCCGGACAAAGGGCTGACGCCCAGGCCTTTGTGGGCCAATCCACTGCAGCAGTGTGGCGCGCATCGGCCTGTCGCGGATTTTCCTGGTACAAAGCACGGCGGAATTGTGCCCCTTCCCCACGGCCAACGGCCGATCGCAAACGCCGGCCAGTCACTTGACCGCTGTGCGCTGTTTGTTTAGTCCTGTGCAATTAATCACGCGCGAGAACTGAGCGCGCTCACATGTCGCGTGGGCGTGTCGGGGATCGCTTCCAGAGGGCCGCGGCTATTCGCAAAATTTGGAATTGGGCAGAGGGGCAGGACCGAGACACCACAAACAAAAGAATCGTTCATTTCCGTTGAGCATTTAATGCTTCTGTTCGTAAGCACAACGGACAAAAAATTAGTGATCTCCAGGACACACGAAGATAATGCTGTGTAGGACCGCATCTAGCATTCATAATGGTCTCATTTCGGCAAGAGGGTGAATCTACAAGCTACTTTAGGTATGTAATATCCAGCTGGAATCACTCACTAGTGACTAGATGCCTTAAAGTTACCAATCTTCGGGAATGTGATTGCTACCATGTACCCGCTGTTCCAAACAGTCCGATACATTTACTGTGCGATTAAGATCAGGTGATTTAGCGGGACAGTTGAGGTCCTATTGAGTATCTAAGTGTTCGCCGCAACAGGAATATGCACGTGAAGCTCTGTGAATGCGGGTGCTGTCATCTTGGAAAACGTGTATGTCCACAGCATACTCGACACGAAAATGTGGAGCAAAAGAACACAATCAGTGACTCAGAATGTTTAAATAAACATAGCGGTTCAAGCTTATGGTAATCTGCACTGGTGGGACCAAGACATGCTACAATGAATACCCCAAAACAATAACAGGAACACCTCCGACCTGAACCATATCCTCCACACACTGCAGATCAAACATCTCACTGGTCTGAGTCTATAGTTAAGTCGGCTTAATGATCCCGGAAATTGTAATGGGCTGGACGCGGCAGCTTCGCGGATCTGTCTCAACCAGTTACTAAATACGATTCTTAAAGGATACAGGGTACTTGTAAATGGTGGAAAAATCTAAATTTTTTACGACTTTATTAAATTCTATAGTCCTTCCTGATTACATTGATATATACATTGTAGGGTTTCAAGTGAAAAATTACCTACACATACCAAATTTTAAAGTTACAGTCATGTATGCCACCACGCCCCCTTCATTTCTGTTACAGAAACCATTATTATCTCGAAAAGAACTGTGCACTTACTGTTTCCAGCGGTTTTTAGAGACCTGAATGACCCTACTTTGCTTAGTAAATGTCTTCATGGGGGCACTCAGAATACAAAAGAAAGTTTCAACCATTTCATATGGGAAAAAATACCCAAGAATTTGTAGGACTAAATATATTAAAAGTTCGTCTACTAGATGCAGTGATAAGTCTCAATGATGGAGTAATAGGAAGGTTGGATGTCCTGAGAAATTTAGGCATAAAATGTGGCTCTAATATTGAAGATCAACTGCTTGTGTGTGACAGACAACGGGTGCATGAAGCTGAAAGATTCGGTCTTCAAGTTACCAAAGAAGCAAGAAGTGCTAAAAAGAATGCCAAGAGGAAGCTTGAAGATGAAGAAATGTTGCAGGATGAAGACTATGCTTCAGGAATGTTCTGAGGCACAGTTTAATTGGAATCATATCTTCATTCGCAATTTCCTGCAAGTTTTATTTTTCAGAATTGAGGTACAGATATTTCCTAAAATTTACAAGGCATTGCTCTAATTTTTTTCTGTAACTTGCATTAGTCCATACTTATGTAGTAGAGCTCAGCTATATTGCAGACTCAACTAAATTATAGAAAAAATAACATTTTTACTAGGAAAAAATTATAAAAATTAAAATGTAAGATGTGATATTTTTTATCCTTGTAATATTCATAATAGTTGGAATTAAATAGGTCTAGTACCTCAGCCATTATGTCATGCATATCTGGTAAAAATTTGGTCTCCTTCAAATGTATAACATTGCATTAAGTGGTACCTAAATTTGAGGAAGCATTTTGGAAAAAAAAATTGCATCAGTTCCTTGGTAATTTTTTTAATAACCCTAAGCAGGTTCAGAAATATTCAAAATACTTGTAATTTGTTTAGGAAGTGTGCTGCATTACCTGATATCAACAAAAAATCTGTAAAACATATACATTATAAACAATGCCTGAAAGAAATAGGTGTTGATTTTTACATAATATTGTGCTGGAAAAGTACCCTGTATCCTTAAACGTCTCAACGGCAGCGCACCATTGTTGTCACAGCTCTATAGAGAGCTGCTGTTTTCACAAACTGTCATTAGCGCTTCGCATTTGAATGCGGGCAACAGCACTGAGATCTGTCGGGGTCTTCTTACGCCGTCTCGACCATAGTCCTTAGTACCATATGAAATGAGGCACCGTCTCTAATCAGTTACGTCCAGTTCCTGTGTTGTTTCGCACATTCAAGAAATGCAACTTTATTTGCCGCTGTGAGCAATGGCCTTTTGGAAGGAACGCCACTACAAACGTCCATTGTGTGTAGTTCCCTACACAACGTCAAATCGGAAACTGGCTGAGACGGCCGTGGATTCACTAACAGCTGTAGTTACTGTCGGGTTGAAATTCATTCTCACTGTCAACACGTGACACTTGTCTCTCGTGCATCTCTGTTAGGAGAGTTGCGTGACTATTGTTCTCAAGCCGTGTTATACGGATGTGACTGGTACACCACTGCTAGCAAGCACATTGTATAATCCGCATTGATACACCTACAAATCGGGAAGCTTCATGTGGTGTCACCGCCAGACACCACACTTGCTAGGTGGTAGTTTTAAATCGGCCGCGTTTCATTAGTACATGTCGGACCCGCGTGTCGCCACTGTGTGATCGCAGACCGAGCGCCACCACAAGGCAGGTCTCGAGATACGGACTAGCACTCGCCCCAGTTGTACGGACGACGTAGCTAGCGATGCACACTGACGAAGCCTCGCTCATTTGCAGAGCAGATAGTTAGAATAGCCTTCAGCTAAGTCAATGGCTACGACCTAGCAAGGCGCCATTAGTAACATTGCATCTATCTAAAGAGTCTCACTTGTATCGCCACAATCTCCAGATGTACCAAAAGGATGGATTAAAGTTAAGTATTACAGAAGCTACGTACTTTTCTTTATAGCAATCATTACGTATCCTGTTTCAGACCTCACGCACCCTCTTTGGCTTAGCGCGTGCCTGTCGGCTTCCTCTCATTGTGTCTAGGCTGTCTTGCCTAGACACAACACTTCATTCACAGTGTGGTGATGAGAAGAGCCTATCACGGTAGTTCCTTTGTGCCATTCTTTCACACTTTCACGTCGGTCTGTCTCACTTCTGTGCTTCTACACAGGCATGTGACACGTACACAGCACCTCGCCGCCAAGACGTACGACAGCGGTGGACGGCCCCTTGACTGCCTCATATCAATTCCACACCGTCTACTGCGCTCCAGATCTACCACCAGTGAGCTGTTTTAAAGGGCTGGCTAATGTTTTGTGTGGTAAACTTTATTATCACGTAGCTAACCACTCCGCTGTCCGACTACGTAATATGTCGAGGTTATCGTGCAACATCCATCTCCATAGCCGAGGTCTGTCGTTCTGTACACCCGCGTCCTTGAACTCTGCGGCTCGATCTTCGTGGTATGTTCTAGTTAATCACAAGTATATGACACGACCCGAACCGCACGTAATAAACATGGCCAATTTGCCCCTTCGTACATTTTTCGGGCTGATGGACACGGATGAACTCCATTAGGTGTGTGCAAAGGCGATGGAAGTGTAGACTCTGACGCTTGATGTCGTAGCTTTTCTTAGTCATACCACATACAAGGAGTTGACACCAGCTATAATTCTTTGCCCGGATGTCACCTACTTTCTCCAGCAAAAACCAATCAGTTTTACCGCAGGGGTGGCGGTGAGTTGAATACATGACCACAATGGAATGGAATGGACATGCCTTTATTTTTGATGCACTTACACGAACAACACGAGAAGATACAGCACTGAATGATATATGGCACACATTACGCCAGTATATTAACAAGAGTGTTCATGGATCCTCTCAACAGTTGGGTAGTCCCAGCTCTCTGAAGTTTTATCGCGTAGTTAGTTTCGATTGGATACACGGACGAACTCTTAAGCACTTGGTCTCAAGCTAATTATTGCTTCTCTAACTCCTCTATATTTTCTAAAACCAAATTGATCTTCATTATGGTACAACAAAGTGGTGACCATTTCACAGCAGGCTAAGGTAATTTCTTTCTTTCTACAGGGGATGGTATCTCTGAAAAGGACACGGCCTGTTTCATTCCCCCATGCTTATCAAATGAAAGACAGTGCTTTGTTTCTGACTGGCTTGGTTCAAATGGCTCTAAGCACTATTGGACTCAACTTCTGAGGTCATTAGTCCCCTAGAACTTAGAACTAGTTAAACCTAACTAACCTAAGGACATCACACACATCCATGCCCGAGGCAGGATTCGAACCTACGACCGTAGCGGTCTCGCGGTTCCAGACTGCAGCGCCTAGAACCGCACGGCCACTTCGGCCGGCTTTGTTTCTGATAACTTCATCGACGATGAAACGCTAAACCTTAATTTTCCTTCCTTCTACATACATTATCACAATTTTATTTCACGTAGCTCTGTGTAGCGCTTCTTTCCGCCATACCCCATGGCTACTATTCTCCTTGACGGCGTCACTGAATCATATAATTGTTGACAAGAGAAAGACCTGAGACTGCGTTGTGCTCTGTGAAGTGTTTCTGCGCGGTAGCCAATAGGCCGCCGGCGATGAAAAATCTATGGCGGCAGCCTCGGCCGATCCTTTGTCGCCCGGTGCCTCTAGGAACAGCTTTGTCTCGGCCGCGTTCATTCTCACCGGCCCTGAAGAAGAGTGCTCTCAAGCGCGACCCTTAAATGCGGCCACAGCGCAGAGAGCGGCAGCGGCAGCGGCAGCGGCAGATGTTCCGAGCAATAACAATAATAAGGCGACCGGCCCGGCTCTAGAGGAGCGGAGTACGGGGGGAGGAAGCCGGGAGTCCTGGCGGGAGTGACACATGGCCATAATTACGTACCTGCCGCCGCGGGCTGCGCTCCAAACTTCTCGCATCCATCACGGCGCAGTCTGCAAAATTAGCGGCGCCATTTTACTGTGGGAACGGCGTGTAAATCGTGCCGGTGGTGGCGCCTAATTTCTTTATCGGGGACTGCGAGGGCGACGACCACGTGACTTGGCGACGCCTTAGTAGCCGCGGCAGTTCGCGCCGTAGGGCTGTTAATCAGACCGCTAAGGACTCGCGAAGCTTGCGGTTCTTCAGTATACTGGCCGCAGTCACTAAGGTGAGGTAGCTTCACTTACGTTGGCAAGTTACGATACCGTTCAGAGGCCGGCCGGAGTGACCGAGCGGTTCTACGCGCTTCAGTCTGAACTGTTACGGTCGCAGGTTCTAATCCTGCCTCGGGCATGGATGTGTGTGATGTCCTTAGGTTAGTTAGGTTTAAGTAGTTCTAAGTTCTAGGGGACTGATGACCTCAGTCTGAATCGTTACGGTCGCAGGTTCTAATCCTGCCTCGGGCATGGATGTGTGTGATGTCCTTAGGTTAGTTAGGTTTAAGTAGTTTTAAGTTCTAGGGGACTGATGACCTCAGATGTTAAGTCCCATAGTGCTCAGAGCCATTTGAACCATTTTTTTTTCGTTCAGAAGTTGCGAGAAACATGTAGTTTACGACTGTTTATTTACCAGGCGAGATAAAGGTATTCAGGCCCTCTTACATAAGACCACACACCCTTAAAGACCATGGACCTTGCCGTTGGTGGGGAGGCTTGCGTGCCTCAGCGATACAGATAGCCGTACCGTAGGTGCAACCACAACGGAGGGGTATCTGTTGAGAGGCCAGACAAACGTGTGGTTCCTGAAGAGGGGCAGCAGCCTTTTCAGTAGTTGCAAGGGCAACAGTCTGAATGATTGACTGATCTGGCCTTGTAACAATAACCAAAACGGCCTTGCTGTGCTGGTACTGCGAACGGCTGAAAGCAAGGGGAAACTACAGCCGTAATTTTTCCCGAGGGCATGCAGCTTTACTGTATGATTACATGATGATGGCGTCCTCTTGGGTAAAATATTCCGGAGGTAAAATAGTCCCCCACTCGGATCTCCGGGCGGGGACTACTCAAGAGGATGTCGTTATCAGGAGAAAGAAAACTGGCGTTCTACGGATCGGAGCGTGGAATGTCAGATCCCTTAATCGGGCAGGTAGGTTAGAAAATTTAAAAAGGGAAATGGATCGGTTGAAGTTAGATATAGTGGGAATTAGTGAAGTTCGGTGGCAGGAGGAACAAGACTTCTGGTCAGGTGACTACAGGGTTATAAACACAAAATCAAATAGGGGTAATGCAGGAGTAGGTTTAATAATGAATAGGAAAATAGGAATGCGGGTAAGCTACTACAAACAGCATAGTGAACGCATTATTGTGGCCAAGATAGATACGAAGCCCACGCCTACTACAGTAGTACAAGTTTATATGCCAACTAGCTCTGCAGATGACGAAGAAATTGAAGAAATGTATGATGAAATAAAAGAAATTATTCAGGTAGTGAAGGGAGACGAAAATTTAATAGTCATGGGTGACTGGAATTCGAGAGTAGGAAAAGGGAGAGAAGGAAACATAGTGGGTGAATATGGATTGGGGGACAGAAATGAAAGAGGAAGCCGCCTGGTAGAATTTTGCACAGAGCACAACATAATCATAACTAACACTTGGTTTAAGAATCATGAAAGAAGGTTGTATACATGGAAGAACCCTGGAGATACTAAAAGGTATCAGATAGATTATATAATGGTAAGACAGAGATTTAGGAACCAGGTTTTAAATTGTAAGACATTTCCAGGGGCAGATGTGGACTCTGACCACAATCTATTGGTTATGACCTGTAGATTAAAACTGAAGAAACTGCAAAAAAGTGGGAATTTAAGGAGATGGGACCTGGATAAACTGAAAGAACCAGAGGTTGTACAGAGATTCAGGGAGAGCATAAGGGAGCAATTGACAGGAATGGGGGAAATAAATACAGTAGAAGAAGAATGGGTAGCTTTGAGGGATGAAGTAGTGAAGGCAGCAGAGGATCAAGTAGGTAAAAAGACGAGGGCTAGTAGAAATCCTTGGGTAACAGAAGAAATATTGAATTTAATTGATGAAAGGAGAAAATATAAAAATGCAGTAAGTGAAACAGGCAAAAAGGAATACAAACGTCTCAAAAATGAGATCGACAGGAAGTGCAAAATGGCTAAGCAGGGATGGCTAGAGGACAAATGTAAGGATGTAGAGGCCTATCTCACTAGGGGTAAGATAGATACCGCCTACAGGAAAATTAAAGAGACCTTTGGAGAGAAGAGAACCACTTGTATGAATATCAAGAGCTCAGATGGAAACCCAGTTCTAAGCAAAGAAGGGAAAGCAGAAAGGTGGAAGGAGTATATAGAGGGTCTATACAAGGGTGATGTACTTGAGGACAATATTATGGAAATGGAAGAGGAGGTAGATGAAGATGAAATGGGAGATATGATACTGCGTGAAGAGTTTGACAGAGCACTGAAAGACCTGAGTCGAAACAAGGCCCCCGGAGTAGACAATATTCCATTGGAACTACTGACGGCCGTGGGAGAGCCAGTCCTGACAAAACTCTACCATCTGGTGAGCAAGATGTATGAAACAGGCGAAATACCCTCAGACTTCAAGAAGAATATAATAATTCCAATCCCAAAGAAAGCAGGTGTTGACAGATGTGAAAATTACCGAACTATCAGCTTAATAAGTCACAGCTGCAAAATACTAACACGAATTCTTTACAGACGAATGGAAAAACTAGTAGAAGCCAACCTCGGGGAAGATCAGTTTGGATTCCGTAGAAACACTGGAACACGTGAGGCAATACTGACCTTACGACTTATCTTAGAAGAAAGATTAAGGAAAGGAAAACCTACGTTTCTAGCATTTGTAGACTTAGAGAAAGCTTTTGACAATGTTGACTGGAATACTCTCTTTCAAATTCTAAAGGTGGCAGGGGTAAAATACAGGGAGCGAAAGGCTATTTACAATTTGTACAGAAACCAGATGGCAGTTATAAGAGTCGAGGGACATGAAAGGGAAGCAGTGGTTGGGAACGGAATAAGACAGGGTTGTAGCCTCTCCCCGATGTTGTTCAATCTGTATATTGAGCAAGCAGTAAAGGAAACAAAAGAAAAATTCGGAGTAGGTATTAAAATTCATGGAGAAGAAATAAAAACTTTGAGGTTCGCCGATGACATTGTAATTCTGTCAGAGACAGCAAAGGACTTGGAAGAGCAGTTGAATGGAATGGACAGTGTCTTGAAAGGAGGGTATAAGATGAACATCAACAAAAGCAAAACAAGGATAATGGAATGTAGTCTAATTAAGTCGGGTGATGCTGAGGGAATTAGATTAGGAAATGAGGCACTTAAAGTAGTAAAGGAGTTTTGCTATTTGGGGAGCAAAATAACTGATGATGGTCGAAGTAGAGAGGATATAAAATGTAGGCTGGCAATGGCAAGGAAAGCGTTTCTGAAGAAGAGAAATTTGTTAACATCCAGTATTGATTTAAGTGTCAGGAAGTCATTTCTGAAAGTATTCGTATGGAGTGTAGCCATATATGGAAGTGAAACATGGACGATAAATAGTTTGGACAAGAAGAGAATAGAAGCTTTCGAAATGTGGTGCTACAGAAGAATGCTGAAGATTAGATGGGTAGATCACATAACTAATGAGGAAGTATTGAATAGGATTGGGGAGAAGAGAAGTTTGTGGCACAACTTGACCAGAAGAAGGGATCGGTTGGTAGGACATGTTCTGAGGCATCAAGGGATCACCAATTTAGTATTGGAGGGCAGCGTGGAGGGTAAAAATCGTAGAGGGAGACCAAGAGATGAATACACTAAGCAGATTCAGAAGGATGTAGGTTGCAGTAGGTACTGGGAGATGAAAAAGCTTGCACAGGATAGAGTAGCATGGAGAGTTGCATCAAACCAGTCTCAAGACTGAAGACCACAACAACAACAACAACAACAACAACAACCCTTAAAGAGTTAGCCAGTCAGCATTACAATACGCAAAATAAGCAATGGTGTCCCATATAATGAATTCACCTGTAAGTGCCTCATTTAGTGTGCAGGAATCCACAATCCATAAATGTAAACAAACATGGCCGGCCGGGGTGGCCGAGCGGTTCTAGGCGCTACAGCCTGGAACCGCGCGACCGCTACGGTCGCAGGTTCGAATCCTGCCTCGGGCATGGGTGTGTGTGATGTCCTTAGGTTAGTTAGGTTTAAGTAGTTCTAAGCTCTAGGGGACTGATGACCTCAGATGTTAAGTCCCATAGTGCTCAGAGCCATTTTTTGTAAACAAACACGGCTTTCAGCACAAAATTAGGTTTTTATTATTTTTATTCTTAAGAGCCATCTGCATGGTTTTTCTACGGAAATGAAAACAGGACGTACGCTTAGTGACATCAGACTTGTGTTCACTGTTCTAACCCTCAGAGCTTCTGAAATACATAGACTTTAAAGCACGGCAACGGCGTCACATTTTCTGCAATAATGCGCAGAGCAAGGGTTGCCTACAGCAGGTTTCTGGACATTGCAGGCAACCCGCATTACGGCACGAAGTATAGGGTTCAGAGCTGTGAAACCAACCTGCCATTACTACCTGTACCTCTGTTTTTCATTTCTGCAGGAAACACATACATGTGCCGTGAACATTAATAAAACCGACAATCTGCAGGGACGAATTCCCGACTCGAAATGGAGGAAAAAAGACCCGATGAACAAGTGTCCGGAAATGCCTCGTTGACCCGGTATATGGCGCTGGCACATGAAGCTTCGCCCGACGGCGTCCCGTGTGTTCCTTGTGTGTTGCAGGCTGTGTGATTGACGCAGCGTGCTGTAAGCACCAGAATGGTCCTGTATTCATGTCGGGAACAAGCAGGGATGGTGTCTGTGTACGGCCAAAGAGATGGAAACGCTCGAGAAGCAGAACCAGGTCCTCCAGATCTGCTATACGCACAGCTGCCCCCCTCTCTGCACGTTCGTCTATCTGAAAAGACCCATGATCACACAAACCCTCAAAAAGGGCTTGAAATATTGTGTGATGTGATTGGTGTCTGTGAGGGTAATTGTGTTGGTATAGCCGTGCTACATCTCGAGCGTTTTCATCTGCTTAGCCGTACACAAAGACCACCTCGGCTTGTCGGTTTGAGTACCGGCCAATCCTGCTGCTTACAGTACTCTGTGTCAATCAAACAGCCTGTAACACACAAGGAACACACGGGACATGGTCAGAGGAACTTTCAAACCTTCATTTGTAAGCGCCATCTACCGTGGTAACTATGTATCTCCGGACACATTTCCATAGGACTTTCTTTCCTCCATTTCCAGTCAGAAATCCATCCCTGCAGTTTATCGGTTTTATTAATATTCACCCTATCCACCATACTTTGATTTGATTCCGAAGATGAAGGAACCACTTCGTGGCATTCGCTTCAGAACTGTTCCAGAGATTCCACAGGCAGTAGACAGCTCCATTCGCAACATCAACAGAACAGGCTCTGCTAACGGTATACTACGCCTTCCACACCGCTGGCAACGGGTTTTACACAGCGCTGGTGACTACTTTGAAGGACAGTAACAGGTGCAAACATGTAACTCTTTTGTATCGGTTGTGAATAAATAGTTGCCACTATTTAAGTTCCAACCCTCGTAATATCACTCTATAAAATATGACCTACAAACGTTTGTGAACATTAGAGAGAAGTAAGTCTGTTGAACATCGGTTGTAAATTATGTGCACGAATAACAAACATCAGACTGAAAAGAATAGCTTACGTCCTTTCACTGGAGGAACAAAGTGGTTTTAGAAACCAAAGATTAAGCAATGACAGTGTTACAGTAGTGCGGCAGATAGCTGGAAAGAGACAAGAACATAATTTGGAAACTGACAGGCTAGCAGTGGTATATAAGCAATCTAAGGCCGAAGAAGTAATTTCAATAATTTTGAGCGACTGTGATAACTGCCCGAAGAAAAGTAGTACTTATAACATAGGGCACGTGTAGCTGAATATTCCAATGGAAAATTCTGGAAGAGTCCTTGATCCATCACCATATGCCCAATAAAAGATAAGGGTGGTGGTGGTGGTGGGGGTGGTGGTGGTGGTGGTTGGTGGTGGTGGTCGTGGTGGTGATGCTGGTGATGAACTACGCAGTTCCAATGTTTGGCTATCTCAGTTTGTCTGATTGTTTCACAATGAGCTTCACAGCGTCTAAGAATCACTGACGAGAAACAACACCTCTGCTGTGTGTGCGTCTGCACCTGACTACGCCGACGGCGTCAGAGCCGTGAGTTGCCGGCAGCACGACTGCTCCTCCGCTGCTGCTGTTGCGCCGTTGCGCAACTAATCCCACCACCGAGTCCGCTCTCTCCCCATCCGCTGTTTGATGTTAATCTTCGCGACGTTAACTAATGGTATTATCCTCGGAAACGTACGCGTCGACTATCATTTTATAGCTTAATAACAATAATTTGGGGGGACCGCTGGAACTGCCGGGTGACTCTGAAGGATTAGGACGACTGACGTGAGAATAAATTGGAATCAGACAACTGTGCCGGAGATATACGCTGACAGGGGAAAAAAAAGGACGAAAGCATCTCGCCCAAAGTGCCGTGCGGCGATCTGGCGCGAAGGCTTTCGCCGCTGGAGTGAGAGAGAATTTAATTAGCTATTATGAAGGCCTTTTTTGTGTTTCAGCGCCGGTCGTCTCACGGCGCTTATTAAGGCAATAAATGCCACCCACTTCACAGAGACAAAAAACTTAAAAGTGCACGCGGATTCGTCTCTTAGTGAGTAGAGAACAGTTACTAGCTCTCCGATGTTAGAACAGGAGGAGCTGTTTATCAGGCAGTTTTCACGCCAGGTGTGTCTCGCAGATTTTCGGTGGCGGTTGTAACGTTTCGCACAAATTGATAGGCTACAGGCTGTAGTTTTGGCACTTTATTTCAAATTCGTGTTTCTTGTACTTTTTAATTTACGGCGCTGAACCCTACGAGTGACCACCCACCGCTTCCTGCTCTCCATATCCGGCGTGATTCAGGTCTTAATGGTTTAAGTATACTTGTTGCCATATAATGAACTGGTTTATTTCCAGACCCCTTATCTCATAACGACTACAGCCACATTCATTGAGGAGGAGAAGGGAAGGCCTCGGCTACTGTCTGATAGTTTTTGCAAATCTGAGGACTGTGAAATCCATAACATCATTAAATGAGGACCAAAACCGATTTTTCACAATTTATAATTAAAGCAATAACCTGACTAGCTTACAAGCTACCGTCTCAAATGTAAATATGTAATTCTTACGTATAGACGCAGCACCTAGGTAAAAATACACCTTATTGCTCTTTCTTTTCCTTAAAGCTCCACATTTGAGGCCTGAGACAAAAGTAAGCATGCGTAGAAATGCATGGCGAGGAGAAACTGATTCTGAAGATGAGACACCGGAAATGATAGTCATCAGTTTAACCATAACTTTTATTCTATCATTACGTGTGTATTCATGTGCACTCCAAGACAAAAAAAAATACACACCACGAAAGAATTATCTGAACGGTGCGGAAATCGGCAGGTGTGATGTACATCTGCGGACAAATTATAACAGTTTCAGAAAAATTTCATGTCTTATTCAAAAGAATGATTTACACGAATGGAGCAAGTCAGTAACGTATTCGTCCACCTCTGGCCCTTATGCAAGCAGCTATTCGGCTGGGCATTGATTGACAGAATTGTTGTTGAATGTCCTCCTCAGAGATATAGTGCCAAATTCTGCCCAACTGACGCGTTGAATCGACAAAATACCAAGGTAGTTGGAGAACCCTGCTCATAATTTTGCAAAAGTTCGCAACTGGAGAAAAATCCGGTGACTTGCTGGCAAAGGTTGCGTTTGGCAAGCACGAAGAAAAGCAGTAGAAACTATTTCCGTGTGCGGTCGGGTATTATCTTGCTGAAATGTAAGCCCAGGATGACTTGCCATGAAGGGCAACAAAACATGGCGTAGAATACCATCGACGTACCGCTGTGCTATAAGAGTGCTGCGCATGATAACCAAAGGGATCATGCTATGCAAATAAATGGCACCCCATCGATCAGTCCTAGCTGTTGCGCCGTATGGCTGGCGACAGTCAGGTTGTTAACCCACTGCTGTCCAGGGCGCATCCATAAACATCGTAGTTGGTCGTCGCGTATCATTTCGGGGCGGGACTCATCACTGAAGACAATTCTGCTCCAGCCAGTGAGATTCCAGGCCGAAAACGTGTCTGGAGACTGACTGTCGTGGCTGCTATGGTGGTGACCATTTGTACTCCACAGACGGCTTGTCATTGGTCGACGTCCTTCATCATTGCGCCATCTTGGAAACAATCTCCTTGTCTGTGGTTAAGCCATGTGTCTGCAATATCCTTTCTTTCAGGAGTGCTATCCGGCAAGAAATACAGGAGAACTTCAGCGAAGTTCGGAAAGTCGGAGGAAGTAAAGCTGTATTGTCGGGTCATGAGTCGTGCTTGGATATCTCAGTCTGTAAAGCACCTATTCGCGAAAGGCAAAGGTGCCAGGTTCCATTCCCGGTCCGGCACGCAGGTTTAATTTGCAAGGACGTTTCACATCGTTACGCCGTCCTGTGAGTGCCTGTCTGCACTGATGGTGCCAACGCTATCGTAGAAACGCCAACAGTTCAGCGCCCTCCTCTGTCTCTTCTCGGCGTCGAGAGCTCACTTCCACGTACTGCTAAAATTACAGCCGCTGCCTCTTCAGTAGCAGAGTCCCAGCATGTAGAAGCGTCGAAACGAGGTTTTAGTTTCCAGAATGGTATTTTCACTCTGCAGCGGAGTGTGCGCTGTTATGAAACTTGCTGGCGCATTACAACTGCGTGCCGGGCCGAGACTCGAACTCGGGATCTTTGCCTTTCGCGGGCAAGTGCTCTACCACCTGAGCTACCCAATCACGACTCACGCGCCGTCCTCACAGGTTCGCAGGAAAGCTTCTATAAAGTTTGGAAAGTAGGAGACGAGCTACTGGCAGAAGTAAAGCTGTGAGGACGGGGCTTGAGTCGTGCTTAGGTAGCTCAGCTGGTAGAGCACTTGCCCGCGAAAGGCAAAGGTCCCGCGTTCGAGTCTCAGCCCGGCACACAGTTTTAATCTGCCAGGAAGTTTCGAGGTTTTAGTTTCATCAAACCTCTTATCCCTTGTCTATTTATGAGACTACGCTCAGCAGCTGCTCGTTTCTCAAGCCATGGATTATCAAAGTGCCTTTAGTGTTCGTCACGGCGGTCGACAGAGGCGCGGATAGACTGATCGATGTTGCTGCTTACGTACTCCCAAGGTATCTCACAAACTCCAAGAACCACGAGACCAAGACAGTCCTTAATCGGGTGCGTCATCTTCATTATTTTCTTGGATGGTCGGAAGATAGGTCTTGTGCCTCTTCTTCCCAGGACCTTACCTATTTTGCTAGATGTAGTATATCAGAAAGGGAGAAGGGCAATAGGCAGATCGTCACGTGATTGTTAAGCATTTTCGTGTTTTTGTTTCTTGAAGAACGCTAACTTTGTACCTCAAACTCAGAGTCATACATTCGGAACACGTACTTCAGATGGTTAACCTCGGGATCCAGATAGCCCTTCTCACAGGCATTTATGGCACTATGTGCTAACGTATGTAAAACAGTTCTCTCCTAGTCATGGTGGCGAAAAATGTGAGCCCTGAGATATAAATCAGTGAGCAAGCCGTTGCGTTATGCAGAGAGGCCGGCACGCATGTCCAATTTTGGTTCAACTAAAAGAATTAAAAATGGAAGCTTTCCTTCCCTCTCTGCCTCTACAATGAATCGCATACATGTGATCTGTGAACTTCTTCGGAGCTTCGGCTCTATGTGGCCAGACCGCAAATGTGTCGTCAACATATCGACAAAATGAGGATTGGTAGCTGGCTGGAGTGGCCGTGCGGTTCTGGGCGCTACAGTCTGGAGCCGACCGACCGCTGCGGTCGCAGGTTCGATGCCTGCCTCGGGCATGGATGTGTGTGATGTCCTTAGGTTAGTTAGGTTTAAGTAGTTCTAAGTTCTAGGCGACTGATGATCTCAGAAATTAAGTCGCATAGTGCTCAGAGCCATTTGAACCATTTGAAGATTCGTAAACTAGAACCGAATTTAGTTGGTGTTTCTCAAAATGCTGAGCAAAGTACGTGGCCATAGCTGGAGACAATGGAGAACTTATGACCCTTCCATCGGTTATTTCTTAAAGATTGTCGACGTGCAAGAAGTAAATGCTCGTCAAAGCGTTGTGGAATAATTTTAAAGGTTTAGGAGGAAAGTGGTTCAGTAACATGTTTCTTGTGTATTCCACAGAGAGACCACGACCAGGCTGACAAAAAATCGTTTGGGCCTATTCTGACGTGCTTGACCTTGTCAGTGAACATTTGAGAGTTTTTAATGTGATGTTTATAGCAGCCAGGTATGGTTTATCTCACAGAAAAAACTAAATTTTTACTACCGACTGGTAGTTCGTTATTGCAAAGTATTCGTTTAGAAAACTCTAACATAGGTATGGTTTCGACCCTAACCCACTGGGACGACACGTATAAAGTTACAGTTACTAAATTCCCATTTGCCGTAGTTGTTTCACTTTTGGCTTCCACTGCCTCGTGAAACACTGAACCATAATCGTCAACAGACCCCCTTTATTGATATTAAATATGCGTATATCTGTATTTAAGCTGGCCAGATCACATAGAAAGTCATACAGCAGAACAGGAACGACTTTTGCGACGTAGCCAGCTTAGATACAGATCAACACATATTTAGTGATAAGAACTTCTCGTGATATTCTGAATGAGAAAACTCGGTCCAAATGGCTCTGAGCACTATGGGACTTAACATCTGTGGTCATCAGTCCCCTAGACCTTAAAACTTCTTAAACCTAACTAACCTAAGGACATCACACAACACCCAGTCATAGAAAACTCGGTTCCGATGCCACAAGCAATACTTACCTTATTGAGAGCATGTACTTACGGAATTCTGAGTTCGTAAAGTGGGATCAGATGCCGTAAGTCATGCAGCACCGGCGTCGCTTTATCATTGTTTACTCCTTAGATTCTCTCTCTAGAGACGTTGCCTTTGTTTCAGCCGTGAATCAGCAGAATTCCTCAAGCCAGATCGGAATGAGAATTTAGGCGAGCCACCGTCTCGGGAGATCCAATTAAAGCCCGCCAGGAGGCGCCCCCATCCCGCGGCCCCGTCGCAGACCACAAACCGATTTTCCGGACGCACTCCGCGGAACGTGCTCGTTCCCCTCAGCAGAGACCGGCGTCAACACCTCCCCCTCCCTCCCACCCCTCACAACGATTTCAATTTCTGGAGATTCTTCGCGAGGCACAGTGGCGTCTTCTGATATTTTATTGTCGCCCGCGAGAAGTCTGCAGCGACGACGCGTTCGCTTTCCGGTCCGCGTGTGTTCATCATTGACAGCGGCGCTTTTTGATGAGGGCTGGAGCTTCTGCCGTACTGCGTCTCGTGTTTTGTGCGTCTGGCGACCGTCCAAAGAGAAATGAGCGCCAAAGCGATTGGAGTTGCGCTGACGTTCCTTTTCGTTGCTACAGCTGCCGGCTGGACCTTACGAGGAACATTCAATAAGAAATGCAACACACGGAATCTGTAGTTTCATGAAGTTACGATCGGTGGCGGTGCAATATACAGGGTGGTCCATTGATAGTGACCGGGCCAAATATCTCACGAAATAAGCACCAAACGAAAAAACTACAAAGAACGAAACTCGTCTAGCTTGAGGGAGGAAACCAGATGGCGCTATGGTTCGCCCGCTAGTGGCGCCGCCATAGGTCAAGCGGACATCAACTGCGTTTTTCTAAGTAGGAACGCCAATTTTTATTACATATTCGTGTAGTACGTAAAGAAATATAAATGTTTTAGTTGGACCACTTTTTTCGTTTTGTGATAGATGGCGCTGTAATGATCACAAACGTATAAGTACGTGGTATCACGTAACATTCCGCCAGTGCGGACGGTATTTACTTCGTGATACATTACCCGTGTTAAAATAGACCGTTTACCAATTGCGGAAAAGGTCGATACAGTGTTGATGTATGGCTATTGTGATCAACATGCCCAATGGGCGTGTCCTATGTATGCTGCTCGGTATCCTGGACGACATCATCCAAGTGTCCGGACCGTTCGCCGGATAGTTACGTTATTTATGGAAACAGGTAGTTCAAATGGTTCAAATGGCTCTGAGCACTATGGACTCAACTGCTGTGGTCATAAGTCCCCTAGAACTTAGAACTACTTAAACCTAACTAACCTAAGGACATCACACACATCCATGCCCGAGGCAGGATTCGAACCTGCGACCGTAGCGGTCGTGCGGTTCCAGACTGTAGCGCCTTTAACCGCTCGGCCACTCCGGCCGGCGAAACAGGACGTGTTCAGCCACATGTGAAACGGCAACCACGACCTGGAACAAATGATGATGCCCAAGTAGGTGTTTTAGCTGCTGTCGCGGCTAATCCGCACATCAGTAGCAGACGAGCGAGAATCGGGAATCTCAAAAACGTCGGTGTTGAGAATGCTACATCAACATCGATTGCACCCGTACCATATTTCTATGCGCCAGGAATTGCATGGCGACGAGTTTGAACGTCGTGTACGGTTCTGCCACTGGGCACAAGATAAATTACGGGACGATGACAGATTTTTTGCACGCGTTCTATTTAGCAACGAAGCGTCATTCACCAACAGCGGTAACGTAAACCGGCATAATGTTCCCTGGGCAACGGAAAATCTACGATGGCTGCGACAAGTGGAATATCAGCGACCTTGGCGGGTTAATGTATGGTGCGGCATTATGGGAGGAAGGAGAATTGGCCCCCATTTTGTCGACGGCAATCTAAATGGTGCAATGTATGCTGATTTCCTTCGTAATGTTCTAGCGATATTACTAAAAGATGTTTCACTGCATGACAGAATGGCGATGTACTTTCAACATGATGAATGTCCGGCACATAGCTCGCGTGCGGTTGAAGCGGTGCTGAAAAGCATATTTCACGACAGGTGGACTGGTCGTCGAAGCACCATACCATGGCCCGCACGTTCACCGGATCTGACGTCCCCAGATTTCTTTTTGTGGGGAACGTTGAAGGATATTTGCTATCATGATCCACCGACAACGCCTGACAACATGCGTCTGCGCATTGTCAATGCATGTGCGAACATTACGGAAGGCGAACTACTCGCTGTTGAGAGGAATGTCGTTACACGTATTTCCAAATGCATTGAGGTTGACGAACATAATTTTGAGCATTTATTACATTAATGTGGTATTTACAGGTAATCACGCTGTAACAGCATGCGTTCTCAGAAATGATAAGTTCACAAAGGTATATGGATCACATTTGAACAACCGAAACGAAATGTTCAAACGTACCTACGTTCTATATTTTAATTTAAAAAACCTACCTGTTACCAACTGTTCGTCTAAAATTGAGCCATATGTTTGTGACTATTACAGCGCCATCTCTCACAAAGTGAAATAAGTGGTCCATCTGAAACATTCATATTTCTTTACGCACTACACGAATATGTAATAAAAAAATGGGGGTTCCAATTTAAAAAAAAACGCAGTTGATATCCGTTTGACCAATGGTAGCGCCATCTAGCGGGCCAACCATAGCGCCACCTGGTTTCCCCCTTCAAGCTAGACAAGTTTCGTTCTTTGTAGTTTTTTCGTTTGACACTTATTTTGTGCGATATTTGGCTCGGTCACGATCAATGGACCACCCTGTATAGCCTACAAAACGGCGTCTGTAACGGAGATGCGTTCCAAGCGTCATAGGTACTTATAGCCGCTTGCACAATTTTCACGGAGAGATGGCTGTGAACAAAAGCACGGTGAGTCGTTGGGCGCGGCGTTTGTCATCACCGCAACAAGATCGCCCGAACGTGTCCGACTCCCACGTGTCGGCCAGCCGCACACAGCTGTGACTCCTGATTATGGAACGTGCGGACACTCTCACCGGATGCGGCTACGGATCACAATCAATACCTCGCTGCACAAGTGGACGCGTCTGCTGGTAGTGATGAAGCACTCGACCACCAGTTTGGGTATTCAACGGTGTGTGTCCCCTGTGTTTCTCGTCTCCTAATAGAAGACCATAAAGAGCAACGAGGGACCATCTATGAGGAATTGCTTGCTTGTTATGAGACTGATCGTGACGATTTTTTGTCGAACAACGTCATAAATGATGGAACATAGCTTTGTCACTTCGAACCGGAAACAAAACGGAAATTCATAGTGACCACACCTCTCATCCGAAGAAGTAGTTCAAAGTTGCATCCTCAGCCGGTAAAGTCATTGCGACGATCTTCTGGGACTCTGAAGGGTTTATTCTTTCAAAGAAAATTCCGCTCTGGCTGTATGAATGATTTTTTTATTAAATCTGCGACTGGTTCGTACCACTTCTCGGTGCATCCACAGGCAGTCCGTACAAAAAATAATATAATAAGAGCTCACATAAACTATTCGACCCCCCAATTCTGGGGTGTAAATTAAACTTTGAAATAGCCAGTTTTTTTAATGAAACAAGAAAGTGCTCACATACGCTACTTATAACAAAGGTCGGCGGCCCGGTTCCTTCCGTCCCTTTACGACGAACCTGCACCTACCTCTGAATATTGTCTCAGCATATCATCAGTAGGGAAGCCGAGCGAAACCTACTGTACTTCGACGTGAACCAGGCTGCAATTAAAGTCACTAATCTACGTTTTGGGAGAAAGTTTTCACACGAAATGAAAGGTTTCAAATTTTGTCCTCAATTAATATATTCTGAAACTTAGATGAACAAGTATCACTGCCAAGCACGTGCTAGTCTTAACACAGTCACTCACAACCCCATTCACCCACGTTAGCAAGTTTATGGTGTGTTGCATTTCCGGAAAACGTAATAGCTACAAAAATGCGGATTGTTTCTGATTGAGAATGCTCGACAAATATTAAGTCTGTCGGTACCTAATGCAGTCACAGTTTTTAGCCACCGACCTGCTCAATACGCCACGCGGAATGTGTCTTTTCTCGTCACAAAATTGAATTAAAAATTCCGAAATTTCTACACACCCATCGGAATAATTATGCCGTCACTTTACAACACTTTTGATGTATGAAACACTGCTAGATCCGGCAACTTATCATTTTCATCGGAACTACTACTACAACACACGTCCGAACTGTTTCATGGCTAGGCTCCGACTCCTCTCTACCAGCAGAGAAAGGCGCGTGAAGAATATTGTTTTACCATTGGTCAGTTTACTCAACAGCCAATAGCAAAACAACATTCTCCCGCGTCAGTCCACGCTTTTCATCCATAACCAATCGCAAAATGGTAAACCTAACGACTGCGCTTTTTACCGACTTAATTATCTAATATGCTGAATTTTGTTTATGCATAAAGTTAGTTACTATTGTTATTTATACCTGAATTAACTTCCCCTTTACCATAATCTTACTTTACAAATCTGTTCTACAAAAATCCCCTTTGTCCACGTCCATACGTCTTCGAAATGTTCTCACACCAAATCCCACTACATTACTCGTTAAACAATTATGTTCATATTAACCTTAAATCACAGTCACGCACAATTCATACTGCTAAAACACATTTATAACATTTTACATTCACAAAAAGACATAATAACACTTTATGAAAATACTAGAACAGTTTATGAAAAACATTCTAGTGGGCACAATAGAAACTAAATAACAGTCCCCTATCCAATATTGTCCTCTATCGGCTGATACATAAACTACGTGCGCGTCCAGTCCTATCTCCCTCTGAGACACATCTCTCACTTAACCGCCTCCAAGGCAGGATCGGTATACGGCGCTACGCCTCAATAGTAACGTTGAACATTGCCCTGTAGCCACTCCCCACGATTCACGTCCAATATACCGTCATCTGGTGAAAGCGGTAGTTAAAATTTAATAATATATTTTTTAAAATTTTGTAAAACGATGGGAGCGGTAATGACCTTGAAATTAAAAATAAAATACGATGGTGATAAAACTCCCCTAAACACGAACGACGAAGAGCTGAACATTAGCATGAACAAACAGCGGAATTAGGGCCATGTAAACATACCAGAACATACGTTGCAAGTTGAGAGGAGCCGCGCGGCAGTGGACACGGCCTGACTGGCTGGCCGAAACCCGGAAAGAGCTCACGCAGTGGCGAGAGAATCGGCAGAGGCCGGATGACGTGTACAAGGTGTGAAGAGTGGGGGGTGCTGAACATTTGATACACAGTTTCTTATGTCTATTTTTTAAAAAAGTCTAATACCATACAAGGTGGCCAATATAAAAAATGGGCAGTTAGTTAATACCAAAATAATAATAATCGTATTTTATTTTTATTTTCTAGGTCTTTGCCGCCCTTATCATATAAAAAAAATTTCTTAAAAGATTTTTAAATTTTAACTACCGCTTTCACCAGATGACGGTATATTGGACGTGAATCGTGGGGAGTGGCTACAGGGCAATGTTCAACGTTCTATGTTACAAATAGCGTATGTGTGTACTTTCTTGTTTCATTCAAAAAACTGGCTATTTAAAAGTTTCATTTACATCTCAAAATTGGGGGGTTCGAATAGTTTATATGAGCTCTTATTATATTATTTTTTGTGCAGATTGCCTGAGAATGCGCCTATAAGTGCTGCGATACCGGTCGCAGATTTAATAAAAATCATTCAAACAGCCAGAGAAGAATTTTCTTTGAAAAAATGCCGAAGTTTGGCTGTGGTTGCCCGCCCTACAAAACAACAGGATTTATTCTGTTTGATGTCCTCACTCACGATGCAACGACCACACCTGAACTGTGCTGTTCCACCCCATGGAAACTGAAGAAATGCCTTCAGTGTGTTTTTCGACACAGAAATGCAAAAGAAAAACTCCTTTTCCATGACACTGCAAGGTCTCAGAAAAGTTTGCGCACCCGTTGGAGCTCACAAAACTTCATTGGACTGTTCTTCCTCATGCACCCTGCAGCCCGGATCTCACACCTTCGGACTTCCATCTGTTATTATCCCATGCCTGCAATACTAGATCTGATACGTCCAGCATCTTGACTGTACATTGGAATAATACTGAATCTTTCTCCGACTCACTCTCCATTACAGCCATATGTCTATGGTGCAAGTTACGTTGCAATCTGTTTCTTATTCAGAGCCACTCTGCTTTATCTGTTATCATCGGTGCAGCTTCCCTATCGACATATCCGTACTGTTTTCTCTCTGTCTAGCAGGAAATCAGTATCTCTGACATATAGGTCCATGCTTTTCTCATCCCTTACTATTTCTGATTTCTTCCATCTCGTCTGCTATTTTTTCCCTATTATTTTTCCGTCTTCGTCTGAGCAGTCAACTTCTGCTCTAAATTGATTTCTTTTGTACCATTGTCACATGTTACTGTTAGATGTTACCACTCTCATTCGACAAGAACGTAATGAGGAAATTGCTTAATGTTAGCGAGGCTGACAATTTTTTAGTTCCACATATTCATTATTAAACTTATTATTATTATCACTATATGTCGTTCAAGTGCTAAAATTATAATGTTGATTCACAAGGGATGTTTGGCCAGAAGCAAGAGAGGGTATTAACTCCGTAATATTCTTTGTTGAAATAAATGCATAAGTAAATAAAAAATAATGTCGTTACAGATCGGTGTAGCCCATATGAAAATGTAACAGAAACGCTAGGGGAACGTAAGTAAGAAACTCAGAGGGGACATAGTTGATGCCAAGCGCTGTAGCCGAGAAATACCGTCCTACAGTTCCTGCATATCTCGCTTCGGAAGCTTGTGACTAAGTAAAGGCGTTTACGGAAACATCTAGATAATCAGTTTTGCCGTCACGCCAGTGGTACAGACCAGAAAAACAGTAATAATATTACGAATTACTCTCCGCTTCGAAATATACCGTGTGAAGTGGAGTACACATGTAGATGAAATGCGTCTGACTTTATTGTATGAATTCCATCGTATTTTTTTCATCTTTCCGTAGCTAGATGTTCTAAGTGCTTTCATATATGTGCAAAGGAGAAAGTGTGTAATGCATAAGTACACTGAAAGCGTGCTTCTTAACCTGGAAATGGGACTGTGCAGAAACAGGGCTGCAGTTTTGAGCCTTCGTTATCTCGTTAAGTTTCAGGTAACCGATGGAGGATCCAGATGCCTTAAACTCGAAAATTTGTTGCATTTCCTTTCCTTGCCATCTAGATTACTAACTGCATTGTACTAGAGCCGCACAACCGCTAATTATACGGAATTATTCTCTAAATGGTGAGAACTCACATCGAAACGGAAGCTGTAATGAAAGGCTTCAGTACTTGAAATGTTGCCTCTATAATTACCGAACGTTTTTCTTTCCGTGTTAAAGAGCACGAGTTAACACTTTGAAACTGTCAGAGATAATTTTACCGCTGGCGCTTAAAAGCTTTTTCCTGCCTCAAATGAGTTCGGCGTAATGAGAGGTAATGTGAGTAAAGCGCGTTGGCAGAATTTCGATCTGTAGCGCTGCGGGCGAAAGCTCGATACTCAGGCAACAGAGATTCCCCAGTTTATTTTCTTCTGTTCTTTGCTGCGTAATCCTTACTTCTACACTGCACGTACAATTTCTGCACTGTAAATGTTTTAGTTCGTATCTACCTAGCGAATCACGTGGATCCTGTGCAATCCTACACTCTGTAATTTGGGCCTTCAGCACTTGGCAATTTCTTCTCTCTTTTCGCAGCGTTACAACAAAGCAAAGTTCGCTTTGTAACTTGGCAGCTTCCGACAAATTGTGGAAGCTAAGCTAAGCTAAGATTACAACGATACTGGTTTCGTTTTATTCTCATACAGTGGAGCTGGTAACTGTACACTTTCACGGATTACACCGACCGTTATTTTATCACGGTACTGGGTCCGATGGTCCAGAAGAGGAAGCAAGTCTACTTATAGCACGAGTAAACTGTTGTATAGCTGTGCTTGTGGTTGCAGCGTTACTCGACAGAAATAGTTCCGAGTAAGGAAGAAAAAAAAAATTTTATGATGCGAGCGTATATGCTGTAGTAAGTTAGAACATTTACCGGAATGGGTTCGTGAACCCGGACACTTGCCTTCAAAAATGGTTCAAATGGCTCTGAGCACTATGGGACTTAACTGCTGTGGTCATCAGTCCCCTAGAACTTGGAGCTACTTAAACCTAACTAACCTAAGGGCATCACACACATCCATGCCCGAGGCAGGATTCGAAACTGCGACCGTAGCGGTCGCGCGGTGCCAGACTGTAGCGCCTAGAACCGCTCGGCCACTCCGGGCGGCACACTTGCCTTCGCTGCCAGTACTGCGGAGCAGCCAGTGACTCCATGGGTCTGCTCTAGTGATTCAGCTAGCACAGCACTGACCCTGAAGAGTTGCTGTCTGTGGTACAGTACTTTACGTTAGGACGTACGTCAAGTAATGGAAACATTTGTAACATGATAGATATTCATCTTGTTAAAAATGGGGGCGGGGATGAGCGAGATCCGGGCTGAAACCGCGGATTAAAAAACGTTGGCATGGTACACTCGCCGGTCTAAGGATTTTAGGCGGCTTTCCACGCTCTTTTAGGCAAATGCAGGATTGGTCCCCAATCTCTGACTCCGGAAATACGATGTAGAAGAGGCGTTCAATAATTAATACAACATTGTTTTCCGAATAGTGGTTGGTTTCATTCAGGATTCCAATACACAGTATTATTCCCCATATGGCTACAAATTCCTGTTTTAAGCATATTCTCCGTTCAGTGCGACGGTCTTTCGCCACCTTACTTTTGTATGCCCGGATGGTACTACTCTGCTGGTCAATGTCGGAGCCAACGTCTTGCAGCATCAATTACCTCCCCATCATCCACCATCTCTTCCCGTAGAGTGCATCCTTCAGTGGGCCAAACAGATACAAGTCGGAAGATGCGAGATCCGGGCTGTACGATGGATGAGGAAGAACAGGCCAATGAAGTTTTATGACCTCCTGTCGATTGCGCAGACTTTTGTGAGACCTTGCGGTGTCATGGAGAACGAGAAGTTCGTTCGAATTTTTGTGGCGATGGACACGCTGAACGTCATTTCACCAATTTCGTTAGGGTAGCACTTCCGAGGTGATCGTTGCACCATGAAGGAGGACGTCAAGAATAACTTCTTCTGAAACTTTTGAACATAGCTGCTAAGGTTCAGTGACCGTGTCAGAATTATATTAGAACAAATAAGCCCTCGGTCACTAATGTTAAGTCAAAATTGATCAGATTTCGACGCTACTATGAGCGTCGTCTTCAGAATTAGACTAACTGTTCTAAAACATATTAAGTATATAATAAATTAATAAAATTAAAGTTTGTACTGACTGGAAAAAGATGCAGTACTTAAAAGTCACATATTGAAAAAGATCTAAGTCGGAAAGGTGACGTCATGAATAGTTGTAAGTAAGATGTCAAGCCGCTAACGGCTGCTCGTACTTTCGTGAACAAGGGTTGCAACAAGACTGAGGTGCCCACGTTAGAAAGTGTGGGCATGCGAAGACTTTATCGGCTGAGGGTACGGCTTTGAACTATTTTTTTCGGAGGAGTTGTGGTGTGGCGTCACTGCATGGATAGTCATTTTGTTTACGGATCGACGTTATGAACCCATGTTTCATCACCCGTGACACTGTTCAACAAAATATTGCGACTATCAGCATTGGAACGCGCACGAAATTCCTAGTAGACGGTTTTTCGTTGCTCTTTATGGTCCTCTGTTAGCTGGCGAGAAACCCTGCGGCCACGCACTTTGAGTGCCCCAACTGGTGGACGAGTGTATCACCATTACCAGTAGAGACGTCCAGTTGTGCAGCAGGGTGTTTATCTGTGATCTGTGGATCACCTCTGGTGAGACTGTCCGCACGTTCCATCATTGCAGGAGGGTGCGGCCGATGGGCACGCGAGAGATCGGACAGGTAAGTTACCGTGATTTTGTTCACTACCAAGTATCCGTAGATTTTCTGCAAGTGCTTATGAATATCTGCGACGCTCTTCTTTTCCACTGAAGGAAACTCAATGACAGCTCTCTGCTTGGCACGCACTTCCGATACAGATGTCATTTTGAAGGCTACTGACAGCGCCCCACCTGTCGGAACTTCAGTGATACTATAGGAACTGAAGCGACAATGTCCCACAATTGACCAACAACAAATTCTGCATTTTTTTTCAGCCGAAACTGTCCGAGAAAAAAAAAGTGTTGCATTACTTATTGAACGTCCCTCCTACAAACAGCACACATAACAAAGTTCCCAGGTGACGACAACGGCGAGAGCATGCGTATCGAGCCACAAGTTTAAATAAAATAAATTTGCCAAATCATAAAAACAGTGGGGTAAATGCTATGAAAGAGAGAGGGGGGAGTGAGCCGAGAAACGTGCGAACCTTCTGATCACTGCAGTCATGCAACTAGCCGAAGTTAATTGCACCTACCTGAACAACCCCGACCGTGTGAACTGGTGCCCCGCCAGTATGGAACGATCATGGGTTCGTTGAAACATTGTTAGTCTTCCATACAAGCCACAATAGAACCGCCTCCATATTTTGAAGTACGAGCAATTGGGAGAAGCCTCTAGTCTGTGCATTCACAAATGCGCTAAATTTCTGGAAACTGTTAAGTGAAATAAGCGTGAACCTGAAGCTGTGCCGGAGATGGTGAAATTCTTCCTGCTCGAAATTTACTGGCATATTAAGACTGCACGCTGGATTGCGATCCGTTCCACAGCTCGTGGTCTAGTCGCTAGCGTTGCTGCCACTCGGTCACGGGGTTCTCTGCTCGATTCCCGGCCGGGTTGGGGATTTTCTATGCTCGGCGACTGGGTGTTATGTTGTCCTCACAATTTCATCGTCATCATTCCTGACAGTGGCTTGATTAGACTGTGTAAACATTGGGACTTTGTACGGGCACTGATGAGAGCCCCACAAACCAAAATCATCATCATCATGACCGCGATCAGAACCTGGAAGCAAGACTTTCGCGGGAATTTCTCTTGCCTACGGAGATATCTTTTTATTATTATTATTTTATTGTTATTATTATTAATTTAGTATTATATAACTTCTTGGGTTGAAGGTTTGTGTTTGTACTTGTTTTGTCTCAGAATTTGTCTTGTCACATCGATCCAAACGGGAGAAAATAAAACATAAACAAAATTTAGTTTCTCTATAAACCAAACGTCTTCGACTAAACTTATTTTTCGTGGTCTGAAGATTCTTGTTTGAAATTCAAACTCTCTTGACGTTTGTAATTATTTTATATGAAGCTTCTAGAATCTGTTCTTACAGTTTCAGTCCTAGCCGTGTCTTTTGGTATTTTTGAAATTTCAGAGAAGAAAGATTAATGCCGAGAAACGGTTCATCCAGAGCCTAGACTTGCTTTCTGTCGATATTTGGATTGGAACGATGGAGATTCGCGTAGAAAAAAACATCCATGCTCTTTTGTCTTCATAACAATGGATACAAAGTTGATGATTGGTATTTTCATTCAAAAATCATACACTTTTTTTTTATCTGGATTGATAATTGCTGGATAAGAAATGCTTCTGAACGGTGTACTTCTTTCTTCGAGCCGAAGCCCACCAACTTGCAACAAAAGATTCGTTTAATGAGATGGGATGGGAAGACCATCAACTTCCACCATACTGTTTCAGTCTTTTGGCCTGCGACTTCCACACTGTAGCTGATCCGAGGTAACGAGTTTGTGAACTTCATTTCGTTTAGAAGAGGTTGTGAATCGAACTTTAAATACGTCTAAATAAAAGCGTCTGCCAGCCCTTCCAGAGGGGAAAATGTATGAACAGTTAGAGTTATTAACGTCGAAATATAGAATTATCATCATTCCCTAACGTTTCATCCTGTTACCCCCTATTTGGTTTGAATGCTTCTAGATGAGACTAGGGAGCAAGATCTTTTTTGGAAGGCTCGTCGACAACTTGGTCATTAGGGAAGGACCAATAATTGAGAAGGAATCACCTATCTTAATCTTCAAAGAACCATCACGACATTTATCTTTGTGCATTTGGAAGACATCTAAAACCACAATCAGCATTTCCCAGTGGGCAACGATAGAGCGTGTATTCTGCATCTTAACTGCTCTGCCATAGGAATCGGTTCTCCATAACATATTAGACCCATGGCAGTTTTCACTGTAAATCATTGTGTTCGGCAGTGAGATCTTTGAATATTATGTCATAATATTGACTTGTCCTGATAAACATTCTGTCAGGAAATTTTCATGGTAAAATATTCCTGATGCAGATCGTTTACTTGAGCTGGTTTAATTAGTAAGAGTGATCTTCTCAATTGATATTTTGGTGTCTTGTAACTCCCCTTATCAGGAATGATTTCTGAGCATTAATTCGAATATTTTGTGTTACAATTAATATCGGTAAGCTTTCCGCTCCTCTGTATGTCATATGGCGCGGTAGTATTATTAAGATACGCCACAAGTATGCTCTGTTGACTTCTTTTAACTACGCTAACTGCATAAGAATTCTCTTGTGTGAGTTAGAGACATATGTAATACAGTGCTACATCACATACTTGTTTACCTTGATTATAAAAGATCTCCTGTATAAATATCGTCTTTCGGTGTTAATTCGGACATATCTTCCTTGTACCACAACCACCAGTACTTAAAACACAAGAAGGAAAATTCTTATATCCGATAGTATTATTTATTACTATCTGCACTCGAAGTGTTTATTTTAAATTTAGTGCCCCAACAATCGAACATAACCTGGTTAAAAAAAACTGGAGAATTTTATCTGTTCAAAGTATTGATGCGTATTTAGATTTTATCAGATTACAGTTACACAGCTATCAAATCGGTAATACTTTCCTTTGTCTCATGTCTTTATGTGACCCACTGAAGTCAATGGGGATGGAAGCATTTTGATACTGAAATATAAGTTACCTGTATAATCGAGAGTTGTTGTTGGATTAATGATCTCAGATCCGCAGCCGTCATTATGTACATGGCTTATGGATTGTTTCGTCTTGTCAACAAGGAAAAGAATAACATGGAAATCGGCTTGTTGTTGTTGCCGATTACAATTTTCGTGAAGCGTGCAGAAGAAATACCGAACTGACATTTGTAATAGAGCTGCTGTGAGTCGTGGAACATTACTATTCCTATTATGTCACGAAAAGGGCTCAATACGTAGTTGTCGTGTAGCACTACATGTTTAGACACAGTGTTAGAGGATTCACGGCGAGCGCCTGCGCGCTATGTTAGCAGGCGTCCTTCCTCTGTGTGATGGGTTGCAGCGCCGTCAGGGGGAAGGCTTCTCATGATGAAGTCCGGGCACGGGCTTGTGTAGGGAGCGCCGGCAGCGTGCTTTTCATTAGCGCTGGCCTTCTGTGACGACGCCCCTAGCCGCACGTGCTCACTCTGAGACCCGCTTGTCGTCAGCTAAAATGAAACACTGACTCCAGAGAGAGCCTCACGTATGTATACACGCCACATCTCTCAACACTTACGTCGAGTAATGCTACAGTCCATCTTTTCTGTTCAACCAACTGTCGCATTTCGGTTACTGTAAACAGTAGGTAGGTGCGAAGACTGATAGATATATAGAACATATATTGAGAGATGACATCTAATAAACTTCTTTTAAATTAGAAGTTGATATCTTTGGAAAATATGGAGATGAAGTGACTGGTTGATATTATTATTATTTTTTATTTTATACAGTAAGGTCACGTGACAGTTCACAGGAACATATTTCTCCGTTATTTAATCGTTGTGTTTTGTATGCTTCTTGTACGAGGCGTATTCCGAAAGTAAGGTCCGATCGGTCGCAGAATTGAAACCACAGTGAAAGTCAAATGTGTTTTATTTGCAATAGTTAGCTCCATCGGAGACATTTATCGTAGCGTTGTACCAACGTTCTAGTACCCTCGTCATAAAAGGCAGCAGCCTGCACTTTTCGCCGATCCTCTACACTGATCTGAAGTTCGTTGTCTGTACTAAAACGTTGACTTCATAGCCAGCGGTTCATGTCAGCAGAGATGAACATCAGAGTGAGCGCAGCTCGGTCTGTATGGAGGCCGAACAAACACTTCCCATCGAAAACACTGCAGAGTGCGGCAGAGAACAGTCATGAAGAAGGAAATGTACACTACTGGCCATTAAAATTGCTACACCACGAAGATGACGTGCTACAGACGCGAAATTTAACCGACAGGAAGAAGATCCTGTGATATGCAAATGATTAGCTTTTCAGAGCATTCACACAAGGTTGGCTCCGGTCGCGACACCTACAACGTGCTGACATGAACAAAGTTTCCAAACGATTTCTCATCCACAACAGCAGTTGACCGGCGTTGCTTGGTGAAAAGTTGTTGTGATGCGTCGTGTAAGGAGGAGAATTGCGTACCATCACGTTTCCGACTTTGGTAAATGTCGGATTATAGCCTATCGCGATTGCGGTTTATCGTACCGCGACATTGCTGCTCGCGTTGGTCGAGGTCCAATGACTGTTAGCAGAGTATGGAATCGGTGGATTCAGGAGGGTAATACGGAACGCCGTGCTGGATCCCAACGGACTTGTATCACTAGCACTCGAGATGACAGGCATCTTATCTGCATGGGTGTAACGGATCGTGCAGCCACGTCTCGATCGCTGAGTCAACAGATGGGGGCGTTTGCTAGACGACAACCATCTGCACGAACAGTTCGACGACGTTTGCAGCAGCATGGACTATCAGCTCGGAGACCGTGGCTGCGGTTACCCTTGACGCTGCATCACAGACAGGAGCGCCTGCGATGGTGTACTCAACGACGAACCTGGGTGCACGAATGACAAAACGTCATTTTTTCTGATGAATCCAGGTTCTGTTTACAGCATCATGATGGTCGCATCCGTGTTTGCCGACATTGCGGTGAACGCACATTGGAAGCGTGTATTCGTCATTGCCATACGGGCGTGATGGTATGGGGTGCCATTGGTTACACGTCTCGGTCACCTCTTGTTCGCATTGACGGCACTTTGAACAGTCAGCGTTACATTTGAGATGTGATACGAGCCGTGGCTGTACCCTTCATTCGGTCCCTGCAAAACCCTTCGTTTCAACAAGATATTGTTCGACCGTATGTTGCAGGTCCTGTACGGGCCTTTCTGGATACAGAAAATGTTCGACTGCTGCCTTGGCCAGTACATTCTCCAGATCTCTCACCAATTGAAAACGTCTGGTCAATGGTGGCCGAGGAACTGGCTCGTCACAAGACGCCAGTCACTACGCTTGATGAACTGTGATATCGTGTTGAAGCTGCATGGGCAGCTGTACCTGTACACGCCATCCAAGCTCTGTTTGACTCAATGCCGAGGCGTATCGAGGCCGACATTACGGCCAGAGGTGGTTGTTCTGGGTACTGATTTCTCAGGATCTATGCACTCAAATTGCGTGAAAATGTAATCACATGTCAGTTCTAGTATCATATATTTGTCCAAAGAATACTCGTTTATCATTTGCATTTCTTCTTGGTGTAGCAATTTTAATAGCCAGTAGTGTGTCAGTTAGGTTGTGTGGGGTGCATCAAATCAGGCGAAATCTTTCCCGCGCACTCATACTTGGCGGGAGACACGGTTTTTTAGGCACGTTTACGTGCTCACTGTGCGCTCAGAACTGAAAAGAAAGACGTGACGCGATCAACGGGCATAATACAGACACTGTCCAACACACCTAGGCAAAGCTTTATCGGGTTTTCACTGTGGTTTCCATTTCGCAACCGATCAGACCTTACTTATGGGATACACCTTGTAATTCTACTATAACCCATCGTATTTCACATGTGTTTAATGATTTTTTTAAAATTTCGTCAGGGCTGATTTTAAATTTTACACAGGCCAAATAAAAAAAATTGGTAATCTGATTTACTTCAGAATTCAAAAAATACTTAATATCTTCATTGGCCAGCCGTGGTACACTTTAGAAAAAAAGACGTTCTGTCCAAGGAGATTCAGTGACCGATTATTTTATTTTTTATATTTTATTAGTACAACCACACGATAATTTTATAATGCTATGTAAGCATTGCGATATGATCATTCATTGGTCGTATAAAACGTAAAAATATGAAACAATTTTTTCTTAAACAATACTGTTCTGTGCATAGATGGGGAATACTACTTTTGATCCTCGAAATCGCCCAAGACATTTTCATTCGGACTAATATGAGACGATTTAGCGGACCAGTCGACATGCTGTAGGGTTATTGAATGTTCGTCCAAACTGGAACATACGCATTCTGCCATGTGAAAGCTGTTTCCATAATCTCGGAAGTGTCCACAGCATATTGATCACAAATGTGTAGAAAATAGGGAAATATGTGGCTAGTGGAAACGTTGAAATAAACTTGCTGGTTCATGTTCACGGTAACCTTGTGAGTGGACCACAGTCTTGGCTAAACTAGTCATTGGACCGCCGTTGTACTTGACACGATGCATCAGCTGACCAGACACACAATGGCGACTGCTCGGACCACACTACACACCTCCTGTCAAAAAATGGTTCAAATGGCTCTGAGCACTATGGGACTTAACGTCTAAGGCCATCAGTCCCCTAGAACTTCGAACTACTTAAACCTAACTATCCTAAGGACATCACACACATCCATGCCCGAGGCAGGATTCGAACGTGCGACCGCAGAGGCCGCGCAGTTCCAGACTGTGGCGCCTAGAACCGCTCGGCCACAACGGCCGGCACATCTCCAGTCAGTTTCGGTATTGTTTGCCCCACTGAAGATGTGCAACTGTGCGTGCCACTGTCAGCAACGGCATTTGCAGTGTGTCCTACTCCAGACGCTGACTTCATGGAATTCCCCTCGCAGTGCTTGCTCGGAAATTTATTGTGGTGGGCACGGGCGATTCCTGTCGAAGTATATAAGCACACTGAAAAGGCGAATGAAAATTTGTGCCAAAGCTGGGATTCGAACACAGGTGTCCGGGTCACTATACAGCTGAGCTAACCACTACGCCACCCTGGCACCGTATCTCTGCACAACTGCACGATCTACCCTAACACACCCCCCTCCCCAATCCAAGTCCTGTCGACTGTCAAATCGATTGCCAGTGATACTCGTCACCGGTCCCGATCGGGTAACATCCTTTTATAGCCACTGTTCTTATACCGTTTTACATGGCTGCGAGTAGTACACCATTCATTGGAGATATTCTGCATTGACACTCCAACAAACGAGGTGGCTTCATTCACGGGGTGTTCATGGGCGCGGCTAAACACGATAGCATCTTTTCTTCCATTCTGCCATGTCTCTACATCAGGGGTCTCCAAACGTTTTAGTTCGCGGGCCACATTAACTCCTACACGGAGTCATAAGGGCCAAGATCTACCTAGTGGGATTAAAGCATCCTAGCCCTCCATGATCACCGTAATGTAAGGCTAAAGGAAAGATGAAACAGCAAAAATCTAAGGTTGTGGGAATGGCTAACATTGAAACGAACTACGATTTTTATTTAATTACGTAATTTTGATTGGTAGACGTTGTTGTTGTTGTTGTTGTTGTGGTCTTCAGTCCTGAGACTGGTTTGATGCAGCTCTCCATGCTATTCTATCCTGTGCAAGCTTCTTCATCTCCCAGTACCTACTGCAACCTACATCCTTCTGAATCTGCTTAGTGTATTCATCTCTTGGTCTCCCCCTACGACTTTTACCCTCCACGCTGCCCTCCAATACTAAATTGGTGAACCCTTGATGCCTCAGAACATGTCCTACCAACCGATCCCTTCTTCTGGTCAAGTTGTGCCACAAACTCCTCTTCTCCCCAATCCTATTCAGTACCTCCTCATTAGTTATGTGATCTACCCATCTAATCTTCAGCATTCTTCTGTAGCACCACATTTCGAAAGCTTCTATTCTCTTCTTGTCCAAACTATTTACCGTCCATGTTTCACTTCCATACATGGCTACACTCCATACAAATACTTTCAGAAATGACTTCCTCACATTAAATCTATACTCGAAGTTAATAAATATCGAAATAGGTATAGCACGACTTGAGTATTTTTTCACTGTATTTTTTATTTGAACTACAGTGTAATTGTGAGTATTTAATTTAGTAATTAAAGTACCTTCAAAATAAATTCATTGCATTTTGTTTAGGCAGACTACTCCCCAGTTTTATTAGTATTAAATACTACAATTATATTTTCAGGTTACAATCTTTTGTGAAGTTCTGTACAAATATGGAAAAGAAACGAAAGGTTGACAATGAATGTAGAATTTTTAAAGAGCAGTGGGGATGTCAGTGTTGGAGACCAGCAACAAACCAATGTGTATTATTGACAATGAATTGGTAGACGTACCTGACCGAAATTCTGTCGTATTTTATTTCGGCGAATTTCACCGACAAAAAAGTATGTCACTGCACATTCTTCACGAAAGCGTCCTGCGAAGTTAACGAAATCTCAAAATAATTGTTAGCAACGCTATTACTGCAAGACGTAACAGAGGTAGAGTGTGTCAACGCATTGTTATTTCAAGCGGCGCAACAATAAGTTTAGTTTTGTAGTCTTGTAGCGAATAGCAGAGCCAGAGCATATGTTTGATAGTTCTGTTGCGTGATTGTGTCTATGTTGCGAGTGTCTCAAGAGCTTTTTTAGTATTTTATGCGCTGTACTAGTAGGTGAGACGACGAAGTGTGGGACAATTCAAAGTTTGAATTCGAAGAGACAACGAAAATCTGAAAATCGAAATAGATATAGCACGACTTGAGTATTTTTTCACTGTATTTTTTAGTTGAACTACAGTGTAATTGTGAGTATTTAATTTAGTAATTAAAGTACCTTCAAAATAAATTCATTGCATTTTGTTTAGGCAGACTACTCCCCAGTTTTATTAGTATTAAATACTACAATTATATTTTCAGGTTACAATCTTTTGTGAAGTTCTGTACAAATATGGAAAAGAAACGAAAGGTTGACAATGAATGTAGAATTTTTAAAGAGCAGTGGGGATGTCAGTGTTGGAGTCCAGCAACAAACCAATGTGTATTATTGACAATGAAGCAATATCAGTCTTCAAAGAATACAATATAAAACGTCATTATGAGCCAGCTAACGCGGGCCGGTTTGACGGCACTCGCGGGACGGTTTCGGCCCGCGGGCCGTAGTTTGGAGGCCCCTGGTCTACATCAAACCATCTCACTGCGCTCATTCTTGTGCTCTTTGAAGGAGGTGATTACTACAGGGTGATTCAAAAAGAAAAAGCAGATTTCAGTTGTTTATTGCATAAGAAATATGAAAGATAGAAACACATTGCTCATGTCACTGGATAGAGGAAGGTTCAAAGCTTCATGTTCGCACACACACTATACCATACACTCAATGTGAGCACCATGTGTTGCTCGAGAAACATCGAAGCGCTAGTCCAATTCATTCCACACATGAATCCACAAGTCCATGTTTATTGTATCGACAGCTTCAACAATTCGATTTCTCAGCTCTTAAATAATAGCTGCCATAGGTGGGACAAGGACTCAGCCTTTTATGTACCCCCACAGAAAACAGATCGCAAGGTGTGAGGTCTTCTAGTGACATGGGAAGCCAAAAGCTATAAACAAGATCTTGTTGTTCACCTCTTCCAATCCAGCGTTGTGGGATGATGTTATTAAGATAACGCCCCAAAATGAAATCATTGGAATCTTCGTGTAGTCGAGGAAACAACCAATTTTGCAGCATGTCCAGGTGTAACATTCGTAGTTTCCTCTTCAAAAAAGAAAGGTCCATAACTTTCTGAACGGAAACGACACAAAACACATTCACTTGCGGCGAGTCTCTTTCATGATCGATGACGACACCAGGATATTGTGATCTCAAAATTGTTGCGTTATTGTCGTTTACTTCACCCGATCGATGAATCATCAGTTTGTCCGGAAAGATAAGTCGTTCGGAGAAAATGTTCGCTGCCATATCGTTCAGAACTAAAATCCAGAATTCTTACTTTCTGTTACGGACACCGGCACACAATTGCTGCACTAGGTGCAACATGTAAGGTTTCGTACGCAGGAGTCGTTTCAGAACACTCCACACCGATGTTTGAGGCAGGTGAATCTCCTAACCTGTCCGTCTTTTGGACCTCCGAAAGCTCCGTGTGAACGCGTCTCAGATACGCTCGACATTTTCATCAGACGTGGGTATGGCCGATCTTTGCACTTTGCTTCGCGTATGCAACCAGTTTCTAGGAATTCAGTCATAAATCTGCTTGTACAGAGGCGGCTTCTTGCTGAATCAGCGGCAGAATGCACGATGCACGTAAACAGTGGATTGACTTCGCGCAAATTCCAACACACAAAATGATTTCTCTTGTGGTGTAGTCGTCCTGTTGCTACAAACAATCGCCCAGCTGTGTCAAAAGTTTGAACTTTCCCCTATCCACTGACACGCACAGTGTGTTTCTACCTTTTACAGTTTGCCTGTAATAAATAACTGAAATGTATTCTTGCTTTTTGCATCACACGGTGTTTTTCAAAGTTAGTGACAGACTTGGGAGAGCCAGTTCTGACAAAACTCTACTATCTGGTAAGCAAGATGTATGAGACAGGCGAAATACCATCGGATCTCAAGAAGAATATAATAATTCCAATGCCAAAGAAAGCACGTGTTGACAGATGTGAAAATTACCGAACTATCAGTTTAATAAGTCGCGGCTGCAAAATAATAACGCGAATTCTATACAGACGAATGTAAAAACTGGTAGAAGCCGACCTCGGGGAAGATCAGTTTGGATTCCATAGAAATACTGAAACACGTGAGGCAATACGGACCCTACTTTCTAAGGAAAGGCAAACCTACGTTTCTAGCATTTGTAGACTTAGAGAAAGCTTTTGACAACGTTAACTTGACAATGTTTCAAATTCTGAAGGTGGTAGGGGTAAAATACAGGGAGCGAAAGGCTATTTACAATTTGTACAGAAACCAGATGGCAGTTATAAGAGTTGAGTGGCATGAAAGGGAAGCAGTGGTTGGGAAGGGAGTGAGACAGGGTTGTAGCCTCTCCCCGATATTATACAATCTGTTTATTGAGCAAGTAGTAAAGGAAACAAAAGGAAAGTTCGGAGTAGGTATTAAAATACATGGAGAAGAAATAAAAACTTTGAGGCTGCCCGAGGACATTGTAATTCTGACACAGACAGCAAAGGACTTGGAAGAGCAGTTGAACGGAATGGACAGTGTCTTGAAAGGAGGATATAAGATGAACATCAACAAAAGCAAAACGTGGATAATGGAATGTAGTCGAACTAAGTCAGGTGATGCTGCGGGAATTAGATTAGGTAATGAGACACTTAAAGTAGTAAAGGAGTTTTGCTATTTGGGGAGCAAAATAACTGATGATGGTCGAAGTAGAGAGGATATAAAATGTAGACTGGTAATTGCAAGGAAAGCGTTTCTGAAGAATAGAAATTTGTTAACATCGAGTGTAGATTCAAGTGTCAGGAAGTCGTTTCTGAAAGTATTTGTATGGAGTGTAGCCATGTATGGAAGTGAAACATGGACGATAAATAGTTTGCACAAGAAGAGAATAGAAGCTGTCGAAATGTGGTACTACAGAAGAATGCTGAAGATTAGATGGGTAGATCACATAACTAATGAGGAGGTATTGAATAGGGTTGGGGAGAAGAGAAGTTTGTGGCACAACTTGACCAGAAGAAGGGATCGGTTGGTAGGACATGTTCTGTGGCATCAAGGGACCAACAATTTAGTATTGGAGCGCAGCGTGGAGGGTAAAAATCGTAGAGAGAGACCAAGAGATGAATACACTAAGCACATTCAGAAGGATGTAGGTTGCAGTAGGTGCTGGGAGATGAAGAAGCTTGCACAGGATAGAGTAGCATGGAGAGCTGCATCAAACCAGTCTCAGGACTGTAGACGACAACAACAATAACAGTTGTTACGGGTGCAGTTGAATTGGTAGCGGAGATAGGAGAGTGGCGACGCACGTTGCGGCTGTGCTCATTCGCGCTCGCATCACGCCGTCCTTGAGCGACGCTGCGCCGTGGCCTCTGACTCCGGCGCGCTTTCCATCACCCCTCAGCCCTCCACGCCCGGCCCTTGCCCCGTCCCTGCTTTCTGTCGATTTTTCTCCGTCGGCCCCGCCCCCTCCCTGGTGAGAGCACCGACGTAATCCGCTCGCAAATACGGGAGAGGCGGGCCGACCTGTGGCGGCGCGCGCGCCACCGCTATGAAATTTAATTAGCAGCGCCCTTTGTACGTCGCGTTGTCGGCAGCCGCCTTAAGCCCGCCGTTGTAACGGCCCCTCGCAGACCTAAGCAAATATTTATGCGCGAATGAGCGTTAATACGCAGGTGTTCGCAGGCAGCGGCAGTTCGGGAGCGCTGCGGACGCGCTTGAAAGAGCGGAATGAGACCGACGGCTCGTCCACTTGCCGTGCCGCTGCGCACTCTGAGCCGGCGTCGGTCGGGACGGCAACCACTCGTAGACACGCGCCATGTTCCGCGAGTGGCTGCAGCGACGGGTTCCAGAGACTAGTGCAAATTTCAGCCCTACGTCGCATTGTCACAAGTATGTGATTGTTTACGAATGGCTCAAATGGCTCTGAGCACTATGGGACTTAACATCTGAGGTCATCACTCCCCTAGAACTTAGAACTACTTAAACCTAACTGATACGCCTAGAACCGCTCGGCCACAACGGCCGGCCATTGTTTACGGCTATTACCAGAGCTAGCTAGAGAAATTTAGGTCAAAAGTAACACAACACGTCTATTTATTTCGTTTTTTTTTTCATTATACACTTTCGTTTCACTTTCACCCTACTACTTGTGTTGAATTTATATAACCTAACACACATCAGGCACATATTCTGTCGTCTTTCGGCCAATATTAGCCATTTCTCTTTTTCAGTGTGTAGCTGGAGTCGGTACTATAAATACACTACTGGCCATTAAAATTGCTACACCATGAAGATGACGTGCTACAGACGCGAAATTTAACCGACACGAAGAAGATGCTGCGATATGCAAATGATTAGCTTTTCAGAGCATTCGCACAAGGTTGGCGCCGGTGGCGACACCTACAACGTGCTGACATGAGGAAAGTTTCCAACCGATTTCTCATGCACAAACAGCAGTTGTCCGGCGTTGCCTGGTGAAATGTTGTTGTGATGCCCCTTGTAAGCAGGAGAAATGCGTACCATCACGTATCCGACTGTGATAAAGGTCGGATTGTAGCCTATCGCGATTGCGGTTTATCCTATTGCGACATTGCTGCTCGCGTTGGTCGAGATCCAATGACTGTTAGCAGAATATGGAATCGGTGGGTTCAAGAGGGTGATACGGAACGCCGTGCTGGATCCCAACGGCCTCGTATCACTAGCAGTCGAGATGACGTGCATCTTATCCGCATGGCTGTAACGGATGGTGCAGCCACGTATCGATCCCTGAGTCAACGGAAGGGGACGTTTGCAAGACAACAACCATCTGCACGAACAGTTCGACGCCGTTTGCAGCAGCATGGACCATCAGCTCTGAGACCGTGGCTACGGTTACCCTTGACGCTGCATCACAGACAGGAGCGCCAGCGATGGTGTACTCGACGACGAACCTGGGTGCACGAATGGCAAAACGTCATTTATTCGTATGAATCCAGGTTATGTTTACAGCATCATGATGGTCGCATCCGTGTTTGGCGACATCGTGGTGAATGCACATTGGAAGCGTGTATTCGTCGTCGCCATACTGGCGTATCACCCGGCGTGATGGTATGGGGTGGCATTGGTTACACGTCTCGGTCACCTCTCGTTAGCACTGACGGCACTTTAAACAGTGTACGTTACATTTCAGGTGTGTAACCACCCGTGGCTCTACCCTTCATTCGATCCCTGTGAAACCCTACATTTCAGCAGGACAATGCACGAACGCATGTTGCAGGTTCTGTACGGGTCTTTCTGGATACAGAAAATGTTCGACTGCTGCCCTGGCCAGCACATTCTCTAGATCTCTCACCAATTGTAAACGTCTGGTCAATGGTGGCCTAGAAATTGGCTCGTCACAATTCGCCAGTCACTGCTCTTGATGAACTGTGGTATCGTGTTGAAGCTGCATTGTCAGCTGTACCTGTACTCGCCATCCAAGCTCTGTGTGACTCAATGCCGAGGCGTATCAAGGTCGTTATTACGGCCAGAGGTGGTTGTTCTCGATACTAATTTCTCAGGATCTATGCACCCAAATTGCGTGAAAATGTAATCACATGTCAGTTCTAGTATAATATATTTGTCCAATGAATACCCCTTTATCATCTGCATTTCTTCTTGGTGTAGCAACTGTAATGGCCAGTAGTGTACTTCTCGTCACGTCTTTTACGCGTTGTCCACTTTCGACAAGAAGCGTAGATTTGTTTCCCGTTACGAACAAAAATGTTTTTAAACCTGAGTCGCTTCTCAGTTGCTGCTGGACTACTGGTTATTGTTCGTGTTTTACTGTACCTGTTGTTACATATCGATAAAACAAAAGTAGCACTAGACTAATTTCGGACCGATCTGGGAAGTAGAAGGTAATATTTTTGTTCATAACAAGAAACAGTCACTGAACATTGCAGGAAAGACGCGATGACCAGTATTTATTTGGTCTTACTTCAGCTACGCATTGCAAATAGCTGCCGAAATACCATAAAAATTGTTATTACTTTTTATTGCATAAATTAAGATCTTAGTATTGCAGAATTAGAGAAAAGAAAAGATGTATACGATTATCTATAGGATTTTCGATGTATTTGAATATATTGTACGACCTGTCTTAGACGCAAGAGAAGGCAGGTTTCATTATTGCGCTGAATAAATAGAATGTCTTGGTTAAATACAACCCACTGCACTATTATTTCTTGCAACCTGTTGCAACCTGGAGTTAGAATAGATCCCAACGATTCGAGTTTCAAGGAAAGAAATAAAGCCGTCCCAACTGAAGGAAATGGTAATAGACTTGACAGTGCTACAGTGGCGTAACTTGAGTGTGGCAGAGGGTGGGAGGGGGGGGGGGGGGGGGGAGGGATGTCCTGAGCAATTTTTCGTGGAAAGTGCGTAAGCGTCTTCTTCTTCTTCTTCTTCTTCATCATTATTATTATTACTTGGACAGACGAAAATAAATAGGAAAGTAGGAAGAGGAAAGAGGGAGAGAATTTGCGATGTAATAAGGAGAACAGGAAGTACAAGCAGAGGCAGATGGGGTGCAAGAAGGTGAAAAACAATTGTAGACCACTGAAACGGAAAGGGAATGGAGATTTCTGATAGAGAATGGTGAAGAGATTCGGACTGGACTGGACTGTGCTGGACAACAGTCCCAGACGACATAACTTTCTCTAACACTGAGGTACTTGTGTCTTGTTTTTGGCTACTAAATGAAGATACTCCCTGTATGCCACATGAGCCAGCGCAGCGAATGTACAAAGAAAATATTTACGTCTTTTTGTTTTGTTTGGCAAGGCTTTGCGTTGTTCGGCAATAAAGCAATGAGAGAGATGTCTTGTTATTTTGCCAGGAAATGCGATTTTCGACTGTTTTTTCAACGTATTGTATTATGAGCTACTGAAACGTAAAGTCGTGCTGTTCTCAATAAACGGGTAAGAAGCGATGAGGAGTGAACAAAAGTTTGCTTTTGGCGCTAGTTACACTAAAATGCTGAAAATTCATTTTGATGTTGTTTATAATTACTGATGGTCGTTATGTTTAGTTTCTCATTCTTGTGTGCTATACAAGTGACATTTCAAAATTGGAAGTGAACTCTGTAATTACTTCTTAAATGGCTGTTTGGAGAGTATTTATATCATGAACCGAATGTAATTTTATTGTTATTAAAATCCGGTGATTTATGTTGGTAAATGTGTAACAGAATGAGCAGGCTGACCTTTTTTTTCTGCATTGGCCGAGCAGGATCCTGGCCGTGCAGGATCGTACAGCCATGTCATGTATCTTGAGTCACTAAGTGCGCTAGACTGCACTAATTTGTAAGTCAAATATCCGCACGTATAGTGCGATGAAGCGGCATAAAATGACCTACTGATATGTGTTAGTTTCTTCCAAAATTGTCACACAGCCTGCTTAATAATCAAATTGCAGACCCGACTAGTAAATCAAATCAAATCTCTAATGCTGTGTGAAAGCTAAAAGCGGTAATAACTAATGCAAATAATTGACGTTCTCTTTTGCTTTCTCATTTAGTTTTGATATGCAGACCCGACTAGCAAATCAAATCAAATCACTAATGCTGCGCGAAAGCTAAAAGCAGTAATAACAGATGCCAATAATTGACATTCTCTTTTGCTTTCTCATTTCGTTTCGATGCAATGTGGATTCTTGAAATGTACTGCAACCTGGGGTTTCAGCTGGCTGGTGAAAGGCAAGAGTCACGTGGGGAATTACACGGGTCGTAACAGTGTTTCTGCTGAAAGCCAAGTTCTGGGCTAGTACATATTCAGATGAGCACGTTTCTGGTCAAATGCCATAGGAGCGAAAATCGATGGCAGCCCAGCCCATTATAACGTTCCAATGAGTGCAAAGGGCAAAGAATGCCTCTTACCAAAAATAAGATTTAAAGGACAGGAGAAAACTATACTGCAAACAAGGAACTAGCCGTTATACCCGAAGGAGGTCAGCTGCAGTTCAGTATGTAGTAAGGAGATCCGTGGCTGCAGACAGCAATTATTTTGGTAGTGAGGAAGAGTTCGTGCATGTATGTATACGCTCGGTTTCTCATTGGCTGTGATTAGGAATCCGTCACATAGTGGGGGACACTTTCTGCCATCTACACTGCTCCAAGCAAAAAATATACTTCATTGGTTTAACCATGGCAGAATCCGTAAGACTGAGGAACTCATTGTTGTTGTTGTTGTTGTTGTTGTTGTGGTCTTCACTCCTGAGACTGGTTTGATGCAGCTCTCCATGCTACTCTATCCTGTGCAAGCTTCTTCATCTCCGAGTACCTACTGCAACCTACATCCTTCTGAATCTGCTTAGTGTATTCATCTCTTGATCTCCCTCTACGATTTTTGCCCTCCACGCTACAATACTAAATTGGTGATCCCTTGATGCCTCAGAACATGTCCTACCAACCGATCCCTTCTTCTAGTCAAGTTGTGCCACAAACTTCTCTTCTCCCCAATCCTATTCAATACTTCCTCATTAGTTATGTGATCTACCCATCTAATCTTCAGCATTCTTCTGTAGCACCACATTTCGAAAGCTTCTATTCTCTTCTTGTCCAAACTATTTATCGTCCATGTTTCACTGCCATACATGGCTACACTCCATACAAATACTTTCAGAAATGACTTCCTGACACTTAAATCTATACTCAATGTTAACAAATTTCTCTTCTTCAGCAACTCATTAGCATGTTTATTAAATTATCATTGGTAGGAACTCACAAGGTCTGTTGCAATTACTCATTGAGATTCCGGTGCCGGCAGAACCAGCTACATTTTGTAGAGGAGAGTGAGAAAGCACTTGCTCCAGGGGCAGCGTATCGAGGACTTGCTCTATAGTCGTAATACTGAACACTGGACTACTAAGCGAGCTGTCACCATCTTAGACCTGAACTCAGATGCCGGGGCTGAACTTAGAATTCTCCGCTATTACTGCAGCCATCCTCTTTTTCACTAGAGTACATCACTACAGTGGTTAGCATGGACGAAATTCGGATTCAATGAGATGGAATTAGTGCAAAGTTAGTTGTCTTGCAACAAGGATACGTTATGATGCTCCTATTTTCACAGCCAGTTAGCTCCACACGCTATGCGTTTAGGCCAAGAGTGGGATTGCTTTTTCGGGCTTTCCCAGGATTTTTCTTTAGCTCACTAACTTACTCCGTAATCATTGGTCATGTTCGTAAACACAGTTTTACATCGTTTCTGTGATGTACCTAGCCACCTGCGCCAAGGATATAGCACATGTTAGCAATCTCCTGCTTTCTGGATAATTATTTGTATTCTTGATACAGTGGATGAAACATTTTTGATTTCTTTTAGCTATTAGTCAGACTGTTATAATGACCATTACTTTCTTTTCGTAGTTTGACAACTGGTCGGTGCGGTACCCATATTTCGTGCTTAATTGGGACACCTCTGATAATTTAAATAGACAAAACGTTCTCCATTGTGTGTTATTGTTTTCTTTTAATTCGCGTGGTCTTGGGTGTAATTTATCACTATAACTCACTGGGGATATATTCTGTAGCATACCAGGACATCTCAAAGCACCCTTATCTGTCATCCAAGCCCAGTTCGACTCGGTACCCAGCCATTGTTGCTGGCAGGGATGGTAGCTCTGTGCAGCACATTCCGGACTCTGCTTAGCTGCAAATCACCTAAAACTTCCTGGCAGATTAAAACTGTGTGCTGGACCGAGACTCGAACTCGGGACATTTGCCCTTCGTGGGCGTGCTCTACCAACTGAGCTACCCAAGCACGACTCACACCCCGTCCTCACAGCTTTACTTCTGCCAGTATCTCGTCTCCTACCTTCCAAACTTTACAGAAGCTCTCCTGCGAAGAGCACTTGCGCGCTAAAGTCAAAGGTCCCGAGTTCGAGTCTCGGACCAGCAGACAGTTTTAATCTGCCAGGAAGTTTCATATCAGCGCACACTCCGCTGCGGAGTGAAAATCTCATTCTCCAAATCACCTATTAATTACGTATTCTTCATACTACCCCAACTTCGCACAATAAGTAAAATTTTGTTATTTGTTGTTCTTCCTGGTGTACCAATTTCAAGAATCGGCTGTTTATCATTGACGTGGCCAGGAACAGCATCGGAGAGGCTGGCTAATCATGAGCGACAGCGGCGGTGAAGCCGCATGCGGCCGGAGACACTGTAGTTCCACAGGGCGCGCTGCCTGCTGCGGTGGCGCGACACAAACATTTGGCATCAATTATTTGCTGGTGGCAGGCGTTTTTCGTTTTTGTTGCCGACCGTGCGCGCCAGCACGTTTAATTACTGGCCGCGTAGTTGCGGGCTGTGCGCTTATGCACGGCACTCGGTGCGGCAGAAATGGAATGATTATGTGCTTGACGGTCTCGCAAAGCGAAATTCCGGCGTCTGCGGTCGGCGCGTATTGTGGCAGTTCGTTGGGGCGGCTGTTCCCCTCTCTCGAATATACGGGAAGCGATGCGTCGCGCCGACAAAGGCTCCAATTAATCTGCACTGCACCGCTCTACGAGCGATTTGCAGAGCTCTCGTTAAAGCGTACACAAAGACTTATTTGTCGGCAGGAACGATGCGCTGCATCTAATGGACGTTCCGATACCAGCATTTCATTTACACTACTGGCCCATAAAATTGCTACACCACGAAGACGATGTGCTACAGACGCGAAATTTAACAGCCAGGAAGAAGATGCAGTGATATGCAAATGATTAGCTTTTCAGAGCATTCACACAAGGTTGGCACCGGTGGCGACACCTACAACGTGCTGACACGGGGACAGTTCCCAACTGATTTCTCATGCACAAACAGCAGTTGACCGGCGTTACCTGGTGAAACGTTGTTGTGATGCCTCGTGTAAGGAGGAGAAATACGTACCATCACGTTTCCGACTTTGATAAAGGTCGGATTGTAGCCTATCGCGATTGTGGTTTATCGTATCGCGACATTGCTGCTCGCGTTGGTCGAGATCCAATGACTCTTAGCAGAATATCGAATCGCAGGGTTCAGGAGGGTAATGGGGAACGCCGTGCTGGATCCCAACGGCCTCGTATCACTAGCAGTCGAGATGACGTGCATCTTATCCGCATAGCTGTAACGGATCGTTCAACCACGTCTCGATCCCTGAGTCAACAGATGGGGACGTTTGCAACACAACAACCATCTGCACGAACAGTTCGACGACGTATGCAGCAGCATGGACTATCAGCTCGGAGGCCATGGCTGCGGTTACCCTTGACGCTGCATCACAGACAGGAGCGCCTGCGATGTTGTATTCAACGATGAACCTGGCTGCACGAATGGCAAAACGTCATTTTTTCGGATGAATCGAGATTCTGTTTACAGCATCATTATGGTCGCAACCGTGTTTACCGACATCGCGGTGAACGCACATTGGAAGCGCGTATTCGTCATCGCCATACTGGCGTATCACCCGGCGTGATGGTATGGGATGCCATTGGTTACACGCCTCGGTCACCTCTTGTTCGCATTGACGTCACTTTGAACAGTGGACGTTACATTTCAGGTGTGTTACGACCCGTGGCTCTACCCTTCATTCGATGCCTGTGAAACCCTACATTTCAGCAGGATAATGCACGACCGCATGTTGCAGGTTCTGTACGGGCCTTTCTGGATACAGAAAATGTTCGACTGCTGCCCTGGCCATCACACTCTCCAGATCTCTACCAATTGAAAACGTTTGGTCAATGGTGGCCGAGCAACTGGCTCGTCACAATGCGCCAGTCACAACTCTTGATGAACTGTGGTATGGTGTTGAAGCTGCATGGGCAGCTGTACCTGTACACGCCATCCAAGCTCTGTTTGACTCAATGCCCAGGCGTATCAAGGCCGTTATTACGGCGAGAGGTGGTTGTTCTGGGTACTGATTTCTCAGGATCTATGCACCCAAATTGCGTGAAAATGTAATCACATGTCAGTTCTAGTGTAATATATTTGTCCAATGAATACCCGTTTATCATCTGCGTTTCTTCGTGGTGTATCAATTTTAATGGCCAGTAGTGTACAAACGCCTGCTAACTACTTTGTGGTTGTTGTTTCAGGTAACGTATGCTGTGGCCAGCAGCGAGCGTCCTCGCACTACTATATCACTGTACTTGCAAAGCACTTTTGGACAAGTGAGTACAGTATAAGTTTTCTTTTCTGTTACACTGGAATACATTCTGCACTCGTTAAGAGCTCATAATGTGAGACTTTTTTGGTACTGTACAAATTAAGATTCTCCCCCTTGCAAATGATGAGTAATTTATGTATTGTTTCTTTAAGCTGACCTTATAAGGATTTTGAGGCCCTCCGTTTGGCAGCACCAGGAACAACAAATTCCAAGAAATACAAAAAAATTTCGTAGTTTCTATGCGTACTTATGATTCAGTCATGTTCGGCTTAGAAATGATTGTGAGAACAATTAAAATTACCAACACAAACAATGACAGTGAATAATTATAATAATCGGCATTAACAATAATACCAGTAATAATAAATGGCATTAAGAATAACAACAAAATTGATTTGTTTAGCGCATTTGAAGCCATGTTTAGTAACATAAGAAACAAGAGATAATGACAACCGAGAATACTGAAATGACAGAGACTGTAGCCGATAAGAAAGAATAGACTTTCAGTAGAGGACTCTGAACACAATGGTGAGGGAAAAGTTGTGGGGGAGGGGAAGGTTGACAAGAGTGAATTTCAAACCGTATGTGCAAGTGATAGCTACTGTAGAATTGAGTGGACTATTAGCTAGCTTCCTACTGAAGTTCGAAAGGAATTTAATTTTTTCTGATATTTTGAGAGAAATCGTTCAACAGTAGGGTTTCTAATACAGAAAAAGACTTTGAGTAGATAGCTCTGTTATAGATTGATATAAGGGGAGTTTTCTTTGTTGAGAATGAAAATTTTTGCTGTGCCATCCAGGTAGTCGTGTAAAGGTTGAAGGTACATATGAGGGAGTGCCATGTTTCAGAAGGCGATCGAGGGTATGATGGTCTCTATGGTCAGTGCCAAATGTGGGCAGGAGTGATTTGATCAAAGTAGCGAACGTCGCAAACGTATCATAGACAAGCATTCATCGATAGTTCCAGTTGGCATGAGCTACCATACTAATATCCTTGGAGAGCTAGAGAACAAATACTCTTTTATAGGTCTTTAGTAATTGACATGGCGCTCACATCTTCTTTCAGACTGCAGGTGTATGTTCAGCACAGTCTTAGTGATGCCCCAGAATTAACCCCAAGTTCTTTGCAGGAAAAGAAAATGTTGTTTCTGTGCCTTTTGGAATGAAAGATGGAAGCATCTAAGATTGATTGCTTTTTACAACGCAGTACTGTAATCTATGTTTTCCTGAAAGCAGGTAGGCTTTATTCGGGATTCCAGTACACCATATTATTCTCCATTATTTTGGCTAAAAACCCTTTTTTCAACATAATATCCGTTCAATGCGACGGCCTTACGCCACCTTACTGGTAGGGCCTGTAAGCCCCCATGGTACCACTCTACTGGTCAACGTCGAAGCCATCGTCCTGTTGCATCAATAACCACCCCCTCATCCGCCTTCTGCTGCCCACGGAGTGCCTCCTTCATTGGGGCAAACAGACGGAAGTCGGAAGGTGCGACATCCAGGCTGTAGGGTGTCCAAGAACAATCCAATGAAGTTTCAGTAATTCAAGAACAGTCTTAATCGCATTTATTATTGTTATAATACCGCCAACCGGTTTCAGCCCGACCTAGGGGTCATCTTCTGGGCGTTTACACCATTGGTCGACTGCTGGTGGTGTCACTCCTGTCTACATAACGGTGAGATACTTTCCTGCCGTTATGTAGACAGGAGTGACACACCAGCAGTCGACCAATGGAAGATTACCCCTACGTCGGGTTGATACCGGTTGTCGGTATAATAATAATAATAATAATAGTAATAAGTGCGATTAATACTGTTCTTGAATTATTGATTAATCATACTAATCGCTGCTTCTCTCCACAACCATGTTGTCCAAAAACCAATGAAGTTTGGTGAGCTCCTCTCGGGTGCGCAGACTTGTCTGAAGCCTTGCGTTAACATAGAGGAGAAGAAGAAGTTCGTTTGCATTTTTGTGGCAACGTGCACGCTGAACTTGTTTCTTCAATTTTCTGAGGGTAGCACAATAAACTTCACAATATTTGTCGTTTCATCACGAGAAAGGATGTGAAACAGAATAACCACTTTAGAGTCCCAGAAGACTGTCGCCATAATTTTACCGGCTGAGGGTGTGGCTTCGAACATTTTCTTCCGAGGAGAAGTGATATGGCGCTACTCCATGGATTTTCGCCGACACGTGGGAATTCGGCCAGATTTGCGGGACCGTGTTGCAATGACGACGGACACCACGCACGACGGCTCACCATGCTTTTCTTTCCTGCCAGGTCTCCGTAGACATTCTCCTACCTCTGGTTTTCCGCCAAAAGAAACTCCATAAGAGCTCTCTTCCTGAAATGCACCTCTTTTGCAGTTGCCGTTTTGAAAGCTACGTGAAACACCTCCACCTATTGAAACTTTATGAAACTATAAGGGCTGATGCAGGAATATTCCACGATGTCCCACAGTAAATTCCGCATTTTCCAAGAGAAAGTGACAGCGAAAAAGAAAATGTGTTCCAGTGCTTATCGAACACCCGTCCTAGATAGATTATGTAGATCACAAGCATATGACCCTTCTGTTAACTTATATTTTTCTCTATAAAATGAGGTTTCTTTGTTCTGTGAATTCAAGACCTGAATTCTACGATTTATTTTGATCTTACAGGTTGTATTTATTGAGCAAGTCATAAATAGCTGCTGAGATTCATAAACAAAGCAATGTGAAGTATACATTGTCATTCATATATGAAAGGTGTAGATTGGGCAGCTCTTTTCCAAGAATCAAATAATGAAAAAAATAATCAGTCACATTTTCTTTTGTGGAGCCGTTTTCTTTTTTTATGTACACGAGTCATCGAACCCAGCCGATCTTCAGATGGCGACAAACATAATATTACGTTGCTGAAACGTTTCGCATGTTAACTCGTACATTACCAAAAGAAAAATGAAAAATTCATCATGTAATTCTAAACAAGACGAAGTAGCATTACAGTAAACAAACAAGCAAAATAACGGAAGAAATAGTGTAGATACCCTATGGTTGTACGAACTGGACATGGTGAATACCTGTCTCCCATCGTAGAGTTTAATTATGAAAATTGAAAATTCTGTTACCAGAGCTATCAAAAGCAAACCGACAGTGTTGCAATGCAGCCAGGCACATGATTAAACACAACATCACGGTCTCTGCTGTATAACGAGTCTCCTTGTAGATTAAAAAGCCGCGTGGAAGTAAATAATGCTTAAATGCTTCGTGTAACTGAAGTCATGCGTCTACAGTATTACATTCAGTTTTAACACGCCAGTCAGCAGTGACTATCATTACTTCTCATATGCTCATCAGCTGTTGTCCCATTATCCATCCGAGAATGAGGATGAATTTACGAAAAATGGTTACTATTCTCCAACATTGCACTACAATGCTGTTTGGCCTCTTAGATTTTCAAGAGACTGATGAAGACCTGGAGTGACCCACAGTCTATGCACACCTACTATTACCGATTTGTTACCTACACATCGGAAGTAAAATGTAAAATGTTTGGACTGTGGTTGCATGTTTGGCAGTAAGATGGCAGTCGTCGTTAGAGCGTCAGAGTCCATTTAGACTGCCAACTTGGTCGAAAGGCATCGAGAAATCATATACCAAAGTAAATGTAAACGTGAGCCAGGTGAGAATAGGTCCGGCTTATTTTTCGTCAACTGTGACTACAATTTCTAACCGCAGATTTGGTCTCTGACAGGTTCACCTGAATATGGGCAAAATTATAATGTGGGTGTCCCTTACGCCGTTCCATGGATTGTACACATGGACTGGATTTCAACTCATTCCACGCACAGCTTTTTGTGTTTTTGTTATTTATGAGACTATTCTTTGATATGGACGCCAAAGATGCTGCCTATAGACTATAGGCCTACTATTTAACAACCTAATTCTGTTAACCATATATACTATAGGCCTACTATTTAACAACCTAATTCTGTTAACCATTCTTACTGTTGATGTCGTATTTCGCTCTTCTCTCATGGCGTGCTAGAATACAGGATGCTCAAAAAAACATCGACAACGCTTTGTACGTTGTGCTTCAATGCACACTGATCAGTTCTTCAGTGCAGATCCTACATCGGCGGTGCTGAGCTTCACGCGCGTAGCCAGTATGTGCGACTGTCTTTGAAGTATTTCGGTCGCTCCTTGGACTCGCGCGATAAGGTCCTCCGTTGACGTTACAGGTGTACCATACATCGTACTCTTCGTAGACCCAGGAAAATAGTCGAGAGATGTCAGATCTGGCGGCCGTGCTGTCCATGGAATTGGTCTACTCCTGCCAGTCCGTCGACTGGGGTATGTGGCGTCGAGGTGATTCCGGAAACGACATGAAAGTGTGCCGGAGCTCTGTCATGTTGCAGTAATATGTCCATCCGAACATTCAGTGCCGTTATATCCAATAGGGTAGGCTAAACATCTCTGACAAATGTGAGGTACATTGATCTTGTTAGTCGGTTTGGCATCTGTGGCCCACTGATATAGTCACCAAATATCCAAGCCAGATGTTAATATCGACCCTGTATTGGTGATTTTCAGTCACATGCTCAAGCGAATTGTCGTCCGCCCAAACATGCATATTGCGCACGTTTAACACGCCGTCTGTAGCAAACGTGCATTCACCCTAAATAGCTCCCAACTCGGGAATTGTGGCTGAAGTATTTATAAATACCATGCGCAAACTGTAGTGGACTTTTGCTGATGGTATGGATTGAGCCAGTGTTGGCGGTGGGCCAGTGTTGGCGGACAGCACGCTACACGTAACTTTTACTCGTTGCAGCGCCTGTGCCACCTGTCGAGTGTGCCGGCCGCTGTGGCCGAGCGGTTCTAGGCGCTTCAGTCCGGAACCGCGCTGCTGCTACGGTCGCAGGTTCGAATCCTGCCTCGGACATGGATGTGTGTAATGTCCTTAGGTTAGTTAGGTTTCAGCAGTTCTAAGTCTGGGGGACTGATGACCAGAAATGTTAAGTCCCATAGTGCTCAGAGCCATTTGAACCTGTCGAGTCGTGTGTGGCTGGGTCCTCTTCGAACATTATCAGCACGTCCTCCTCCAACAGTAGTGTTCGAGACGGGCTTGGAAGACCCGCATCACGTTTTGGTTCAAAATGGTTCAAATGGCTCTGAGCACTATGGTACTTAACATCTGAGGTCTTCTGTCCCCTAGAACTTAGAACTACTTAAACCTAACTAACCTAAGGACATCACACACATCCATGCCCGAGGCAGGATTCGAACCTGCGACCTTAGCAGTCGCACGGTTCCAGACTGTAGCGCCTAGAACAGCTCGGCCACCGCGGCTGGCATCATCACGTTTTGAAACGTACCAGAGGCAGACAAGTAGACTGGGGATAGTATTCGCAAGTACCAAGAACAAAGTGCTACTTCTTTACAGTGGGCACACCTCAGGCAGAAAATTCCAACTTACGACTTTGCAGCTTCTCTGAGGCACGTCTCCATGGCCGCGAACGTGGAATGATGGGCTGTACGTCTGTTTGGAAAACGTTCCGCATACTGTCTTGCAGCAGCTCTCCCATTGCAGTTCGCTTTCCCGTATGCAGGCAACATGTCTGTCATTTTCGCAAGTGTTCACTGGTACATGTCGAGCTGCTGTCAATAAAGTTACTGCACTGTCAGACCATACAAGTTCCGCAGCAGAATGCGCACAAGGACCATGTGGAGGATTATAGCGCGTGCCCAGAAATGTTATTAGGCTCAGGTCTTCTACGCGCAATACTCAGATGGCTAAGCGGTTGCATACCTTCCGTATTCAGACACCGAAACGACTCGGAGCAAACCGTAACGAGTTCTCAGACTTCGAATTTCCCCAATGTTAAGGCGTGCGTTTCTGGATACGGTTCCCGTCTTGACAACCGATCAGTTCTTCATCCAGCACAACACACGAAGCGTTGTCGGCGTTATTTTGGGACACAGTGTGCAAAAATGAGGCAGCTAATCCGTCCTTTCCCCATCCGGACAGCAGTATTATAAACAGAATTTATTTATTTATTTAACCTTATCAGATTAGGGCCATCAGGCCCTCTCTTACATCGGACCAGTGTTTCACACATGCAGCGTTTCACACATCAGAGTTACACCATGACAATAGTTTAAATAAGAAATTAGATTACTCTAGTGACAATATGAATAAAGAGTAATGACTAAGACCTAATAAAGTAAACGCTGGCAGTATTTTACAACAGATGCAATATGTACAAATTATGATACAAGCAGTAATAACAGTAAAAAATCAAATAATAATGATAAACATGAGGAAAATTGGCAATAGTAATGAAGATTTGTGCAGATGTACATTAATATCTTGGTGTGTAAAGTAGATGTTTACTAGTATAGCGAGGTTTGGGCTAGTGAGATTTAAGGAGGGGGAAAGAGGGAAGTAATGAGGTGAAGTGCATTCATGTACAGAGGTAGGCATTACTGTTGCTTAAGTAGATACGTCATTGACTGTTTTTTGAAGCCGGACATGTTTTAAGTTCTCTAACATAACGAGGGAGGTTATTCCAGAGTCGGGTTCCCGCTACTGTAAAGGACTTGGAGAAGATGACTGAGCGATGCAGTGGAACGGAGAGGATTTTATTATAATGGGAACGTGTGTTTCTGTCATGTTGTTCCGACATAAGCGTTAAGGACGAGGAGGGATATGAGGGACAGTGTACATTTATAAGGCAGTAGATTAGACAGAGTGTATGGAAATCTCTGCGTTTGTCTGCACGCAGCCAGGACAGTTTTGCATATGCTGGTGAAATGTGATCAAAAAGTCGAACGTCACAGATATATCGGACGCAGTCATTCATGACCAGTTCCAGACGTCGCGAATTTTCCTTAGAGAGGCCTTGTAGGATAATATCGCTGTAGTCAATGATTGGGAGTATAAGCGTTTGTACTAATTTCTTTTTCAGATCGGAAGGGAAGAATTTTTTTATATTTTTGTAGGACATGAAGGGATGCTGATGCTTTTTTGCACACTGCAGCTACGTGCTCTGTCCAATTTAGATTTTCACCTATTATTACTCCCAAACTCTTTGCTGAGGGAGAGAACTTAATATTTGTTCCGTTTAGGATAATAGATGGTACGGATTCCCGATGTTTTGAGCTAATGAGCTTAGAGTGACCAACAAGTACCGCTTAGGTTTTAGATGGGTTTAGTTTTAGTCCTATGTCCTGTGCCCATTTTGATAGTGCATCGAGGACAGTATTGAAATTTTCAATAGCTTTCTTAAGATTGCTTGGTTTCGCACTTAGATACAATTGAAGGTCATCAGCATACATATGATATTTGCAGTAGGTCAGAACCGATGACATATCATTGACATACAGAGAGAAGAGTATAGGACCTAGTACTGAGCCTTGGGGAACGCCTGACACTACCTGCCGCCATTGTGATTTTATATTCCCGGACGACGGCTATGAAAAAGAAAGCTTTAATGCAAAAGTGGAATCCAGAAGGTAGCCATTAGTGCTCTCCAGCCGTAGCTTTGCTCGTGTAAAGCCGCGGTCTGTACAAAGGAGCAGCGGCGGGCGAGGCGCGCCGCGGTGCGCAAGCCGCCCGGGCGCAGGCGCACGCCCCGAGCACACTCTCTTTAATCCGCTGGCTGTTACGCTGATTATCGGGTGATTAATAACGCGCGCAAGCCAGCAGATAATGTTGCCGGGTAATGTGCGGGAAGTGATAACGAGTGGCCACGCCTCCGGGCCGCTGCGGCGCCGGTGAAATATCGCCTGGTCTGCCCCTACCCTCTACCCTCAACCCCCAACCCCTACCCCGGCTGTGCCCGCGGGTATACGGGAGGCACCTGTCGCTGAGCCACGCTCCGCCGACCACCCCGAGAGCAGAGCGGCGAGGCTCGCTGTCAACAGCGCAAGGGCGAGACGGTGTATTTCCTTCTTTCATCGATCAACTGAAGTATTTCTTCTGTTACCCATGGTTTCCTCGCAGTTACCTTCTTTGTATCTATGTCTTTCTTTCCAACTTCTGTGATTGCCCTTTTTAGAGATGCCCATTCCACTTCAACAAAAACTGCCTAATGAGATATTCACTATCGCATAACCTATATCCGTAGAGAACTTCGAGCGCATCTCTTCATTACTTTGCATTTCCGTATTCCAGTTCTTTGCGTATCGATTTTTCCTGACTAGTCTCTTAACTTTCAACCTGCTTTTCGTCACTACTGAATTGTGATCCGATTCTATATCTGCCCATGGGCACGACTTACAATACGGTATCTGGTTTCGGAATCTTTGCCTGACCATGATGTAATCTAACTGAAATCTTCCCGCATCTCCAGGCCTTTCCCAAATATATCTCCCGCTCTTGTGATTCTTGAAGAACGTATTAGCTATTAGTAGCTTAAATTTATTGCAGAACTCAGTCTTTCTCCTGTCTCATTCCTATTACGTAGCCCATATTCTCCCGTAATACTTTCTTCTACTCCTTCTCCTACAACCGCATTCCATTCTCTATGACTACTAGATTTTCATCTCTTTTTACGTACTGCATTACCCTTTCAATATCGTCATATAATTGCTCTAGCTCTTCATCATCAACTTAAGACGTCGTTTTCGGTGTTTGTTTACTGTTTATTCCGTTGTTCTATCACTGAACTGTTCACAGTAACACACTCTCTGCCCTACATTCCTATTCCTAAGGAATTCTACTAGCGTTATAACATTTTCTACGGCTGTTCATGTTACCCTATACTTATCTGATCAAAAACCCTTGCGTTCTCTCCATTTCACTTCACTGACGCCTACTATAACAGATCGAGCCTTTGTATTTCCCTTTTCAGATTTTCTAGCTTCGCTACAACGTTCAGACTACAGACTTTACATCCCCCCCCCCCCCCCCCACCCGACATTTATTACGTTTTCTTTTCGTTGGCTATTCAGTCTTTTTCTCTTGGCCATCTCCCCCTTGGCAGTCTCCTCCGGGACATCCGAATGGGAACTAGTCCGGATTTTTTTGCCAATGGAGATATCATCATGACAATGCAGTAGTTTCCATTACTTTCTGCATCCTCATGCGGTTGATCGTGGCTTATTCGTCCGCCTTTAGAGGCTGTTTCCCATCCTTAGGGCAAGAGAATGCCCTCCACCTCTTTCCACTCCTCCACTCTCTTTAACAAGGCCGTTGGCAGAATAAGGGTGGCTTCTTATGCCGGAATCTTCGGCCTCCAATGCTGCTGATTTCCATTTAAAATTTAAACGGTAGTGCATTTCGAACCCGGGACCGAGGACACTTCGTGTGCTAATCAAAAACGCTACGTCTAGACCACGAGTGCGCGGATATAAACACATTTAACAGCATTGTTCGGAGATGATGCCTATTTGTATCAGCTTGGCAACGCGTCTTTTCATAAATCAGCAGCTATGATTCAGTGTTTTGTGGAAATAACACTCCTGAAGAGGGCTGACCTGCCTAGATTCCCTATGCGTACCCAACGAAACACCTCTGCGGCGAGTTAGAACGTCGACATCACTCCATCCCCAGTGTTCTCTGGTTTAGGCTTCTGAGAAAGAATCGGCTGCTATTCCTCCACAGATATTCATACACCTTATTGACAGTGTCCCAAGCAGAGTTCAGACAGTCATGAAGACGAAGGGTGGACAAATCCCTTGTTAGGTGTCCGGGTACTTTTGATCAGACAGTGTACATGTGTATGTATTACGCAAGCCGCTGTACGGTGCACAGTGGACGATACTTCGTAACACTTCTAGTTTGTCTCTTTCCTGTTCCACTCGCAAATGTAACGATGTAATAGCGTTTGCCTTCTCACTCTGCACAAGTCCTACATCTCGCCTGATTTGTGATTAGACGAGATAGACGTTTGAGGCAATACACATCTGAAATTTTCTGACAGATTAAAACTGTGTCTGAGTCTGAGACGAATTGCCATTGGCGGGCAAGTGCTCAACCTACTGAGCTATCCAAGCGCGAAACACGATCCACCCTCACGGTTTGATTTCCGCCGCAACTGTAGCAACTGTTTTCTGAAACTGGCGAAGGAAGGGCTGTGAGGGAGATTCGTGCGTCGTGCTTGGACAGCTTAGTCGGTAGAACGCTTGTCCGTGAACGGAAAAGGTCAAAGGTTCGACTCCCGGTCTGTCAAGAAGTTTGAAATCGGCGCACACTATGCCTCAGAGCAAAAATTCGCTCTGGAAACTAATTCCCTAATCTATAGTTAAATCAGTTACTCGCACGAACGAAAAAATGGCTGACATCGAAATAAGTGTCCAAGGAATAGAAAAGCAACTGAAAACACTCAACAGAGGAAAGTCCACTGGATCTGACGGGATACCAATTCGATTCTATACAGATTACAAAGTAAGAGCCTACGTAATATCAGACCAGCTGTGTGGCTGGATTGAAGCATTTTTAGCAAACAGAACGCAGTGTGTTCTTCTCAATGGAGACACGTCTACAGACGTTAAAGTAACCTCTGGCGTGCCACAGGGGAGTGTTATGGGACCATTGCTTTTATTTTTTATTTATTTATTTATTGTTCCGTGGGACCACATTTAGGAGAGGTCTCCATGGTCATGGAACGAGTCAATACATGAAATTATAACACGATTGTAGAAACAGATAAAATGAAATATAAGAAACATATTCAGGCGATAAGTCGTTAGTTTAAATAAAGAAAATCAAGAATGTAACACTGGAATTTGCTTAATTTTTTAGCTCTTCCAGGAGCTCCTCGACAGAATAGGAGGAGTGAGCCATGAGGAAACTCTTCAGTTTAGACTTTAAAGTGTTTGGGCTACTGCTAAGATTTTTGAGTTCTTGTGGTAGCTTATTGAAAATGGATGCAGCAGAATACTGCACTCCTTTCTGCACAAGAGTCAAGGAAGTGCATTCCACATGCAGATTTGATTTCTGCCTAGTATTAACTGAGTGAAAGCTGCTAACTCTTGGGAATAAGCTAATATTGCTAACGACAAACGACATTAAAGAAAATACATACTGTGAGGGCAATGTCAAAATTCCCAGACTATTGAATAGGGGTCGACAAGAGGTTTTCGAACTTACACCATACATAGCTCGAACAGCCCGTTTTCGAGCCAAAAATACCCTTTTTGAATCAGAAGAATTACCCCAAAAAATAATACCATATGACATAAGCGTATGAAAATATGCGAAGTATACTACTTTTCGTGTTGAAATGTCACTTATTTCAGATACTGTTCTAATGGTAAATAAAGCGGCATTTAGTTTCTGAACAAGGTCCTGAACATGGGCTTTCCACAACAGCTTACTATCTATCCGTACGCCTAGGAACTTGAACTGTTCCGTCTCGCTTATAACATGCCCATTCTGTCTGATTAAAATGTCAGTTCTTGTTGAATTGTGGGTTAGAAACTGTAAAAACTGAGTCTTACTGTGATTTAGCATCAAATTAATTTCCACAAGCCACGAACTTATATCATGAACTACATTATTTGATAATGTTTCAATATTACACACAAGATCCTTCACTACCAAGGTGGTGTCATCAGCAAACAGAAATATTTTTGAATCACCTGTAATACTAGAAGGCATATCATTTACATAAATAAGAAACAGCAGTGGCCCCAGCACCGACCCTTGGGGAACGCCCCATTTAACAGCGCCCCATTGGGACTGAACATCATTACCACTCTCAATATTGCGGAGGATTACCTTCTGCTTTCTGTTCTTAAAGTAGGAGGCGAACCAATTGTAAGCTACTCCCCTTACTCCATAATGTTCCAACTTCTGCAGTAATATTTTGTGGTCAACACAGTCAAAAGCCTTCGTTAAATCAAAGAGAACACCTAACGTTCGCAACCTTTTATTTAATCCGTCCAAAACCTCACAGAGAAAAGAGACTATAGCATTTTCAGTTGTTAAGCCATTTCTGAAACCAAACTGTACATTTGACAGCAAATTATGTGAATTTAAATGCTGCAGTAACCTTGTATACACAACCCTCTCGATAACATTAGCAAACACCGATGGCATAGAAATAGGTCTATAATTGTCAACATTATCCCTGTCTCCCTTTTTATAAAGTGGCTTCACTACCGAGTACTTTAATCGGTCAGGAAACCGACCACTCCTAAAGGAAAAGTTACAGATATGGCTAAGTACTGAGCTAACATACGTGGAACAATACTTCAGTATTCTGCTAGATACCCCGTCATATCCATGAGAGTTCTTGGTCTTTAGTGATTTAATTATTAACTCAATCTCCCTCTTGTCAGTATCATGGAGGAGCATTTCAGGTAACAGTCTCGGAACACTTTTTTCTAAGAGCGCTATATGATTCCCTGTTGGGACTAGGTTTCTATTTAGTTCACCTGCTATATTCAGAAAGTGATTATTAAGTACTGTACATATATGCGACTTATCAGTAACACGGACATCCCCACTACGCACTGATTCTATATTCTCGACCTGTCTCTGCAGACCAGCCACTACCTTTACGACTGACCATATGGTTTTAATTTTATCCTGAGACTTAGCTATTCTATCTGCATACCACATACTTTTTGCCTTCCTAATAACTTTTTTAAGCACCTTACAATACTGTTTGTAATGGGCTGCTGCATTTAGATTTTGACTGTTTCTAACGTTTTGATATAATTGCCACTTTGTTCTACAAGATATTCTTATCCCTTTTCACAATATATATAAATGACCTAGTAGATAGTGTCGGAAGTTCCATGCGGCTTTTCGCGGATGACGCTGTAGTATACAGAGAAGTTGCAGCATTAGAAAATTGCAGCGAAATGCAGGAAGATCTGCAGCGGATAGGCACTTGGTGCAGGGAGTGGCAACTGACCCTTAACATAGACAAATGTAATGTATTTCGAATACGTAGAAAGAAGGATCCTTTATTGTATGATTATATGATAGCGGAACATACACTGGTAGCAGTTACTTCTGTAAAATATCTGGGAGTATGCGTGCGGAACGATTTGAAATGGAACGATCATATAAAATTAGTTGTTGGTAAGGCGGGTACCAGGTTGAGACTCATTGGGAGAGTCCTTAGAAAATGTAGTCCATCAGCAAAGGAGGTGGCTTAAAAAACACTCGTTCGACCTATACTTGAGTATTGCTCATCAGTGTGGGATCCGTACCAGATCGGGTTGACGGAGGAGATAGGGAAGATCCAAAGAAGAGCGGCGCGTTTCGTCACAGGGTTATTTGGTAAGCGTGATAGCGTTACGGAGATGTTTAGCAAACTCAAGTGGCAGACTCTGCAAGAGAGGCGCTCTGCATCGCGGTGTATCTTGCTCGCCAGGTTTAGAGAGGGTGCGTTTCTGGATGAGGTATCGAATATATTGCTTCCCCCTACTTATAGCTCCCGAGGAGATCACGAATGTAAAATTAGAGAGATTAGAGCGCGCACGGAGGCTTTCAGACAGTCGTTCTTCCCGCGAACCATACGCGACTGGAACAGGAAAGGGAGGTAATGACAGTGGCACGTAAAGTGCCCTCCGCCACACACCGTTAGGTGGCTTGCGAGTATAAATTTAGATGTAGATGTAGATGATGAAGATGTAGAACTTCCTTCCCACTTCCTTGAATTTTCTTTCCACGCAAGAAAAAGTAGGTGAAGTAGTATTCCAAATAGACCTAAATGGCGAAGTCTTCTCTAAAAGATTCGCTTTCATGTGCCATTATGTTGGATTGGGGGGAAAGAAGGGACTGATTATTCGTGAGATAGCCACGGTATTCGGAAAATTTCTTTGTTGCTGTTGTCCCCACATTGCCCCCAGCTGTTCGTGTTGGTGGGCGATTTACGGCAATGGAGATAAGCTAGCTCCGCATATCGAGGTACCGCTGTTTAGAGGGGAACAAAAAATGTCGTACTCGATTGTATCAGCGTGGCGCACGGACTGGATTACCAGAAACCTGTCGGCGTTTACACTGCAACCTGCCGTGATCGTTTCATTGTGTTTCCAAAATACAGAGCAAGCGAGACGAGAACGGAAACCACTGGACTTTATAGCCGCCCCTGTCGTATTGTTTCGGTTTACAAACTGGTTTGTCGGAAGTGCCGGACACTTTTTCTGAACATCAATGTGTGGAAACGCGATGACCGTAAATTCCGACCGCGGACCGCGATGTAAGCCTTACCGCTTGCGTTACCGCGGCTCGCTACACTGCGGGCGCCATCATGGATTCCATTAATGTTCCGATAACGTCCGCTGCGCCTCTCACGCTGCAGAAATTGCACTTAATTCGGCACTAAATCAGCGGTCTCCGGCCACGGGCGTGTTAGGGAGGCGTGCGGCCCGCCGCTCACACCATTGTTTCAAGATACTCGTTCTGGTCTCGTTACAGAAAAGACCGCCGTGAGGGGAACAAGAGCACATCGCTGATCCCTCGTGTGTGCACGCTGAAACAGGTGCCGTGGATTCGGCGGCATTTGTTTCTTCACAACGATCTCTGTCTCAAATACAATGAGACACCGCAAACAATAACTTGTGTTATCATCTGGTAAGTTTCCTGGTCGTTCACAACAATCTGTGCCTAAAATAGAGTGAGGCACTGAAAAACAATAACTTATGTTATCATCTGGTAAGTTTCCTGTTCGTTTGACGCTTCATTGCTTGACCTGTTGTTTGGTGTCGTATTGAATCGGCATCGGACTGTTCGTGGACAGCATTTTAGGACAATTTACTCTCGAGGTAAACGAATAACTTGTATAGGTGTGTCATGGAGAGAAGTCTTTCGAAGCAAGAGTGATTTCAGGTGTGCCGCAGGGTAGTGTCGTAGGACCGCTGCTATTCACAATATACGTAAATGACCTTATGGATGACATCGGAAGTTCACTGAGACTTTTTGCGGATGATGCTGTGGTATATCGAGAGGTTGTAACAATGGAAAATTGTACTGAAATGCGGGAGGATCTGCAGCGAATTGACGCAAGGTGCAGGAAATGGCAATTGAATCGCAATGTAGACAAGTGTAATGTGCTGCGAATACATAGAAAGAAAGATCCCTTATCATTTAGCTACAATATAGCAGGTCAGCAAATGGAAGCAGTTAATTCCATAAATTATCTGGGAGTAGGCAGTAGGAGTGATGTAAAGTGGAATGATCATATAAAGTTGATCGTCGGTAAAGCAGATGGCAGACTGAGATTCATTGGAAGAATCCTAAGGAAATGCAATCCGAAAACAAAGGAAGTAGGCTACAGTACGCTTGTTCGCCCACTGCTTGAATGCTGCTCAGCGGTGTGGGATCCGTACCAGATAGGGTTGATAGAAGAGATAGAGAAAATCCAACGGAGAGCAGCGCGCTTCGTTACAGGATCATTTAGTAATCGCGAAAGCGTTTCGGAGATGACAGATAATCTACAGTGGAAGACTCTGCAGGAGAGACGCTCAGTAGCTCGGTACGGGCTTTTGTTAAAGTTTCGAGAACATACCTTCACCAAGGAGTCAAGGAGTATATTGCTCCCTCCTACGTATATCTCGCGAAGAGACCGTGATGATAAAATCAGAGAGATTAGAGCCCACACAGAGGCATGCCGACAATCCTTCTTTCCACGAGCAATACGAGACTGGAATAGAAGGGAGAACCGATAGAGGTACTCAAGGTACCCTCCGCCACACACCGTCAGGTGGCTTGCAGAGTATGGATGCAGATGTAGATTTGCATGCATGTCTGAAAGAATATTGCATCGTTCTTCTTAGCAACACAGGCAGTGCAAAATTGTATTCAGACGCATCGATTTTAATTAAAATTTCCTCCCCTGTACAGGAATTACATAATGTATGAACGAGTACATGTTGTGACACAGGAACGACGACATGTGAAAGTTCGAGTATGGCCCTGAGTAGCGCACGGATAAGCGGTTAAGGCAACCGCTCGCGTGAAATCTGCGTTCGAATAAGAGCCAGGCACAAATTTTTACTCTCGTCACTTCTTCATGCAGCCGATGGTCGTCCGCAATCGCGACTGCGAATACATTTGATGAGTTAGGACATTTATGGACCAGTTTGCCACAGGAGAAGATGTAACAGTTTCATGACACCCTTCTCAACCGAATCAGTGCAAGCATCCAGGTCAGAGGGGAAGCAACGTGATGTTGATAAGTAGGCTCGCATGTTCAAGTGCATTTCAAATTTGATACGATTTTGTAAACATTACAGTAACACCTAATACTGTCTCAATCCGTCATGTTTCATTTCGTTTCCTCCTCCACTTCTATATGCTACACTTTCTTTGTAATATGGACAGCCAATGGCCTTGCCGCAGTGGTAACACCGGTTTCCGTCAGATCACCGAAGTTATCCCTTCCGTGAGCCGTGGGAAACATGCTTCCCACTACAATGAACTCGCTGCTAGTCCCGTGGGATTCACAGTTCCCGCATCTGTATGGTGCTACCACCTAGTGAACAGTACAGGGTACTACTTCCAGCCGTTTTTGCTGTACCTTCGCGCAGAGGCATTGTATAGCTGAGTGTTGCTCTGTGGAGGAGCCTTTCAGTGACGTTTGCGTGACGTTTTGTGATTTTTTTCCTCAAAGCTATAGTATAAGGTAAAACTTTTGATTTACCCAAATTTATGAAGGAAAAAAAGTAAAATTGGAACGAGGAGAATTCCAGTTTGAAACAAAAGGAGCCATTCCTGCAGTAAAATGGATGGCAATTCATGACCCATGAGAAATAGCCACAGTGAAAAGGAAAAACAAGGATGGTACTAGTACAGAGATTTCTTGTCCTGAAGTTGTGACAGAATACAACAAAATAATGGGTGGTGTCGATAAGTTTGATCAATTACGAGAAAGGTGTGCTATTGGCAGACGTTCTGTAAAATGGTGGCACAGAATATTTTATTTCCTGGTGGACGTAGCTGCAGTGAACAGTTTTATCCTGTGGAAAATAAGTAAAAGAGAGAGTGGACAGCATGATCAACTCACATACAGGATCTATCTAGCCAGACAATTGATCGCTGGCTTCTCATCCCAAAAAAGGCGTGGACAAAAACCTGTCTTTCTGGCAAAAAGGGGTAAAAGATTTTCGTCATGTGGCTGTAGGGGAGCATCAACCCATTTTAGGAGAAACCTAATGGACGTGCCACCATTGTAGTACCAAAGCTACGGAAAAGAGCACTCGCTGTGTTTGTACATATTGTCAAATACCACTTTGCATAGACCCATGTTTCAGAAAATCTCATGGCAAGTAATTGTGAACAATCATTGTAACAAGAGAAGTAAATTTATCAAATAAATATGACACATGTTGAGTAAGTTGTTTTTGTCTTTTAACTCCAAGGAAGGGTAGTGGGAAGAATACTTCCCACCTTGTGTGATCTCACTTTCACAGTTGGAACAAATTTGATATTCTATATGATAAATATACCTATCTGTTAACTACTATCTGCTCTCCATTCATCAAAAAGATCTGCTCAATAATTTTGCCCACGAAAGGGTTAAGCGCTGTCCGATTTGGGAGCAACTGGGTGGGTAACCGCCCAGTCTGCCGAGCGTTGTTGGCAAGTGGGGTGCCCTCATCCTTTGTTAGGCCAATTGAGGAGCTACTTCATTGGGAAGTAGTGGCTCCCGTCACGAAAACTCACAATGACCGGGAGAGCGGTGTGCCGACCACATGCTCTTCCATATCCCCATCCAGTGACGCCTCTGGGATGAGGATGACAGGGCGGTCGGTCGGATACCGTTGGGCCTTCAAGGCCTTTTCTGACGGAGTTTAGTTTAGTATATAATATAGACATTAGTGTATAACGTGTACTTTGTTGTTGACTGTAGCCTTGTGCCCTCCAAGGAGTAGCATTAACATCTTCATTTTCTTATTTAATCTATTTCCTAACACAGTCTGAAGTACGCTACCACGTAATTGACTTCAAGTGTACCAAACAATAGACTTCAGAACTACAACGTTCTTTACTTAGCGAACAGTGCGAAGTGAACTGGTACTTGTGGAATAGTTTCATTTTTTCTTGTCGACCACTGCGAGTTCAAAAACCTGTTTGTAAGGGACGTTTGGACTGAGACGTATTTATGACTATTTACTTTCGTCAGATATCAAGACAGTATAATTTCCTCCACTTTGTGCTGCAGCATTTGTTTCTTAATTGTAACTTTGTGATTTCTTCCTTCGAGTGCGTTTTATCTATTTAGTATCCAGATGTAAGAACATGTTTTAGCATCGTGTTGTAAATACACTTACCTCAGGGAACTGAAGACAGGTATGAATCTATTTTCAGGCACGTTGCATTCGGGAAACACTGTCTATTTGTGGCTGTGACACATCAAATTTTTGTACTGTTGAAGCGAAGGGCGCGCATAAAGTTGAAGCGTTGAGCGCTAGGACGCTAACGAGAGTAGTACCTAAGAGGCGTTATTTTCACGGACCACCTTTGTTAGGACGATCGGATAAAAAATTGACTCAAGTGCGTGAAATTAGAATCTTTGTATTGCTGCAGTCACAGGCTTCTTCGCAGCAAGACTACTATCCACGAGGGCAGTGCGACAGCATGTGGAGCGCCACAAACATTCAGTACAGTGATTTCTGTCGCGGCCACACTCTGTATGCGGCAGCAAAATAGGGTCCCCAGAGTGTTGATTCCAACCACAACACTTGACACATGATTGGCACTACGTCGCTTTTTCAGGCAAGTTCCTGGTCTGCGAACAGCATCACGATGATGGATTTGTGCATCTGTGCAGGCTCTGAGGAGAACGAACGATGTAAGATTGTCGTCATCGTCTTCACACAGGCCCAGCAACAGGGATGGTGGTTTGTGGTGACTGAGTACACAGCAAGATCCTCTCTACTTCTAATGGCTGGTAATTTGGACAGTAGCCGTTATATTTCTAACTTGCTATGGCCGCTGGTTGAGCACTATCTGCGACGTCTCCGTGAGATAAGTCTTCAACAATATAACTCAAGACCACATGTTGAACGTGCTGCTCTACGTCGATATTGAGCATATGCAACTGTTGCTCTGGACATTACGCTCTCCAGATTTCTCAGCCACTGAAAACATCCAGTGACGAGTTGCCGACAGTGGGCAGGCCGTCACTAACCAGCCGCTACGACTGATGAGCTCTGGAATACGCTATGAAGCACCACGGAGTGACGTACCCGCATCTGTCACCCACGCACCGTTAGATTCCATATCAGAGCCATTGCTCCTGGCAGAGTTGGCAGCTCTGTGTACTAAATTACGCGCCAATTACAAACGGAACCGTCTGTTCTTCCTACCACAATGTATACGCATAATACACTACTGGCCATTAAAATTGCTACAGCACGAAGATGACGTGCTACAGACGCGAAATTTAACCGACTGGAAGAAGATGCTGTGATATGGAAATTATTAGCTTTTCAGAGCATTCACACAAAGTTGGCGCCGGTGGCGACACCTACAACGTGCTGACATGAGGAAAGTTTCTAACAGATTTCTTATACATACAAACAGCAGTTGACCGGCGCTGCCTGGTGTAACGTTGTTGTGATGCCTCGTGTAGGGAGGAGAGATGCGTACCATCACGTTTCCGACTTTGATAAAGGTCGGATTGTAGCCTATCGCAATTGCGGTTTATCGTATCGCGACATTGCTGCTCGCGTTGGTCGAGATCCAATGACTGTTACCAGAATATGGAATCGGTGGGTTCAGGAGGGTAATACGGAACGCCGTGCTGGATCCCAATGGCCTCGTATCACTAGCAGTCGAGATGACAGGCATCTTATCCACATGGCTGTAACGGATTGTGCAGCCACGTCTCGATCCCTGAAACAACACATCGGGACGTTTGGAAGACAACAACCATCTGCACGAACAGTTCGACGACGTTTGCAGCAGCATGGACTATCAGCTCGGCGACCATGGCTGCGGTTACCCTTGATGCTGCATCACAGACAGGAGCGCCTGCGATGGTGTACTCAACGACGAACCTGGGTGCACGAGTGGCAAAACGTCATATTTTCGGATGAATCCAGGTTCTGTTTACAGTATCATGATGGTCGCTTTCGTGTTTGGCGACATCGCGGTGAACGCACATTGGAAGCGTGTATTCGTCATCGCCATACTGGCGTATCACCCGGCGTGATGGTATGGGGTGCAATTGCTTACTCGTCTCGGTCACCTCTTGTTCGCATTGTCGGCACCTTGAACAGTGGACGTTACATTTCAGATGTGTTACGACCCGTGGCTCTACCATTCATTCGATCCCTGCGAAACCCTACATTTCAGTAGGATAATGCACTACTGCATGTAGCAGGTCCTGTACGGGCCTTTCTGGATACAGAAAATGTTCGACTGCTGCCCTGGCCAGCACAGTCTCCAGATCTCTCACCAATTGAAAATGTCTGGTCTATCGTGGCCGAGCAACTGGCTCGTCACAATACGCCAGTCACTACTCTTGATGAACTGTGGTATCGTGTTGAAGCTGCATGGGCAACTGTACCTGTACACGCCATCCAAACTCTGTTTGACTCAATGCCCAGGCGTATCAAGGCCGTTATTACGGCCAGAGGTGGTTGTTCTGGGTATTGGTTTCTCAGGATGTATGCATCCAAACTGCGTGAAAATGTAATCACATGTCAGTTCTAGTATAATGTATTTGTCCAATGAATACCCTTTTATTATCTGCATTTCTTCTTTGTGTAGCAATTTTAATGGCCAGTAGCGTATGCAAAATTTCGTTATTTGCTATTCTTCTTAGTTTTTCAATTTTAGTGTTCAACAGTGTGTTACGTACGAAGTGAGTTAAATAGTGTAGGAATGAGATAAGCGGTTTGCACTCTGAGGAAAAAGTGTTCGAATCTGATCAATCCATTTCGACTTACGAATTCCCGGGTTTCGTTTATTTTCCAGAGAATCCTGTCGTATGTACAAAGTGTCAGGATTGATAGATAGGGCGACTGGTTCTCTTCTGGAGGTGGGTGGAGGCGTCGACGATGAAGGCAGCTTGATTTTGGACAACAGTTTTAGTGTTGATCATGAGCAAACGTAGTGTAGCGTGCCTATAGTAACCAGATGGCAGGCGAAGGGTGTTAAACTTTGGACTCAGCGGAGGCGGCGGGGACGCGCAGGCGTTCAGTGGCGTGACAGCGCCGTGGATTCGTGTGGTCGGGACAGGCCGGGCCGTTGGCCATCTAGGGGGAGACGGCCGTCTGACGAACCCTGGACCAAAGGCTGCGGCGCAGTGTCTGGCGGCATCGGACCCAGCGGCACGGAGAAGAGACTGGGGGAACTACAGTTGGTACATCGGCCCATGCGGCGGCATCAGGGTCCCCGTGTAGGCGGGCTCGTGCAGACGGCGGCAGAGTGAAGGCGGCGTGATCGTTAGCTGCCAGGCAGCGGTCGTCGCTTCGCAGCCCGGCAACAGTGATGGTACCTGCGTCAGAAGAGAATCAATGGCCCCATGGCACACCGAGTGTCAATGAATAGCACTGCTGTAGCCATGGAGTGCTCTGCTAGCCCGAGGCTACATGTGACGCCAAAGTAGTGCTGATGATGAACACAAGTACCCATATACTTGAGTGGCATCGAACCTTCTCTAAATCTGGTCACTGCCCAGAGAAATGGGTCGCTAGTGAGGACATTGCCATTAAGGCACAACGCTGTGTTAGCGGCTCACGCCCTGTACACGACTCACGACTCTAGACTCCTGTCCAGCTCTTAAACAAGAAAGGGAGGTAGCGCGAGTACTCTGAAGGGATTCCCTGACGACGCAACAAATATTTCTTTCTTGTAGAGGGACACGATGGGACATGAAGAATTTTAGGTACAACCGAACAACAGCTGAGAGTCCACGGTAGGGCAGGTGCTGTCGTGTCCCCGGAGGAATTTACTTTGTTGTCCGGAGCGTAAAGCCGGGGAAGGTCGCGCACCTGCCGCTTGATGGGTGGCCCGCCGGAGACGGCGAGACGCTAACTGCCGCGGCGGCCGTAATGGCTGCTGCTGGGCCCAGAGGCAGCGCCCGCCGCCGCTAATGACAGCTGCCACGCCCACAGGCCCTCCCGCGCCGTCCAACGAGTCGTTTGCTCGAGCCGCAAACGCCGCAAACAAAAGCAAACGAGGTGACACATTAGGACGCCCATGACGTGTGTAGTAGAAAACCACCGAGCCGAGTGGCTGGGGACCAGAACAGCACTGTGGTGTGCTGCGCTTTGAAGGGATACAGCTGGAACTACTCGTTTACTTAGGGCCAACAAAATATGGAACCAGAATGAGATTTTCACTCTGCAGCGGAGTGTGCGCTGATATGAAACTTCCTGGCAGATTAAAACTGTGTGCCCGACCGAGACTCGAACTCGGGACCTTTGCCCACGAAAGGCAAAGGTCCCGAGTTCGAGTCTCGGTCGGGCACACAATTTTAATCTTCCAGGAAGTTTCAAAATATGGAACGTTTATATCAGTGCTTCCCACCCCTTTTCAGACTGTTACCCCAGATATTGCCAAGTATCCAGCCACCTCCTCCACCACCAACAATATTAACGCCTAACTAAACATTAGAATGTAAAAAATGTCTTTGGACACGTTTATTTTTTAAGTGATGGAAGATAAGTGATATTTAGTTTTCGTAGGTGTCTTTTTGAAAAAAAAATGGTTCAAATGTTTTCACGATAAAGGATGACAGCCAAAAACAGTTGCAGGATAAAAATTTATTAAAATCTGAAATTACATCATGTAATGGAGATTAATAAAACAATTGTGCCAAAGGCGTCGTCAATAATTGAGACATCTTCTCCATTTGTACAACATGACTATGGGCACAGGGTCAAAGCGAACAGTTTAGCACCATTACTTCGCCTATGATAGATTTTTTACTTCTGATGTATATTTATATGTACCCAAACCTTGGTCAAGAAATTTTAACAAATTTTTATCCTGCAACTGTTTTTGGCTGTCATCCTTTATCGTGAAGAATTTCAGCAGTTGCTGTTGCAGCCATGTTTAAAATCTTGGTTCAAATGTCTTTGAGCACTATGGGACTTAACATCTGAGGTCAGCAGTCCCCTACAACTTTCAAGGGAACCTCCCCATCGCACCCCCCCTCAGATTTAGTTATAAGTTGGCACAGTGGATAGGCGTTGATGAACTGAACACAGTTCAGTCGAGAAAATAGGAAGAAGTTGTGTGGAACTATGAAAAAAATAAACAAAATGTACAAACTGCGTAGTCCATGCCCAAGATAGGCAACATTAAGGATAATGCGAGCTCACGAGCGCCGTGGTCCCGTCGTTAGCGTGAGCAGCGGCGGAACGAGAGGTCCTTGGTTCAAGTCTTCCCTCGAGTGAAAAGTTTACATTCCTTTATTTTCGCAAAGTTATAATCTGTCCGTTCGTTCATTGACTGTAATAAGTCGAGTGTCTCTGTTTTGCGACCGTACCGCAAAACCGTACGATTAGTAGACGAAAGGACGTGCCTCTCCAATAGGAAGCGAAAACATTTGATCGCAAGGTCATAAGTCAACTGATTCCTCCACAGGAAAACACGTCTGATATATTCTATACGACACTGGTGACGGCATGTGCGTCACATGACAGGAATATGTTGTCGACCCACCTAACTTGTACACTTGGCGAATGGGTAACAAGATTCTTCTACCTTGCCCGATTTAGGTTTTCTTGTGGATGTGATAATCACTCCCAAAAAAGTGATGAGTTTGTCACATAAACCGCAACAAATTAATGCAATAATTTCACAGTCGCACAGTTTTCCCTGTGCTCTGTCAAAACATATGTTTTTAACGTTTTCAAATTTTTCCGTGTGTATACCGTCAAATCATGCATACGTCCAAGCAAATCTGAACACGTCCTGCTATTTTGGAGAGCGAAGTTGATTATGTGTGAGTGCCTGAACTTTGATAATTGTCTGAAAATAAAAAATTAAACTTTTCACTCGAGGGTACAGTTGAACCAGGGACCTCTCGTTCCGCAGCTACTCACGCTAACCACGGGACCACGGCGCTCCTGATCTCATACTGCCCTTGATGTTGCCTATCTTCCGCATGGACTACTCAGTTTGTATATTTTGCTTATTTTATTCATAGTTTCACACAACTTCTTCCTGTTTTCTCGATTGATCTGTGTTCAGTTTTTCAAGGCCTATCCACTGTGCCAACTAATAACTAAATCTGAAGGGGGTGCGATGGGGAGGTTCCCTTGTTAGAACTACTTAAACCTAACTAACCTAAGGACATCACACACATCTATGCCCCAGGCAGGATTCGAACCTGCGACCGTAGCGGTCACGCGGTTCCAGACTGAAGCGCCCAGAACCGCACGGCCACACCGGCCGGCTAGGTGTCTTTTTAAACCCTGAAATAATGAGTCAATGAGACAATTGATATCGCTAATTCTAATAAAATTTTGTTTTTATTTATTGAAAGATGGAGTAATTCTCAGTGCATTGCGAGTGCTACCTACAACTCATCCTCAGAAAAGAAAGCTAATTATCCACATTGATGGTAGATACTTGTTGCAAAACATGCTTCCTCTGCACCACTCCTCTCCCGCGTGACATGTGCTTCATTCACGACCTGCAACCCCGTCGTAAAATCAACTACGTCAGAAGCTGCACACTATATATACAGTTTGTGTACCACTGGATTCCTGGACTCCTTACCGCTGAAATGGTACAAATTGGAAGACTTTACGCTGCCAGTGCTTTGCGTCTGACCAGCAGTGTAGTAGCCATTACATAATTACAGCTGTGTTATGATATTAAATAGGCTGTTTATTGTAGCGAAGTGAACAATGAAGAAGTTTATGGTCCATTGTGGGAACTATACACAACTCGGAAAAGGCATTTTCATCAGATATTTAAGCATATATGCATCAATTTTAGTGTCACATATGTATGATACGAAGTATGTGTGCGGTAGGTGGAATGTGTGAGGAACAGAGAAGGTGAAACTTCCTGGCAGATTATAACTGTGTGCCGGGCCGAGACTCGAACTCGGGACCCTTGCCGTTCGCCGGCAAGTGCTCTACCATCTGAGCTACCCAAGCACGACTCACGCCCCGTCGTCACAGCTTTACTTCCGCCAGTACCTCGTCTCCTACTTTCCAAACCTCACAGAAGCTTTCCTGCGAACCTTGCAGAACTAGCACTTCTTGAAGAAAGGATATTGCGGAGACATGGCTTAGCCACAGCCTGGGGGATGTTTCCAGAATGAGATTTTCACTCTGCAGCGGTGTGTGCACTGATATGAAACCTCCTGGCCGATTAAAAGAGCACTTTCCCGCGAAAGGCAAAGGTCCCGAGTTCGAGTCTCAGTCCAGCACATAGTTTTAATCTGCCAGGAAGTTTCATATCAGCGCACACTCCGCTGCAGAGTGAAAATCTCATTCTGGATACGGAGAAGGTGTAGTTCACACATTCGTTTCACAAGCTTTAACCTCTGCCACACTGTTTCAAGCGTTAATGCTAGTATTTGAAACAGTAAATGTAATTATCGGTAAGTTATGTAATCATTATTACAGTTTTACGAACAAGTGAAGATATAATAATGATGTTTTGAAAATAGTTGAGTTTCGGGACCCAAACACTACTGAAACCCCTCCTCCCCCCCTTTTTTTATCCCTTAGAGAATTTCATTTTGCCCCTCGGGTGGTGATTACGTCCCTGATCTATACCGCTGATCTACGCTGATAATTGTACTGTAAAGCTGCCCTGTCTGTCTGTTTGACGACGCTTCTCCAAAACTACTAGACACATTTTCATGGGGTTTCACAGTTTACTTGGGTGTAGCTTGAGACCCTGTATGGGCTTTATGTCATCAAAATCGGATAAAGTTGTATCCATGCTAATAGTATAAACGCGAAGGTAATTCTGTCTGTTCGTGACTAACACACAAACTGATTTTGGTATGGCGATAGCTAGAACACTGAGCAAGAACATACGCGGCTTTAAAAGTTGTGTGATAGAAGATACTTAATGATTTAAAGGATATTATAGGAATTAGGAAAAAATGTTTACTCTGTGGAAAAGTTATGTACTCTTTGGCTTTTGATCTTTACTTATTTTTGAAAATACTTTCATTGGATGCCATGTGCTACATGATACGATTTGAAGTACTGAACACAATTCTTATACAATCTTCATTGTCTTCAGTCCATACTTCCACACTGTTTGTTGCATAATGTACAATGTACGGTAGATGTACTTCAGTAGCAGGATGCAAATATCCATGCTCCTTCCCATACTCTCCGTACGCGCTGCTCGACAACAATGCTGCGCATGCCGATTCATCGTGCTTTGGGTTAGCCTGACGGAGGGGGAGGGGGGAAGAATGGGGAGCACATCACCAGCTATGCTTATCCGAACAGGCAGACACGTGATGGCAGCTGACGTTATTGCACGTGCGTTAGCTTGCGTATTCACCATAACTCATCATAACAAATCTACTGTTCTACAAGAGCAGCAGCACGTAAGAGGTAGCAAGAATAAACCTTCAGTTCCGTAAATAAGACGTGGGGTAAAGTTTGTCACGACAGTGAAGCATTGTTAATTTTTATGTAAAAATATTTATTTTCTGATGATCCATTTCAGGTAAATACATTTATTCCAATGATAATTAATTCCAGGGCTACACTTCTATTAGTACACTTTGCCACTTTCGTGGCACAGAAATTCGTTGTTGTATGCGCTACCAACAGCACAATGTGCTGTTTCCCAATGCGTCAGGTGGGCAATTCTCTTTTCATCATTTTACTTAGTACACTCATGACTAGAAATAAGCAAGCCAGGTAATTCATAATAATAATAATAATTATTATTATTATTACTATTATACCCGTGTCCGCTCCTTAAAGACAGTCCCAGTCGATGACTCTGCAAGTATTTTTCTGTTTATTTTGTAACCAGTTGCCCTTTCAGTCATCGCAAATGTAAGTTACAGTAATTGTGGAAAACGGTGTGAACCGTCTGCCCCAATTGCCTCAGATTTGTTACGTGCGGTACGGTGATTTAATTGTTTCTGTGTTTTCATCCGGTGCGGTCTTTGCGGAGATATTTGTGGGGAAAATGCCAAACACGTTATCTAACTGGGTACTGTAACGGACCAGCAGCGTTAAACTGGCGCGTGTATTCGATACAGCTGTAGCTCTCCACCATGTCACACACAAGAAACATAAATAATATAATAAGCCTAATAATAATAATAATAATAATAGAACATAAGCAAGCTGGTGTGCAGACATCTTTTGGGAAGAAACGTAAATTTTGTCAAGCAACAAACACAAAACAGCGTATACGGATCAGTATATATATGAACAGTATATGTATATGAAAAACTGAAAGACCTGAACGAATAAATTGAAACTAATGGGGTGGATAAAGAATTCTTGAATACGAGGGATCGGAAAACAGAAGTAGCTTTCCAAACAACTCGAAAATTTTACAAGAAAATCTTCTTATCTCTAAATATCAAAATTCATCATGACATCACTGTCACAAACCCGTCATGTCTATATGCATCTGAATGTGGGATCCTTTCTGGAAAATATTTGATGCCTGAGTAACGTTCGAGTGAACGAAAAACATCAGGCTAAAATTAAGCTTATCGTGGTATTAAGATGACCGACTAACAAAATGCCGAAACTCTAACAAAGACATTTCTCATCACGCCTTGAAGAACTCTTCTAACACGACTTTTAGTTTGTTCCGTCGTAATTTCCGTCCATTGTCCTAATTATTTAAATTTATGTGCGTTAGTGGAAATCAGTGTACTGGAATTTTTATGCATCCTGTCCTACTGATTACATTTTCGTAATCAGTTTATGCATATATAAGCCTAATTCGAACAAAAAAATACTACACGTTCCTCGATTAGAGTACATTGAAAGCACCTGAAATACAACTCTTTCAAAGGCTTTTCACAAGGTAATGCAAAAAAAGAAGATTCGCAACGAAATAATTCTTAATTTAGCACAGTATTGTTGAAATTTAGTGAAGAGTCACCTAAATTAACTTATTAATACCAAATGTCCCTAAGAAGTTCGCTTCAAGAGCAAATAGTAGCACATCAAGCCCATTGACAAAATAAGGTGCTACATTTTGTTGGTCATAATTCACTCAATTTGACTCATTAAATTTAGCCTCACGGAGTTTTACTTCTCATACATTACTATCCCTACAGGAGAAAAGTAAAATACATATTGAACGTAAAAATAAAGGTATAGTCATATTTTGATTATGTGAACCGCACTTTCCCGACGCCAGAAGTGGATCGCGCCACCGCGTATTTGAAAGCTCCAGTAACGCCATTATTTATGCATGCAGTGCTGAGTGAACAAACAGGCCGGACGTTGTAATACATAATTACTCCTCTTATCGAGATACGCTTTTAATGAAATCTGAACATCATTTATTTTGCGAGCGAAATTAAAATTATATTTCGGGAAAATTACTGTTTCATGTCCCTTTTCGCTGATTAAACTCTGCAGGTGTTAGTACAAGAATTAATTTGAATCGTCGAAATTCAGTGTTTGTAGAGCTACACCAATATTGATCGTTGCGGCGTAACAGATATTAAAGTGGATTAATAACATGACAGAAAAGTTATCACGGAATATTCACAGTGCCGAGTCATTTTATCGTCATGAAGAGTTGTGTAAACAAGGCTCGTAGCACTTTCCTAGAGGGACGTGTCCCCCTTACAACAAGCGCCATTATGAGTGTTCATCCTCTAAATGCTGAACGCTTCTGTATCTGCGCAAGAATAAGTGAGCGTCAATGCGCTTACGCATTACGTACAAGGTTTTCAAAGATCTTTTCTTTTTAGTGCTTCTCTGGCTCCTTCCAGCAGTCCTCTTGCATCTCTTACCTAACTGAGACTGCTATAGATCTTTCTCTCCTTTGATAACTCACGACAATAACGTCTGTTTACTGCTTACCAGATTAAGCCGACCTAGGATGCGAAACAGATAAATCCACTGGACTTGTACGGAGCTAGTTCAGATCCCAGTCCGTTAAGTTTTAAGCTTTCTGCGCATTTCATAAATTATTCAGACGAACGCTGCGTCTTTTAAGACCAGAACTTATTAGCATATAAAAGGTGTCTCCAAGATGGTGGTGGTGGTGGTGGTGGTGGTAATGAGGCTAATGATGACGATTGAGATTATACGAACCTCCACGGATGATGGAGAAAGGAAAATGCCTCACTTTGTTTCGACGAATCCTGGCCGGGGAACGTCTAATTCAGAGCTACGAAGCCAAACATGCTGTGACGTAAACCTGTCAATGGTGTTCGACATTCTCCGAATAGTTATCTGTATGGTCTAACTGACTGATTTATTATGCACTCAATTTCAAATATTTTAGCTCTCCTAAACTATAGACTTTCATATGAGTGATAGTCTTCCTTAATGGTCTGTAAATCTGCAGTATTTACAGCAGAAGTGTACAGTCTTCTTCTTTGTGATTGGATTCGGGATTTCTTTGCAGACAGAACTCAGCACGCCGTTTTCAATCTAACAAAATCGACGTATGTAGAGGGAACTTCAGGAGAACCCATAGGAGTGATTACGAACGTTACTGTTGACAAATATATGAATGATATAGTGGATAACGTTGGAAGCTTAGTTAGGTTTTCTTGAACGCTGCGATTCGCTGTAGGAACAATCTACCAAAACGCTAGAAGACCTGTAGAGGATCGACTTTTGGTGCAAGGGCTGGGAGCCGACTCTGAACGCAAATAAATACAAATCCACTACTTTTCGTTTAAATTACTAGCCGCGTATCATTGGAAACACTTGACTCTCGTTAAATATGTAGGAAAAATCGTCCGGAACGAGCTAATGCGAAATGGCAACATAAAAAAAATAGTAAAAAGTCATATGCTAGGCTGAGATTCGTTGAGAGACTAAAACACTAAGGAAGCATGCTCGACCAGTTCTTGAGTACTGCGAATACGTTTGGGACCATTATTAGCTAGGACTAATGGGCAACATATATAAGATCCAATGATGATCGCACGTGAACGTCAACAAAGTCCAATGACACATGTTATAAGACAAGCGTTCTGTGTCACGAAAAGATCTACTGTCGAAATTTCCAGAGCCAACGTACCAGGAATAAGGGCAAGTTATTACTTCCCCTCACTTACAGAGGGAAGGTGGTTGTACAGAACTACGGAATCACCAAAACCACGACACATTCCCATGCCTAATACGATGTAGCAAAACCGTTGGCATTTAAAACAGCTTCCAGTCGTGCCAAATAAAAACATGTGCCTTCTTCCCAATCAAGGCGACTGGTTACCTTCAGTGGGCCAAACAGCTTTTGTGGATGACCTAGAGTTGTATAGCTGTTAAATACTATATAGATATAAATAATTGTCGATACATTCCATATTTTTTTCATGTTAGGATTTTTCTTATTGGCACCTGAAACCGATTAAAATGTATTAGAACAAATAAGCCCTCGGTCACAAATATTAAGTCAAAATTGACCGGGTTTTGACGCTACTATGAGCGTCGTCTTCAGAATTAGACCAACTGTTCTAAAGCATATTAAGTATATAATACATTAATAAAATTAAAGTTTGTACTGACTGGAAAAAGATGCAGTACTTACAAGTCACATATTTAAAAAATGTGTGACTTGTAAGTACTAAATATTTTTCCAGTCAGTACAAACTTTAATTTTATTAATATATTATATACTTAATATGCTTTAGAACAGTTAGTCTAATTCTGAAGACGACGCCCATAGTAGCATCAAAACCTGGTTAATTTTGACTTAATATTTGTGATCGAGGGCTTATTTGTTCTAATATAATTCTGACACGATCACTGAACCTTAGCAGCTATGTTCAAACTTTTACGATTAAAATATATTAGGAAACAAGCAGTCTAAAAGTATAAATTTCACCCTCGAAGCAAAAAGGATCGCATTTGATTGATTGTCAAAACGCTTACAATCTACACTCCTGGAAATTGAAATAAGAACACCGTGAATTCATTGTCCCAGGAAGGGGAAACTTTATTGACACATTCCTGGGGTCAGATACATCACATGATCACACTGACAGAACCACAGGCACATAGACACAGGCAACAGAGCATGCACAATGTCGGCACTAGTACAGTGTATATCCACCTTTCGCAGCAATGGAGGCTGCTATTCTCCCATGGAGACCATCGTAGAGATGCTGGATGTAGTCCTGTGGAACGGCTTGCCATGCCATTTCCACCTGGCGCCTCAGCTGGACCAGCGTTCGTGCTGGACGTGCAGACCGCGTGAGACGACGCTTCATCCAGTCCCAAACATGCTCAATGGGGGACAGATCCGGAGATCTTGCTGGCCAGGGTAGTTGACTTACACCTTCTAGAGCACGGTGGGTGGCACGGGATACATGCGGACGTGCATTGTCCTGTTGGAACAGCAAGTTCCCTTGCCGGTCTAGGAATGGTAGAACGATGGGTTCGATGACGGTTTGGATGTACCGTGCACTATTCAGTGTCCCCTCGACGATCACCAGTGGTGTACGGCCAGTGTAGGAGATCGCTCCCCACACCATGATGCCGGGTGTTGGCCCTGTGTGCCTCGGTCGTATGCAGTCCTGATTGTGGCGCTCACCTGCACGGCGCCAAACACGCATACGACCATCATTGGCACCAAGGCAGAAGCGACTCTCATCGCTGAAGACAACACGTCTCCATTCGTCCCTCCATTCACGCCTGTCGCGACACCACTGGAGGCGGGCTGCACGATGTTGGGGCGTGAGCGGAAGACGGCCTAACGGTGTGCGGGACCGTAGCCCAGCTTCATGGAGACGATTGCGAATGGTCCTCGCCGATACCCCAGGAGCAACAGTGTCCCTAATTTGCTGGGAAGTGGCGGTGCGGTCCCCTACGGCACTGCGTAGGATCCTACGGTCATGGCGTGCATCCGTTCGTCGCTGCGGTCCGGTCCCAGGTCGACGGGCACGTGCACCTTACGCCGACCACTGGCGACAACATCGATGTACTGTGGAGACCTCACGCCCCACGTGTTGAGCAATTCGGCGGTACGTCCACCCGGCCTCCCGCATGCCCACTATACGCCCTCGCTCAAAGTCCGTCAACTGCACATACGGTTCACGTCCACGCTGTCGCGGCATGCTACCAGTGTTAAAGACTGCGATGGAGCTCCGCATGCCACGGCAAACTGGCTGACACTGACGGCGGCGGTGCACAAATGCTGCGCAGCTAGCGCCATTCGACGGCCAACACCGCGGTTCCTGGTGTGTCCGCTGTGCCGTGCGTGTGATCATTGCTTGTACAGCCCTCTCGCAGTGTCCGGAGCAAGTATGGTGGGTCTGACACACCGGTGTCAATGTGTTCTTTTTTCCATTTCCAGGAGTGTATAAGGAAACATACAATGAAAATCATTGCCTAATTTTTGTTCATAGTGGCCTACTTAGGCGGAAGACTGGACAAAATTCGAAGCGGCTCATTTAAGGCAGCCGTACGGCATCTCTTATCAACTCCTAATCTCTGTCACAGCACGTAACTTTAAATTGTGAATATGACAAAAAGGTTTCAATTGCTCTTACTTTCCAATGATGGCTGCATACATTTAATTACTATACGCATTTCAATCATTTGTGCTAGTCAATTACAAGAAGCTACTGCAAGTCTTATTTTATTTCACTGTTGCTTTGTGTCTCCGTGGAGAAACTTACCACTAAGATGGTAAATCTTTGGCAACGTGGGTTATACTAAATCACCGCTAGAATGCATGTATTTACAATATCCACAGAGAAATCGACCCAGCGCATCGATGGAGCCGGCCCATCGCTAGCAGCCCTCCCCTAATATGTTGTGGTTTTGGTGGCTCCATATTTCTGTCCACCCCCGTCAATATGGTGCATGTTTCATCGAACAATGTAGTTGGAAATGAAACATCGTACGAAAGTTACGGTGGTCTTTAAGTTTTGCACCCCAATGTATTTCACTTCTTCCCCGTCTCCTTACACACAGACACACACACACACACACACACACACACACACACACACACACACACACACACATATCAAATATATTTAACACATTTGACAGAGATCTGTATACATAGTTATTACGTATCTCCAGCGAATTTAACGCTGCTGTTTCATCTGAATTCTGCGCAGACTTGCAGCTCTACCCCTAACTGGCTGCCGTTTAGAGGAAAAGAACGGCTGCCGGCAGGTGTCTTAGTCTCCGCTATTATCTAGTGCCACGCCCCTTCTTTCCTGTTCGAGTCGCGAACTGTTCGCGGGAAGAACGGTTCCCGGTAACCCCCTGTTTCGACTCAGATCTGTCTAATTTCATCTGGCCGCGCGGAGTGGCCGTGTGGTTTGAGGCGCCATGTCACGGATTACCCGGCCCCTCCCACCAGAGGTTCGAGTCCTCAATCGGGCATAAGTTAGTTTAAATAGTCTAGGGACCCATGACCTCAGCAGTTAGCTCCCTTATGAAATCGCACACATTTGAACATTTGAACGTAATTTTATCTTTGTGATCTTTTCGAGAGACATAGGTAGAAGGAAGCAATATATTTGTGAAATCTATGAGCGTACGCTCTCGGAATGTAAACTGTAAATCGCAACGTGACGTACAACGAGTCTCTTGCAGCGTCCGCCATTGCAGTTTGATGATCATCTCCGTGACGTTTCGTGCTTATTAAATGCTATTGTAACGAAACGCTGTGCTCTTCTTTGGATCTTCTCCATTTCCACTATCACTTAGCGGAGTTGCGCAGTGGTTACCGCACCAGTCTCGCGTTGGGGAGGACGACGGTTCAAACCCGCATCTGGCCATCCTGATTTACGTTTCCCGTGATTCCCCTAAATCGCTTTAGGCAAATGCGTGAATGGTTCCTTCGAAAGGGCACGGCCGCTTTTTTTTCCTCAGTCTCCACCAATGCGAACTTGTCGTCTGTCTCTAATGACCTCGTTGTCGATGGAACGTTAAACACTAATCTTCTCCTCCTCCTCCGATTTCCTATATCGATTCCATTGGGTTCGGATCTGAGGCTAGTAACCAATATTAAAGTATTAGTTGAACGAGCGTTTTTTGGTAAGCTACCTCCTTTGTAGTTAACTATGTTTCCTGAGGATTTTTCCAACGAATCAGTCTGGCATCTGTCTTACCTGTGAATAATTTTATGTGATGGTTCCACTTTAAATCACTCCGTACGCTTACTCTTAGATATTTTATGGCAATAACTGCTTGCCATGATTGTTCTGGAGTCGTGTAGTTATACAATAATGAAGCTTTCTGTCTATGCAATACGCGTATCGTAATCGGATGAATGGCACAAAATGCATGGGAGACAAACAGACAAACATTCACTTTTACATATACCATGTGTATGGCGTTACTCCTACCTATGAGAAACCGGTGTGTTATGTTTGCTTGTATACAGAATGTAGATGGCTTCGCTCCTGCTTACTTCCTACTGTTCCGCTCAAGTGCTAATCATCTGAACATGTAGTGCACTTCATGATAATTTGACGTTTGGTCATGTTTGCAGTTTTAATGTCCATCAGTGTAACAAGTGACTGGTACAAGAGCTGATATAATTCTAGTTGTTTCCTGTCCTCAGTTATCTTTCTTTGCTTTATGCCGCCACCATTTCAGCTTGTACGACTGTCCCATACCTCAACTGTAGGTGAGGGGACGCTAGCGTTTCCCGTGGATTCCAGTGTCGGACTTTACGAGCGGCTCTCCTGCCCTTGCTCGCGGCGCAGCGCTCATTCCAGTCTGCACTGCTGCTTCCAGCCGACTACCGTCCTGGCGTAACACGTGGAAGGTATCCAGCGCACCTGACCCTCACACCATCTATTCTCTCTGCCTTTCAAAGCCGGTTGTTGTGGCCGAGCGGTTCTCGGCGCTTCAGTCTGGAACCGCGCGACGGCTACGATCGCAGATTCGAATCCTGCCTCCGGCATGGATGTATTTCGTTTGATTTCTTAAGCTCATTTATCTTTGTGCCAGAGGTCGACAGTAAGCGCTATGTGTCTTTTTTGGAAACAAACATGTCCCATTTACTCACTTTTCTTGCTGCTGGCAACAGTAATGTCCATTATACTCTTGAGCCTCAAGTTTGTAAGCAGCAGTGCCCTTTTCTGTGTTGGATTTTTTTAGACGGTGGTGTCGGTTGTGCGAAAACACTGATAACACAGTAACATTTATAGGTTGACTAATGAAGAGTTGAGCGATGTGCACTTTGTATAAGGATTCGCTGAATACGGTGGAAGAACGGCACAGCGACGCTGTGTTGACATGTTCCCACAGCGGTAGCAACCACAGGAAGATTCTGGGATCACTCTGTATTTTGTGTTGTACCTTTTGTGAAAAGTACACTGTAGACGTTTCCACTGTTACAAAGATATGTTCACAAAAACAAAGGTAATTAGGGTAATAAACAGAATAAATACACGAGAATTGCCAGAAAGTAATGCACCGCATTATTTTCTTCAACAGTTCTTTATTTAACACAATGAGAATTACACACACGAAAGAATGGTGTTTTATCTACACACGATATTTTTTCACATAATTTCCATCCCGTTCTATGGCCTTCCTCCAGCGCGAAACAACGGCGCGTACGCCCTGTCGGTACCAATCCATGTCGTGGTGGCGTAGCCAGTGCTTCACTACGTGAACCACCTCCTCATCATCTTCAAAATATCTTCCACGAATGTAATCTTTTAATGGCCCAAACAAGTGGAAGTCCGAGGGGACTGCTACATGTCAGGAGTGACGGCTGTGTATGGTCTTCCCGAACGCTGCACATCATGGAGCTCCGCCGAACCTCCTGATGACCTCACACTCCGTGCCCAGCGACTAACTGTACTTTTGTCGACAGCAGATACTCCATAGATTTTGCACATGCTTTTGTGAATATTCCCCACAGTTTCTTTCTCTTCAGTGAGAAACTCAATGACGGCACGTTACTTGTAACGTACGGCACCTACAGACGCCATTTTGAAACTGTCCCGCAGCTACACTGTCCGTCGGAAGTGACGGAAACTTGGCGCACTCACTCAGAAGACTTCAAATAATACATACGCAACGTTTCGCATTCGTAGTATTGTTTTCGCCTGGGAAGAAAAATGCGGAGCATTACTTTATGGGCAAGCCGCGTAATTATTACTCTGTAACGAGCCACTGGAAAACATGAGTCCGTAATTCCAAAACAGAAAATACAGTATCCAACAAACGTATACGACACTGATTAGTGGACATTAATATGGAGTTTGTTCACCCTTCGCTTTTATGATGGCTTGGACTCTGGTGGGGACCCTTTCAATAACGTGTCTGAATGTACGTGGAGGAATGGTAAACCACTCTTCCTCAACAGCCGAAACCAGTGTAGGTGTCCGCAGCTCGTGGTCGTGCGGTAGCGTTCTCGCTTCCCGCGCCCGGTTTCCCGGGTTCGATTCCCGGCGGTGCCAGGGATTTTCTGTGCCTCGTGATGACTGGGTGTTGTGTGATGTCCTTAGGTTAGTTAGGTTTAAGTGGTTCTACGTTCTAGGGGACTGATGACTATAGATGTTAAGTCCCATAGTGCTCAGAGCCATTTGAACCATTTGAACCAGTGTAGGTACTCACGTTGGATGTTGGGCTCTGGAATGGAGTCGACGTTGTAACTCGTCCCAAAGGTGTTTCAGTGGGTTCTGATCGGAACTATGGGTTCAGATCTGGACTCCTGGCAGAGCTGTCCAATTCAGGCATGTTATTGTTCACAAACCATTCCTACACAGACGCTGCCTTACAATAAGATACACGGTCATGTTGATACAGTCATCGTCTTCCAGCTGTTCCTCTACTGTACGTAGTACAAAATGGTGAAAAATGTTTTCATATTATTCCGAATTTAGCGTTTTTTTCTTTTTTTACGTGCACTAATAAGTCCTCATAACCACGAAAAACACCCCATGCTGTAACACCACCTGTTTCGTACTTCACTGTTGGAACTACACTGGACGGCACACAACGTTCTCCAGGCGTTCGCCCAAACTCAGATTCCCCCTCCCCATCGGATTTCCACTGGGTATAGCGAGATCCATGGCCCCAAACACTCATTTCCAGTCACCTACTGTCCAGTGGCTTATCTCTGTACAGCAACTTAAGCGTCGCATAGCGTTGACAACAGAAACGTCTGGCTTGTAAAGAGCCGGGCGACCCATTCTTTTAAATTCCCTAGGCGCCGTCATTGTGCTAGCTGGAGGGCTGATAGCATTTTGGACCTCACGAGTGATTCCTTCGGATGATTTTATGCTGTTTCTTAGACCAATCCACAATACTCGACGGTCCTTGTCCGTCAATACATAAGGTCTGCTTTATGCTAGTTCACCTGTGGTTGTTCCTGCGCGTTTACATTTCACAATAACAACATCAAATGTCAATCCGGGCAGCTTTAGCAAGCATTGTATGTCACTTAGGTCACCTGCAATACACCCTGAAAGCCACTGAGCTCGCCTGGCGTACCCATTTTACTGCTGCTGCTTCTCCCCGCCTCCTTTAATACTGGCGGGTCCGCCTTTCGCGACACCTAGCTGTCAATTCCAAGCTACACAGGGGTATCCGGATAATTCTGATCAGATAATGTTTATCTGAGTAGCGTTCCAAATTTTGTCTATGGACATCGGATTCACCCTGTATAAATTTGTATCATTTAGGATGATTGCCTAAGTAGTAATTTACAACTTTATAAGCGTATATTTATTCAACTTTTCATCGCTTCGTGTGTTTAATTGTCTACAAAGAACGACTTAGTATCTCAGTTTGAGAGGAGGCAGGCGAGTTGCACTCAGTCCATCGGTCGTCATGGTTTACTAGCGATGGTGAAGAAACGAATTACAGATACTCACTGACGCTTTGAAAATTGTTGTACAGAAGTCTGTTGGCAGCCATTGAATAATGCGTTGACATCTGCGAATATCAGTTCCAATTTCCGTTGCGGATCAACACAGGTATCAATCCCTCTTTTCTTTCTCCAAGAATTACATTTGCGTCAGAAACGTTTCTTCTTTTAACTTACATTATTGACATGCCACCAAATTTTTTGCATGATTACATTCTATTGCGAATGCTGACTGGGACGCAGGACATATGTCTGCGAGGAACCAGTTCGGCTCCTTGTACAGACATTCAGACCACATTTGCAATGTTTACCTGACTTTCAGTCCCCGTTGTAGTGACAGACTGTGACTTGTACGCAGATTTTGCAGACTTACACATTTTGTTGTCAAATAGTCCTTATTGCGTTGAGCTAATTTTATCTCCTAACACATGGTTAGATCTTGACCAATATTCTGGATTGCTGTTGTTCCCGAAGCTTATACCAAATACACTTTTGCTTGTGGTACCCTATAAAATAAAATTTATTTAGTGTACGTTCTCATTCCCAAATAGATAAGATACTTGCAATATTGCTGATAGCAGATCAAACAAATATTCGGTACTTGAGAAATCTATGTTAGCATAAAACAACATGATAACCATGAAATCACCATCATTTTCTCTCCCCAACATGTCGCTAAGCCTAATATTAAACACAACATGTTGCTTCAGATTTTACCAATATCAATGAAGTTACTTGCCTAGAATAATATGCAGCCACATCTGTATCCTGTAGCCTATCAAGAAAAAAGTATGTGAACATTTCGGGCCATTCCTAACATTCTGATGCCACTCTCACGATTTGTTACCATTTCATAAAGTTATATGCCATAGAGACTCATCTTAGGGGTGTCGAAATCGTTACAGACGGGACACACGTCCAGTCAGGCAAGGGAAAGACTGGAATAAGGCGTGGCCTCTTTGATGGATCGCCCCAGTACCCAGTATCGTCTGTGCTGATTGACCAAAATCACTGGAACTTACATCTGGAAGACTAGATCCCATTTGTAACCCACTCGCTCACAAGGAGAGTCCAGTGTCAACCACTACCCACATCGCTCGGTAATTTACTAGTCTCTCAGCCAGGTTATTGCAGTGACTTGTAATTTCTCCTGAAACGTCCCCTTTGAAAAATTGTACAGGACTGTGCTTAACCTGACACACAATATTTTTAGCGCAACGCAATCTGACTTTCAGAAATCCCTACAAAAGAATGGCCCTGACTAACATTAACCTATACGTTTCACAAATCGCTTACCTCACAAAAATCTTGGTTACTCGAACTACTGCAATATAGCGAGCGCCACTACTGCCAGCTAAATAAAAGAATCAAACTACGGAAGGCACTAACTACTGATAGGCATAGTTAGCAAAATGAAAGATTTTAATAGAGAACAAACAATGTATTTACCTTAATAGTCATAATATATATAGCAGTTCATGACAAATTTCAAAACTCCGCCATCTCTCTTCCCACATCCACCACTGCTGGCGGCTCACCTCCAACTGCGCAACGCTACGCGCTGTTCACATCCAGCTGCCGCTGCCCAACACTACAATGGCAGACAACAATGCAAACTAGACACAGACTGCACACAGCACAGCTGGCTTTACTAATAAAAAAACCTAAACAGCCTACTTACATAGCCCCCATGCTCCCCACAAAAAATTTTACAAATTCTTTTGGGCAGTGGCCAATAATGATTTGATAAAATTTCCCATAATTACAATAACAAAGAAATCAAATGCACACACTTATTGATACAATGATGGTCAAAAGCTAAAATTTTCTCAGAGTCCATAAAAACAGTCCTAATCGTTCATCACAGTAAAATAGCAGTGTTTTTCTCAAAGTCTGAGCAGTAAAAGAAAATGCACATGGAAGTAGTGGATTTCCATGCAGTTTTGAAGAAGTAGTGTTGTCCTTCCAACGGAAAGATAGTGCTGACTCTTGACATGCAGACAGGTAATGGGCCACAACAGAGCAAACCCACAGCAGAGTCAGTCGAAGTTTTGAGGAATATTGGTAGGTAGGTCATCACAGAGCAGACCCACTGTATTCCTGGTAGAGATTACGGTATTGGTGGGTCACCAGAGGTGCAGACCCACTGCAGTCCTTGTAGAAATAATGGTATTTGTGGGCCATCAAAGATGCAGACTCACTGTAGTCCTTGTAGCAATAATGGTATTGGTGGGTCATCAAAGATGCAGACCCACTGTAGTCCTTGTAGAGATGGCCAGCAGCCATCTGTTGCGATCTGTTGCGACTGTGCAGGTGCACAATCACCATCGAAGAGTCTTGCGGATAATATAGCAAGTCCATAACCACCACTTGTGCACTCACAAAGTTTTTGGAATTGTTCTAAGAACCAGCAATGCTGTTATCCAGTCCCTTGCTGAATTATTAACACACGTGCCAACACTAACAGTCCCAACTTGTCACATATTGTGCATATACTATGACCAACAGAAACGTGTGCAGTGAAATGGAACTTACAAGTTAATACTATGATGAACTGGTGTCAATTACAATTATATAACATAAGAATACAATGACAAAGGTACAGAATACATCATTAAAGAACATAACAATACAGATAACATTTGTAGCAACACAGACTTTACAAAAGAATAGAAATAAACATATACATCAGTGTTACAGGAATTATGACATAAGTAAATACATAAAATATCAGAATAACTTTTGAAAGACCAACTTCACACATGAGCATTAAAACAAAACAGATTAAATAATGTCTAAACATCTTTACAAAGAAAATAACACATTATTAGAAAAATTCCACAACATAACTCTTATTAGCTAAACACATAAAGACAGGTAAAAGACAAATACACAAGGATACATAAAGACGTAGCGGAATAATACAAAAGGAAAGACAGGGTTCGTTTTCAGGGTAACATTTGGTACTGCAGTCCAACCCAAAACTTCATTCCAGAGATCTTTCGTCTTGTTTCAACATTTGTTTCCACCAAAAAAATCCTATCCAAGCATGCTTTCTGTATTCTGTTCACATCCTCTTTCAAAATTCTTTTTTGGCTAAACCATTTTCTTATAGCTTCTCAATGTATTTCTTCCAATTCATCACAACTCGTTCTCTCATATAGCCTACCCCATCTTAAGCTAACTTAAATCTACTGAGCTCAGATGCTAAACTAAGGGACGGGGCAATGCAGCAGCACAAAACAATTAATAGAAACAGCAATGGAAAAAATGGAAATTGTCAAAGCAAGCAACAGTAAATCTAAATTAACAGAGCAATTGCAATATTACAACTAATATGAGCCAATGTGCAGCAACAAGAAAAATAAATTGGCTTAACAGAGTAATACAAAGTCAAATTCAGTAACATTATGCCTGGCAAACAGCAGCAGCAAATGCAGTAACTTATATCTAAACATGACAAAGCTCAAGCAGAAAAAATATTACAGTAAAAATGGCCATGTTTAATACCTCTGTCACATCTTAATACTAGAGTGATGCATCACAATTTATTCTACAAAAGAAATTACCAAGTACTTGAGAACAAAATTATGTATACAGTTACTCTTATTAATCCCTTCTTATTGTTCTTTCCTTTCCAAGTGCTCCTTTTTCGAAGAACGTGGATAGTAAAATTATTATTTAATAGATCTGTTGACAGAAAGTTTTCACATTAGCAAATGCATTTAATTTTATTTTATAAAACCAATGCTGCAACACAGCTGGAAAACAGATATCAAATGAAATAAGCAACTATGTACAAAGCATAAAAATATCATTCAATAGTGATGTGGCATTTCATAAGTTAGTAGAAATTCTCTCAATTCTTGTGGATAGACGCGTGTCATAATCAGGTGTGCAGATGTATCTTTCTAATTAATGAGCGTGTCGTATTTGCGATGCTTTCTACAAAGGAATGTCAATAGCGAGGATAATGGCCTCATTTTTTTTCACCTAATGGCTTTCTTTTGTCAGACGACTACCTCTCAGCTGTGCGCCCAAAACGCATTATGTCAAGGTCACTTAGCTTTCTTACTGAATATTTACGACAGCAGTTTCCACTACAGTGACAGTCTCATATAAAAAAATTTCACAGGTTGAGAATTTGCGTTACAAATCTGTAGAAACAAAATCCTATTGATATAACAGTGTCCAAAAAATTTTCGTCGGCATTGTAATACATTCACACATTTACATACGTTTCATAACTCTTAAAGTACGATTCTTGGTTTCCAACAATCTTTTTCACAAACCAGAGTCCCTAACCACTACTCATTATTCCTAACCTTATTACACATATACATATTCATCGACACTTCTTCAATATTTCGTCATAATAAATATGTAGGATAATCAAATTCCTCATATAGCATCAGCTTATTGATCATAAACAAACTGCAACAGTGTAATACACATCATCATCATAACATCATGAAACCTCAGCCAAATCTCAAAATCGTCGTAGCTTCCTTCAGTAATTTGAAAACCTAAAAAAATTCTCTGCTCATGTCAAAAGTGTCATCTGCCTCAAACACACTTTAAAAATCATGATCCCATACCAAATACATCATTCAAAGCTCTCATAGTATCACAATGGTCCCGAAAAAATATGAACATTGCACAAAGTACTGACAAAATACAATTTCATAGGTGTGAAGTTATCCAACTGTGTAATTGCGTAAACATCTGTCACTGACATAGTAAAAGAATGTTTGTTTCTCTGTCAAATAATCAGATAGCTGTGTAATTCTGTGTTAGAGAAATATGGTACCGATGTGTAAAGTTGTATAAGCAAATACCATATTAGCTCCTTGTGCTTGCCAAACACATGGTACACAAAGTGAGCGTGTACCCCCCTGAGGATTATACCCTCAGGTGTTACAGATTACAACAATGGAATGAAATGTATTACGGAAAACCTTTGTATTATTGTACTTCAAATATCTTTAAAAATAAATGATTTAAGTACAAAATTAATCACTCAAATACGTGTCCTGTAGCGCTAAATGTGCGTCTTGCTGTATGATAATCTATGTGGAAGTGTCGTAGTTATTGTCCTCCAAAAGCTAAGTTCTGCAGAAGCCAATGTAGTACCTCATGATAAACAAAAGTGAAATGCTTTGCATATAGATATCTTAGTTATTACGCTTATTGCCGTGATGAAGAAAGTACTGTGCTGTAACGTATTGTTGTGCTACGGAAAAGGCTGTCTCATTGTAGCTATACCACAAAAGTTACTACTAAAACATGTTTTACTTTCCAGAATAATTCAGAAAAACTGTGCAGATATAAAACAGAAACACCGCAAAAGCAACATTGTAAATTGTCACTCATTAGTAGCGTCGTGAAAAATCGTGTAGCTGTCACATAAACTAACCACTGTGTCATCTAGTATCTCACAGAAAGTACTTTAAATCCAGAATGTATTTTCAAGTAAACCAAAATGTTGCATTAAAATCTCATTAGCAGTACTGGTAAATGTTCTAAGTATGTGAGTCTTATAGTCGTTACGTAATCATGCAACTAACAAGCAAGAATGTACCCACACAATAACACTGTGTCGTCTGTTCGCAATAACAATGCATTCGTAATTTCTGTTTAAATAAGTTATCTTGGTTCTTGACTGGATATTTAACTTCAAACATTGTTGCATGGTAACAGATTCTAAGTCTGACAAAGCATATTAGCAATGTAAAGTGAAAGTTATATGGCAAAGACAAAGTTAAAAAGCAGGTTATCTTTCAATAAACGGTTTTACATGTGAAATGTGGTGTAAACCTTTACTCTTCCTAGTACGCAGAGTTTCAACTTCAACGCAATTATCATGTGGTATACGTCGGATTCTCTAAGGTCCATTGTAAACTAGAAAGAATTTGTGACTCAAGTGTTTCTTCTTATGTGACAATGAATGAGCTTTAATGAGAACTTTCTGACCAATATACAGTTTCTTTGCATTTGCTTTACCGTGTAGTTTTCTCCTTTTGTCTGCTGCAGATTTTATATTTTTAAGAGCCAAATCAATTATGTCTTTGTGTCGAAGTTTACGTGTATTCGGGAAATGTACAAGCTCTCTGATTCTGTTCGGTGGTTCTTCATTCTTCAGTACAAGAGTAGGTGGTAAAGCAGTGGAGTCATGAGGCATTTCATTCAGCACATTTTGAAATAAGTGTAAATATCTGTCCCAATGCTGATGCTTTCTGTGACAATAAAGTCTGCAAAGCTTATTGATTTCTTTCATAATCCGTTCAGACAGGTTACAATGTGGTGAATACAATGAAATAAAAATAGGTTTGATTTTTTGATTCCGAAGCATGCGTGACCAAACAGCAGATCTGAATTGAGGTCCGTTATCTGAAATGACTTTGCTAACGTGTCCAACTTCACGTAAGAAATTTTTAACAAAGGCGTTGGATACAGACCGTCCAGTGGCTTTACGTAACGGTGTGAAAGAAACAAATTTTGAAGTAAGTTCAACAGCGACTAGAACGTACGAAAATCCATTAGATGTTCTGACAAGCGGTCCCAAGAGATCAACATCAGCAAATTCCTTTAATTTAGAAGGAATGATAGGAAACAGTGGAGCACAATGTGAGATAGTAGATGGTTTCGCCTTTTGACAAAGTTTACAAATAGACAAGACTCTTCGAATTCGCTTTTCCATATTGTTAAAATAACAAGTCGTTCGAAGATAATGATAACATTTTCGTGGGCCAAAATGTGCGTAGCTGAAATGAATGTACCAAAATGAGCTTATTAACAAAATCGTCTGGAATGCAAAGTACCCATAGCTTGTCATCAACAGTGCAGCGTTTGAAGAGTATGTTGTTTCTAACCAGGTAATAATGCCGAATCTGAGTGTGTGTCTTTTCATGCCATTTACTTTTGATGTCTTTCCAAATCGGATCTTTATCTTGTTCATGAGCAATGTCCTTTAAAGATGAGGTGATGAAGTTTTCAAAGGCGACTTTCTGAATGTAAAGAATACTGAAATTTTTCTCAATGTTGCCTTCTGTGTTACTTTTCTCAAGCCCAGTCAGTGCGCGTTACAGCGCGTCCGCAACAATGTTCTCCTTGCCGGGAATGTAGACTATTGTGAAGCGGAATTCATGCAGAAACAATGCCCAACGTTTTAACCTGTCATGATTTAATTTTGAAGACATAAGAAATTGTAATGCACGATGATCACTGTATACTTTTATGTGCTTACCAGAAAGAAAGAAACGGAATTTGTTAAATGCCCAAACGATAGCTAAAGCTTCTAATTCAGTAACGGAATAATTTTTTTCAGATTTTGTTAGCACTCGGCTAGCAAAAGCAATGGTTTTCTAAACAGTAATGTCATTTTCTATGGCTTCTTGAAATATATGGGCACCAAGACCGACTTTAGAAGAATCCGTGCTAAGGCAGAAATCTTGTGACAGATCTGGATGAGCTAATATTGGCGCGTGAAGTAACGCTTCTTTCAAAGAATTGAATTCCAACTGTGCTTGTTCGTCCCAGTTCCAAATAGTATTTTTTCCAGTGAGAGAACAAAGTTTTGGTGTAACAAGAATTTGTATATTCAGAAAACGACGGTAAAAATATACGAGACCTAGAAAACTGCGGACTTGTCTTTTTGTGGATGGAACTGGAATGGCTCTGATTGCTTCTAACTTTTCAGGATCCGGCTGAATACCTTCAGAAGAAATAATATGTCCCAAAAACCTCACCTTTGACCTACCGAATTCAGACTTTTCCAAGTTAACTGTAATTCCAGATTATGCAAAAATATGTAACACGCTGTTGAGGATGCGATTATGTTGTTCCCATGAAGCTTCTGCTATTAGAATATCGTCAACATATAAGGTGATGTGACGTTTTAAGAACTCAGGTAATATGGAATTTAGCCCGCGAATGAATGCTGCCGAAGAAATGTTCAAACCAAAAGGAAGTTTCCGAAACTGATAACAAACGCCGAAACAAAGGAAAGCTGTGTATTTTCTACATTCTGGATGAAGTTCGATCTGATAAAAGCTGGATCTGAGATCAATGGAAGACAACACTTTTACACCATTAAAATTTTGAAGAAGATCTTCCATCGTCTGCGGCCTGTCTGTTTCAGGAATAATGATAGTATTGATTTGTCTCGAATCTAAGACAAGCCTGATCGATCCATTTTTCTTCTCAACAACTTGTAACGGATTGTTGTATGAGCTTACTGCAGGCTCAATAATGCCCTCGTCAAGCATAGATTGTATTTCTGTTCTAACACGGTCCCTATAATGTGCTGGAATTACGTATGGTCTAACACAAAATTTAGTATGCTCACGAACACGAAATTGGTATTGAAATCCCTTGATTGTTCCTGTTTTGTGAGTAAAAACTGTGGAATGGGCTTGTAAAATCTCTAAGAGGTCCTGCCTATCAGTGTCATTACAATTCTCAATAGTTTGAATTTTATTCTGAATTAACTCATTAATTTCAAATATGTCGTCGATATCATCCCTGTCAGTACTTGCAGAGTGATTGTTAGTGTCTAGTTCCCTAGAAAATTCCGAACTGTTGTCCAACAGAAGGTAAAGCCGATTAATTTCTTCGTCATGGTTTGAGAGCCAATCTTCAAATTTCAAAGCTATTGACTTACCTTCCTTCTCTAAACTTATTTCCGCATCGTGAAAGTTTAAGATTGCTTTGTATTCATTCAAAAAGTCTACTCCCAATATAATTTCCGTCGACAATAATGGAACAATAAGAAAGCTCATAGAGAAGCTGTGGCTTTGAAAAAAGTTGGTTTGTTGGCGTACATCTACACTTTTTCCAAAGATTGCACCTTGTAATTTAATCTTACGTAACGGAAGTGTGGGACAATCGTTCGATTTGTTGCATTTGCTAAAAGCTGTTTCACTAATTACTGAAATGGGACTGCCAGAGTCAAGTACTGCCGTAAATTTTATGTCATTTACAGTAATGTGAATCACAGGATATGCAATGTTGTTATGTTTTACGTCGTGTTCCTGGAGTAAGATGTCCCTAATGTCTTCCATTTTTACGTAATTACTAGCTACGGCAGCTGCGTCGTCAGTTTCATAAGTACGTTTTGTGGCTGCCAGCGGTGTGAGTCATTGCCTATTGTCTCTTTGTTGGCGCGCATCGTTATTGGGATTTGGAGACCTAACTTCTACAAATTCACCGTGACGAGAGGGCCCTGCCCTGTTTAAATCCCGCCAGTTCTGATGCAATTCAGTTCTGTCATTACGATCACATCGTCTGTCGTCATGTCGGTAGTTCCTGTAGTTTCTTTCTTGTCGGTTAGTGGTGGAGAATTTCTCCCTGAATCGTAACTGCTTGCTGGACCGTTGCGTCTAAAGTTATTCTGTCTCCCTTGATAATAATTATTTTGGTTCCCAAATTGTCTGTTTCTCTGATTGTCTCTGTGATAGTCACTACCGCGGAGAGGTGATCTTTTCCTGTAGTTATTACTACTCTGCCAACGGTTGTCATACGGGTGGTGTCTGTTTTGGTCACGATATGTGTTGTGAGAATAGCCTTGTCGTGTCCAGTTATTATTTCTTTCATCGCGAAATTGTGACAGATGTGACCTGTAATTGTTGTGCTCCTGTTTCCGCGTTCCCCGATTGTCAGTGTCAATTTCCATTTCTTGTAACAGTCCCTGAAAAGCCTCAATGTCTTCTTTGCAACGTCCTGCTAAAATAATATGCCGTAAATGTTCAGGTAATTTGATTAAGCAAATGCGGATGACTTCTGAGGGGCTGTATGGGTTTGACAGGTACTGATTCTTGTGCAACATGTCTTCAAAATATTTCACAAGACTGGAAAATTCAGATTGTTCGAAATGTTTCATCATTATGATGCCATGTTTTACTCGGTCTTGTGTGGCTTGAGACCAATATGCTGAGAGGAAGGCATGGTAAAACTCTCCTTCACTGTGGCAATCGTGAATGACCGATCGCATTCTTACAGCTGGTTCATTCTCTAAGTAGCCACACATAAATTCTAATCTGTGCTCTAATCACCAGTTGGGAGGAAAACAATGAGAGAATTGATGGAGCCACGCTTGTGGATGAATGTCGTCGCCAGAATTCTTAAATGTTTTGAATTTACGTGTAGTAATGAACAGCTTATAGTCAAAGTCATCATGTCGGTGAGTCGCATATCGGTCACTGTTACGTCGTTTCGGCGGTTCCATTTCAAAATTCGGTGCACCTTGCCAATTTCTTTCATAATTTCCGAAATGCGCTGTGTTATTATTTTGTGGCTGTTCCGTATTTCTATGTCCCTCTTCCTGTATTGGGGCGCGAGTGTCCTCTGAAATACGTAATTCTTGTATTACCTGTGTCAGCTGATCTTGTACTTCCCGGATTTCTCTTTGGTGTTGCGTATTAATTTGATTCTGATTTTGTTTGAATTTCCTAATTTGTTCATACTCTTCTGTGTCAGTGAAGGCTACAGGTCTTGTGTCATTCAGATCATCATCTACCTTTGTAGATAAGTTAGTGACCTGATCCGAAAGTTCAACTACTTTCTCTGATAATGTACTAATTTCCTCCATGTGTCTTTCTACTGTGTCCTTGAAGTTTTCCTGAGTTTTTGCAAGTTGCGTAACCGAAAAATAGATTGAAAATGCTCACAAATTTGTGTTTTTACGTCGTTACAGACTTTTTGACATTTCGATTCGATTTTATGTAACTCAGTAGTCAAATCTTCACGTCTTTGTTCAAGCGTGGTGTGAAGATTTTGTTCCATTGCGTCTAATTTTTTAAGATTTTGTTCCACTGTGTCTAACTTTTTAAGATTTTGTTCCACTGTGTCTAACTTTTGAAGCTTATGCTGTGTTTGTCTCTGATTCTGTTCCATCGTGTCTAACTTTTGAAGATTTTGTTCCATTGTGTCTAACTTTTGCTGTGTTTGTCTCTGATTTTGTTCCATTGTGTCTAACTTTTGAAGATTTTGTTCCATTTGTTGCATTAACTGTAATAACAATGCACTGGTGTCTGAAACATGTTCCTCAGTGCTTTTCGGCAGTGAAGTTGCACCGGCAACATTCACATTTTGACAAGCAGAAAATGTTTCTTGTCTCATTTGAGAAAACGGTGAGAACCCAAAACCTGAGTCTACAGTATTTGCAATATTGTGTTCTGTCATTCCCGATTCCTGAGGCGAGCTGTTGCCGACCGATCGATCGATAATGCTTCCCTGTTCACTACCTGTTTCACTGTCTACACCGTTATTTGACGCCCGCTCCATTTCCCTATGCACAGTTACCAAATTACTACTTTGAATGTCTGTTAATTCATTACACAGCGGTGCTGGTAAGCTACACTCGTCGTCATTATTATTTCTCAGTTTACTTTGGAGCCTACTGTTACGTTTTTCACACGCCATTATTGTCACAATATTTCACACGGTAACACAGAAAAGCACAATTTGAAGAGCAAAAATAAGAGAACACATTAACATATCTAGTTAATTGCAGCTGCGAAATACTTGGTGCAAATCTACATGCATGCCACAACTGTTTTACTGTACAACAATGAAAAACTACAACTACAAAGGAAATTCTCTCTATGATTACGCGCTATCAATAAACAATAGCTACACTAATTACACAAACTACAAGAAAAAAATCAGAAGATTCCAGTGAGGTATCCTCGGCTAAGGGTCGACATATGAAACGTCCCCTTTGAAAAATTATATACGACTGTGTTTAACCTGACACACAATATTTTTAGCGCAACGCAATCTGACTTTCAGAAATCCCTACAAAAGAATGGCCCTGACTAACATTAACCTATACGTTTCACAAATCGCTTACCTCACAAAAATCTTGGTTACTCGAACTACTGCAATACAGCGAGCGCCACTACTGCCTGATAAATAAAAGAATCAAACTACGGAAGGCACTAACTACTGATAGGCATAGTTAGCAAAATGAAAGATTTTAATAGAGAACAAACAATGTATTTACCTTAATAGTCATAATATATATAGCAGTTCATGACAAATTACAAAACTCCGCCATCTCTCTTCCCACATCCACCAATGCTGGCGGCTCACCTCCAACTGCGCAATGCTACGCGCTGTTCACATCCAGCTGCCGCTGCCCAACACTACAATGGCAGACAACAATGCAAACTAGACACAGACTGCACACAGCACAGCGTGGCGTTACCAATAAAAAAACCTAAACAGCCTACTTACAGTCCGAATGAAAGTTTGTTGACCTTTGCAGATACGTTAACATAGTGACGAAAATACAGGACCGGCTGGCTCCCCTCCCATCCCTACCAGAAACAAATAATACTTTAAATCAGTCATTCGTTCAGTCAGTGACCTCCTACGACATCGCAGCAGATGCGTTTGAGATCCTTTCACCAGTTTCGTGCTTACAGTCACAATATGAAACGTGACTCCGCTGCCTTGTTACCTCAGTAGATTACCATCTGCTTCGCGATGTAGAGTAGAGCTCGTTCCAGACCATATTACCGTAGATACTATGCCTGTGAGGTCGCCTGTAAACAAATATTTTTTGTACGCTGACCACTGTATCTTTACCGTATCCAAAAATTTTAGCTGTAATATTTCGTATATTTTTTTGATGGTTAGCCGATCAAAATTAAGTCTGCTTCAACAGTTATTTGATAGTAAATGGAAGTACACGTGACTGGAAAATTGCAGTGATCTATGAATTACATTTGTACCACAGAAGCGCTGATTGTTACCAGCAAAAGACAGTTCCTACTTCTCATGTATTGTCCGCCGTTCGACCTGACACGACAGTCTTGCCCGTGGATTACGTTGTACAGTGATACTGTACAGTAAGCAATGACTAGCAAAATAAATTTCATGCATTCCCAGCACAGTTTCTGAATGTGGGACCTGTTCATCTACCAAACGTTGTTTCGCATAGTACAACAATCCACTAAACACTTTTTTATATCAAGTATACTGGTGTCCTTGGCGAACTTAGGCGACGGAACCATAGGAGAATAAAATGATAAGAAATATTAAGATATCGGACAGATTCTGAGACCTGTAGTTCGACGAATGCCGATGTTCGTAAGAGTTGCTGCGTCCTTGCATACGATACCGCAACGTGGTTTCTGCGTACTGTTGTTTATACTGCTGACTTTTTGTATAATTTTTTCAAAGATGACACTTCATCCTGTGCACACTTTGGAAAAAGATTCTAGCATATTCTTTGAGAACAAGGAACACACAGCGAAGTCACATGAGGGGAAGTAGCACCATATTCTCAGATAGACGTTTCTGTCTCGATGAGGTCGCAATAAGGCTTCTTCTGTAGTCAGTGGCATCTTTGAAGATAATGGAAATGAACTTTGCTTCATTAAATAAGTTATTGTAATAAATTAGGGGTTTATAATTTAATATTCAACTAAATTCAACTTTATTTTGTCTAAAAGGTAGCTGTACATTTTCTACTAATGATATTCTCTAAAAATACGAACAAGTAGTTTAGATCATTGAATTATGAACTGAGTTTTTCGCGTAAACTGAAATTTATGCATTAAAAAATTGTAACTGCTGCAGAAACAGTTTTTTTAGTGGAAAATTCTATACATTTATACGTAAATGAAAATTAGTCGTTACTTATTTCACTTTATAATTCTTTGAAAAAAGGAACTCGAAACTTACCTTACTCGCTGCCGCTTTTTGTAACTGCAGTAGTAACTGTGTTTTTTCTTAGTTTCCATCTAGATGACGAGAACAAACTTAATATTCATACATTTCCGTATTCATCTTCAGCACTAGTTGGACACTTAATGAAAGTTACTCCTTTAGAAACGAATAACTAAGCCCTTAAAAAAATGTTATCCACGGTATCGTCCACGAAAAATATTACACATTTTGTATTGAAAATAATTCCATGATTCAACGTACGTCTTCAAGTCTTAAACGATACTCACTTTCATGCTTTGTAAATCTGTTACTAAATCTATACTGACTTGAACACAATATTTGTTACTATGTACGAAAATCCTTGCTGTGTTGTCCGTGGAATCCGAACCAAAATGCAGAGTGATATTTCTCATAGTCGCGAACTATTGTAGATACTACGTCACATTAACTGCTAGAAAAATTCGGGGACACAATTTTATCAACTTAGCTTGAGACACATGCGCTAAAGCAGTATCAGTTTAACTATCTTCCAGCGACACAAATTCTTTCAGTCTGAGGTTTTGAGGTGTTTCCGTAAATCAGTGCGTGTGAGTTATCTGGCACAACTCAAGACACATTTTTTGTATAATTATTAGTGCTGGTAAGAGAACTATCCGAATTATGTTGCACCTTCTCTACTTTATATGTACGTAGTCATCCATCGTAACATAACAAGAGATTTCACAAGTGCACAAACACCGCTACACTTCAGACATTAAGATATAAAGACAGAAGTAGAGATAACCTCCGATGCAATTTCTACTCAGTCCACCGCTGGTGTTTTCATGTACCCGCCGCACTTGGATACCGAGCACGTAGCCTTACTTTCTTTCCCCTTATTATCTCGTTCTCTTGTTACAGTACTGTTCCCAAAACCTAACCACCACCTTAAGGTGGATTGTATAAGAAATTACAAAAGTAATACATCTACTTTTATGTACAATATTTACATAAAATTGTAGTCTGGTGTATTTTGTGGTGAACGTAATTGCGTTTAATCATTTACGCCAAGCATTTGTTACAAACTGAAGCTGGAAAATTAAGCAATAATGGAAAAAACACACTGTCGAAACCCTCAATAGATTACTGCAGCTTATTTTATAGAGTATACGCTACAAATGTTTTGTCTCGGTTGAACAGCGCATTTGATCAAATGCGGAAAGAAAATATTCAAACGCACAAAAATTGTAGCTCTAATTCGCAAGTACTAACGAGTTTGTAACTGAAAATCATACATATTCACTAAAGTGATTACAAGAACAGTACTAGGTGGTACAATAAATGGTTGTGTTCCGAATAGGATCGTTTATCACGACTTGCTCGTGCCTTACTCGGAAAGGATGGAAGGTACTTCATCTGACAACTATGTGAAATCATATGCATTAGCAATATATTAGTAACTATATATGGTTTATGATATTACTAAGTTTAATGAAAATTTTGATTCCCATATGTTACATTATGAGGGCTGATGCTAGCAGTGGTGCCTGACGCGTATGCTACCCGCTTACCACAGGTGCTGTTTGAGCTGCCGTTCGGTATGGGGCTGTCATTCGAAACATGCTGCCTGACAAAAAACTAAGCAGTAGACACTGTCAGATGTCAGTGTAACTTTGTACACGTACACACCATAGCCGAATATGTAAACGATTAGACGAACAACTCTGTATAGCAAGTAGAACGGCCACAGAGTACATTAGCGTTGTTCGTGTTAGGTGTTGTAATCAGGTCTGGTAGAATATCTAAGGAGTATGAACAGCGTCAGATGTTGAGAAATCATTACGAAGGACACAGAGATTCCATGTACTCGTGTGAGACAGTGTTGTCAGCACCTGCCAGAGTTTGAAAGGGGCCTTATTGTGTTCCTCCTTTTGGCCAACTGTCGAATTGTGCAATGTCCAGATTTATGGGACATTTAGATGCTGTGCAGTCCGACGTTGGAGTGCCTGGAAACGTGAGTTTCAAGGTTCCGGTCGACCTCAAGGGAGGATCGCCCTATGGCGCACCAAGCAAATCGTGGTGTCATTTTTCAGGAGGACAGTTCTCGTCTACATATTGTAAGTATCTGTAAGGACTCTCTGCATGTTATTGAGGTACTCCCGTGACCAGCAAGATCCCCAGATACGTCCCTGATAGAACATGTGTGGTTCCAGTTCAGGTGTCAACTTGGTTCCAGTGCCAGTGTTCCAGATGTCAACGATCGGTGGTGGGCCAGCTTGCCTCAGGAGGGGATCAACTGCTTTATGACACACTTCTGAACCGAATTAGCGCATGCATTCAGGTGCAACGTCATACTGGTAAATGAGCTCTCACTGCCAAGTTCTTTGTAAATGTGAATCGACTTTGTAATCACCGTAATAATATAACATACGAGGGCTGTCCAGGAAGTAAGTTACGATTGATCGCGAAATGAAAATCACAGTGAAAATCAGAAATGTTCCATTTGTAACAGTTAGCTACACCTTTCAGCTACTTCTCTACGTAGTCGCCGTTCTGACTCAGACATTCGTCGTAGCGTTGTACCAACATTCCAATACCCTCATCATAGAAGGCAGCCGCCAGTGCTTTCCGCCAATTCTCTACGCTGGCCTAAAGCTCGTTGTCTGTGCCAAAATGTTGTCTTCATAGCCAGCGGTTCGTTTGAGCAGAGATGAAACTCAGTGGGAGACAATTACGGGCTGTATTGTGGGTAACCAAACATTTCCAATTGAAACGATGCAGGAACATCTTCATTGCCCCTGCAGAATGAGGCTGAGAATTGTCTTGAAGAAGAAACCGCACGACAGCTATGTAATGTTGGTTGCATAGCTTCAGGGGAAAATTCTCACCTGGCCCTCGTACTTGGCGGGAGACACTATTTTCTATAACATCTTTACGCGCTCACTAAGAGCTCAGAAATGAAAAGAGCGACATAATTCTACCGAGAGTCATACTAGAGACACTGCCCAACACATCTTTGCAAAGCTTTATCGGATTTTCATAGTCGTTTCCATTTCGCAACCGATCGTAACTTACTTTCTGGACAGCCCTCGTACTTTCTCAACCCAGGAAGATTCCGACAGTGTAACTATGCATTTACGAATTATTTGGCATTTTTGGATAGTATCACAGACATTACCTGGATGCATATAGATATACTTGAGACTAAACTACGTTATAAACCCTTGTCGGTAATTCGCCTTATAGTAATCTGTGTATAAAGTGGATTGATTCAATAAGCGTCGGTGATGATATCGCTGATAGAACCTATTCCATTAAAGGTAAATTTGAGGACAAATGATCTTATCGCTCTGAGATTTTTCCACATTCAAAAAAAAAAAAAAAAGGAATAGCACATATTTCGTGCTAGTGTGTTGGCAACGTCTTAAAGGTCATGAGTTCCCATATACTTGCTTGCCTTGAACAAGAAACTTCTGCATATATATAGTTTTCAACATGCGCGTTATGGTCTCTGATAAACACAGCTGCTTCATAAATTTGCGTAGCTCTCAGACAGTAATGGCCGTATTTTTGGAACTTAAACTGGAGCTGAAAACCGTTTGCACGATCTTTGAACGCTGTGTGTGGTTTCCTCACATGTAGCATTCCCGCAGTCCTAAGTAAGTCTCACTTTCTTCTAATAATCCTGAGTTGGAAAATGGCTTACAAATCTAATAAATTTGTGTCGATATGTGTATTCTCTTAGTCTAGTGACAGCACCAGCATTAGCTACTGTTATACCTTATCTATTGGTAACAACAATAAGACATGTTAAATAAAAGCAGTGATTTAGATTCTACTGAGAAGCTTTTTATAGGTTTAGGAACCAAAGATAGATAAGTTTGTGTGTCTCCTGTGTGTCAATATTGAAGTGCTGTGATTATAACTTTAAGAAATGTCTCCAGTTTGCTTCCTATGCCATACTCGCAAGAAACAATTTTGCTATAATCTCATTCCTGTCAAAAATACGTCATCCGATAAATATAACGTTTGTTGTTGACCAAAAAATCAGTAGTGGGTAGCATTAAAGGTTAATGCTGATATTGTAACAACATGTCGTGTACACAAGAGTTGTAAATTTAGAGGACGCAACGAAACTAGCTTGCTCATTATAACTACCGTCTCCAACAATTATATGATGAAATGTAAATACAGATGTAAATGACGTATCGACCCTCTCATTTGAATACTTATGTTACAGACTATACACAAGAATTTGCGTTAAGAAATTAATTCCATGGAAATTAACTGCTTAGGCTGAGTTTCTATTTGCCAATTTCGTATCATTAAAATGTGTCCTCTGTATAGCTTCTACTGATCTCTTTCCTGTGTAATAGCAGTGATTATCATTTTGTTTCATAAGATTCCAGTGATCTACAACTCGAAGGATTTACTTGTTCACAGTGTCCAGCTACACATTATCTTGCTAGTTCCTCATTAGTAGGACTCTGAAAGCATACGAACCAGCTGATTATTACTCTCGGTGATTTTATTTCCCCTTCTTGAAAATTTCGTTATTTTATTACACCTGATGAAAAAAATTCTGGGATTTGTTAGAAGTACCAATCGATCACTAAAATGTCTATATGCTTGTGTCCACGGCCATAGGTAAACATACTGAAAGTTAAAACTTTTTGCTACCTTCATTTCTTTTAAATGTACGTTTGTTTAGCTGTTATTCACAAACGTACTATCACCTGATTACAGGCATTATGAAGCGCTTCCAAAATTACAGCTCCAGGTATACTTCACAGCATTTGAATTAGGCTCTGTACCCTCTGAAGCCAGCTAATAATGCATAAATAAACATTCATTGCAAAAATTGCAACAGCAGATGTTGACAAAATATTATAAGTGCCCATCATATTACTGCGAGTCTGGAAACATCCGCAAGGAAATTTTTGAGATCCGTTTGCATATATGTTGCTTTGTATGGTCTCTAATAGCACAGAGCCAAAATATTCCTAGAGAAGTCTCAAATGGTTGCACGGTTTTTCGGATATTTTCAGCTTACCATTACTGCAAGGTAGGTGCCATAATTTTGTTGAAGCAACTATCTTGTTTTCAGCACGTCAGCTACGCGTATCGTTATTCTAGTTGCTAGTGCTGGCTTTGTGTGGACGATAATACGGGGCGTTTTGCGAATAATATGGTTGTATTACCTCACCAGTTAGTGTGGCCGAACGTACAATTATCATCCCCAGCCTATTACATATAGATCAAGAAACATTTGCTGCATGACTGAAGATGTACATCAACAAACTCCTGAAATCCTGATTCATGAAATCAAAGAAATCTCCGACAACAAGCCCAATACCTCGTCGGTGGATGACCGGTTGCCCCAACCTTAAGTGACGGGGAAGTAAACTTCCACATATATCATATTTCGGCAGAAACCCTAACACAAATGCAGAGCCACGTACAGCGCTTGTATTTCTATAATGTCGCTATTTTCAGATTCATTATATTCCACTCTGACATTATTTTGTTTGTAATGTTACGTCACGCGAATTTTACCGCATTTTTAAAATATTCTTTGTACTGTTTGATGCCGACACAGGTTTCGCAAATACCGAATGTTTGTTTGATTTGCTGGCAGCCTTCTTGTAACCAATAAGAAAATGTTTTTCCTATTTCACGAATTTATATCACTGTAAGTAATGTTACTGGAGAAGGTTTTATTATTTCAGCTTCGTTCAACAAATAGCCCCGTCAGTAAATTCAAACAAAACAGGTGCTTGTTATTGAATTAAGTTTATTAAGTTTATGAAAGTTATTGCGGAGCAGCCTGCCTTCTGAGACTCCAGTCGTAAATGCCTTGGCCGTGAGCTTGTTTTCAGAGTTAGACGACTTCCATGAAAATTGCGTTTCCAAACTGGCTTCGGCACGAACTGCGTGTTTAGATTAAATGCCGTGGAGATGCGCGGTTCGCACGCAATGGATGAAAGTCCTAATACAGCGGTCGGACCGGCAGTTGGGAAGACAATTACGAGAAGTTCACGTCGGTAGAAAGGCGGGCAGAAGCGAGGCTAGAAGTGGATCGCGGAACGGTGGGAGTCCCCTGTGCTCTCTTTCAAGTCTGCACTACTACGGCTTCCACAGAGGAGGCTGATACCGGACACCTGACAACCCTCGCACGGCACGAGCACGTGGAAAATGATAGCATGTCTCAGAAATCACTTTACTGTCTGCTTCACCCGTTCAAAGTTTAACATTAGTAGTGACACCATTGTGCCATCGTGATTATGAGGAAGATTAGTTCTGTCTTTGAAAAAGCTTCCACCCGAAATGGAAATTGGCAAAAGGAATTTCGGGAATTACATTGTGCAAATACACTAATACTGGGCATTAAAATTGCTACACCAAGAAGAAATGCAGATGATAAACGGGTATTCACTGGACAAATATATTATACCATAACTGACATGTGATTACATTTTCACGCAGTTTGGGTGCATAGATCCTAAGAAATCAGTACCCATAACAACCACCTCCGGCCGTAATAACGGCCTCGATACGCCTGGGCAGTATCAAACAGAGCTTGGATGGCGTGTACAGGTACAACTGCCCACGCAGCTTCAACACGATACCACAGTTCATCAAGAGTAGTAACTCGCATATTGCGACGAGCCAGTTGCTCGGACACCATTGACCAGACGGTTTCAGTTGGTGAGAGATCTGGAGAATGTGCTGGCCAGCGTGGCAGTCGAACATTTTCTGTATCCGGAAAGGCCCGTACAGGACCTGCAACATGCGGTCGTGCATTATCCTGCTGAAATGTAGGGTTTCGCAGGGATCGAATGAAGGGTAGCGCCACGGGTCATAACACATCTGAAATGAAACGTCCACTGTTCAAAGTGCCGTCAATGCGAACAAGAGGTGACCGAGACGTGTAACCAATGGCACCCCATACCATCACGCCGGGTGATACGCCAGTATGGCGATGACGAATACACACTTCCAAAGTGCGTTCGCCGCGATGTCGCCAAACACGGATACGACCATCATGATGCTGTAAACATAACCTGGATTCATGCGAAAAAATGACGTTTTGCCATTCGTGCACCCAGGTTCGTCGTTGAGTACACCATCGGAGGCGCTCCTGTCTGTAACGCAGCGTCAAGAGTAACCGTAGCCATGGTCTCTGAGCTGATAGTTCATGCTGCTGCAAACGTCGTCGAACTGTCCGTGCAGATGGTGGTTGTCTTGCAAACGTCCCCATCTGTTGACTCAGGAATCTAGACGTGGCTGCACGATCCGTTACAGCCATGCGGATAAGACGCCTGTCACCTCGACTGCTAGTGAAACGAGGCCGTTGGGATCCAGCACGGCGTTCCGTATTACCCTCCTGAACCCACCGATTCCATATTCCGCTAACAGTCATTGGATCTCGACCAACGCGAGCACCAATGTCGCGATACGATAAAGCGCAATCGCGATAGGCTACAATCCGACCTTTTTCAAAGTCGAAAACGTGATGGTACGCATTTCTCCTCCTTAGACGATGCATCACAACAACGTTTCACCAGGCAACGCCGGTCAACTGCTGTTTGTGTATGAGAAATCGGTTGGAAACTTTCCTCATGTCAGCATGTTGCAGGTGTCGCCACCGGCGCCAACCTTGTGTGAATGCTCTGAAAAGCTAATAAGTTGCATGTCACAGCATCTTCTTCCTTTCGGTTAAATTTCACGTCTGTAGCACGTCATCTTCGTGGTGTAGCAATTTTAATGGCCAGTAGTGTAAATTTGTAGCAGACATTTATGTACATACGAACGACGAAAATTTTTGGTTTACGTCGTGTAAGAAACTTTTTGCATCAATATTGATGAAGATGGTAGTTTCATTTGGCCGTACGATGTCGATGTCTTTAGCGCCTGTACTGAAATATAGCGAGACAAGTGTTGTTGAAATGGCCTCTTTGCATTACACTACATGAAAAATATGTTCTTTAGCGACTCAGTCTTTGCTTGTTGGTTGTTCCGCGACTGCTTAAACTGGCCTTTGAGGGATTCTGAAACAAAAGTTATTACGACCCTTTACGATTTCGGTAAATTTCAGTGTCGTACAGGAAATACGTCTACTCCGAAGAATAAATCAAATCCGCGAGATGTAAGTGTTGCTATAACCGAATCACCAATGCACAGTGATTTTAGCAATCACGGTAAGGAAATGAATTTCTTTTAAAGTAAAATTAAAATAAAGAATGAAATGGATTCACAGTATTTACAAAAATCTGGATTAAAGTTATGAATTTAGTTAATGAACAAAGAAAATTAACCGTTGACAGCTCACTATGTGAGCAAAATTACTATTTCTACAAATGCTGATTTGTATTACTGTTAAATTTACGAAAGAATATTGGTTTGTTGTCAGGCGAAAGTGGCACGAAATTTTCAAATATTACGTTAGCGCAGCTTCGAATAGATACGTAGCAGGCGTCAAATACTTTTCAATTAAATCGCAAAGCGTAGAAGCAATTTAGAAATGAACAGAGGACAGTAAAACTTCATTAGCTGCGAATGGTTACGTAAAATACAAAAATCATGAAGTCACTCACTATAATGGTTACTGTTATTAGTTTTACGCAGAAAGTATTTGTACTTATTTATTACCAAATTCTGTTATTTAAATTGGAATACTTCGCAATCATTACATTCTTCAATAATGACTTCCACATAATTCAGAGCTACGTAATCTGAAAAGCTAATTTGCAATTGCAAAAGTACATCAAAATTCGAGAAATGATTTTCCTGACTTGTTGATCTCAAACAACTTCAACATTTACTATTATTCATTAACAGTTACTGGAAACTACTTTGGACAATTACTACCATTAGTTGCACAAATCCGAACGAACACATCTGACTGATTCCAGCTGTGCGAAATGAAAACTTATTTATCATTGAAAAAAGAAATCACAAAACATACCTTTTACTGAATTTTACTTTGTTAAGGGCTGCTTTTGAAATTACTGTTCAAATTACTAGACGCAGGAACTTTGGTTAATTATTGACTTGCAAACATCTGAAAGTTTACTTACTGTTACTTCTTTCAGCATAGCAGAAAGTTACTCACGGCTTAGTTATTTTATTTGAATTAATTCTTTCATATAAAAACATTGTAAGTGCTTCTCATTCATTAGGATTTTTTTCAGGTTAGTAGGCACGCTTAGGATGGGACGTAACACTTTGAAATACCTTGCTACTATTCAGTCAGAAAATTAATGACGGTGCTGGTTATTCATATACAAATCTAATCAATAATTTGTTGGATATTACATCGTGTTGAGCATTGTTCATTGACATGCATGGCACAGGCTCTTCTTCTTGCAGCTCCATAATAAATAAACGTGGATCCACAGTACTCTTCATGTTAACTGGTATCCCCTTACAGTGATTATACTTCGCCTGCTTAATGAACATATGCGAGGTTTGTCCGGAAATTAAGTTCCGATCGGTCACGAAATGGACACCACAGTGAAAACCCGATGAAGTTTTGCACAGATATGTTGAGTAGTGTCTCTAGTATGACCGTCGATCGCATCAAGACGCTCCTTTCAGTTGTGTGTTCACTGTGAGCGAGTAAAGGTGCCTAGAACAACGATGTCTCCCGCCAAGTAGGAGGGCCCGCTGAGAAGCTTCGCCTTAATGAATGCAGCACACGTAACACAACTGCCACGCACTTCCTGCTCGATCGCCCACAACACAGCCCTAATTGGCTCGTCCATAGTATCACCTCTGTTCACATGAAGCACTTGGGCACAGGCTACGCGCTATAGATCAGCGTAGGGAATTATCGGAAAGCACAGGCGGCTGCCTTCTATGACGATGTTGTTGCAAATTTGATATAACGCTCCGACAAATGTCTAAGTGGGAGCGGAGACTATGTAGAGAAGTGCCTGGAACGTGTAGCTAACTCTTACAGATAATATGTTTCTGATTTTGACTGTGGTTTTCATTTAGCGACCGATCGGAATTTACTTTCTGGACAACCCTTTTATCTGCGCGTCAGATGGCCAAAGAGAAGAATATAAACTTTTTTAAGTACTCCCTTTTATGTAGTTTTCCCCCCTTTAGCCCTTTGACTACTAATTTCATTTCATAAACATTAACATATGGTTATCTTAATTAATGTAATAGTCACAAGTAACAATATGAAAAGAATATTTCCTGCTGATTCGTTTTCCATGGGGGCTGGGGGAGCTACAAACAGGATTATTCGTAACAACCTTCATTGTTACAGAAGACGACCGCGCAGAAGCTGCAAGGCGTACAAAAGTCAGACACACATCAGTTCACAGAGCTTCTCTCCACACTACTGATGTACAATGTGGTCTTCGTTTGTGATGTGGTGCAATTCGTTGACACGATGTGTCCGGGAAGGCGAGAAGGTAGCCCTTTTTGTGTATCTGGTAATTCGGATGCCTATCTGCTGGTGCGAACTTATCTAATGCCACAATACAGAGACGAGGATTAACTATGAAACTTGAGGCCAGCGCAACCTACAGGTGCAGTCTGTAACAACAAGAAATCTCCTAACCATTAGCAGACTTTGACACTGATATATGCCAAATTCCGACCGGTTCTCTAATACTTTATCATGGGACAGACACCTCCCGTTGATAGTCAAAGGGTTAAGCACTAGAATGCTTGGTTATACTAACATTTCAAGTTGTATTAATGTATTACGTGCTATATTCATGTCAATTCATGCGTAAAATCTGGTCCGTTCTTGCATCTAGATAACAGACTAAAAGAAAATAACCGTACGTTAATAAATGGGGCCAATGCCTTAGTATAGAAATCAATGTAAACCGTGGCGGGATTCGTATATGGCGGTCGGATGAATTTAAATTTAATCATTGCTATTGTCGAATGTTGCCACTATTCCTTCCTGAGTATCAAATACTGTACAATTATATAGGGTGTTCTATTGATCGTGACCGGGCCAAATAGCTCACAAAATAAGAATCAAACGAAAAAACTACAAAGAACCAAACTCATCTAGGCTGAAGGGGGAAACCAGATGGCGCTATGGTTGGCCCGATAGATGGCGCTGCCATAGGTCAAACGGAATCAACTGCGTTTCCTTAAATAGGAACCCCCATTTTTATTACATATTCGTGTAGTACGTAAAGAAATATAAATGTTTTAGTTGGACCACTTTTTTCGCTTTGTGATAGATGGCGCTGTAACAGTCACAAACGTATAAGTACGTGGTATCACGTAACATTGCGCCAGTGTGGACAGTATTTGCTTAGTGATACATTACCCGTCTTAAAATGGACCGTTTACCAATTGCGGAAAAGGTCGATATCGTGTTGATGTATGGCTATTGTGATCAAAATGCCCAACGGGCAACACGAATATGTAATAAAATGTGGGTTCCTGTTTAAAAAAAACGCAGTTGATCTCCGTTCGACCTATGGCAGCTCCATCTAGCGGGCCAACCATAGCGCCATCTGGTTTCCCCCTTCAAGCTAGACAAGTTTCGTTCTTTGTAGTTTTTTTCGTTTGACGCTTATTTTTTGAGATATTTGGCCCGGCCACGATCAATGGATCACCCTGTAGTATTGAAATTAATAAATATAAATAAATCCAGAATCCTGAATTTCTGGAAAAAGAAATCAATTATAGCGTGGATTACAGAAATAAGTAAAGAACTGGAAATAAACTACATCAAAGAATTGTAAATAACAGAAAGAAACCTTTTTGAAGAATAAAATACTAAATTTAGAAGGTTTTCAAGTGTGAAGAGTTAAGAAATCGAGAGAAACTTGAACAGAGGACAGGAAGAGACGACATGGGGAAAGGCTGATACAGTAATAGAGAAACATGTAACAAAAAAGACAGATGATGAACTGAAGCTGTTACGTGATCCCAGTTGATAAAAAAAATTAGATCGAGATGAACCAGAGATCTACAGGGTGTTACAAAAAGGTACGGCCAAACTTTCAGGAAACATTCCTCACACACAAAGAAAGAAAATATGTTATGTGGACATGTGTCCGGAAACGATTACTTTCCATGTTAGAGCTCATTTTATTACTTCTCTTCAAATCATATTAAACATGGAATGGAAACACACAGCAACAGAACGTACCAGCGTGACTTCAAACACTTTGTTACAGGAAATGTTCAAAATGTCCTCTGTTAGCGAGGATACATGCATCCACCCTCCGTCGTACGGAATCTCTGATGCGCTGATGCAGCCCTGGAGAATGGCGTATTGTATCACAGCCGTCCACAATACGAGCACGAAGAGTCTCTACATTTGGTACCGGGATTGCGTAGACCAGAGCTTTCAAATGCCCCCATGAATGAAAGTCAAGAGGGTTGAGGTCAGGAGAGCGTGGAGGCCACGGAATTGGTCCGCCTCTAACAATCCATCGGTCACCGAATCTGTTGTTGTGAAGCGTACGAACACTTCGACTGAAATGTGCAGGAGCTCCATCGTGCATGAACCACATGTTGTGTCATAATTGTAAAGGCACATGTTCTAGCAGCACAGGTAGAGTATCCCATGTGAAATCATAATAACGTGCTCCATTGAGCGTAAGTGGAAGAACATGGGGCTCAATCAAGAGATCACCAACAATGCCTGCCCAAACGTTCACAGAAAATCTGTGTTGATGACGTGACTGCACAATCGCATGCGGATTCTCGTCAGCCCACACATGTTGATTGTGAAAATTTACAATTTGATCACGTATGGATGAAGCCTCATCCGTAAAGAGAACATTTCCACTGAAATGAGGATTGACACATTGTTGCATGAACCATTCGCAGAAGTGTACCCGCGGAGGCCAATCAGCTGCTGATAGTGCCTGCACACGCTGTACACGGTACAGAAACAAGTGGTTCTCCCGTAGCATGCTCCATACTGTGACGTGGTCACCGTTACCTTGTACAGCAGCAACTTCTCTGACGCTGACATTAGGGTTATCGTCAACTGCACGAATGATTGCCTCGTCCATTGTAGGTGTTCTCGTCGTTCTAGGTCTTCCCCAGTCGCGAGTCATAGGCTGGAATGTTCCGTGCTCCCTAAGATGCCGATCAATTGCTTCGAACGTCTTCCTGTCGGGACACCTTCGTTCTGGAAATCTGTCTCGATACAAACGTACCGCGCCACGGCTATTGCCCCGTGCTAATCCATACATCAAATGGGCATCTGCCAACTCCGCATTTGTAAACATTGCACTGACTGCAAAACCACGTTAGTGATGAACACTAACCTCTTGATGCTACGTACTGATGTGCTTGATGCTAGTACTGTAGAGCAATGAGTCGCATGTCAACACAATCACCGAAGTCAACATTACCTTCCTTCAATTGGGCCAAATGGCGGTGAATCGAGGAAGTACAGTACATACTAACGAAACTAAAATGAGCTCTAACATGGAAATTAAGCGTTTCCGGACACATGTCCACATAACATCTTTTCTTTATTTGTGTGTGAGGAATGTTTCCTGAAAGTCTGGCCGTACCTTTCTGTAACACACTGTATACCAATGAGACCCTAACAAACGGGGTTCCCCCGTGCTCGCACATCTCTGCAACACGAGAAGTGCGGCCGCAGCACAGACCACGTGGCCGGCGCCTGTTTCCAGGCAGCCGGCCTTGGCGGCGGGGCAGGTGGGCGGCGGCCCGCCTCGCACGTAATCCGCGGGCGCCGTCCTTGTTAAGGCCATTTAGGCGGCGCGCGACGCTCGAGTATGCGGGGTCGGCCTTTTTCGTTTTTCGCGGGGAATTACTGTCGGGACCGCGGCGGCCGGGGGTCCCTCGTCTCGTTACGCAGGGCCGCCGAGCCCTGCGATACGTCATCTCTGGGACTGAGTGGTGGGGGCAGGACCTGTCACCGGCAGCGCCTGTTTGTTTTTATGAGGGGCAGTCGCTTAATAAGCTGCGGCGGTGCGCTGACCCATCGGAAAGCACTTGCCCGCGAGATTAGGGTGGCTGAATCGCTTCCCGGAATGCGGCATGACTGATAGTCTGCGGCGGAAGACCATTTATCACAGCGGACGCCCCCGCGTGTTTCCGGAAAACAAAGGTGGCGATGCTTCAGCGGCTGCATCAATCATGCGCGGCCACGAGGCGTGGAAACCACGGGTGCGTACGCAAGCGCATCTAATTTACTTAACGCAGATTCTCAACGTTTTTAGTTTGCTCTTCTCTCCATGTTTATTATCATTATTTCTTTAGTTTTAACCTCAACGCAAAGTAAAGAGTATTTCCAACGCCGTGCTTTAGTTAAATGTCAAATGTGTGTGAAATCTTATGGGACTTAACTGCTAAGGTCATCAGTCCCTAAGCTTACACACTATTTAACCTAAATTATCCTCAGGTCAAACACACACATCCATGCTCGAGAAAGGACTCGAACCTCCGCCGGGACCAGCCGCTCAGTCCATGACTGCAGCGCCTTAAACCGCTCGGCTAACCACGCGCGGCCGTGCTTTAGTGTTCAGAAATATTTGTTTCACATTAACCACATTTGAAATATATTTTGTATTGCAGCTTTCCCAACAGGGATTTCTACATCTACATCTACATCCATGCTCCGCAAGCCACCTAACGGTGTGTGGCGGAGAGGGTACTTTGAGTACCTCTATCGATTCTCCCTGTAAAGGATGAGCCAGCCAATAGAGGATTTTACTTTATTATATGTGCTTCCAAACGGTAACTTCATTTTTCCATTGCGGCCAAGCCACGGCTGGCAGTGTTAGCTGCCTGTAAATTCTTTCATCCCACGGTCTAGTAACAGGAAGTCAGCACCAAGGAAGGGCACCTTGGCCACGCGCCTCTGTCATGTGCTTACGAGGTAACGCCGCCCCAGGCGTCGATTTGGAGGCAACGCTCTGCAAAGTTCCACGACGCCGCACGGTTTGCTCGATCCCGACCAATCAGGGCGGAGGAAGCCGCGTGGTGCGTCGAATATACCCGGCCGCCCGCCGCCGGTCTCCCTCTCTCTTGTATTCTTGCTCACCCGCGAGTCGGATACGCGCCCTGTACCATTCAACATCTCCCGCTTCTCCCGGTTCTGCGGCACTGTGGACTTAGTTTTGGCAGACAACCACTTTCGATAGCTTCGCGAACAATGTTTCGTCAAACTCTAAGCTCTCACTCACCCTTACCTCCCTAGGCCTATGTAGCCCCTTTCAACATGCTTTAGCCAATAAATGGCCTTTCTCTAAAAATAACCCTAATCATTCCATAACACCCACCGCCTGCCTATACGCGCCATCCTGTACATCTAATGGTGCTAATGGCTCTGAGCACTAGGGGACTCAACTTCTGAGGTCATTAGTCCCCTAGAACTAGTTAAACCTAACTAAGCTAAGGACATCACACACATCCATGCCCGAGGCAGGATTCGAACCTGCGACCGTAGCGGTCTCGCGGTTCCAGACTGCAGCGCCTAGAACCGCTCGGCCACTTCGGGCGGCTCCTGTACATCCCTTCTATTCCAGTCTCGTATTGTTCGTGGAAAAAAGATTGTCGGTATGCCTCTGTGTGGGCTCTAATCTCTCTGATGTATCTTCATGGTCTCTTCGCGCGATATACGTTGGAGGGACCAATACACTGCTTGACTCCTCGGTGAAGGTACGCTCTCGAAACTTCAACAAAAGCCCGCACCGAGCTACTGAGCGTCTCTCCTGAAGAGTCTTCCAGTGGAGTTTTATCTATCATCTCCGTAACGCTTTCGCGATTACTAAATGATCCTGTAACGAAGCGCGCTGCTCTTCGTTGGATCTTCTCTATTTCTTCTGTCAACCCTATCTGGTACGGATCCCACACTGGTGAGCAGTATTCAAGCAGTGGGCGAACAAGTGTACTGTAACCTACTTCCTTTGTTTTTTGATTGCATTTCCTTAGGACTCTTCCATTGAATCTCAGTCTGGCATCTGCTTTACCGCCGATTAATTTTATATGGTCATTCCATTTTAAACCACTCCTAATGCCTACTCCCAGATAATTTATGAAATTAACTGCTTCCAGTTGCTGACCTGTTATATTGTAGCTAAATGATGAAGGATCTTCCTTTCTATGTATTCGCAGCACATTACACTTGTCTAATTGAGATTCAATTGCCATTCCCTGCACCATGCGTCAATTCGTTGCAGATCCTCCTGCATTTCAGTACAATTTTCCACTGTTACAACCTCTCGATATACTACAGCATCATCCGCAAAAAGCCTCAGTGAACTTCCGATGTTATCCACAAGGTCATTTATATATATTGTGAGTAGCAAGGGTCCTACGACACTCCCCTGCGGCACACCTGAAATCTCTGTTACTTCGGAAAATGACATGCTGCGTTCTGCTATCTAGGAACTCTTCAGTCCAATCACACAATTGGAGTGATAGTCCATATCCTCTTACTTTGTTCATTAAACGACTGTGGGGAACTGTGTCGAACGCCTTGCGGAAGTCAAGAAACACGGCATCTACCTGGCAATCCGTGTGTATGGCTGATTTTCATATATAATTAACGTATATATTTAGCTACGAAAAGCTTGTACAGAAAAGCAGTAATCGAACTCTGCCTTTAATCTTTTCCCTAATATTGGGACCCGTGTGTCCCACGATAGGTCACCAGAGAACAAGTGCGAATTTACTACGTGTAATGTCACACTTGTAAAAATTATCTAGGTAATGGTTTGCAGAACTTTTATAATTACAGACAGCACTTGTAGGTTGTGCTGTCTTCACGTTTCATTGTTAACGCTGTGCTCCGTATTGTTGCATCACACTAGTTCCCTCTTGAAGGTAGGCAACCCAACCAGCAGATTTGTAAAGCGGGCTTATGTCGCGCCTTCCCGGAAAATTCGTGTCAAATGAATGGCACGCACGAATCGACGTTTGCCCCGTCACGAACGGTTCCCATGTTGAGCACCCGTAACGTAAATTAAAAACTTGGAGAGGTTCTTTATCCACTGAAGCGTCTGTTACCTGTACATCTTATAGTATTTGCACATTCTTCTTCTGAAAGCCAGGAGTTACTTATGTATAATACTGCATATCCTACATATTGCCGGCCGCTGTGGCCGAGCGGTTCCAGGCCCTCCATTCCGGAACCGCGCTGTTGCTACGGTAGCAGGTTCGAATCCTGCCTCGGGCATGGATGTGTGTGATGTACTTAGTTTAGTTAGGTTCAAGTAGTTCTAAGTCTAGGGGACCGATGACCTCAGATGTTAAGTCCCATAGTGCTTAGAACCATTTGAACCATTTTAAACCTACCTATTCCCGTGCTGGAAACGAAACAATGCGAAATATTTTTTCACATTCTCGCCTCTGACTGTGATATTAATTAAAGGAACCATATATTGTCTCTAATACGAAAAAAAAAATTAGTAGTGAAAGGCCAAATTCAGGCATACGTTCTACGCTTGAACATTTTTGACTAAGACATAACTGTCCCAACTCAAATTATTAGCTCCAACTTTCTGCTTTCGATCAAGGTTTTTGTGGATATTCGTTTGGTTTTAAACCATGAGAAATACCTTAACTGGTACTCTCCTTTCAAAAATACTCATCCGGAAACCCCTGCTCCACTACCGTATCATCAGAATTTGGTTGAAAATGTCGAACTTTCTAGGCCCATACTATTCTTGTAAGTTAGTATAAACGCCATGTTTCTTTAAAAGAATCTTCAGAAACATACACAAAAGAAACTGATTTCAAACGCATTTTGCATTAGTCTGTAAGTTTTGTATCTGTGGGCATATGCGTAAATTGGTTGGCTCTGAGTGCAGAATACTAACATCTGTATTACATCGGTAGCCTTTGAGTAATTCTAGATTTAGTTCGATGAAACGCAGTCGAAACAACACTGCAACAATTTCAGTACACCATGCTTTCGGTTGCTTGCATGAGAGGCTGGTCATATGGCTGGACGACCAGCGGCAGAAAACATTCCAACCAGATTCAGATTCACCGCGGAAGCACTGATAAGAACTTGGGACATGAAGATGGAAAATGAGTTAAGAGATCAGGGAATAACTTCCGTGGTACTACAGGGAGCTGTAGAGTCAACCAACAAGTTATTGGAACGTGCTGCTCCTCGATGAACAGCTTGGCACACGACAGGAATTCTCGGCGGAACGTATCAAACCAATCAGAAGACACATATGTTTCTCAAATTTTGGAACGTACGTTTTTCAGATGCTGTATTTTTCTAAATTATTGGGCGATCTGCTAAGCACTGATGTAAACATTACATTACTATTACATTAAAACTTGTTGTAATGACCGGTTTATTACTTTTGTATTTAAACTTATTTTTATGTGAAGCACGCGCAACTACGACACCTTAAAAGCGTGAGAAGAACTGAATGCTCCCTCGGGATCGAACACTGTACCCGCGTCCGGTTAAGTGTGACCGAGACAGTGGCTGAAATGAAGTAAGCCTGGACCCCGTAGTTGGTGTGGCGTTTGCTGTGTTATTAGGTGGTTTGGTATTTAACTGATTTGTAAATGGAAATGATAATCTTATTTTATTACATTGAGTAATTACTAAATAATTTTTCTCCCGGCTAAAGATTTGATCAAGTTGCTAAAGGACTCCAAGTTAACGTCGTGTTAAAGTGTTGTCTGTAAGTTGTGTAAGTGTCACTAAATCACAGTTCATGCAACAGGTTCCATACAACTGTTGATTAAGATGGAAGCAGTTATCTTCAGCAAAATGATCATTAAAACCATCGAATATCAGCCGCGCACAACACTGACGTATGTTACCTGAAAAAATATTCTTCGAAACTCGTGGGTAATTAATTTCGGTTCCATACATCAGCTAGAAAAGTTTCTTATAAGGATCGTGCTATGAGCACTGTTTTTAAAGAACCAATATGATTCGAATCATTTTCATTAAAATGAGTTCGGGACCACCGGTGCACATTTATTTTTACACATTTGTATTACCTTCAGCATTTATTCAGCATAATTGCGTAATTTAAATTTGAATTTGCCGCTGAGATAATTGTTAAGATGGCGGCAGACAATTGATAGAGACTTTCTATTGTTAGAGCAAATAACTAAATATTTAAAATGCTCATTAAACGCTATAAAATCTACTTTCGTATTGTGCACTATTTAGACTTCATCAAGCAAACATTTGATTTGTTTCTAAGGAAAACACAGACAAAAACGCGATACAAATCGCTATCATCAATGGCTGCGCTCCTTGCAGCGGAAAGAAATAATTAACACTCATAATGCTTACTGAGAGAGGAATTAAAGTTACAAATAATTGTTCACTCATGTGAATGAACAACTCTATTCTCAAGTAATAATTAACAAATGATTACAATTTCTTAACAGACCTCAGTTCGATATGCGTCCGCAACCTACAAAAGCCATCTAACAAAAGGTAAAAACAAAGAAAGACAAACGCAGATCATAAAAGGAATTTACAATTATCATTATCTTTGTAACTCTTCAGGCTTTCCCGGCGATCTAATGACATCTTGGGTTGTCGGGTGTTCTGCCGGATATCAGCGTCGTACTTGCACGATATTTCGGTCACGTAGCTGGTAACCTTCATCAGGTGCGACCTGAGACTGCTCCTCGAGTGGACCTGGTCCAGTATTTATGCCTATGGCCTTCCCCCTCCACCAACGGCTGCAGGCGCTTCCTCTGTGGTCCGCGCCCATTCCCTGCGACCTGCTGGAGCGTTGCTGCTCCGTTTTCCGTCCGCTGCGGTTCTAGGTGTTCCCTCTGCGGTCCGCGCCCACCAACCGCAGAGGGAACACCTAGAACCGCAGCGGACGGAAAACGGAGCAGCAACGCTCCAGCAGGTCGCAGGGAATGGGCGCGGACCACAGAGGAAGCGCCTGCAGCCGTTGGTGGAGGGGGAAGGCCATAGGCATAAATACTGGACCAGGTCCACTCGAGGAGCAGTCTCAGGTCGCACCTGATGAAGGTTACGAGCTACGTGACCGAAATATCGTGCAAGTACGACGCTGATATCCGGCAGAACACCCGACAACCCACGATGTCATCATTATCTTTGTATGATACACATCAATATGTCCAATTACATCATAGAATATTATAGAAATAATTAATATTTATTTCACTGTTTTTTCATATGTCGGATAGGTAATGTTTATAACTGTTAGAGGCATAATTTCCTCTCGTCGCACTGTAACTAAAATTTATCTCGTGGATGTTACATTGGTTTCACCAACCTCAAGGTTCTGTTGCCCAATACGATCCACCAGTCCTCTCACTGACGCTTTGCCTCACCAACGAGCCTACTGCCAGTAATAAGAGTGCAAGTTGTCCAACAGATGTGGTCCTATAAGCCTCGAAATTGTTCTCTCTTGCTACCCAGTAGAATAACATGAACCAGCTTAGCCTCTCATCTACATCTACATGCATACTCTGCAAACCACTATACAGTGCATGACAGAGGGTACCTTACTCGTCTGCAAGTCATTCCTTTTCCTGTTCCACTCGCAAATGGAGCGAAGGAGAAATGTCTCTCTATACGCTTCCGTAAGAGCCAAGTTTTCTCTTGTGTTGTCTTCACGGATCTCACGCGAGATGTATATTAGTAGAAGCAGAATTATCCTGCAGTCTGTCGCAATTGTCGACTGTCTAAACTTTCTCAGTACTCTTACGAAAACTATGACTTCTTCCCTCTAGGTATTCGTATTTGCGTTCGCGGAGCATACCTCTCCGTAATACTTGCGTGTTAATCGAACGAACCGGTAGTAAATTGCTTCGACGTCGTCCTTTAACTCGCCCTGGTACTGATCCCGAACAATAGAGCACACTCAAGAACGGGTCGCACAAGTGTTCTGTATGTGGTCTCTCTTGATCTACGCTTTCCTGAAAGTCTCCAAACGAAACGGAAGTTTTCCCCACAAGCGAGCCTATGAGCTCGTTCCATTTCACGTCGCTTTGCAACGTTATGCGTAGATGTTTAAGGGACATGTTTGTGACATGCAGAACACCACTAATGCTGTATTCGAACGTGGCAGAATTGTTTGTACTACTCATCCGCATAAATTTATGTTTTTCCACATTTAGAGCAAGATTTCTTTTACGACTTCAAAGATGTTCTGTCCAAGTGATCGTGTAGGCTCCTACAGTTACTGAAGGACGATGCTTTCCCTTACACTACAGCGTCATTTGCAGGTAGTCGGAGATTGGCTCTGAGCACTATGGGACTTAACATCTGAGATCATCAGTCCCCTAGAACTTAGAACTACTTAAACCTAACTAACCTAAGGACATCACACACATCCATGCCCGAGGCAGTATTCGAACCTGCGACCGTAGCGGTCGCGCGGTTCCAGACTGTAGCGCCTAGAACCACTCGAGTCGGAGATTGCTTCTCGCCCTATCAGTTAGATCATTTATTAGACAGAAAATAACAGCGGTCCTGTAACACCTCCCTGGGACACCCCTCACGCTGCATTTGTGTCTGATGAACACTCGCCGTCCAGGATATCGTACTGGGTTTTATTTTATTTATTTATTTATTTATTTAACCTGATCAGATTAGGGCCATCAGGCCCTCTCTTACATCGGACCAGTGTTCCACACATGCAGCATTTCACACATCAGTTACATCATGACCATAGTTTAAATGAGAAAATTAGCTTCCTCTAGTGACAATATGAATAAAGAGTAGTGACTAAGACCTAATAAAGCAAATGCGGCAGTATTTTTACAACAGGTGCTATACATACAGATTATGATGAAAGCAATAATAATAACAGTAAAGAAATCAAATAATAATGATAAACACGACTAAGACCTAATAAAGTAAATGCTGGCAGTATTTTTACAACAGGTGCTATACATACAGATTATGATGAAAGCAATAATAATAACAGTAAAAAAAATCAAATAATAATGACAAACATGATAAAGATTGTCAATAGTAATGAAGGTTTGTGCAGATGTACATTAATATCTTGGTGTGTAAAGTAGATGTTTACTAGTATAGCGAGTTTTGGGGGAGGGAGATTTAAGGAGGGGGAAAGAGGGAAGTAATGAGGCGAAGTGCATTCATGTACAGAGGAAGGCATTACTGTTGCTTAAGTAGATACGTCATTAACTGTTTTTTTTAAGCCGGACATGTTTTTAAGTTCTCTAACATTACGAGGGAGGTTATTCCAGAGTCGGGTTCCCGCTACTGTAAAGGACTTGGAGAAGGTGACTGAGCGATGCAGTGGAACGGAGAGGATTATACAGGGTGATTCAAAAAGAATACCACAACTTTAAAAATGTGTATTTAATGAAAGAAACATAATATAACCTTCTGTTATACATCATTACAAAGAGTATTTAAAAAGGTTTTTTTTTCGCTCAAAAACAAGTTCAGAGATGTTCAATATGGCCCCCTCCAGACACTCGAGCAATATCAACCCGATACTCCAACTCGTTCCACACTCTCTGTAGCATATCAGGCGTAACAGTTTGGATAGCTGCTGTTATTTCTCGTTTCAAATCATCAATGATGGCTGGGAGAGGTGGCCGAAACACCATATCCTTAACATACCCCCATAAGAAAAAATCGCAGGGGGTAAGATCAGGGCTTCTTGGAGGCCAGTGATCAAGTGCTTTGTCACGGGCTGCCTCGCGGCCGATCCATCACCTCGGGTAGTTGACGTTCAGGTTTCATAACTAACCTTTTTCGTAGGACTCTCCATACAGTTAATTGTGGAATTTGCAGCTCTCTGCTAGCTCTGCAAGTCGATTTTCCTGGGCTGCGAACAAATGCTTGCTGGATGCGTGCTACATTTTCATCACTCGTTCTCGGCCGTCCAGAACTGTTCCCTTTGCACAAACATCCATTCTCTGTAAACTGTTTATACCAACGTTTAATACACCACCTATGAGGAGGTTTAACACCATACTTCGTTCGAAATGCACACTGAACAACTGTCGTCGATTCACTTCTGCCGTACTCAATAATACAAAAAGCTTTCTGTTGAGCGGTCGCCATCTTAGCACAACTGACGCTGACGCCTAGTCAGCAGCGCCTCAAGCGAACAAATGTACAACTAAATTAAACTTTATAGCTCCCTCAATTCGCCGACAGATAGTGCTTAGCTCTGCCTTTTGTCGTTGCAGAGTTTTAAATTCCTAAAGTTGTGGTATTCTTTTTGAATCACCCTGTATTATAATGGGAACGTGTGTTTCTGTCATGTAGTTCAGACATGAGCGTTAAGGACGAGGAGGGATATGAGGGACAGTGTACATTTATAAGGTAGTAGATGAGAAAGGGTGTATGGAAAACTCTGCGTTTGTCTGCACGCAGCCAGGACAGTTTTGCATATGCCTTAAAAATGTTGGGATCAGTCACATATTTGAGAGCCTGTTCCGTATGCTCGGCTCTCCGTTAAAGTTTTGCAATGTGGCACTGTCTCAAACGCTTTCCGAAAATCTATCAGTAGGCGTATGGGGTCTGCCTGTTGCTGTTCATACACGGCTAGCAGGATATCTTGTGCTTTTTGAAAGGGGAAGAAGTCTTGGTGGCATACACAGATGCTCTGCTGGTTACATATACACTACTGATGGGATGGCACTCACTGGGAGTGATGGGAGGCAGGAGAATGGTGAATACAAGCGCTGTTGCGGCCAGAAGACGGCGCGCTGGAATGGAATGTTCGGTAACGCGCAGGAGCACGCCACTTGCGGCGTTCCCCCCCTTTGTCCCGGCCGGGATTACACCGCCTGCAGCGGGCATATCGCCCCAGTCGCGGGCGTACACGTCGCAGACGCGAAGCGTTTTATGGCCGCCGTTTCGCCGCGGAGTGGAGCGCACTTGGGGCTCGCTCGAGGGCGGGACGACTGCTCCTGCGACACCACCGCCGGGGCGCGCGCGGTACTCCGCGTCGCGCAAGAGCGGGGTGGAGGGGGTCGAAAAATCAGTGGGTAATTTAGTGCGGGGGCGCCGCGGGAACAATGCCGGCAGCGGCGCCCCATCTTGCCGCTGTCACTCCCCAGCCGGCGCGGCCCTTATCGGCATCATCTAATTAAACGGCGCGTGACATTTGCATATTATGCATTACCCCCGAGGGCAGTTGCTGCCCCGCCCACCTGCAGCTGCCGCCTCCTCCTCTGCCGCCGCGGTAATTATTCTCCACAGTTCCGGCAGTGACGCTCACGGGCGTTCTCCTTTTTCCTTTCCCCCTTTTTTTATTTCCCACTGTGGGCGTGCGTTCACCGGAGCAATTTATTGTTCTTGTACCGGCGCCAGTCCGTCAGTGTTAGGGTGCAGAAAGCCGCATACTGGCAGTGGGCTGAGAGCTTGCCTGATTACTACGGCTCCCGCTAACAGTATTCGCCCCGCGGTTGCGGACAAGCTATAACGGGTGCCGTACGTAACGGCGGCGTCTGAGGCAGACCTGCCGAGCGCCCCCGAGGGACACGTTCACTTCGACTCGACTGGTTCGAGTGTAACGTGGACTCAGCCGTGGATCCAAAGGAGGGTCGTGGGAGTCATGAATCTCCGAAAACTACGGTATATTGATAATTTTTACTTGTGGACTGTCTGACAGCAACTGAATAAAACACAGTTTTACAGCCATACGCGTTTCGCCCTTATTTTCTGCCTGGCATCATCAGTGGTAGGTTGCGTGGAAATTTCTTACAGCCGGCCGCGGTGGCCGTGCGGTTCTAGGCGCTGCAGTCCGGAACCGCGGGACTGCTACGGTCGCAGGTTCGAATCCTGCTTCGGGCATAGATGTGTGTGATGTCCTTGGGTTGGTTGGGTTTGAGTAGTTCTAAGTTCTAGGGGACTGATGACCTAAGATGTTAAGTCCCATAGTGCTCAGAACCATTTGAACCATTTTGAATTTCTTACATATTACGCTCCTGTTGCATTTTTGGTGTCCTTCTTCTTCTTATGAATGCCAATTTGCAGTTTTTCCCCCACAAAACATTGGATTGAAACAAGCGTTCAGTTCATAGTGCTGTGGAACGTGGAAAAAAACAGTTGTGTTCTTCCCCTAATTTTTTTGAGCAGTGTTGTAGCGTCAAAATGCAGAATACGGAAATTGAGAAGAAATTCTAAAAAGTTTGACGATGGATGATTTTCAGTTGCTCTGTTACGGAATAGCCCACGTCGATTAGTTTGCGGCCTTACTGGCTACGGGAAACATTGCTGCCAGGAAACATATGTATCCACTGGCCCACCATACCTGCTGCCCACAATAAATCCTAAACGACCACACAGGTAAACTCATGGACGTGACGGAAGAAACTGAAATTTACATTCATCTGTAAGACCAATCAGACAGAGTTGTAAATGAACAAAATGACCTGCGAAATGGAGAATTCCTTAGCAACTTTTACCTAATTTTATGACGAAGCAATATAGAACGATAGAACGCATACTTGTCGCTATACTCATTCACAAATATGACCGTAACGCGAACGATGGTGCAACTACAAGACAAGTCATATAAGACTTTATTCGACTTTCATTGGTTTTATTACTACTTCATTGCACTGCTGTGATCTACTTTACATATAAGATCTTTGTAACCACTTTTCTAAAGTGACATGGTCCCTTAAGGCGCCCCACCTAAATGGAAAAATAAAAAAAAAACTGACTTTAGATGCTCACGTAGCTATAGTCTGCGGAACTGCTGTTATTCCGTGGTCGGATGAATTCCTTCTCGGAGCCCAACATTTCGTCCCCGTCTGCGCAGGTCAGCTTCAAGTGGGTGTACATCGCGCCTTCGAAGAAGCTCCAACCTCCCTTGAATAGGCCCTCCATAGGACGGAATGAAACGTTGGGTTTCGACAATAAATTCGTCCGAACACGACAGAACTGTGTTCACACTGTTAGTGCTATGTGAAGTACTGATAACTGTCAGTGAACACTTCGATTTTATACCAAATTACGAAGTAATGAAAGTATGTTGCTGTTATAGTTCTTAAATTATTGCATAATACAAGTAGTTCTACAAAGGTACAAGTGTACGTAGTACAAGATACAAGTACTATAAGTAGTTCTAGCAAATGCTAATCTAATGATAAACCGGGTGTATGAAAAAGAATCATCCGATTTGGGACGTCAATATTTCTGAAAGTAATAAACATGTACAATGAATTATGTTTTTTGATGAACGGTATACTCAAAGTCTTTTATCATTTATTTTCGTAGGTGATTAGTATGCCCCCCTTGAGATGCACGGCATATGTCAATGCAGTATTCAAATTGTTCCCATACTGCAGCATCCATGTCTTGAGTTACAACTTCCACAGCTGCTGTTATGCGAATGTCTCATTAATTCATTGCTATTGGTAACGGAGCCACATTAGCAGAGTCTTTTATAAGCCCCCGCAAGAAATAACCACATACAATCAGGTCCGGTGACTTTGGAGGCCAGTAAAGTAAGGCCGAATCATTCGATCCAGTGCGACCGATCCATCATTAAGTAATTCTTTGATTTAAAAATTCCCGCACTTCCAGATGCGATAGTGGCGGTGGCCCATCTTCTTGGTAAATGAAATAGTTCGAGTTAGTTTCCACCTGTGGGAAAAGAAATTTCTCAAGCATATCGAGAGACGTGCTTCCTTTAACAGTGTTCTCGGCAAAGAAAAATGTACCATACACATTTTCCTGTAAAACTGCACAAAACACATTAAATTTTGGAGAATGCCTCTCACGTTGTACAACTTCATGTGGTTGTTCCGTACCCCATATACTCAAATCATGACGGTTCACCTTTCCGTTTAAATGGAATGTTGCCTCGTCACTAAACACTAAGCGTGGAAGAAAACTGACATCCTCCATCTTGCCAAAAACGAAATTACAGAACTCCACTCGTTGTTGTTTGTCACCTTCAAGAAGAGCTTGCAGTAGCTGAATTTTGTATGGTTTCATGTGTAAACGTCTATGCAACACACGCCAGAAGGGCATCGGAGGCATGCTGAGCTGTCGAGATGCACGGCGAACAGATTTATCGGACTTTGCCTTTACACAAACAACCCGTTCCTCGGAACTGTTCATGCCATCATTTAATGCTTTGTGCTGTAGGAGGATCCACACCGTGCCCAGTACGAAAGTCATGCTGAACAGTTATTACTGGCCCGCCCTGCGCCAAACGTAGAACACAAAACGCTTTCTGTTGTCCTGACACCATTTGTACTGGAACTGAAGTGGGCGCACACTGCTGCTACCTAGCGGGAACCGTGTAAAACTCGAGAGTTTGCTCTTTCCAGTAGTGCGTTGTTCACGCACTTTCTCGAATAACATAACAGTTACCATATTTTTAATTGGATAATTTTTATACACCCTGTATTTTTTTGAACTGCAGTTTCTTGGAACTTATTCTACAGTGATGTTCTAAGCACTGATATCAACAAATTATGATTGTTATATTAAAATATTTTATATATTTATTGTTGTTGTGGTGGTGGTGGTCTTCAGTCCAGAGACTGGTTTGATGCAGCTCTCCATGCTACTCTGTCCTGTGCAAGGTCCTTCATCTCCCAGTACCTACTGCAACTTACATCTTCCTGAATCTGTTTAGTGTATTCATTTCTTGGTCTCCCTCTACGATTTTTACCCTCCACGCTGCCCTCCAATATTAAACTGGTGATCCCTTGACGCCTCGGAATATGCCCTACCAACCGATCCCTTCTTCTAATCAAGTTGTGCCACAAATTTCTCTTCTCTCTAATTCTGTTCAACACCTTCTCATTAGTTATGTGATCTACCCATTTAATCTTCAACATTGTTCTGTAGCACCACATTTCGAAAGCTTCTATTCTCTTCTTGTTTAAACTATTTATCGTCCACATTTCACTTCCATACTCTACACAAATACTTTCAGAAACGACTTCCTGAAACTTAAATCTATACTCGATGTTAACAAACTTCTCTTTTTCAGAAACGCTTTCCTTGCCATTGTCAGTCTGCATTTTATATCCTCTCTACTTCGACCATCATCAGTTATTTTGCTCTCCAAATAGCAAAACTCATTTACTACTTTAAGCGTCTCATTTCCTAATCTAATTCCCGCAGCATCACCCGATTTAATTCGACTACATTCCATTATCCTCGTTTTGCTTTTGTTGATGTTCATCTTATATCCTTCTTTCAAGACACTGTCCATTCCGTTCAACTAGTCTTCCAAGTCCTTTTCTGTCTCTGACAGAATTACAGTGTCATCGGCGAACCTTAAAATTTTTATTTTTTCTCCATGGGTTTTAATTCCTACTCCGAATTTTTCTTTTGTTTCCTTCACTGCTTGCTCAATACACAGATTGAATAACATCGGGAAGAGGCTACAACCCTGTCTCACTCCCTTCACAACCACTGCTTCCCTTTCATGCCCCTCGAGTCTTATAACTGCAATCTGGTTTCTGTACAAATTGTAAACAGCCTTTCGCTCTCTGTATTTTACACCTGTCACCTTCAGAATTTGAAAGGGAGTATTCCAGTCAACATTGTCAAAACGGTAAGTTATTTTTTTGTGGGGGAAGGGGGGGAGGGGGGTTGGTCGGGAGACGGACGCTACATTAGCATACTGAGAATAATCCACACCTCCCCCTCTTCTTTATCGAATCTTGTATCCGTGCTTGCATGGGCCGCGCCACATTGGGTGCCTAGAACAGCGACAGCTTCTCTGTCCTCCAGACAGTTAAAACATCATAGTTCGGTTTAAAAGGCTAAGAGAAACCTTGTTTGCTGTCTAAATTATAGGAATTCCGGTCCACCTGTTAAGCAAAGAACTACTACTTTTAATACCACAAACACGTTTCGGCACATTTTTACCATCATTAGTAAATTCTTTCGTTCCCGTTTTATTCTCTAGAATGTTAGGTTCTGTCTGTATGTTGGTGAAACTCTCAACTTCACATAAAAACACGACATGGAAGATATCATTAAAAAGGTACCCAAAATAATGAGAGAAATTTTCGGCATAAATACACTCCTGGAAATGGAAAAAAGAACACATTGACACCGGTGTGTTTGCCGTGGCATACGGAGCTCCATCGCAGTCTTTAACACTGGTAGCATGCCGCGACAGCGTGGACGTGAACCGTATGTGCAGTTGACGGACTTTGAGCGAGGGCGTATAGTGGGCATGCGGGAGGCCGGGTGGACGTACCGCCGAATTGCTCAACACGTGGGGCGTGAGGTCTCCACAGTACATCGATGTTGTCACCAGTGGTCGGCGGAAGATGCACGTGCCCGTCGACCTGGGGCCGGACCGCAGCGACGCACGGATGCACGCCAAGACCGTAGGATCCTACGCAGTGCCGTAGGGGACCGCACCGCCACTTCCCAGCAAATTAGGGACACTGTTGCTCCTGGGGTATCGGCGAGGACCATTCGCAACCGTCTCCATGAAGCTGGGCTACGGTCCCGCACACCGTTAGGCCGTCTTCCGCTCACGCCCCAACATCGTGCAGCCCGCCTCCAGTGGTGTCGCGACAGGCGTGAATGGAGGGACGAATGGAGACGTGTCGTCTTCAGCGATGAGAGTCGCTTCTGCCTTGGTGCCAATGATGGTCGTATGCGTGTTTGGCGCCGTGCGGGTGAGCGCCACAATCAGGACTGCATACGACCAAGGCACACAGGGCCAACACCCGGCATCATGGTGTGGGGAGCGATCTCCTACACTGGCCGTACACCACTGGTGATCGTCGAGGGGACACTGAATAGTGCACGGTACATCCAAACCGTCATCGAACCCATCGTTCTACCATTCCTAGACCGGCAAGGGAACTTGCTGTTCCAACAGGACAATGCACGTCCGCATGTATCCCGTGCCACCCAACGTGCTCTAGAAGGTGTAAGTCAACTACCCTGGCCAGCAAGATCTCCGGATCTGTCCCCCATTGAGCATGTTTGGGACTGGATGAAGCGTCGTCTCACGCGGTCTGCACGTCCAGCACGAACGCTGGTCCAACTGAGGAGCCAGGTGGAAATGGCATGGCAAGCCGTTCCACAGGACTACATCCAGCATCTCTACGATCGTCTCCATGGGAGAATAGCAGCCTGCATTGCTGCGAAAGGTGGAAATACACTGTACTAGTGCCGACATTGTGCATGCTCTGTTGCCTGTGTCTATGTGCCTGTGGTTCTGTCAGTGTGATCATGTGATGTATCTGACCCCAGGAATGTGTCAATAAAGTTTCCCCTTCCTGGGACAATGAATTCACGGTGTTCTTATTTCAATTTCCAGGAGTGTAGAACGGAAGATGGCTACTAACAAAAATCCCGAAAAGTGCACTGTTGAGCAGACGACCTTGAGTTCCTATTAGCAATGAGTAGAAAAACGCATAAAAAGTCCCGCCAGCACCACCACCCTCGAACTTCGATTACTTGGTCTGAAACTTCTAGCAATATCATCTGCTAAATGCTGCAATGATAAATGCCTGGTTATTCGGCAAGAAAGAAGCGCTGACATTTCCACAATCAGGATGTCACAGCAGCTCCTTATTGTTCCACTGAAAGGAAAACGTCTTGCAATTCCTATTGGGCAATCTGTTTGCGCTAAGCAGAGTACTGGATCGTCGAATGAAATATATTTGTTAATTTCACAGATCGGCAGAGTCATTTCCGATAACGTAAATGGTAAAACGAACGGTGTCAGTTTAAGTGTCGTGGCAGTTTTAGAGGACTTTTTTGAGACCGTTCCACCTTTCGGCGCCTTGAAATTTGCCACAGGAAAGCATGTATAATAACGCTACTACCACTTTAATTTACTCTCGCTCGACTCGATTTTAATTTCCAGTAGATACATCATTTGATCTGTATTTGAAACATTTCAGCTGCAATTTTCTGCAAAAATTGTTTTCGTATTACCACTTTAATTTTTATCGCGAAATGTAGTGGCTCGTCGAACATATTAATCGCAACGTTTTAACGAATGTTGCGTGTTTGGAATGAGCGTGACGTGCATTCCCTTTAATGCAAAAATAGTACAAAATATGATACACCCGCTTCGACAGGCTATCCTTTTTTAGTTGAAAGAGGTCACAGCTATGTAATGTTTATGAGTACTCTAATGCACAGCCAGCTGTAGGCAGTGCAGTTTACTGTAAATTTGGCATCCGTGACATGGAAATTTAAGTATACACTTTCCAACCCTCTACCTCTTACGCTAAACTTGCTTATGACTGAGAATACTTTTAAACCTCAATATTTTCAATTACGCAACACATTTTACCTATGATTTCCGCACCAGAATCTGATTCCCCGTTTATACATCTTCTTGATGCCGAAAAACGTAGCTCTTCTCCAGTAGCAACTCTAAGCACTGACAGTCAACACCGTAGTATGTGCTTCGTCATGCCGTTTTCTTTTCATCTAACTCCAGTGCAATTTAAATATTTTATAAGCGAAATATTTTAACAGATTAGATTTGAAGTGACTTATTTGAAACTCATTCTTGTAATTGGTCTCTTTCATTATACAACATTTTTCCTTTATTTTAAACACTCGTTTTTGGTGCCTGTTGGGTTATGTGGCTCGAAAGGTCAAAGTCCTACAGCAGTGAGTCCTGCTCTCACGAGTTGGGACTGTAAGATATACGAGGGCTGTCCAGAAAGTAAATTACGATCGGTCGCGAAATGGAAACGACTATGCAAATCCGATAAAGCTTTGCAAAGATGTGTTGGGCAGTGTCTCTAGTATGACTGTACGTAGAATTATGTCGCTCTTTTCATTCCTGAGCTCTTAGTGAGCGCGTAAAGATGTTATAGGAAATAGTGTCTCCCGCCAAGTACGAGGGCCTGGTGAGAATTTTCCCCTGAAGCTATGCAACCAACATTACATAACTGTCGTGCGGTTTCTTCTTCAAGACAATTCTCAGCCTCATTCTGCAGGGGCAATTAAGATGTTCCTGCATCGTTTCAACTGGAAATGTTTGGTTACCCACAATACAGCCCGTAATTGTCTCCCACTGAGTTTCATCTCTGCTCAAACGAACCGCTGGCTATGAAGACAACATTTTGGCACAGACAAAGAGCTTTAGGCCAGCGTAGAGAATTGGCGGAAAGCACTGGCGGCTGCCTTCTATGATGAGGGTATTGGAAAGTTGGTACAACGCTACGACGGATGTCTGAGTCAGAACGGCGACTACGTAGAGAAGTAGCTGAAAGGTGTAGCTAACTGTTACAAATGAAACATTTCTGATTTTCACTGTGATTTTCATTTCGCGATCAATCGTAACTTACTTTCTGGACAGCCCTCGTAAAAGCGAAAAACCTTTTTGTTCTTATTTTCGTTTTTGTGCTACTGCTCCCTCATCCACCCGTCTTTCTTTTCGCTTAAGGACTTCGCAGTTATTGTCTTGGCAAATGTTAGCAGATATCACGAGATGCATTACCCCTCTCATGAACCTCTAATTATCAAAGATTATTTCTGAAACATGCATTTGGAGTGATTGCATTAAGTATTAACGTGAACGTTGTTCTCTAAATACGTTTCTGTAGGCGTTTTAAAAAAATTTTATTTGTTTCAGTATCCATCAGTTGTTTCTACAGACTGTTACAATAATGCTAAACAGAAAGGAGTGAATGTGTCATTCTAGTGAGAATGGTAACCTCGATGAGAAACATGCCTGATATATGTACATACTTTAATAGTTAAACCAGTTTAGATAAAATTTGGATGTTCGAATATTCTGTATTCCAAGGCGGAATAATTTCCCATAATGTCTTTCAGATGGATGGAAACAATTGATTTAATGCAGTAGTCGGCAACAGTCCTCAACTGATTTACAAAAATTTATTTGAGGACAATAGCGTACACAAGTTACTTCAACAATGTACACCCCACCTTTATCCATAATTCTCACCAATACTGTGGTCTTGTTTAGAGTTGAAAAAACCGTCAGGCCTAATTTCAGAACCATTTTCTCTGCCGTAAGGCCTCGAAAACTGGTGAACAGAGAGCAGAAAAGGTGGATCTTTGACGGTACAGGATCCGGAGAATATGAGGGGATAAATCCCAATGAAGTTGTTAGATAACTGCTTTCGTCATCTTAGTAACAGCCTTGTGATAAAGTTTCCTGCGTTTCTATTTTTTTTTTTTTTTTTTTTGGAAATTTTCTGATTTCTGTAGCAAGGCAATGTATACTCATTACAACGTCAGATGCATACATTTTAGACGTGCAGGAATTATCATAAGAAACTTTCTGCATCTCAAAATACGTAGGCTAATATATATTACCTTCAGACTGTAACCTCATTCAAAATTTCCCTTTAGTTTGCTGAGTGTAATATTAAATAATTCTTATGGCGGAGACATGTGGGAAATTCTTGACACGGTGGAGAACTAGCTGAAAGCATTTTAAAATAAGCGCTGTTTGGTCGTCGGAATCGGGTTTGATTCAATGTACCAAGGAGATTTTCTTTAGTAATCCCTTCACGTACACGTGCTTAAATTTTGTAAATTGGTGTTCTATTATACTATTTCTGGCACATGATACATTTGTTTTATATACCTCTGCACAGAGTTTTTAACTCAAGTTATTTTATTATTTGTTATCGATTGAATTTTAATGTTCTCGCCTTAACACATGTAAAATTTTTTAGCGTAATTATTCTCTTTATAATGGGAACAAAAGTGGTCGCAAATATAAGATTGAATATCACCTACGTTCCAAATGCTACATTCCAGGAAATTAGGATTTTAAAATCTTCTAGGAGTTCAGTATTTAAAACTTTGCAACTTAAAGCATGAGTGTTTGTTTCACCTTTGCGAATGACCATACGTTATGTGCAGCTGTTGTAAATTTAATTGTTAGTTAAGCATGGAACAACTATTTTTGTTGCTGCAGCGTAATATTTATTTACTTTCGCGACACCTTTCGTCATTGTATTACAAACACTTTCAGTTAATTTTTAGTGACTTATCTGTCCTGCCGAAAGCTGCATTTCCTCTCGTTTGATCGTAAGTGTCGTGCCGAAACCTCTAACCTATTACCGGATGAGAGGAAACGCATATTTTAGCAGGACACACAAGTCACTAAAATGTCCAGCAAAGATGCCTGTAGTTTAAAACACGAAACCTGTCTGGCAGATAAATTAATATTATGTTTCAGCGAGAAAAGGGGTTTTGAAAATGTAAAACACGTATTTTTATGTTGATGCGGAAAGTGACCTCACCAACGAACATTTTGTGCAGCATCGATGTAATGGGCTTGGCCGTTTATAACAAGACATTAGAAATACAAAAGAGAAAGTTAAAGCACAAATATCAGTCTGTCTTTAGTTATTTATTTATAAGATTTCTTGCGCTTGCTAGCAGTACCAAAAGAAATAAGTAAGAAGATAGTAAGAAACTCAAAGAGTCAAGAAATAGGCTGGTGCAAGTTGTTTGGGTTTCCTATGTCATTTTAGAATCTCGTGTTGAGCATCTTTGTTACAATCGCCTGAAACAGGCAGATTTTTCATCACGCAAACAAATAAGCTTAAAAATTCATGCTGTCTGCCAAATCGGGCTTGGCTGACTGTGATGTGTCTCCCAGAAATCTCCGATGTACACTGGGGCAACCAGATTGTTTTGCCTTTTCTTTAGTTTTGTTAATTTATCAATTGTAAGGCAGTACAGGCCTCCAGATCAGAAGCAGACGAGGAAGGCAAATTCTATTACCGCGTAGCGACGTATAATTCCCAGTTATCAGATTCCCTATATAAACGCCCTTCCGAGGAGGGTAGAGAAGAGAGAGAGAGAGAGAGAGAGAGAGAGAGAGAGAGAGAGAGAGAGGGCGGGATGGAGCGCCAGAATTGCCGGCATGCATCCATTATAGGGATTTGACGGCGCTGAGTGCCTGTTCTTTATGCAACACACAGCTCCGGCAAGCGGTGCGGGATGCAGGCATCACCGGCGCTCACCATCTCCGCTGCGTTAATAAATAAAGCGGCAGGGCGGCTAGCGGAGACCAACCATCCAGCCGGAAATTACGCGCCCCCTGCCTTAATAAGAAGGCCACCGCATGACCGGCGTCGAGTTTTGAGCGGGGCTTTTACGGCGGAGGGGGCGCTTCCCCGCGGATGATGCAGTGAGGGGGAAGACGGGACTTATGATGTATAAAGTGTGTGGGGGAAGTGTAATGATCCGTTACCCGGTAAGCACTGCCCGTTCCGTGATGCTCTTTATCCGGCTGTGGTCGCTGTTGGTGCTTGACGTGGTTGACGTGGCCGCAGTGAACCCGTGTATAGCCTATTTCCCATGCAGAATGTTTAAAAAAAGGTTATGGATTACACTTGATGAAGCCTTTTCTCCTCCACTTAAGCGTTTTATCCGATCGAAGTTCAGTTAAGTGGTGAGATTCTGTACATTGTGTGTGTCAAGGAAAATCGCCATGTTGTACTCTTCTTTCTGAAAACTGTTTTGATGTATTTCTTCACGCTAATCTATCCTGTGCGTCTCTGTGTAGTTACTGCAACCTACATCCGTTTGAACCTGCTCACGGGAGGTTGCCTTTCTCAACATTTTTTACTTCCCTTCCCCTTCCTCCTACACACACATACACACACTTCCCTTTCCGTCCATCTTCAAATAGGCAATTCCTTAATGTCCCGGAAAGTGTCTTATCAGCCGACTCTTTTAGTCAGGTTATGCCCTAAATTTGTTTTCTTTCCAGTTCGAATCAGTACCTCCTCATTAGTTATTCGATCTACCCATATAATCCTCAGCATCTTCATGGAGCTTCGTATTTCAGATCTTCTACTCTCTTCTCGTTTGAACTGTGTATCGTTCAAATTTCACGTACGTAAAAGGCTACAATGCAGAAAAGTACCTTCAGAAAATACCTTCGAACAGGCAAATTTATATTCAGTGTCACAACATATCTTTTTTTGGATTTTTTCCTGCTGTTGCTAGTTTGCCTGTTATAAATTACTTACTTCGGGCATTATCTATTATTTCGCTAACCAAATATCAAAAGTCGTTTCTGATTTTAGTGCCTGATTTAATACGTTTACATACTATTACTTTTGTTTCATATTCTTCTTATAACCTAGTTTCAAGATACATTCCATCCCGTTAAACTGCTCTTCCAGGTAATTTTCAGTCTCTAACCGAATACAATGTCGTCGGCAAACATCAGACTTTTTATTTCTTCTCCTTAAAATCAAATTTCCTTTACAAAGTCCTCCTTACTTTCCTTTAAAGATTATTCAGTGTACTGACTGAATGACACTGGAGACTATAGCGCTCTTCCACTCACTGCTCAATTACTGCTCCCTTTTAATGTCTTTCGACTGTAGTAACTGCAGCTGTTTTCTGTACAAGTTGTAGGTAACGTTACACTCACTACATTTCATCCCTGTTGTTATTGTTGTTGTTGTTGTGGTCTTCAGTCCTGAGACTGGTTTGATGCAGCTCTCCATGCTACTCTATCCTGTGCAAGCTTTTTCATCTCCCAGTACCTACTGCAGCCTACATCCTTCTGAATCTGCTTAGTGTATTCATCTCTTGATCTCCCTCTACGATTTTTACCCTCCATGTTGCCCTCCAGTACTAAATTGGTGATCCCTTGATGCCTCAGAACACGTCCTACCAACCGATCCCTTCTTCTAGTCAAGTTGCGCCACAAATTTCTCTTCTCCCCAATCCTATTCAATACCTCCTCATTAGTTATGTGATCTACCCATCTAATCTTCAGCATTCTTCTGTAGCACCACATTTCAAAAGCTTCTATTCTCTTCTTGTCCAAACTATTTATTGTCCATGTTTCACTTCCATACATGGTTTAAAGAGAATACTCGAGTCGTCATTACCAAGAGCTTTCGCAAAATCTACAAGCATACAGTTGCCTATCTTCAAACAATGTACTAAGGTAAGTCGTAGGATCAGTATTGACACGCGTGTTTCTACAATTTCTCTGCTACCCAAGCTGTTCTTCTACGAGTTTTTCAAGTATTCTGTAAATAATTCATGTCTGTATTTTGCATCCATCACTTATTAAATTACATACATGATAAGATTGTCCATAAGGTTATCAGAGTTTAGCTCTTTGGTAAGTTCTCAGAGTTGTCGACAGTTTTCCATAATTTTCTAAACTGTCCTAAGCGACAGAGCGTTTACCAAGACAGAAGTGGCACGTTTCTTGGACGTTATTATGAAATCACGGTAATAAGAGTTCGGTCACGAGGCAGTGAAAAGCAGACCTGAGTGATAAAGTCGAAGGGAATGTTTGTTGCTGAGGCAAAACTAATCCCTGTGTAAATGCTGTTTTGGTTGACTGAATATCTAAATGCTGAACAGACGCAAAGAGTAACTCTGGACACGTAATTTTGTGATGGCGATCGCAAATGTCCTCGGAGTGCAAGTAACAATTTTTGGCAACTCTGCATCTTCAAATTGTGAAGTTGTAACACAGATAACAGGATAATATTCAGAGATACAGAGAGAGGATGCTACTGAAATTTCTTTCACGTGCAGCTAAGGCAGAACCCGCTATCTAAAGAATTTTCTTGTGTTTTACTTTAAGTGCATGAGAACATCTTTCGACAATCCTTTGGATTGTAAATCTAATACCTATATGGTGAGGTTTCCCCAGATGGTGTAGACTTGTGTAGGTTTCTGTAAAATCGCCACAAACTGTGTTGTACCTATAGACACCAACTCGCTTATATCTGTCTAATAGAGTTCCGTAGTCTTTTTGACTATTATTCCGTAGACAGCTAGACAGAGATGGAAAGTGGTGCACTTTTATCCAGAGGTTTGAGGAGCAGTCGTAAAGCAATGGAGTTCAAATAAAAAGCAGATATCAAAAATTAGACTTGTTTTCTGATTGCTATGGCTTTTTACAGTGTAACTATCTATATCTAAACACAGGGTCCCTATTGTTTGATAGGATAAAGGAACAACAATGACGCAAAGCTACACTGTGCAAAAGAATTACAGCCTCACTTTTTTGAAACCCTATAATTCTCTCCCATTTTGACGCACAAGTTTTAAATTCAGCTCAACGGTGCCTACAACCTTTCTGGCGCTCTACAACATGGACCATGGGCTCTGAAAAGTTTCAGACAACAAGGTGTCGACACATGCGAATAAAAGGCCAGAGCTCAGAAGTTCATTAGAAGTGTGAGGAGGTTTAATGATATGACATTCACATCAAATTCTGCCACAATTCTGCCCAACGTAACAATGAACGTGTCACACAATGGGAAGGTCGTCATAACCCATCTTTCCCACATTTCACCCGTTTGTTTGACACCTATACAGTATTCTTGCGGATGGTGCAGGGAAACATTTGAGACACACTGCAGCTCAACACGAAGAGGTCTCAGAAGGTGGTATAAAGATTTCACGCTGTGTACCAAACCTTGCGGTCACACTTCACTCCAAATGGACGAGATCACATCCAGGGAGGTCATCCGAAGACCATTATCAGTTGCAAAGCGATTTAGAAAAGATTTCTGTATGGTGTGGGAGGTGGCAGGTGACGCTAAATAACGAAAAGTGTGAGGTGATCCACATGAGTTCCAAAAGAAATCCATTGGAATTCGATTACTCGATAAATAGTACAATTCTCAAGGCTGTCAATTCAACTAAGTACCTGGGCGTAAAAATTACGAACAACTTCAGTTGGAGAGACCACATAGATAATATTGTCGGGAAGGCGAGCGAAAGGTTGCGTTTCGTTGGCAGGACACTTCGAAGATGCAGCAAGTCCCCTAAAGAGACAGCTTACACTACACTCGTTCGTCCTCTGTTAGCATATTGCTGCGCGGTGTGGGATCCTTACCAGGTGGGATTGACGGAGGACATCGAAAGGGTGCAAAAAAGGGCAGCTCGTTTTGTATTGTCACGTAATAGGGGAGAGAGTGTGGCAGATATGATACGCGAGTTGGGATGGAAGTCATTAAAGCAAAGACGTTTATCGTCGCGGCGAGATCTATTTACGAAATTTCAGTCACCAACTTTCTCTTCCAAATGCGAAAATATTTTGTTGAGCCCAACCTACATAGGTAGGAATGATCAACAAAATAAAATAAGAGAAATCAGAGCTCGAACAGAAAGGTTTAGGTGTTCGTTTTTTCCGCTCGCTGTTCGGGAGTGGAATGGTAGAGATATAGTATGATTGTGATTCGATGAACCCTCTGCCAAGCACTTAAATATAAATTGAAGAGTAATCATGTAGATGTAGATGTACAGCCTCACGATGGCCTTAGAAAAGGTTTCAATCGTCCAGGAGGTGTCAGTAGTGTCAAACTTTGTCAAGAACGACGCCCTTTGGCATATCGCACTGCGAACTGTCGTTTTCGAGGGCGAAGTGTGGGAAAGTGAACACCTCTACGGAAGGGATGGTTTAAACGACGCCCTTCATGCTACGTTTAGAGGTTTTCTCGGTTCAGTTCTGAGCAGCAGTGTGTCTGAAATGTTTTCTTGTGACACCCAAAAGAAAACCACCTGATTTCAAGCCCAGGCCTCCCGCTTCTGACCTCCATCACAGAGACGTCAAACAAACGGACGAAATGTGGGTAATAGGGTGTATTACGACCTTATCATAGTGTGAGATGTCCACTGTGACGCTGGACAGAAATGGGTTGAACTGAGTGTGAACGTGACGTCAGTAACCCACCTCACACCTCACATTAACGCCTGAGCTGTGTCCTATTTTTCGCATGGGTCGACACCTTATTGTCTGCAGCGTCGTAGAGCTCGAGGATGGCGTTACAGGGTGCTACGCTTTTGCATCATTACAGAGAAAGGTTGTAGGCACCTTTGAGCCAAATTTCAAACTTAGGCGCCGTGTTGATTCATTCTAGCTGTACTGCGGTCAACTGACGGAGACAAACTGACCACAATGCCTCACCATTTTATCACTAAATAATAAGTACCGTGTTACTGATTCATCATTTGTTGTAGACGATGCGTTGAGCTTGTCGTGGTGCTCTCTGGCTCTATGTAAATACTTGTCTCATGATTCACTAGAGTGGCTATTGATCATGATTTATTCTAATTAGAGCGACTGTTGCACCGGAATGAAATTATGTACATATACAGAACGGAAACGAGCAAGAGATAGAGCATAACATGTTCTGTGCACTCATTCAAGAACACAGGTTGTGGTTGCTGTCAGCTTCAGTTGCGATGATGCAGCAGTTGCTGCACTCACCGTGGCGTCCTACCTGCCACAGATCAGCAGTACAAGTGTACGCTTTCGTGCTTTAACCCAGCGCGTTTTTCTCTTGTTGCAGGTACGTAGCAGTGGCGGTGCCGTGCGTGCTGCCCGCTCTTCAGGCGCAGGCCGCTGGCAGCGGTGAGTAACTCCTCGCCGGCAGATAAGCATCTGGTAAACTGCAGCCCGGCGTGTACACACATCCAGACTCGTTTGTCGCGTAGTCGGAAACGCAGCGGGTGCGCTACCGGTTTGCTTCAGCCGGTGACTCTGCCACGACCGCCATAAAGCTTAAGGGGCCACGACTGCGTGCTGCGAAACGGCGTCGTTAAAGCGCTCTTTCCTTTGTCGGGCTAGAAACTGAAGTGTGTGCTTAACATTCCGAGTGGGTTAGTTGGGATTCCCAGTTCGCAAAACACTCTTAAACCGCAAAAACACTCGCGTGACTTGCTTCTTCCTCCACTGCTCAGATCGAAAGTTTTACATTATAATATGATGTGTTGTAGACGAAGTACTCCTTTATTTTATACAAAGTGCTTGTTATTAATGTGTAAAATACCCCGAAAATACAGGGAGCGAAAGGCTATTTACAATTTGTACAGAAACCAGATGGCAGTTATAAGAGTGGAGGGGCATGAAAGGGAAGCAGTGGTTGGGAAAGGAGTGAGACAGGGTTGTATCCTCTCCCCGATGTTATTCAATCTGTATATTGAGCAAGCAGTAAAGGAAACAAAAGAAAAATTCGGAGTAGGTATTAAAATTCATGGAGAAGAAGTAAAAACTTTGAAGTTCGCCGATGACATTATAATTCTGTCAGAGACAGCAAAGGACTTGGAAGAGCAGTTGAACGGAATGGACAGTGTCTTGAAAGGAGGATATAAGATAAACATCAACAAAAGCAAAACGAGGATAATGGAATGTAGTGAAATTAAGTCGGGTGATGCTGAGTGAATTAGATTAGGAAATGAGACACTTGAAGTAGTAAAGGAGTTTTGCTATTTAGGGAGTAAAATAACTGATGATGGTCGAAGTAGAGAGGATATAAAATGTAGACTGGCAATGGCAAGGAAAGCGTTTCTGAAGAAGAGAAATTTGTTAACATCGAGTATAGATTTAAGTGTCAGGAAGTCGTTTCTGAAAGTATTTGTATGGAGTGTAGCCATGTATGGAAGTGAAACATGGACGATAACTAGTTTGGACAAGAAGAGAATAGAAGCTTTCGAAATGTGGTGCTACAGAAGAATGCTGAAGATAAGGTGGGTAGATCACGTAACTAATGCGGAGGTATTGAGTAGGATTGGGGAGAAGAGAAGTTTGTGGCACAACTTGACTAGAAGAAGGGATCGGTTGGTAGGACATGTTTTGAGGCATCAAGGGATCACAAATTTAGCATTGGAGGGCACCGTGGAGGGTAAAAATCGTAGAGGGAGACCAAGAAATGCATACACTAAGCAGATTCAGAAGGATGTAGGTTGCAGTAGGTAATGGGAGATGAAGAAGCTTGCACAGGATAGAGTAGCATGGAGAGCTGCATCAAACCAGTCTCAGGACTGAAGACCACAACAACAACAACAACAAACCCCGAAGCGACCTAGATGACGCTGAAACAAGTAATTTAATATGAGGCACGTGGTGACGCAACTGTCGGGAAATACCCCAAAAGTGGACGATAAATGTTGAACATGTGACGTCACCAGATGGTCTACCTCGCGACACGTGCAGTGGTTGGGCTTGGGCGTAAAAGGAGGATTCAGCGATGCAATATTTCTTCCAGCAAACGGTGCAAATTTCGCATACCTTTTCCAAATGTGATCTGTTGTGCATTTACACCTACATCTACATCTGCATCTACAAAGTTACTCTTCAATTCACACTTCAGTGCCTGACAGAGGGTTCATCGAACCATTTTCATACTACTTCTCTACCATTCCACGCTCGAATGGCGCGTGGGAAAAAGGAACACCTAAATCTTTCCCTTCGAGCTCTGACTTTTCTTATTTTATTATGATGATCATTTCTCCCTACGTAGGTGGGTGTCAAAATATTTTCGGATTCGGAAGAGAAAGTCGGTGATTGAAATTTCGTAAATAGATCTCGCCGCAAAGAAAACCGCCTTTGTTTCAGTGACTGCCACCCCAACTCGCGTATCATATCAGTGACGCTCTCACCCCTATTGCGAGATAACACGAAACGGGCTTCGCCTCTTTGCTCCCTTTCGATGTCCTCCGTCAATCCTACCTGGTAAGGATCCCAAACCGCGCAACAATATTCCACCAGAGGACAGACAAGTGTAATTTAGGCTGTCTCTTTAGTGGGTTTGTCGCATCTTCTAAGGGTTCTGCCAACAAAGCACAGTCTTTGTTTCGCCTTCCCCACAATGTTTCAAATTTAAGTTGCTCGTAATTGTAATTCCAAGGTATTTAGTCTAATTGACAGCCCTTAGATTTGTGCAATTTATCGTATACCAAAAATTTATCGGATTTCTTTTAGTACCCATGTGGATGACCTCGCACTTTTCTTTGTTTAGTGACAATTGCCACTTTTCGCACCATACAGAAATTCACGTCCGAAAACGATGTAATAGACTGTCCGCCGGGAAAACCTCAGGAAATGTCACGTGTTGTTGTACGATATAATAATGATCCAAATGAGTATGATTCTCAATTTTATATCTTTGCTGTCATACAAAAGCTTTTCCCACGTACTTCACTAATTTGTTTTTCGGTAGCCATTTCAGTTGTTTTTTATGCTGCAACGATTTGCAGCAGGCTTGCGATAGAGCACAATGGGCTTCACGCCTAAGGTAGAACTACAGTACATTTCTCTAACAGATTGCTTTATTTTAGACACTACACTCTGCTGCAACTAGACGGTGGCCTGTTTTAATCAAACTTCAAGTAACAGAGCTCTCACTATTTCTGGCCACTACCGAAAGAGTACCGTCGTATTTTTTAATATTAATTTGGTAACGTAGGAACCGTCCCGCGACGATTTAATTGTTGAACTTCTAGGTCTAGAAGATTCGCAGGCCTAAATATTTTGGATGAATCACTAAATACTGTCTCCTCTATTAGTGATAAATTTTCTTTAGATTCGTTGCTACCCAAGAGGGTAGCTGGGTTTGCTTTCAGTAGAATTTTCGTGCACTGGGAAACATGTTTTTGCTCATTTTCGTTGTTTTTTTCATTTTTTTAGTGTTCCCTGTTAGATTCTGAGCGGAAGCCACTGATAATAGTATCTTCGGAAGAACACAAGACGAACTGCGTCAACAAATACACTACTGGCCATTAAAATTGCTACACCACGAAGATGACGTACTACAGACGCGAAATGTAACCGACACGAAGAAGATGCTGTGATATGCAAATGATTAGCTTTGCAGAGCATTCACACAAGGGCGGCGCCGGTGGCGACACCTACAACGTGCTGACATGAGGAAAGTTTCCAACTGATATCTCCTCATACGCAAACAGCAGCTGACCGGCGTTGCCTGGTGAAACTTTGCTATGATGCCTCGTGTAAGGAGGAGAAACGCGTGCCATCACGTTTCCGATGTGATAAAGGTCGGATTGTAGCCCATCGTGATTCCGGTTTATCGTATCGCGACATTGCTGCTCGCGTTGGCCGAGATCCAATGACTGTTAGCAGAATGTGGAATCGGTGGGTTCAGGAGGGTAATACGGAACGCCGTGCTGGATCCCAACGACCTCGTATCAGCAGCAGTCGAAATGACAGTCATCTTATCCGCATGGCTGTAACGGATCGTGCAGACACGTCTCGATCCCTGAGTCAACAGATGGGGACCTTTGCAAGACAACAACCATCAGCACCAACAGTTCGACGACGTTTGCAGCATCATTGACAATCAGCTCGGAGACCATGGCTGCGGTTACCCTTGATGCTGCATCACAGACAGGAGCGCCTGCGATGTTGTATTCAACGACGAATCTGGGAGCACGAATGGCAAAACGTAATTTTTTCGGATGAATCCAGGCTCTGTTTACAGCATCATGATGGTCACAACCGTGTTTGGCGACATCGCGGTGAACGCACATTGGAAGCGTGTATTCGTCATCGCCATACTGGCGTATCACCCGGCGTGATGGTATGGGGTGCCATTGGTTACACGTCTCGGTCACCTCTTGTTCGCATTGACGGCACTTTGAAAAGTGGATGTTACATTTCAGATGTGTTACGACCCGTGGCTCTACCCTTCATTCGATCCCTGCGAAACCCTACATTTCAGCAGGATAATGCACGACCGCATGTCACAGGTCCTGTACGGGCCTTTCTGGATACAGAAATTGTTCGACTGCTGCCCTGGCCAGCACATTCTCCAGATCTCTCACCAATTGAAAACGTCTGGTCAATGGTGGCCGAGCAACTGGCTCGTCACAATACGCCAGTCGCTATTCTTGATGAACTGTGGTATCGTGTTGAAGCTGCATGGGCAGCTGTACCTGTGCACGCCATCGAAGCTCTGACTCAATGCCCAGGCGTATCAAGGCCGTTATTACGGCCAGAGGTGGTTGTTTTGGGTGCTGATTTGTGAGGATCTATACACCCAAATTGCGGGAAAATGTAATCACACGTCAGTTCTAGTATAATATATTTGTCCAATGAATACCCGTTTATCATCTGCATTTCTTCTTGGTGTAACAATCTTAATGACCAGTAGTGTTGAATGCCGAAAAGTATTTGACACGCTGCCCCACTGCAGACTGTTAACGAAGGTACGAGCATACAGGACAGGTCCCCAGACATGTGACTGGGTCGAAGGCTTCGTAGGCAATTGTTTACCCGAGTGGTAATGTGCTTGCCTACCATGCATCGGGCACGGGTTCGATTCCCGACCTGGTTGGAGATTTTCCTCGCCCTTGGAGTGGGTGTTGTGTTGTCCTCATCAACAGCGACGCGCAAGTCGCCCAATGTGGCGTCACCGGAGAGAAGTCTTGCAACCCGGCAAACGAACTTCCCCGGTCGGGGCCTCCCGTCCAACAATGCCACACAATCAGTTTTTTTCATTTTTTTTCATTGGTAGTAGAACCCAGTGTGTTGTACTCGACGGTAAGTGTCCAACAGCGAGAAGGATATCGCCGGGAGGGTCCCAGGGAATTGTGATGGGACTGCTATTGTTTTCTGTACACGTAAGTGATATGGTGGACATGGTTGGCAGCAAATCTCTGGTTTTTTGCTGATTATGCTGTGGTGCGCAGTTAGGTGTCGAAGTTGAGTGACTGTAGGGAGATACAAGATGATTCAGACAATTTCTACTTAATATGTGATGAGTAGCAGCTTGCTCTAAATGTAGAAATATGTAAGTTAATGTGGATGAATAGGGAACACAAACCCGTGTTGTTCGGATACGGCATTAGTTGTGCCCTGCTTGACACTTCGTTTAAATATCTAGTCGTAAAGTCGCAACGCTTTACGGAATAGAACGAGCATATTATTAGGATTGTGGTGGGGAAGGCGAATTGTCGACTTCGGTTTATTGGGAGAACTTTGAGGGTTCATGTATAAAGGAGACCGCATGTAGGACGTTAGTGTGACCTGTTCTCGAGTACTGCTAGAGCGTTTAGGATCTATAAGAGGGCGGATTAAAGGAGTATATCAAATCAAGTCAGAGACGGGCTGCTTGATCTTCTACCGGTAGGTTCCAACAATTCGCAAGTAATAATGGAGGTGCTTGGGAAACTCAGAGATTCCTAGAAGGAAGGCAACGCTCTTTTCGAGGATCTCTGTTGAGAACATTTAGAAAACCGATATTTGATGCTGACTGCAGAACGATTGTACTGCTACAAACATACATTTCGCGTGAAGACCACGAATATAAGAGACGAGAAATTATGGCTCATACGGAGGCATATAGGTGGTCTTTTTCCCCTCGCTATGTTTAGAAGTCGAACAGGAAAGGAAATGACTAGTAACGGTACAGGGTACCCGCCATCACGCACTATACGTCGGCTTGCGGAATCTGTACACAGATTTAGATGCAAGCGAAAAAGAAAGACGTAGCAGAACAAGGAAGAGTGATATTTGACCGTACTGGCTTCAAACAGACGACTTGATACATTCAGGTTGCTCTTATCTACAGTGGTTAGGCATACTCATTTGTCCGCAAGAATGAAGTTCTACGAATTTAGTTGAAGAACGAAGAAGCAAAACACTGAGTTATTTATTTATTTGCGTCATTGTACATATGTAAGTTCTGTGATAAAACTCTTCAATCACTTCAGACTCAAAGTTAGTCAGTATTGGTTATGCAATTAATTGGAAAAGTATCTGAATATTTTCAGAGAAAGGAATTTGACGTTACCGGGCTTGAGGGTGTGACTGAGAAAGTCGTTTCGCAGAGAGTGGCTGACAATTGACAGTCCTATGTAGCTACATAACACGCAAACGAATATTAGCCTTCGTTGCTGTCTCGAAAGAAGATGAGCACAGCCTTACAAAATTCGTACTCCGAGGTCTTGAAATATATCTACATACATACTCCGCAATTCACCATACGGTGCGTGACCGGAGGGCACCTCGTACCACAACTAGCATCTTCTCTCCCTGTTCCACTCCCAAACAGAACGAGGCAAAAACGACTGCCTATATGCCTCTGTACGAGCCCTAATCCCTCTTATCTTATCTTTGTGGTCTTTCCACGAAATGTAAGTTGGCGGCAGTAAAATTGTACTGCAGTCAGCCTCAAATGCTGCTTCTCTAAATTTCCTCAGTTGGCTCCCACCCGAGTTCCTGAAACATTTCCATAACACTCGCGTGATGATCAAACCTACCAGTAACAAATCTAGCAGCCAGCCTCTGAATTGCTTCTATGTCTTCCCTCAATCTGACCAGATAGGGATCCCAAACGCTCGAGCAGTACTCAAGAATAGGTCGTATTAGTGTTTTATAAGCGGTCTCCTTTACAGATGAACCACATCTTCCCAAAATTCTACCAATGAACCGAAGACGACTATCCGCCTTCCCCACAACTGCCATTACATGCTTGTCCCACTTCATATCGCTCTGCAATGTTACGCCCAAATATTTAATCGACGTGACTGTGTCAAGCGCTACACTACTAATAGAGTATTCAAACATTACGGGATTCTTTTTCCTATTCATCTGCATTAATTTACATTTATCTATATTTAGAGTTAGCTGCCATTCTTTACACCAATCACAAATCCTGTCCAAGTCATCTTGTATCCTCCTACAGTCTTTCAACGACGACACCTTCCCGTACACCACAGCATCATCAGCAAACAGCTGCACATTGCAATCCACCCTACCCAAAAGATCATTTATGTAGATAGAAAACAACAGCGGACCCACCACACTTCCCTGGGGCACTCCAGATGATACCCTCACCTCCTATGAACACTCACCATCGAGGACAACGTACTGGGTTCTCTTACTTAAGAAGTCTTCGAGGCACTCATATATTTGGGAACCAATCCCATATGCTCGTATCTTAGTTATGAGTCTGCAGTGGGGCCAAACGCTTTCCGGAAGTCAAGGAATATGGCATCCGTCTGATACCCTTCATCCATGGTTCGCAAGATATCATGCGAAAAAAGGGCGAGTTGCATTTCGCAGGAGCGATGCTTTCTAAAGCCGTGCTGATGCATGGACAGCAACTTCTCTGTATCAGGGAAATTCATTATATTCGAACTGAGAATATGTTCGAGAATCCTGCAACAAACCGATGTTAAGGATATTGGTCTGTAATTTTGAGAGTCCGTCCTTCTACCCTTCTTGTGTACAGGCGTCACCTGCGCTTTTTTCCAGTCGCTCGGGACTTTACGTTGGGCAAGAGATTCGCGATAAATGCAAGCTAAGCAAGGAGCCAATGCAGTAGAGTACTCTCTGTAAAACCGAATTGGAATCCCATCAGGAACTGGCGATTTATTTATTTTCAACCCATTCAGCTGCTTCACAACCCCAGGGATGTCTATCACTATGTCCTCCATACGGGAATCTGTACGAGACTCAGGCGGCGGTATGTTTGTACGATTCTCCTGCGTGAAGGATTTCTCAAATGCTAAATTTAAAATTTCAGCTTTCGTTTTGCCGTCTTCCGTTGCCAGGCCAGACTGATCAGTGAGTGACTGGAGGGAAGCCTTCGACCCGCTTACCGATTTTACGTAAGACCAGAATTTCCTTGGGTTTACAGCAAGATCTTTTGCTAAGGTATGACGGTGGTAGTGGTTGCTGCCAGACGGCGTGTGATGTCTTTATCCATCTTTTACACTGAAAAACGACGAACAGGATCTTCAGTTGTAGTATTTCAAACAAGTTAAACGCCCATTACGGAGACAAAACACTCGTTTTCTAAGGTGAAAAACTGTGCTCAGTATCACTGACGCTACAGACGCCTGTGAGGGCGTGGCGCGGTCATTCGCAGTGGCAGTTCGCCGAACCAGCTTTACGGCGGGGAGAATTTTAATTAAATCCGCACGGCTGAGGCGCTCGCAGCAGATAGTTCATTTGGTGGCGGCCACTAATCGTGAAGAAGAATCGAACGCACCCGACGCGACGTCTCCATTTGTAGGGGCGTTAGTCGGACCGCGGCCGATACAACATTTTCCGACTGCACGCGCTGGCCCGGTTGCCCGACTGTATTTTTGCCACGTTGCGTCACGGCAGGTTATTCGGGCCGCTGTCGACTTGTTTGCCTGTGAAATGGCTAATCTCCGCTCGCCGACGATTACATCTCGCTTCGAATCGTACTCGGCTTCCGATTTATGTTTTAATTCGTGGCGCGCCCAGCAGCCGCCCGCTTCATTCGCGCTTTGATTGGCTGCTTTGGAGGAGCAAAGCCCGCCGCTCCGACGTCACTGTTCCTTTTTTTCTTTTCCTCCCGTCCTTCCTTCCTTCCTCCTCCTCCGGCGCTTCCCTTTTTGCGGCAACGCGTCGTAAAGGCGCAGTCCTGTCCCAGTCTGTGTTTACTGAGCACTTAAAGTAATTTATAGAGCTTTAAAGGGACGAAACGTTTTATAATTGAGACGTAATAACCGCGAAGAAATCGGTAGAGGGCTGTTGTGGATTGGCCGATCCGCGCCGTAAAAGTGTATTCGGAGCGCCGAGCGGTCAGATGGCGGTCCCTTTGCTGTGTCACTACGGGCTTCCTGCGGCAATTTGCTCTGCAGCTGCTCTCGCAACATCAGCATCCGCAGCGACGGCGGCGGCATCAGCACTTTAGCAGCCCACGCGCGCCACGACACACGCCACTGCTCTGGACGAACGACCGCCTTCAGCGAGCCGTGACGGAAAAGGAGCTGACGTCATTCGGTCCTCCTTTTGTTAGGAGCTTCGACGTTTGTGAATCCACAATGTCTAAATTTACCACTGGTATCTCCTTTTTTTTTTTTTTTTTTTCTTTATTGTATTTCAATTCCCCATCGGGGCGGGCTGGCAGCAGCATATGCGCTGCTCTTCAGCCGAAAGACATAGAACAAAACAATAGAAGACATTTAAAAACAGCAAGGAGAGAAGAAGGCGAACATAGATATAAAAAAAAAGGGAGAACATCATGGAAGGCAATATATAAAAAACGGGGTGACTGTAAAATGGAGATAAAAAAACTGTTTAAAAGTAGCACCCACAAAAAGCCACACACTGCGACGATTAAAAGAACACAAGGCACAGTATGACTGGAGCATAAAGGTGTTGACGGATGGCATAGAACACAACGTAACACTGACGGCGAACCTCAAGGCAGTACACAATTAAAATCACACCTCTTGACGCACACGAGAAACAGCACGAAACACAACACTGACGTGGCACACTGATGATGATCAATACAGAGGATCTGCCAGGCGCAAGGAGATGAGGGAGACCTGAAGAAGGGAGGGAGGGGAAGAGATGGGGGAGGGGAATGGGGGGCGCTCGGAAGAGGGCCAGGTAGGGATGGATGTGGGAAGGAGAGAGGCAAGTATGGGGTGCAGGGTCTCAGGGGAGGGGGGGATGGAGGAAAATCCGCTCTGGGAGAAGGAGGAAAGAGGAGAAGGGGGCCCTGGGGAGGGGGGGGGGGGGGGAACAAGGCCGGGTTATAGTTGGAAGGAAGGGTATATGTCACGGCGAAGTTCGTCATCCGGAAGGGGGAGGCATTGGAAATTGCCCTGATGAAGGAGATGGAGGGTGTGGAGGTGGAGAGAGGGAGGGATACAGCGATAGAGGCGCGACAACGGGCGGGGGGTGGAGAGGAAGGAGGAAACCAGAGGGTGGGGGGGATCAACCCTGCGAACAATGTAAAGGATGCGGAGATGTTGGAGGAACAAGAGGATGTGGGGGAAGGGGATCAGTTCATACAGGAGCCGTGTGGGGGAAGGAAGGCGGATACGGAAGGCAAGGCAGAGCGCATGGCGTTCAAGGATTTGGTATCTCCGAGTAGTTTTATTTCTACAGGTATGCTAGACAAGTTTACGAAAGGGAAAGGTAATATGTGCCTCTATAGCGCCATCACGTAAGCGTATAGGGGATACGGGTGCGCGTAGACCATATACAGGGTGGTCAATTAATCGTGACCGGGCCAAATATCTCGCGAAATCAGCGTCAAACGAAAAAATTACAAAGAACAAAACTCGTCTAGCTTGAAGGGGGAAACCAGATGGCGCTATGGTTGGCCCGCTAGATGGCGCTGCCATAGGTCAAACGGATATCAATATCAACTGCGTTTTTTTTAGATAGGAGCCCCCATTTTTTATTACATATTCGTGTAGTAAGTAAAGAAATATGAATGTTTTAGTTGGACCACTTTTTTCGCTTTGTGATAGATGGCGCTGTAATAGTCACAAACGTGTAAGTACTTGGTATCACGTAACATTCCGCCAGTGCGGACGGTATTTGCTTCCTGATGCATTACGCGTGTTAAAATGGACCGTTTACCAATTGCGGAAAAGGTCGATATCGTGTTGATGTATGGCTATTGTGATCAAAATGCCCAACGGGCGTGTGCTATGTATGCTGCTCGGTATCCTGGACGACATCATCCAAGTGTCCGGACCGTTCGTCGGATAGTTACGTTATTTAAGGAAACAGGAAGCGTTCAGCCACATGTGAAACGTCAACCATGACATGCAACAAATGATGATGCCCAAGTAGGTGTTTTAGCTGCTGTCGCGGCTAATCCGCTTATCAGTAGCAGACAAATTGCGCGAGAATCGGGAATCTGAAAAACGTCGGTGTTGAGAATGCTACATCAACATCGATTGCACCAGGAATTGCATGGCTACGACTTTGAACGTCGTGTAAACTTCTGCCACTAAGCACAAGAGAAATTACGGGACAATGGCAGATTTTTTGCACGCGTTCTATTTAGCGACCAAGCGTCATTCACCAACAGCGGTAACGTTAACCGGCATTATATGCACTATTGGGCAACGGAAAATACACGATGGCTGCGACAAGTGGAACATCAGCGACCTTGGCGGGTGAATGTATGGTGCGGCATTGTGGGAGGAAGGATAATTGGCCCCCATTCTATCGATGGCAATCTAAATGGTGCAATGTATGCTGATTTCCTACGTAATGTTCTAAATAATGCCTCACCATTTGAGTACAATACACAAAAAAAATGGCTCAGAGCACTATGGGACTTAACATCTAAGGTCATCAGTCCCCTTGAACTTAGAACTACTTAAACCTAACCAACCTAAGGACATCACACACATCCATGCCCGAGGCAGTAAGAGATTAGCAATGAAAAAAAAATTTCAATGTCAAGTGATAAAATGTGCAAAACGTGTCAGGAAACAATCCCTCGCCTGAAACGGTAAAAAACCCTTCGCACAGTCATGCTAAGGGAATATGAAAAATAAAACTAGAAAATTACATGGGGAATTTAATCCGTATGGTTGCTAAAAATTCAGCATAAGTATTTTTGTTATTGAAAAAAAATATTTCGGTTATACCATCTGGGCTGAGAATGGTACTGACGTTGGTAACATGCATTAAGATGAGCAACTACGATAACAATAGATGCGCTTGTCTAGTGGTGCATCTTTCGGGTTGTATTGTCGTGATCTACGAAATGTTCTCTTTCCCAATGTTTCGACGAAGCTGTGCTGGACATCTTCAGAGGTACTCCGTGTTCCGCTGAGTCTTGCCGACTGACCTGTAGGTCGTCGAAAAAGACATAGAAATTGTGAAACAGAGACGAGGTAGGAGTTTACATGCCTACGGCAGAGATAATCCCTGTCAGAGATAAAACTTAACTAGTTTGGTTCTGTTAGATACAAAACTTTCCTATCGATTCACTTAGTTTCATGGCTCCTTCTTTTCTGTTAAAAGTATCCCCATGTCTCTATACAGTGTGTCTGAAAAAGAGCTCCCTAGTTTTAATGTGTCCTAGAATCTGTACAAAGTGACGTACACTATTCTACTTTATGGTGTTTGATTCATCAACTCTCCAAGTTTGGCTCCCCTGCAGTTGGCAGGTCTGCTTGACCTTGAGATGGCACCAGTGCTTTTTTTTCCCTCTGTTCCCTCAGTTCAGTCCAGGTGTGCGTGCAGTGCAGAGCAACTCAGCAACAATGTGTACTCCACACCAGAAAGTACAGTGTGTTATTTTGCCTGTGAAAACTGAGTCATTTACAATAGTGTAACGTAATTTTTGACATGAGTATGGTGTGAACTACCTACAGCAAAAACTATCTGTAACTGGCTAAAGTCTTTCAAGGGAACTGGTAGTGTTTTAAAAGCAATATCACCAGGTAGACCGAGAACTTCTGAAGATGATGATGAACAGATCCGTGTTTCGTGTGTTCAGAGCCTGAAGAAGGCATTGGTCAGACTTAATCCACAATAAGGAGTGCCTAAAGACACTGTGTATGGTGTAGTGTGTAAAAGACCTAAGTTGTGCACCTACAAATTGCAACTGAAATAAAACCTACTGATAAAATCGAAAGGTATGAGTTTGCTGATGACTTTGTCCGCTGAATTGATGATGATGTCTATTTTTTAAAACAGATTCTCATTTCTGATGAAGCTAAATTTCATGTCAGAGGACCAGCTAACCGTCATAACTGCAGAATTTGGGAGGCAGAGCACTCACATTAAGTTAATCATCATCAATGTGACTCTCCAAAGGTGAGAGTGTGGTGCGGTTTGATAGAAAATCGTGTGATTGGCCCTTTCATTTTTGTAGAAAAAACAATAAACGGAGACGTTTACTGTGACATTTTGATACAGTACGTCTTTCCCCAAACGGACGATATCGAGGGAGAAAAGGGGGTTTGTGTTTTTCCAATAAGATGACGGCCGACCTCATTACAGTAACAATGTGCGTGCGACTCTTGAAACTCGCTTTCAAGGAAGGTGGATAGGCAGGACTGGCCCAGTACCTTAGACACCAGGAAACCAAGACTTAATCCCTCTGGACTTTTTCTTTTGGGGCCACATAAAAAATATTGCGTACAGTGAAAAGATCAGAGATTTACGGGAACGAATCGTCGCGGTGGTTGGGACAGTTACACCTGAAATGTCTGCGGATACGTGGTGAGAAGTGGAATATCGTCTCGACATCTGCAGGGCAACAAATGGATCCCATATTGACGTCTACTAACATTAAACAAAACTTGAAGAAATTATCTTTCATGATATGTATTCACTGATGTAATTTTTCGTTAATTTCGCCATTAAATTTATACTTAAAACTAAGGAGGTTTTTTTTCAAACACCCTGTATTTTGATCGTTATTCTGTATAGTATTCGACAGTAGCTCGTCACTGTAGATAAAAATTTTGGTTTCGGGAAACACCTCTTCATGATTTCGTAGCTATAGAGCATGCTCTACTGCAGCTCAGTTTTCTGCTTTCCAAAGTCGGTAAATACTTTTTTTGTTCCGTCAGCTGTGTATTCGTGCTTCTCTTGGTGGTTCCAGTGTAGACCTTACCGTACGTACACGGACTTATTGCGCAACCCACATGCCGACAGAGGAGAGCAGTCATCCTTTACCGATTGGAAAAAAAAAAAAAGAAAAGGAAACCCTGCTATCAGACACTGAAGAACAAGTGGTACTCGACTGATCGCCGTGTCATCCTCGATCACTCATCACTGGATGCGGTATGGAGGGTCATGGGGTTTGCAGATTGCACCCCCGACCATTGTCGATGTTACGACCTTGGAGCAGCTACCTCTCAGTCAGGTAGCTCCCCAATTAGCATCAAGAAGTTGAGTAGACTCCGGTCCAGTTCTCCCACCACGGAATAATCCATGGCAGCAATGGGAATCGAACCAGGGTCCCTCCTTTGTTGGCCTTAAAAAACGGTCTGTTATTACGTTAAATGTTGGCGATCTGATCAGTTGTGTTCTCCCATTGTGGTAGGCATAATTTTAGCAGAGAATCAGAAGCCGTGAAACTTTGTCGTGTATGGACAGTAGCTCTACAGAATCGATAGATTATTTTTTTTTAACAGACGATAGTTCCATAGTTAACTTTTATCTCGGACAAATATTATCTCTGCCTATCACATGTTAACTTCACCACGTTCTTTCTTCGTAATACTTAACGTCTCTCTTCGACGAACGACCCGTCAGGCGGCTAGACTCAGCGGAACCAGAGGCAGCTCCGAAGATGTCCAGCGCAGTTCTGCACGAGACGTTAGGGGCAAAAAAGTTTCATGGGCAGTGACCATCCAGCCTGGAGGATTTGCCGGCAGCTAAGATTATTCGGCCGAGAAAGTCTCTACTGCATGGTCAAATACGCTTTTACTGCTTCAGGTCTGTAATGTCATGCGCCATGGTAAATTTACTATATCGTACTACAAATAATTGAGTAGATATGAACAATTGAGTAGATATGAAACCCAGAATCTACTCTGTAGGAATCAACATGGATTCCGGAAACAGCGATCGTGTGAGACACAACTCGCTTTATTTGTTCATGAGACCCAGAAAATATTAGATACAGGCTCCCAGGTAGATGCTATTTTCCTTGACTTACGGAAGGCGTTCGATACAGTTCCGCACTGTCGCCTGATAAACAAAGTAAGAGCCTACGGAATGTCAGACCAGCTGTGTGGCTGGATTGAAGAGCTTTTAGCAAACAGAACACAGCATGTTGTTATCAATGGAGAGACGTCTATAGACGTTAAAGTAACCTCTGGCGTGCCACAGGGGAGTGTTATGGGACCATTGCTTTTCACAATATATGTAAATGACCTAGTATATAGTGTCGGAAGTTTCATGCGGCTTTTCGCGGATGATGCTGTAGTATACAGAAAAGTTGCAGCATTAGAAAATTGTAGCGAAATGCAGGAAGATCTGCAGCGGATAGGCACTTGGTGCAGGGAGTGGCAACTGACCCTTGACATAGACAAATGTAATGTATTGCGAATACATAGAATGAAGGATCCTTTATTGTACGATTATACGATAGCGGAACAAACACTGGTAGCAGTTACTTCTGTAAAATATCTGGGAGTATGCGTGCGGAATGACTTGAAGTGGAATGATCATATAAAATTAATTGTTGGTAAGTCGGGTACCAGGTTGAGATTCATTGGGAGACTCCTTAGAAAATGTAATCAACAAAGGGGGTGGCTTACAAAACACTCGTTCGACCTATACGAGGTGCATTCAAGTTCTAAGGCCTCCGATTTTTTTTCTACTTAACTACTCACCCGAAATCGATGAAACTGGCGTTACTTCTCGACGTAGTCGCCCTGCAGACGTATACATTTTTCACAACGCTGACGCCATGATTCCATGGCACCGGCGAAGGCTTCTTTAGGAGTCTGTTGTTACCACTGGAAAATCGCTGAGGCAATACCAGCACGGCTGGTGAATGTGCGGCCACGGAGAGTGTCTTCCATTGTTGGAAAAAGCCAAAAGTCACTAGGAGCCAGGTCAGGTGAGTAGGGAGCATGAGGAATCACTTCAAAGTTGTTATAACGAAGAAACTGTTGCGTAACGTTAGCTCGATGTGCGGGTGCGTTGTCTTGGTGAAACAGCACACGCACAGCCGTTCTCGGACGTTTTTGTTGCAGTGCAGGAAGGAATTTGTTCTTCAAAACATTTTCGTAGCATGTATCTGTTACCGTAGTGCCCTTTGGAACGCAATGGGTAAGGATTACGCCCTCGCTGTCCCAGAACATGGGCACCATCATTTTTTCAGCACTGGCGGTTACCCGAAATTTTTTTGGTGGCGGTGAATGTGTGTGCTTCCATTGAGCTGACTGGCGCTTTGTTTCTGGATTCAAAAATGGCATCCACGTCTCATCCATTGTCACAACCGACGAAAAGAAAGTCCCATTCATGCTGTCGTTGCGCGTCAACATTGCTTGCCAACATGCCACACGGGCAGCCATGTGGTCGTCCGTCAGCATTCGTGGTACCCACCTGGAATACACTTTTCGCATTTCCAGGTCGTCATGCAGGATTGTGTGCACAGAACCCACAGAAATGCCAACTCTGGAGGCGATCTGTTCAACAGTCATTCGGCGATCCCCCAAAACAATTCTCTCCACTTTCTCGATCATGTCGTCAGACCGGCTTGTGCGAGCCCGAGGTTGTTTCGGTTTGTTGTCACACGATGTTCTGCCTTCATTAAACTGTCGCACCCACGAACGCACTTTCGACACATCCATAACTCCATCACCACATGTCTCTTCAACTGTCGATGAATTTCAATTGGTTTCACACCACGCAAATTCAGAAAACGAATGATTGCACGCTGTTCAAGTAAGGAAAACGTCGCCATTTTAAGTATTTAAAACAGTTCTCATTCTCGCCGCTGACGGTAAAATTCCATCTGCCGTACGGTGCTGCCATCTCTGGGACGTATTGACAATGAACGTGACCTCATTTTAAAACAATGTGCATGTTTCTATCTCTTTCCAGTCCGGAGAAAAAAGAATCGGAGGCCTTAGAACTTGAATGCACCTTGTACTTGAGTATTGCTCATCAGTGTGGGATCCGTACCAGATCGGGTTGACAGAGGAGATAGAGAAGATCCAAAGAAGAGCGGCGCGTTTCGTCACAGGGTTATTTGGTAACCGTGATAGCGTTACGGAGATGTTTAGCAAACTCAAGTGGCAGACTCTCCAAGAGAGGCGCTCTGCATCGTGGTGTAGCTTGCTCGCCAGGTTTCGAGAGGGTGCGTTTCTGGATGAGCTATCGAATATATTGCTTCCCCCTACTTATACCTCTCGAGGAGATCACGAATGTAAAATTAGAGAGATTCGAGCGCGCACGGAGGCTTTCAGACAGTCGTTCTTCCCGCGAACCATACGCGACTGGAGCAGAAAAGGGAGGTAATGACAGTGGCACGTAAAGTGCCCTCCGCCACACACCGTTAGGTGGCTTGCGGAGTATAAATGTAGATGTAGATAGTGTGTTGATGGAGATACGTTTTCATCGAGAGGTAAGTGATTTGTGGTTCGTAGAACACGAACTAAAAAGAAACAATGTCGTCGTTGAACCTGCTCACAACAGGTAGAACCAGTGTTCTCTCCTCCGCTCAGCACTGGCGTCCTAACGCTGGCGGAGGACGAGCAATACCAGCAATCCAGAATCTCTTCCCCTCGCGTCGGCCGATCTAAGAACGGCCCGTCAAACAAGGTCGTCCTCGATCCAATGTCCGATATAAGAAGTAAAGCCGCTTTGACGGCTGACGGACAACTCCCGAGGAGATTCAAAGAATTCCTCCAATCGCAGTAGCGACAGAGGGACGGGCGGCCTGGTGTCTTGGGGGAGGCCTGGCGGGGGCCGGACTGATCCGGCGGCCGAGGTTCCCCCTGCCCTGCCGTCCGCTGAGGCCCCTCCGATATAAGGCGGGGGCCGTTGGGGGCGGCAGATAAGGCGGGTGGACCTCGCATAAAGCACGGCTATCGCCGCAGCCATCTGCATGGCGCGCCTGTCCCGCCGCACTAACTCGGGGGCGGACCGCCCCCATAAAGACGGGCGCAGCCAGATGCTGCTGCCGGCGGCGGCGACTTCTGCACGCAAAGCGCGGGTCCCGCATCCGCGCGGCCCGCACCCGTCCCCAAGCCCATCACCCGAAAGCCCATTACTTACGACGTGGACTGGACGCGACGGCTACAGCACTGTGCAATTCCTGAGGGGTGACGCCCGATCTCCGTTGACCAGTAGAAGGCTGCCGTGCTCATTTGCATCACTACTCTTGAAGACAGGTTGCGGTGTTTTTTATACAGGGTACTTTAGTTGTAACTTTCTCTTTCCCCAATACTGTTCCATTAGTGGTCAATGCGTGGGAAGAACGGCTGTTCTCCGTTTGAGATCTAGTTCCTCCCATTATCGTACCCTGATTGTTCACGAGATAGACCTAGAAAAGTTGAAAGGGAGTTACCGGTAGAATCTCAATTCGGTTTTACAAGGAGTACTCCGCAGCATTGGCTTCTTACCTGGCTTGCATTTATCGCGAACCTCTCGGCCAGCACAAAGTCCAAAGCGACCGGAAAAAAGCGCAGGTGGCTCCTGTATGTAACAAGGGTGAAAGAATGGACCCAGAAAATTACAGACCAATATTCTTAACATCGGTTTGCTGCAGAATCCTTGAACAAATTCTCAGTTCGAATATAACAAATTTCCTTGAGAGGGAAAAACATTTGTCATAAATCAGCACGGTAGTAAAAAAACATCGCTCGTGCGAAACTCAGCTTGGCATTTCTCACATGATATACTGCGGACTGTGAATCAAGGACAACAGGTGGATTTCATATTCATAAATTTCTGTAAAGAATTTGACACGGTGTCACACTGCCCACTGGTAACGAAGGCACAAGCATACAGAACAGGTTCCCAGATTTGTGAGCGGCTTGAAGATTTCTTAAGTAACAGAATCCAGTATGTCGTTTTCGACGACGAGGAGTGCCCTGAGAAGTGTGATAGGACCGTTCTTGTTCTTTACATACATCAATGATCTGGCCGACAGGGTGAGCAGAAATACGCGGTTGTTCGCTTATGACGCTGAGCTGTACGGCAAAGGTGTGGCGTTGAGTGATTGTAGGAGGATGTCTTGGACAAAATTTCTGTCTGCCGGCCACTGTTGTTGACCCTGTGGATTAATGCTACCTAGAGATCTTCCCCATTCTCCGTGGCAGATAGAACGGCAACCACAGTGTACTAGTGTTGTTACCTGTCTGGTAGGATATATAAGGGGCGTCAAGAGCGGTCAGGTGTTGAGTAATCACTGTTAAAGGCACAATCTGTCATGTAGTAGTGTGAGACAACCTTATAAGTAGCTGACAGAGATTGAAATTGGCCTCAATGTGGGGCTGCACTTTGCCAGTAGGTCGAATCGTGTACCATACAGATTTATGGGAAATTTGGATGTGACAGTGGCCCATGTTGCACTGCGTGGGAATGTGAGGGCAGGCGTACTCTTGATCAAGGTTTTGTCGACCACGTCTGACCACCGCAAAGCAGGATCGCCGTATTGTGCATCAAGTACATCGTGACCCCTTCACATCTCAACCTGCTATCGAAGAACAAATAATGGATTTCCTAGAGCAACGACACGTTCGTAGTATTTCTCGACCTGGAAGAAGCGTTCGACAATGTAAAATGGTGCAAGATGTTCGAAATTCTGAGAAGAATAGGAGTTAGCTAAAGGGAGATACGGGTAATATACAATATGAACAAGAGCCAAGAAGGAATAATAAGAGTGGACGACCAAGAACGAAGTGTTAGGATGCAAATGGATGTAAGATAGGAATGTAGTCTTTCGCCCCTACTGTTAAATCTGTATATCGAAGGAGCAATTATGGAAATAGAAGAGAGGTTCAGGAGTGGGATTAAAATTCAAGGTAAAAGGATATCAGTGATACGATTCGCTGATGACATTCGTATCCTGAGTGGAAGTGAAGAACAATTACAGGATCTGCTCAATGGAACGAACAGTCTAATGAGTACGGAAGATGGACTGAGAGTAAATCGAAGAAAAACGAAAGTAATGAGAAGTAGCAGATATCACAACAGCGAGAAACTTAACATCAGGATTGATGATCACGAAATAGATGTAGTTAAGGAATTTTACTGCCAAGGCATTAAAATAATCAATGACGGACGAAGCAAGGTGGAGATCAAAAGTATATTAGCACTGGCAAAAAGGGCATTCGTCGACAAGAGATGTCTACCAGTATGAAACATAGGACTTAATTTGAGGAAGAAATTTCTGAGAGTGTGTGTCTGGAGCTGAGCATTGTATGATAGTGAAACATGAACTGTGGGAAAACCGGAACAGAAGAGAATAGAAGCATTTGAGAAGTGGTGCTATAGACGAATGTTGAAAATTAGATGGACTGGTAAGGTAAGGACTGAGGAGAGGAAAGAAATATGTGGAAAACTCTGAGAAGGGGAAGGGACAGGATGTTAGGTCATCTGTTAAGACATTAGGAAATGACTTCAGTGGTACTACTAGGAAAGGGAGCTGTAGAGGGCAACAACTGTAGAGGAAGGCAGAGATTGGAATAAATCCAGCAGCGATTAGTATGATTGATCAATTATTCAAAAACAGTCTTAATCGCCTTTATTATTGTTATTATACCGCCAGTCGGTTTCAACCCGACGTAGGGGTCATCTTCTGGGTGTCTACACGATTGGTCGACTGCTGGTGGTGTCAGTTTCCTGCCGTTATGTTGACAGGAGTGACACCACCAGCAGTCAACCAATGGTGTAGACACCCAGAAGATGACCCCTACGTCGGGTTGAAACCGACTGGCGGTATAATAACAATAGAGGCGATTAAGACTGTTTTTGAATAATTGATTAATCATACTAATCGCTGCTTCATCTCCACAACCATGTTGTCCAAAAATCCAGCAATAATTGAGGACGTAGGTTGGAAGTGCTGCTCTGGGATGAAGAGGTTGGCATAGGAGAGGGATTGGTGGTGGGCCGCATCAAACTAGTCAGAACTCTGTGTAGCCGCGCGGGATCAGCCGAGCGGTCATGGGCGCTGCAGTCATGAGCTGTGCGGCTGGTCCCGCCGGAGGTTCGAGTGTTCCCTCGGGCATGGGTGTGTGTGTGTTTGTCCTTAGGATAATTTAGGTTAAGTTGTGTGTAAGCTTAGGGACTGATGACCTTAGCAGTTAAGTCCCTTAAGATTTCACAAACATTTGAACATTTTTGACACATTGTGTGATTCCGCATCATTCGTCGGAGAGTAGCAGCAGCCGGACCAGGGACTCAGTGTCCCACGCTTAGGCTGCCGTTAACGCCACTACACAAACGGCTGCCTCTGGAGTGGTGCCGTGACAGGGAAGCACGGAGCGTCGATGAATGGCTTCGCGTTGTTTTCAGTGAGGAACCGAAGTTCTAGAATACCTGGGCGGCGTGTATGGTGGCTACGTAGAGAGTGGTTCCATTGTTTTCGAGGGGAACGGTTGTGTTAGTCCTGGCGTCATTCTATGCTACGCCACTAGACAGATTCCACGTTACGGCTGGAAGAAACTCATACGACACAACGGTACATCATGGGCGTCCTGAGTCCTCATTGTTCCCTCTCACGCAACAGTATTGTGGTGCCGTTTTTCAACAGGGCTGTACTTGTCGAACATGGCAACGGTCTGTGTGACGTTGAGGTACTCCCAAGGTCACCAAGATCTCTAGTTCTGTCTGTGATAGAGCGCGTGTGGGACCAGGTCGAGCGTGAGCTCTGTCCCAGCGAGCTCTCACGCATCATCGAATAATCATTTTGAAAGCTTGCACAAAAATTGCTCTGCCCTTCCTCACCCCACCCCACGCACTCGCCACGCCCACAAAATCGGAAGGGAACAAAATCACTGCACCGTCACTAACAAAAAGATTTGGTTCAAATGGCTCTGAGCACTATGGGTCTTAACATCTGAGGTCATCAGTCCCCTAGACTTAGAACTACTTAAATCTAACTAACCTAAGGACATCACACACATCCATGCCGAGGGAGGATTCTGAACCTGCGACCGTAGCAGCAGCGCGGTTCCGGACTGAAGCGCCTAGAAACACTCGGCCACAGCGGCCGGCACAGCGGCAGGTATTAAGGCTCAGTTACAACAGTTGTAAGTCAGCTTGCTTCTGAAGAGGATACAACAGCTTTGTGACACTGTAGCCAGCCGAATCAATGCGTGCATCCTGGCCAGATGGTCACTGACCAGTTCCCCCTTACTGCCATCTTCTTTGTAAACTTCACTCCATTTGACACCGTCCCAAGCCTTGAAATTTCATTTCGTTTCCTCCCATCCTTCTGGGTGCTTTACCTTTTTTGTCAGCTATTTCCAAATGTCTCAGTACAGTAGACCACAGAGACAACCATTTTTCTTAACCTACAGCGTTTTGAGAATGAAGACTCGTGGCGACTGACTGGTACGCTTCACGGAAGCAGCTGGGCTTGGCCAACCTCTGTAAGGCACCGCCTGCCCGCGGGCTGCCCTGGTAAGGAAAGCCCCGCGCTTGTTTGCTCGTGAGCGGCCGTGGCCCGCCGCGAGCGGCTGCTCCCGGACAAATTGCCCGTTGTCGGCGCACACGTGTCGGCTCGGCGGTCCTGTGTCCCTGTGTGCGATACCATCAGCCACGCCGCGGCCGACCTCCGCAGCTGCCAGCAGCCGCCGCTGTCGCTGCTCGCCGCACCCTCCACTGCCCGGCCGTGTATTGCGTCTTACTCCACTCACGACGTGCACTGCTGAATTAGTGTCGTACTTCAAGCGTACAGTAGTTTCTGGCTCACGATCAACAACAGAGTGAAACCACTAACCCGCCCTCACCCTTTGAGCTCCCATCTTGAGACAGCTTCAGACGTCTGATTGCTTTAGAAATGAGTTAATGTGCCGAATATTAGGCGTTAAAAATGTAAACGTCTGACAGCGTTACAAACCAGTTCACGTGCACAATATTTGACGTTAATAAATGTACACTACTGGCCATTAAAATTGCTACACCAAGAAGAAATGCAGATGATAAACCGGTATTCATTGGACAAATATATTATACAGAACAACCACCTCTGGCCGTAATAACGGCCTTGATACGCCTGGGCATTGTCAAACAGAGCTTGGATGGCGTAATCAGGTACAGCTACCCATGCAGCTTCAACACGATACCACAGTTCATCAAGAGTAGTGACTGGCGTATTGTGACGAGCCAGTTGCTCGGCCACCATTCACCAGACGTTTTCAGTTAGTGAGAGATCTGGAGAATGTACTGGCCAGGGTGGCAGTCGAACATTTTCTGTATCCGGAAAGGCCCGTACAGGACCTGCAACACACGGTAGTGCATTATCGAATAAAGGGTAGAGCCACGGGTCGTAACACATCTGAAATCTAACGTCCACTGTTGAAAGTGCCGTCAATGTGAACAAGAGGTGACCGAGACGTGTAACCAACGGCACCCCATAACATCACCCCACGTGATACCTCAGTATGGCGACGACGAATACACGCTTCCAATGTGCGTTCACCGCGATGTCGCCAAACACGGATGCGACCATCATGATGCTGTAAAACGAACATGGATTCATCCGAAAAAATCACGTTCTGCCATTCGTGCACCGAGGATCGTCGTTGAGCACACCATCGCAGGCGCTCCTCTCTGTGATGCAGCGTCAAGGGTAACCGCAGCCATGGTCTCCGAGCTGATAGTCCGTGCTGCTGCAAACGTCGTTGAACTGTTCGTGCAGATGGTTGTTGCCTTGCGAACGTCCCCATCTGTTGACTCAGGGACCGAGACGTGGCTGCACGATCCGTTAAGCCATGCGCATAAGATGCCTGTCATCTCGACTGCTAGTGATACCAGGCCATTGGGATCCAGCACGGCGTTCCGTATTACCCTCCTGAACCCACTGATTCCATATTCTGCTAACAGTCATTGGATCTCGACTAACGCGAGCAGCAATGTCGCGATACGATAAACCGCAATCGCGATAGGCTTCAATCCGACCTTTATCAAAGTCGGAAACGTGATGGTACGCATTTCTCCTCCTTACACGAGGCATCAGAACTTCGTTTCACCAGGCAACGCCGGTCAACTGATGTTTGTTTATGAGAAATCGGTTGGAAACTTTCCTCATGTCAGCCGGCCGGTGTGGCCGTGCGGTTCTAGTCGCTTCAGTATGGAACCGCGTGACCGCTATGGTCGCAGGTTCGAATCCTGCCTCGGGCATGGATGTGTGTGATGTTCTTAGGTTAGTTAGGTTTAAGTAGTTCTAAGTTCTAGGGGACTGATGACCACAGCAGTTAAGTCCCATAGTGCTCAGAGACATTTGAACCATTTTTTTTCCTCATGTCAGCACGTTGTAGGTGTTGCCACCGGCGCCAACCTTGTGTGAAAGCTCTGAAAAGCTAATAATTTGCATATCACAGCATCTTCTTCCTGTTTGTTAAATTTCGCGTGTGTAGCACGTCATCGTCGTGGTGTAGCAATTTTAATGGTCAGTAGTGTAAAAACCATCTTAACATTGAGCTAGTTTTTCGAGCATCTCCATGTTTATGACTTCGTGTCTGCTGAACTGGTGTCATTGATATGATTTTGCAGCTAGACACAGTTGTGTATGTGGATACCACGCGCAAAATGAGTTGCGCATAGGGTCAACAGTAAAGAAGTAGTAAATTACAACCCCTTGTCTTATGCTGAAGTTTTAATTCATGCACACCGAAAATGTAGTGAGTGATAAACTTTTTTCTTTTCATTATTTCGTTGGAAGGTGGAGGCAATGAGAAAAAGATTTGAAAAGGTTTGAGATTGTGAGCAAAGTTTGATGGAAATTGCTAAGTCCTCTAATTCACAAATACTGGATGAATAGGCTCTGGATAACACTGTTCGACAAGGGTTATGTTTCTGATATTAAAGTGTGTGCTTCTAAACCAGTTTACCATAGAAAATTCGAATATGTAAACGCCGGCCGCTGTGGCCGAGCGTTTCTAGGCGCTTCAGTCCGGAACCGCGCTGCTGCTACGGTCGCAGGTTCGAAACCTGCTTGGGAATGAATGTGTGTGATGTCCTTAGGTTTAAATAGTTCTAAGTCTAGGGGACTGATGACCTGAGATGTTAAGTCCCATAGTGCTTAGAACCATTTGAAAAAAAAAAGAAGGAGTACTCCTGCTTCAGGCCACGAGTGGCCAACCAGGACCATCCGATCGCCGTGTCATCCTCAGTGGAGGATGCCGATAGAAGAGGCGTGGGGTCAGCACACCGCTCTCCCGGTGGTTATGATGGTATTCTTGACCGAAGCCGCTACTATTCGGTCGAGTCGCTCCTCAATTGGCATCACGAGGCTGAGTGCACCCCGAAAAAATGGAAACAGCACATGGCGGCCCCTCCAAGTGCCGTCCACGCCCGACAGCGCTTGACTTCGGTGATCTCACGGGAACCGGTGTATCCACTGCGGCAAGGCCGTTGCTTAGAACCATGTGAACCATTTGAAATATGTAAACAAAATTTCGTTGCCAGGAATACTTTTTGTGTAATATGTTTGCCATTAACTGTGATACATATCCACAATTCATGGCAAACACAGGGACGTTATAGACACATACGGGAATGTTGCCGCATCCGATAGTGATGGAACGTGACAATTTCTTGTTCAACAGCAGGTGGGAAGAGTCAGACATCATTGGGTAATCTCCCCACACACCTATGTCATTAAGACCACCTGCAATACCTCATTAACTCGAAAGGCGACAGCTGGTCGCTGCCTCGGCAGTCAACCTTCATGCTTCCCAGAGGCAGGTGCATCGAGTTTACAACAGTGGTGTTAGCCGCAATTTGTGTCAATCTTAACGAGTTGGTGTTTTTGCTGACAAGTAAGCGTCCCTGGCATATTTCCGAGAATAGTTGACCTTCTAAAGTTCCTGTGTTTAAACTGATTTAGCATTGTGCTGAAGGTAAATTGACTGCTTCTTTTTACATATCAGCGTTTCTCTAGTTCTCTACTATTAATGTAGTACATGTGTATTACTTTCGTTTAATAAGACCTGTTGCGCATCCCAAACCCTTGAACATTACTCAACAACAGTGTCCCATATGTGGTCTCCTTCACAGATGAACCACACTTTCACAAAATACTCCCAACAAACCAAAGTCGATCATTTACCTTCCCTACTACACACCCGTACATTCTCAGTCCATTTCATATCGCTTTGCGACATTACGCCTAGATATGTAATCGACGTGAGTGTGTCAAGCAGTACATTACTAACGCTGTATCCGAACATTACGTGTTTGGTTTTGCTACTCGTCCGGGACTGATGACCTCGTAGTATGGTCCCTTTACTCTAGAACCTAACCACCCAACCTATTCATCCGCGTCAAGTTACATTTTCCTACCTTTAGAGTTAGTTGTTATTCGTGGCATCAAATAGAAGTTTTGCCTGTCATCTTGTATCCTCACTCAACGACGACACCTTCTCGTACACCATAGCATCATCAGCAAGCAGCCTCAGATTGCTGTTCACCCTGCCCGCCAGATCATTTACGTCTACAGAGAATAATAGCGGTCCTAACACATTTCCCAGAGGCACTCCTGACGATACCGTTGTCTCTGATGAACGCCCGTCGTCGACGACAACTTAATGGACTCTCTCACTTAAGAACTCTTCTAGCCACTCGCATATCTCGAAACTTAACCATATGCTCGTTCACAGTCTGCAGTGGAGCACCGTGTCAGATGCTTTCCAGAAATCTGGAAATATGTACTCTGCCTGTTGTCTTTCATTAATGGTTCGCAGTATGTCATGTGAGAAGAGGGCAAGCTGAGTATCGCACGAGCGATGCTGATTCGTGAACTTGAGCTTCTCAGCCTGAGGGAAACTTATTATATACAAACTGGAAATATGTTCATGGATTCTGCAGCAAGCCGATGTTAAAAATATTGGCCTGTGTTGGGAGCAGTGAAGGTGTAAAGAGCAAATAGTCAGCGACGTATTTGACTTAGAGGAGAAGTCGAAGAAAATTTGCAAAATTGTATGGGTTGGGATATGAAGTAAGACCTCTAATATGTAGCTAATGTTGTTGTTGTTGTGGTCTTCCGTCCAGAGACTGGTTTGATGCAGCTCTCCATGCTACTCTATCCTGTGCAAGCTTCGTCATCTCCCAGTGCCTACTGCAACCTACATCCTTCTGAATCTGCGCCGGCCGGTGTGGCCGTGCGGTTCTAAGCGCGTCAGTTTGGAACCGCGTGACCGCTACGGTCGTAGGTTCGAATTCTGCCTCGGGCATGGATGTGTGTGATGTCCTTAGGTTAGTTATGTTTAAGTAGTTCTAAGTTCTAGGGGACTGATGACCTCGGTAGTTAAGTCCCATAGTGCTCAGAGCCATTTTTCTGAATCTGCTTAGTGTATTCATCTCTTGGTCTCCCTCTACGATTTTTACCCCCCACGCTGCCCTCCAATACTAAATTGGTGATCCCTTGATGGCTCAGAACATGTCCTTCCAACCGATCCCTTCTTCTAGTCAACTTGTGGCACAAACTCCTCTTCTCCACAATTCTATTCAGTAGCTCCTCATTAGTTATAGGATCTACCTATCTAATCTTCAGCATTCTTCTGTAGCACCACATTTCGAAAGATTCTATTCTCTTCTTGTCTAAATTATTTATCGTCCATGTTTCACTGGCAAGCATGGCTACACTCCATATGAACACATTCAGAAAGGACTTAATGACACTTAAATCTATGCTCGATGTTAACAATTTTCTCTTCCTCAGAAACGTTTTCCTTGCCATTGCCAGTCTACATTTTATATCCTGTCTACTTCGACCATCATCAGCTATTTTGCTCTCCAAATAGCAAAACTCATTTACTGCTTTAAGTGTCTCATTTCTAAATTGCCTCAGCATCAACCTGATTTAATTCGATTACATTCCATTGTCCTTGTTTCGCTTTTGTTGATGTTCATTTTATATCTTCCTTTCATGACACTGTCCATTCCGTGCAACTGCTCTTCCAGGTCCTTTGCTGTCCCTGACATGTCACCGGAAACCTCATAGTTTTATTTCTTCTCCATGGATTTTAATTTCTACCACAATTTTTTCTTTTGTTTCCTTTACTGCTTGCTCAATGTATAAATTGAATGACATCGGGGATAGGCTACAACCTTGTCTCACTCTCTTCCCAACCACTGCTTCCCTTTCATGCCCCTCGACTCTTATAACTGCTATCTGGTTTCTGTACAAATTGTAAACAGCCTTTCGCTCGCTATATTTGACCCCTGAAAAGTATTCCGGTCAACACTGTCAAAAGCTTTCTCTAAGTCTACAAATGCCAGAAACGTAGCTTTGCCCTTCCTTAATCTATCTTCTAAGATAAGTCGTAGGATCAGTATTGCCTTACGTGTTCCAACATTTCTATGGAATCCAAACTGATCTTCCCCAGGGTCGGCTTCTGCCAGTTTCCCGATCCGTCTGTAAAGAATTTGTCTTAGTATTGTGTAGATAATAGTTTTAAAAATTCCAAGAACTTGTTTTTATGCCGGAATGTGCAAATATCTTTGGTAAACTTCTGAAAATATACAATGATACTGCGCCAAATGAGGTAGAGCCTATACAAGTAGTTGTTCAGTACACTCTGTATTTGTGAACAGAATACCCGATACGCTACAGATTTTACAATAGTGTAGCTGTAGATGTGAACAACGGCAGTGACTGACAGAAGTATGTAAAGTCTTTTAAAATATAATTTAAAATTTAAATATAATAATAAATCTAGCTCCAGCAATAGCTTAGAAATATGTAAAATAAATAGTTTGTATCACGATGTGTTCACTAATATTGTAACAGGTGCTCAATTTGTAATGTATTTCGTCAACCTACACCTGTAATATGATAACAAGACGTGCAGAAGACATGTAAACACCTGCCACCACATAGATCGACAAATCGATAGTCAAATCGAAACCGGCCGTATTTTGACCGCTATCTTGTCCACTGCACTACAGAACCGTTTGTGATCGTGTTTCCAAGTTACTGCTACGTTAGTGACAATTTGTGCACAGTGACCAGTAGAGCCACGGAAATGGAGGCACCCTAGCGCATCACTACGAGACTGCCACGCCAGAGGAAAAAAGATGACCACAGCATTTACGAAAAGACTATGTAACATCAGTATGACCTTAATGTAAAGATGTTTTTGTAATGCGATTTAGCCTGAAGATGTATTCCCTCGAAACATTTCGCTAAATAAATAAGTCATACAATAGTTGACAAAGTTTGTGACTGGTAGCGGTAATTTAAAAAAAAAAAATACATATTTCTTGAGACAGTCACGTTCGAAAAATAGTCAAAAAGGCTTCAAATTCTGACTGACAAAAGGATTTAAATTTTTGCTTCAAAACGTATTTTCGAAGTCTCCTGGACCTGTAGCTTCCACATAACACGATTTTCCTGCGGCGATCTTCCATATAGATGGTAGCAAATGGGAGAGAGCACGTTGGAGGCGGCTATCCTTTTGCGTAGATCTGGAGCTGCCAAGTTTAAACGGAGGCCCGGCAGCGGGGCCATCGGCCGCAAAACAAAGGGCGCCGGCAGAGAGAGAGAGAGAGAGAGAGAGAGAGAGTTGTCCTGGAATACATCAGGAGGCGCGCCGGCTGACCCCACGCGAGTCGGACAACCGGCGCCTACGGTGCTGTTCTGTGCCGCGGCGACCCCGCCGGGACTGCAAACGACCGGCTTACCTTGCGCCGCACTGCGCCACGGGTCTTCGGGATGGCGAGCACGGATTGCGCCGCCGTAAAATGGGCTCGCTGCAGGAGGTGAAGTCGAGAATCCGAGTATGAGGCGGTTCCAACAAGTACGTGGGAGCCTCTTTAAACTACTTCCAAGTACAGATCGCTTCATTTTCACAACAACCTACTTACACTACTGGCCATTAAAATTGCTACCCAACGAAGATGGCGTTCTACAGACGCGAAATTTAACCGACAGGAAGACGATACTGTGATATGCAGTAATTAACATTTCAGAGCATTCACACAAGGTTGGCGCCGGTGGCGACACCTACAACGTGCTGACATGAGGAAAGTTTCCAGCCGGTCGATTTCTCATACACAAACAGCAGTTGACCGGCGTTGCCTGGAGAAACGTTGTTGTGATGCCTCGTGTAATGATGAGAAATGCGTACCATCACGTATCCGACTTTGATAAATGTCGGATTGTAGCCTATCACGATTGCGGTTTATCGTATCGCGACATTGCCGCTCGCGTTGGTCGAGATCCAATGACTGTTAGCAGAAAATGGAATTGGTGGGTTCAGGAGGGTAATATGGAACGCCGTGCTGGATCCCAACGGCCTCGTATCACTAGCAGTCGAGATACCATGCGTCTAATCCGCATGGCTGTAACGGATCGTGCAGCCACGTCTCGATCCCTGAGTCAACAGATGGGGACGTTTGCAAGACACTGCACGAACAGTTCAATGACGTTTGCAGCAGCACGGACTATCAGCTCGGAGACCATGGCTGCGGTTAACCTTGACGCTGCATCACAGACAGGAGCGCCTGCGATGGTGTACTCAACGACGAACCCGGGTGCACGAATGGCAAAACGTCATTTTTTCGGATGAATCCAGGTTCTGTTTACAGCATCGTGATGGTCGCATCCTTGTTTGGCGACATCGCGATGAACGCACATTGGAAGCGTGTATTCGTCATCGCCACACTGGCGTATCACCCGGCGTGATGGTATGGGGTGCAATTGCTTACTCGTCTCGGTCACCTCTTGTTCGCATTGACGGCACCTTGAACAGTGGACGTTACATTCCAGATGTGTTACGACCCGTGGCTCTATCGTTCATTCGATCCCTGTGAAACCCCACATTTCAGCAGGATAATGCACGACCGCATGTTGCAGGTCCTGTACGGGTTTTTTCTGGATAGAGAAAATGTTCGACTGCTACCCTGGCCAGCACGTTCTCCAGATATCTCACCAATTGAAAACATCTGGTCAATGGTGGCCGTGCAACTGGCTTGTCACAATACGCCAGTCACTGCTCTTGATGAATTGTGGTATCGTGTTGAAGCTGCATGGGCAGCTGTACCTGTACACGCCATCCAAGCTCTGTTTGACTCATTCCCAGGTGTGTCAAGGCCGTTATTACGGCCAGAGGTGGTTGTTCTGGGTACTGATTTCTCAGGACCTATACACTCAAACTGCGTGAAAATGTAATCACATGTCAGTTCTAGTATAATATATTTGTCCAATTAATACTCGTTTATCATCTGCATTTCTTCTTGGTGTAACAATTTTACTGGCCAGTAGTGTGTTTCAAGCCGTACGCCCTCTTTTCATTCATATTGTTTTACAAATTGTGCGCAGTGCCATGTTTGTCTTCGTTATTACCTACGCATTACAAACCACGCGGTCACATGTTATTCATACTCTACTAGCAGTTTGTTATTTGCTTTTCTCCAAAATCTGGACGGCCGCACGAAGATTTCTTTGGTTCTCCAAAACCTGTTTGTAGTTATTTGAATGTTGATATAAAAAGTTTGCAATTTAATAGTTTCAAGCAGCGAAAGTATAAAAAAACGTAATTACTCAAAAACTATATAGCTGACGTTGTTTTACCAAATTGAAAGTTATCTGCATCGTTGGGCGTTGATTGCTGAAATTGTGTATGGCTAAATTATTTCCCGCTGACGATCCGAAAACTGTCTGACTTCTAAACTACGGATTACAGATTCTGGTCTACAATTAGGATTTGCCTGATACGATGTAGGGAAATCACGGAAAACCTAAATCAGGACTGCCGGACGCGGATTTGAACCGTCGTCCTCCCGAATGCAAGTCCAGTGTGCTAACCACTGAGCCACCTTGCTCGGTGGCTGTCAGTAAAGTACGAAGAAAGAGGTTGTCGTTTTAAAATGAAACTCGGACACTTGTCGCAGTCTAAAAAATTTAAAACGGGCTTGACTAATGTTGTAACCGTCCTCCCATGATATTTTAATATAATTTTAGCGGGAAGTTCACAAAGAACGCCGGCCGCTGTGGCCGAGCGGTTCTAGACGCTTTAGTCCGGAACCGCGCGACCGCTACGGGCGCAGGTTGGAATCCTGCCTCGGGCATGGATGTGTGTGATGTTCTTAGGTTAGTTAGGTTTCAGTAGTTGTAAGTCTAGGGGACTGATGACCTCAGATGTTAAGTCCCATAGTGCTTAGAGCCATTTGAATCACAAAGAACGGCAGTTTACGTTAATACTAGGCATTAAATTATCAGAGCAGATATTATACATACCTCGCTAAATAATGATTTACGGAAATGAAGGGATGTTCTCTAAAAGGCACTTCGCGAATTTTACCTAGCACGCCAGATAATGCGAAGAATATATGGAAACACAAGACGAAAATACTGAATTTTAAGAGAGTGAATACAATCAGAACATGGAACTGATAAGCAGATGTCACACTTCACGTGTCTGCAATGTAACGTACGCCGTAATAAAAAAAATATGGCATTAAGAAGTAAAGTACACTACTTCCGACGCTAACATTCACGTAAAGAATAAGAATAAACACTAGGAACAACCAACGATCAAATCCTAAGCCTTTAGATAAAAGGGATCACATTTCACCGACTGAAGTCTTCAGCGAGTACTTGAACTCCTATCGGCAAGAAATGGAGGAAATGTGCTCATTCTCAACTTAATTTTTTTTTAACATCACTTTCTTCGGACGGTAGGAAAAAATAAACCAGAACCCTCTGGTATAGTAGAAGATATGTGACTTGAAATCTTCCGCCTTTCCCTCACACAACTCGGAAAAATTCCACACGCTGCTGCCCATTACGGTAGCGTTACAACTGTGAAAGCGCCTGTTGACGGAGCGGTTACTTTCATAAATGACGGCAGCTGTGTCCTTTTATACGAGGGGAAAGTTCCTAAGACACTTTACGTGTCCCAGAGATCATAGGTTCCTCTTACGTGCTGCAAGCAGCCTGCGTTGTACAGTCTGTAGAGAGGAAGTGTGCGCCTTTTACACCAGCTGTACCGAAAAAAAAAGTGATGTCGTTTCTACACTCACTCATCTATTTCAATGGGACTTTTTTCCTATACGACCCTTTCTGCACTGAGGCTATCAGCTGTACACACCCGTGCGTCGGGAAACAGAGCTGGATATCCTAGCTCTTCAGGTAAAGAGCTACAGATATGGTAGAGGAAATGTGACGCCTGCCACCACCGTCCCCTAAAATCTACTAAGCGAATAATTATTTGCGGAGAGTTTTGCCCAGGTTCCTGCAACTTATAAGTAGAAGATTCTAGTACGTTTCTACGAACGCTACTAAATTTGTCTCCATTAGGAAGACACTTCTCGTGACATGTCATTCTGTACATTATTTCGACATTCCGAGCTCTACACCATGCCGCATAACACGTTAAATGAAAGTCTGTATGTTCCCGTAGAGAGTAAGTCCTCCCATAGACGATAGTACACTGTTTTTCGAAGTGGCACCGCAATGCGACAAAAGGTTGTTATGAAAAAAAAAATTATCAGAAACAAGAACCTTAATGGACTGTTCATTCAGGACCTCGTACAACCTTAAACGCTCGTTTGTGATCATTGGTTTCTTATCTCAAAATATTCAGTTTAGTCTGCAGTCTGCCATATGTAAAATTTTGGCATTGCACACTTATTAAAAAGTACATAATAGTACAGCGTGCAGGCAAATACGAGGGTCGTCCACAAAGTAAGTTCCGTTTCTACAGGGTGGCACACGAAATGTGTTACCATTTTGTTTTTGAATATAAACTTTATTGTCAGTACAATCTGAAAGAAACACATACTACAATTAAGAGCCGTCCATGAAGATTTGTTCTAACTCAGCACATGCTCAATATGTCCACCATTTCGTTTCCTAACTTCCTTGAAACAAACACTGGAGTCAGTGATTACCCTACGGCACATGTCTTCCGTAATTTCACTGCAAACTTGAAGAATAACATTTCTGAGCTCCATTAAATCACGTGGACGTTTCGGGAACATTTTTCCTTTAGGTACCCCCAAAGAAAAAAGTCACATAGATTGAGGTCTGGACTATTGGGGGGCCAATTTTGTCCCTCATTGAAGCGACCTGGAAACCTGAGTGGAATGATCCGCATGTCGAAATGCTCGTGTAAAAGCTCCAACACAGTGTTTGTAGTATGTGGCCTTGCTCCATCTTGCATAAACCACTGCGTGTTGAAGGGCAAGGCAGTAGCAACGAGCTGTGGAATTTAATGGAGCTCTGAAGACTTAATATTCAAGCTTGCAGTGAAATTACGGAAGACATGTGCCGTAGGGTAATCACTAACTTCAGTGTTCGTTTGAAGGAAGTTAGGAAGCGATATGGTGGACATATTGAGCATGTGCTGAGTTAGAACAAATCTCCATGGACGGCTCTTCATATGTTCCTTCTAGATTGTATTCACAATAAAGTTTATATTCAAAAACAAAATGGTAACACATTTCGTGTGCCACCCTGTATTTCTATTCGCGGCAGCGCTTCGATCGCAGTTCCGAGCATGCGCGGCAGTTACTCTGACTCGCGGAAGAGATGTGTACGGCATTTTCAGATCGCTGCTGCAGACGTGTGCTTTGTAGTGCTTCTTTATAATGTCAGCCGTAATTGTAAATGCCGCCGCGTCTGAAATCAGATGTGTGATTCGGTTTCTAAAAACAAAGAAAGTTAAACGAAAGGGAATTCATCGGCAAATCTGCAAGGTTTACAGACAAAATGCTATGAGTGATTCAATGGTTAGAAGATGGGTCAGACTGTTCAATGAAGGAAGTGATCAAGTTCACGATGAAGAACGAAGTGGACGCCCGTCTGTGGTTGCTGATGAACTGGTCCACACAGCTGAAGAGTGGATTAAGCACAACCGTAAGTTTACACTTGGTGCCCTTGCTATGGAAGTTCCGTAAATCTCACGATCACTAATTCATGAAATTGTTACTGAAAAACTGTAATTTCGAAAACTTACCTCACGTCCTGTACCCCAAATTCTTACTGAACAACACAAAAACAGCGGATAGCCAGTGCACTTCAGTTTCTGACACGCTACGATGAAAAAGGCGTTAGTTTTCTTTCTCGGATGGTCACTGGGGATGAAACTTGGGTATCGTACGGCACCCCTGAAATAAAACGGCAATCAGTGGAATGGAGGCACACTTCATCTCCAACGAGGGTTAAGCCTAAGCAAAGCTTGACACCTCCAAAAGCCATGTGCACCGTTTTTTGGAACATAAAAGGCATTTTACTGATTGATTTCTTACTACGTGGCTAAACAATCAATGCCCATGCTTACTGGGAGACCATTAACAAATTGCGCCACACAATACAGAACAAGCGCCGAGTGTTACTGGTTGAATACACAGGCGGCAACCTTCTATGAAGAAGGCATACAAAAACTTGTGCCACGCCATGACAAGTGCCTACAAAATTTCGGAAGCTACGTAGAAAAGTAGTTTAACAGTTGTAGATTTTTGTACAAGAAATATTTTTTTGTATCTGTACACATTTGTTTTATCTAACCAAACGGAAGTTACTTTTTGGACATGCGTCGTATATTTCATTTCGTTCACTTTATTCATGATGTTTGACTTTTATTATCATAAACGAAAGGGACGGTTAGAGGTCAATGAAACAAGCAAATACTCCTAATAAACTTGAGTCCAGAAACTTACCCTAAAATAATTCTAAAAACCCGCAAAAAAATATCATTTCTTTAAAATTATCTTGTGCATTTAGAATATTGCTTTGTTTGTTTTCATGGATAGCTATCTCGAATTCCTCTAGTAAATCAAGTTTCCTCCCTTTCTTTTCTACATGCAATATTTCTACGTTATCTTCTATGCTATTAAGGGGATGGCCTGTTTCATATATATGGTTCGCAACAGCTGATTTGTCATAATTTCCTAACCTGAACGAATCTTCATGTTCTTTATACCGGATCGCGAATGATCTTCCTGTCTGCCCTATATATTTTGCATCACAAGTTCTGCACTGAATCTTATAGGGTAGGTATGCGACTTTAAACTCGTAGCAAGTCACTGACGGAGTTGCGAGAGGCTAACGATGGCAGACCAATGCAATAAGGAAATCAGGCGCCCAATAGCATAGCGTTACCGTCAAGCACACGGCTGTAACCACGCCACAACACCTAGGCACGTCAGTCCACAACAGCTCCCGAGCCGGCGCAGTGCGACAGCATATCTGGTAGCTATGGGACGGCCATCGACTTGTGTCAACAACTTCAATGTAAGACGAGGACCCACAGTCCAATATACTTTTAATTCTGTTTTACTCTATGGACTTCCCAACTATTTGTGATGGTATTTTGTCTTTTTAGTCCGTTTAATTTCATGACATAGACTTTACAACCTGATGATGAGAGCATTGTCTCTTGAAACGCGTTGTTAAAATATATATGTATAAGAATCGCGGTTGAATGCTAACAGTGGTAACCAGTATGACGACAACTGCCACCTCGACTCCATAATAGATTATAATAAAAAAAAAATAGTATTACTTTGTTTGTTACAGGGTCGACTGACGTGACAACAGCGGAATCTGAAACCATTTGCTAACAACATGTACTCAAACCGGGAGAAAGCATTGTATCGGTTGACAACAGCGTTCAAATGAAATGTGGCCTCATCGGAGAAAAGGACGCTTTTCATGTAGTCACCGTCATCTTCCTCAACATCAGCCACACGGCAGTGGCAAAGTCATTACGAGCACTTTAATCCTTTGGTTGGAGACACTGGTCTGTAGAGACCACAGACACTCACTGTTTTCCTAACTTCGCATATCACTTTTTCTTTCTGTTAACATTTGGTGGCTGTCTGTGGTAGGCCTTCCGGAATTTTCGTCCACTGTTTTTGGTGACTGTGTCTCGTGACACTAGACTACACATTGGATTCTCTCCTGGTTTGAGTAGATGTTGTTTGCAGATGGAGTCCGATTCCTGTTGTTACGTCACTGGGCCCTGTAACAAATAATGTAACAGTAAGCATGTATCTGCACAAAAATTTTGATACGTTACGCGCAATTAAGATAAAAATATTTGTCGAAGAGTCATATTTTATACCTTATAACATGGAACGGGACACCCGTCATTTAGAACTAAAATGGTCTGAGGATTGTACCTAATTGACTCTCTCTAGCGTATAGTATTAATTTCCACGTAACATTTCGATTGAAGAACTCCATTTCTCGTGACAGGAAACTCAAGAACATTGTAATTTTTTCTCTGTTAACAGACTGTACCAGAATAAAATTATATTTTTTATCGTTAAATAAATAAAGACTGTGGAGCACTTGTCAGCTAAAAGCAAAGGTCTCGTGTTCGACACCCACTCCGGAACACTGTTTTAATCTCTCAGTAAGTTTCAAATCAGTGAACATTACGCAGCAGAATGCGGGTCCCTTCGGGTAGGATCGTTACATTGTTGGTGCTGGAATCAATTTCCTATCGTCAAAAGGATTCACTTCTTCTTGTAACCACTATGACTCATAAATAGTAATAACGGTGCTGTTCATGTTTTCCGTGACTCACGGAGTAACGCATACCATCTGAATATATATATATATATATATATATATATATATATATATATATATATATATATATATATATATATATATATATTGACCCTCATCGCAAATTTTGACGTTACCTGCCCAACGTTTACACAGTAATCAACGTGTGGTATAACGTAAATACGAGGGTCAATCAATAAGTAATGCCCCCCTTTTTTTTTCTCAGAACTTATTTATTGTTAAGAATCAGAATTTGGTGACAATATACATCAACATGTCTTTTCCATGGCCTATTTTTCTACGTAGTCTCCGTCACGTTCTATGGCCATATGCCAACGTTGTGGAAGAGCGCCGGCCGCGATGGACGAGCCGTTCTAGGCGCTACAGTCCGGAACCGCGCTGCTGCTACGGTCGCAGGTTCCAATCCTGCCTCGGGCACGGATGTATGTAATGTCCTTAGGTTAGTTAGGTTTAAGTAGTTCTAAATCTAGGGGACTGATGACCTAAGATGTTAAGTCCCATAGTGCTTGGAGCAATTTGAACCTTTTTTTTTTTTTTTTTTTTTTTTGGAAGAGCATGCATTTCTTGCTGGTAAAAGCTCTTGCCCAGTAGGCGTAACAATGTTTACACTGTGCGACTGATACTCTCCTCATCTTCAAAATGTGTCCCCCGTACAGATTCTTTAAGCGGCGCAAAAAACTGGAAGTCCCAGGGTGCCAGGTCTGGACCGCCCTCCGCCACACACCGTTGGGTGGCTTGCGGAGTATCAATGTAGATGTAGATGAGGCAACGACGTCGAGCGGCTGTGACAGGACATCTCGAGTGTGGCTGATCATGAAGCTCTGTTTCTGCATTTCCTGGGGCTGTTACTTTCTTTGCCCATCGCCCAGCTGTACTCCTATCAACTACAACATCGCCATACACTTCACACAACGTTTCTGGATGTTCACCACAGTTTCTTTTTCTGCACACAAGAATTCTGTAACAGCACACTGCTTCTAACGTGAGTCGTATGTTGACACCCTTTTGATGGTATACTACAGCTCTGCCCTCTGCCAGAACGGTTCGAAACTTCGTCGGCGCACAGAACAAACATCAAATGTGAAGCACCAACAAGGGTGTCTAAGTACAATACTGGCCATTAAAATTGCTACACCAAGAAGAAATGCAAATGATAAACGGGTATTCATTGGACAAATATAGAACTGACATGTGATTATATTTTCACGCAATTTGGGTGCACAGACCCTGAGAAATCAGTACCTAGAACAACCACCTCTCACCGTAATAACGGCCTGATACGCCTGGGCATTGAGTCAATCAGAGCTTGGATGGCGTGTACAGGTACAGCTGCCCATGCAGCTTCAACACGATACCGTACTTCATCAAGAGTAGTGACTGGCGTATTGTGACCAGCCAGTTGCTCGGCCACCATTGACCAGACGTTTTCAATTGGTGAGAGATCTGGAGAATGCGCTGGCCAGGGCAGCAGTCGAACAGTTTCTACATCCAGAAAGGCCCGTACAGGACCTGCATAATGCGGTCGTGCATTATCCTGCTGAAATGTAGGGTTCCGCAGAGATACAATGAAGGGTAGAGCCACGGGTCGTAAAACATGTGAAATGTAACGTCCACTGTTCAAAGTGCCATCAGTGCGAACAAGAGGTGACCGAGACGTGTAACTAATCGCACCCCATACCATCACGCCTGGTGATACGCCAGTATGGCGATGACGAATACACGCTTGCAATGTGCGTTCACCGCGATGTCGCCAAACACGGATGTGACCATCATGATGCTGTAACCAGAACCTGGATTCATCCGAAAAAATGACGTTTTACCATTCGTGCACCCAGGTTCGTCGTTGAGTACACCATCGCAGGCGCTCCTGTCTGTGATGCAGTGTCAAGGTCTCCGAGCTGATAGTCCACGCTGCTGCAAACGGCATCTTATTCCTGTCTGTTAAGTCTCGCGTCTGTAGCACGTCATCTTCGTGGTGTAGCAGTTTTAATGGTCAGTAGTGTATATCAATGGCTTGTTGTCCTGAAAACGTCCCCATCTGTTCACTCAGGGATCGAGACGTGGCTGCACGATCCGTTATAGCCATTCGGATAAGATGCCTGTCATCTCGGCTGCTTGTGATACCGGGCCGTTGGGATCCAGCACGACGTTCCGTATTATCCTCCTGAACACACCGATTCCATATTCTGCTAACAGTCATTGGATCTCGACCAACGCGAGCAGTAAAGTCGCGATACGATATACCGCAATCGCGATAGGCTACAATCTGACCTTTATCAAAGTCGGAAACGTGATGGTACGCGTCTTTGTTCTTACAGGAGGCATCACAACAATGTTTCAACAGACAACGCCGGTCAACTGCTGTTTGTGTATGAGAAATCGGTTGGAAACTTCCCTCATGTCAGCACGTTGTAGGTGTCGCCACCGGCGCCAACCTTGTGTGAATGCTCTGAGAAGCTAATCATTTGCATATCACAGCATCTTATTCCTGTCTGTTAAGTCTCGCGTCTGTAGCACGTCATCTTCGTGGTGTAGCAGTTTTAATGGTCAGTAGTGTATATCAATGGCTTTTTAAAGAAATGTGGGGCATTACTTACTGAATGAGCCTCGTAATAAAAAAGAGGTTACTGGTCGATTTTGAGTTTACGTAGCATCTGCAGCGTTCAGTGACAGCTGGTACGGTTCCGTTAACGTTATTTTGCAAATAATGCTTATCGAAGTCTCTGCCAGAAAGGCCCGTGTCACAGCGCGCTTCGGAATCCTGTGACGGCGAAGAGGAAGCGTGGTAATGGCTGCGAAGGAACACAGAGCAGGGGAACGGGGAAGTGAAAGTCTTATATACGGCAGCCGTCCCGTGAGTGACGCGGTAGCACAGACGTTCGGGAGCGGCCGTCTCATTTACTGCGCCGACAATTCCGGCTGTCGCTGCGGAGGCGCGCCCCGCAGTCATAAAAGGGTTGGGCCGCTCGTCCTCATCTCTCGCCGGAGATGGCTGCGCAGGCGCCGGCGCCATGAGCCCATCGCCTTCCGCGCAGTTTCTCCTGAGGAGCGGCGTCTAATCCGGCCCGAATATCCTGGCGCCGTCGGTCGGTTGGCGCTTCGCTGCCCCGGGCTGCAGATTCCCACCCCACCCCACCCACACCTCGCTCCGTTACACCATTTGCATAGTCGTCGGCAGAGTATACGCCGGCGCTCTTCCCCCAACCATCGACGAAGACGGCAAAACACCGTGAGCACACAATCGTACAAAAATCACGTGAGGCAGTACTGACCCTACGACTTATCTTGGAAGAAAGATTAAGGAAAGGCAAACCTACATTTCTAGCATTTGTAGACTTGGAGGAAGCTATTGACATTGTTGACTGGAATACTCTCTTTCTAATTCTGAAGGTGGCTGGGGTAAAATACAGGGAGCGAAAGGCTATTTACAACTTGTACAGAAACCAGATGGCAGTTATAAGAGTCGAGGGGCATGAAAGGGAAGCAGTGGTTGTGAAGGGAGCGACACATGGTTGTACACTCTCCCCGATGTTATTCAGTCTGTATATTGAGCAAGAAGTAAAGAAAACGAAAGAAAAATTCGGAGTAGATATTAAAATCCATCGAGAAGAAATAAAAACATTAAGGTTTGCCGATGACATTGTAATTCTGTCAGAGGCAGCAAAGGACTTGGAAGAGCAGTTGAACTGAATGGACAGTGTCTTGAAAGGAGGGTATAAGATGAACATCAACCAAAGCATAACGAGGATAATGGAATGTAGTCGAATTAAGTCGGGTGATGCTGAGGGAATTAGAGTAGGAAATGAGACACATAAAGCAGTAAAAGAGTTTTGCTGTTTGGGGAGCAAAATAACTGATGACGGTCGAAGTAGAGAGCATATGAAATATAGACTGGCAATGGCAAGGAAAGCGTTTCTGAAGAAGAAAAAGTTGTTAACATCGAGTATAGATTTAAATGTCAGGAAGTCGTTTCTGAACGTATTTGTATGGAGTGTAGCCATGTATGGAAGTGAAACATGGACGATAATAGTTCAGACGAGAAGAGAATAGAAGCTTTCGAAATGTGGTGCTACAGAAGAATGCTCAAGATTAGATGGTTAAATCACATAACTAATGAGAAGGTATTGAATAGACTTGGGGAGAAGAGGAGTTTGTGGATAACTTGACTAGAAGAAGGGATCGGTTTGTAGGACATGCTCTGAGACATAAATTGATCACCAATTTAGAATTAGAGGGCAGCGTGGAGGGTAAAAATCGTAGAGGGAGATCAAGAGATGAATACACCAAGCAGATTCAGAAGGATGTAGGGTGCAGTAGATACTGGGAGATGAAGAAGCTTGCACGGGATAGAGTAGCATGGAGAGCTGCATCAAACCAGTCTCAGGACTGAAGACCACAACAACAACAACATCTACACGAAACGCTGTTGTGGGAAAAATCACAGCCCTGGTTGTCATTTGATAAATTAATGACAGTCATGTCGTATTTCAACACATATTAGATCTATTTCTTGTGCTTTTGCAATGAATTTTAAACTGCCTTCCCGATGAGGTAGAGAGGTGAAATTATACAAATAGCTCAGAAATGGATGACGATGCAATTCTTCCAGAATGAGATTTTCACCCTGCAGCGGAGTGTGCGCTGATATGAAACTTCCTGGCAGATTAAAACTGTGTGCCGGACCGAGACTCGAACTCTGGACCTTTGCCTTTCGCGGACAAGTGCTCTATGATCTGAGCTACCCAAGCACGATGCACGACTCACGACTGGGCACGAGGTACTGGCAGAAGTAAAGCTGTTAGGACGGGGCGCGAGTCGTGCTTGGGTAGCTCAGATCGCACAGCACTTGCCCGCGAAAGGCAAAGGTCCCGAGTTCGAGTCTCGGTCCGGCACACAGTTTTAATCTGCCAGGAAGTTTCATATCAGCGCACACTCCGCTGCAGAGTGAAAATCTCATTCTCGAAACATCCCCCAGACTGTGGCTAAGCCATGTCTCCGCAATATCCTTTCTTTCAGGAGTGCTAGTTCTGCAAGGTTCGCAGGAGAGCTTCTGTAAAGTTTGGAAGGTAGGAGACGAGGTACTGGCGGAAGTAAAGCTGTGAGGACGGGGCGTGGATCGTGCTTGGGTAGCTCAGATGGTAGAGCACTTGCCCGCGAAAGGCAAAGGTCCCTAGTTCGAGTCTCGGTCCGGCACACAGTTTTAATCGGCCAGAAAGTTTCAATGGAATTCTTGTCTGTCTTTTCGATTGTGTTGGGAGTCGGTGTTAAAATTTTGCTAACGCCTGACATCTCGGCTTCCTTGCGGGAACGGCTTGTTGTGTACATATTATCGGAACGAGTCTAGGTGGTATGCGAGTGGACAGACAAGGCTTGGAGGAGAGAGGATGGAAGAGGAGATGGGCAAGGAGGTTCAAATGGCTCTGAGCACTATGGGACTTAACGTCTGAGGTCATTAGTCCTCTACAACTTAGAGCTACTTAAACCTAACTAACCTAAGGACATCACACACATCCATGCCCGAGGCAGGATTCGAACCTGAGACCGTAGCGGTCGCGCGGTTCCAGGCTGAAGCGCATAGAACCGCTTGGCCACTGGGGCAAGGAGGGGGAAGAGGAAATTCGTGCACTATATGTAAAATGTGTTTCCGGAGAAAGGTGTGGGTAAAAGTTTGTATATACATAAATAATTACTTAAATAAAATGTTTAAAACGTTTAAAAGCCATTGACAAATTTCACACTCACAATACTAAGCAGCAGAAAACAGTTACTTAAATACAAACAAATTTTTTATATAATACATTTTTAAATAGGATTAAAAAGTGTAAAACAGTTTCTCCTAACCCCAGATTTCTAACGCCATACAGAAAACTGATGGAAGCTCAAGAAATGAATTATAATCTGTGCCACATCCAGGGCCTGAACCTGGTTCTCCTCGCTTACTAGGCAGATGTGCTGGCCATTACACCTCTGCAGCAACATAGCTAACAGAGTTGCATGGACTGCCCTGACACAGTAGCCGCCCCAGTATTCACAGTCTAAGAAGGGAAAACAAGCTGAAGATGTGAATTGAAGTTTGTACTGGGAAGGGAACAGGACCAGGGTAAGCCTTGCAGGTGTCTTAGCCGTATTGCTGTGGTTGTGTAATGGCTAGCACACCTGACAAGTAAGCAAGGAGACCCAGGTTCAAGTCCTGGCTGTGGCACAAATCTTAATTCATTTCTTGAGCTTCTATCATTATTGTAATAAAGATAAAGCTCAAATGTTGCAGGAAAAGTTTGATTATATCAGATCCATACAGACAGCCCTGAAAATTTTTGCTTGTCAATTTTTTATAGCTGTGACAATACCTGTAAGCTTCATAGCGAAAAACGAATGCAGTAGATACTAGTCAAGAGGTGAACTATTTATGCATCGATTATGAACTGCATACGCCCCACGTTTTTCGTTATAATCCTATTCGTAAGGTTACAGCTATTAAAAATTCACAAGCACAAATTTTAAGGATTGTTTGCATGGGGTTAGGAATCTGTATGGGGCTACGAGAAATTATTTCTTACCTTTTAATCCAGTTTACAAACATTAAAAATTATTTTTATTTAAATAGCTATTGACAGAATTTTTGATACAGGTGATGAGGTTAAATCCACATCTACTATAGAGGTTTAACCCAAATTCTACCAATAAAAATTTCGGAACTTTGTTCAGTGATATTTTGCTGTGTATTTTGATATCAGAGACGCACTGCCTCCGATGGAATATTGCGGACACATATATTATTACTATATAATGTGTGTGTGTGTGTGTGTGTGTGTGTGTGTGTGTGTGTGTGTGTGTTCCACATCTCCCCCTAAACTACTGGACCGATTTCAACCAAACTTGGTTAATATATCCTTTACTATCACCCTTTAGTAGATATGGCGTCATAAACAATGAGACGCGTGAAAAATTTCCGCGTTGTGCTTGACGTTTAAATTTATTGACTCTTTTCTACTAACGCTATTCTCAATTCATTTCGCAGACAGTACCCACACTTCCTGCTCAATGTATACACAGAATTACATCTTTGTATGACACGTAAATCAGCAGATATGACGTCATAAACACTGTGATGCATGAAAAACAGCCACATCATGCTTGACATTTAAGTTTATTATTCTTTGCTACTTACTCTATTCACAACAGTTTTTACACACAGTATTTTCATATGACACTGAATGAACCCACACAAAAACATCAATTTACCACACATAGCTGAAGATATACTATCTGATCGAAAGTGTCCGGACACCACCCTGAAAATGACTTAAAAGTTCGTGGGGCCCTCCACCAGCAATGCTGGAATTAAATATGGTGTTGGCCCACCCTTAGCCTTGATGACAGCTTCCACTCTCGCAAGCATACGTTCAATCATGTGCTGGTGGGATTCTTGGGGAATGGCAGCCCATTCTTCACGGAGTGCTGCACTGAGGAGAGATATTGTTGTCCGTCGATGAGGCCAGGCACGAAGACGGCGTTCCAAAACATCCCAAAGGTATTCTATAGGGTTCAGGTCAGTACTTTGTGCAGGCCAGTCCATTACAGGGATGTTATTGTCGTGTAACCACTTTACCGCAGGCCGTGCTTTAAGAACAGGCGCCGGCCGCGGTGGTCTAGCGGTTCTAGGCGCTCAGTCCGGAACCGCGCGACTGCTACGGTCGCAGGTTCGAATCCTGCCTCGGGCATGGATGTGTGTGATGTCCTTAGGTTAGTTAGGTTTGAGTAGTTCTAAGTTCTAGGGGACTGATGACCATAGTGCTCAGAGCCATTTTATGAACAGGTGTTCGATCGTGCTGAACGATGCAGTCGCCATCCCCAAATTGCTCTTCAGCAGTGGGAAGCAAGAAGGTGCTTAAAACATCAATGTAGGCCTGTGCTGTGATAGTTCCACGCAAAACGACAAGTGGTGAAAAACACGACCACACTATAACACCACTGCCTCCGAATTTTACTGTTGGCACTACACACACTGGCAAATGTTCACCGGGCATTCATCATACCCACACCCTGCCATCGGATCACCACATTGTGTACTGTGATTTGTCACTCCACACAACGTTTTTCCACCGTTCAATCGTCCAATTTTTACGCTCCTTACACAAAGTGAGGTGCCTTTTGGCATTTACCGGCGTGATGTGTGGCTTGTGAGCAGCCGCTCGACCATGAAATCCAAGTTTTCTTACATCCCGGCTAACTGTCATAGTACTTGCAGTGGATCCCTATGCAGTCTCGAATTCCCGTGTGATGTTCTAGACAGATATCTACTTGTTGCACTGTAAGTAGGCTGTTTAGGTTTTTATATTGGTAACGCCACGTAGCGCTCTGTATGAAAATCACTAACTGTGCTGTGTGCAGTCTGTGGCTGGTTGGCATTGTTGTAATATTCACTATTGTAGTGTTGGGCAGTTGGCTGTTAACAGCGCGTAGCGTTGCGCAGTTGGACGTGAGCCGCAAGCAGTGGTGGATGCGGGGAGAGAAATGGCAGAGTTTTGAGAGCTGATGATCTGGACGTGTGTCCATGAGAGACAGTAGATTTGTAAGACTGGATGTCATGAACTGATATATATATTATGACTTTTGAACACTATTAAGGTAAATACATTGTTTGTTCTCTGCCAAAATCTTTCATTTGCTAACTATGCCTATCAGTAGTTAGTGCCTTCAGTAGTCAGAAACTTCTATTTAGCTGGCAGCATTGGCGCTCGCTGTATTGCAGTAGTTTGAATAACGCAGATTTTTGTGAGGTATAGGTTACTGCTAGTCAGGGCCATTCTTTTGTAGGGATTATTGAAAGTCAGATTGCGTTGTGCCAAAAAATATTGTGTGTCAGTTTATTGTTGATCAGAATAAGTAAAGAGATGTCTTAGTACGTTCAGTTCTGCTCAGCTGTTTGAAAATCAAATAACGTAAGAGGTTTATCAGCGCAGTAATTCATTAATTTTTCAAAGGGGAGGTTTCATAGAAACACGTTACGACCCTCTTCAACTGTCGGCGGTCTCTGTCAGTCAACAGACGAGTTCGGCCTGTACGCTTTTGTGATGTACGTGTCCCCTCACGTTTCCACTTCACTATCACATCGGAAACAGTGGGACGAGGGATGTTTAGGAGTGGAAATATCGCGTACAGACGTATGACCCAAGTGACACCCAATCATTTGACCACGTTCGAAATCCGTGAGTTCCACGTAGCGCCCCATTCTGGTCTCTCACGATGTCTAATGACTACTGAGGTCGCTGATATGGAGTACCTGGCAGTAGGTGGCAGCACAATGCAACTAATATAAGAAACGTATGTTTTTAGGGGTGTCAGGATACTATTTATCGTCCACGTTTCACTTCCATACATGGCTACACTCCATACAAATACTTTCAGAAACGACTTCCTGACATTTAAATCTATACTCGATGTTAACAAATTTCTCTTCTTCAGAAACGCTTTCCTTGCCATTGCCAGTCTACATTTTATATCCTCTCTACTTCGACCATCATCAGTTATTTTGCTCCCCAAGTAGCAAAACTCTTTTACTGCTTTATGTGTCTCATTTCCTAATCTAATTCCCGCAGCATCACCCGATTTAATTCGACTACATTCCATTATCCTCGTTTTGTTGAAGTTCATCTTATATCCTTCTTTCAAGAGACTGTCCATTCCGTTCAACTGCTCTTCCAAGTCCTTTGCTGTCTCTGACAGAATTACAATGTCATCGGCGAACCTAAAAGTTTTTATTTCTTCTCCATGGATTTTGATACCTACTCCGAACTTTTCTTTTGTTTCCTTTACGTGCAAGTAAAGCTGTGCTCCTCTTACTGCGCTTCTCGTACCGCCCCCGCCGAGTCTACCTGTGGCCTGGACACGCGACGCACCAGAGCGGCCGTAGAGAGAGACATGCGGCGGAGCTGGCCGGGGACGCCGGAGCGACGCGTCGCCGCCTAATGGCCGCTGGCGACCCTCTGCGCAAACAGCCGTCAAACCAACCCCTCCAACTCCCCCACTGCCGACATCTCCACCCCCCGCCCCGCGCAAAACTGCCGCCGAATTAATTACCCGTTGCCTTTACGACCCGACTTCATTAATCACGGCCGCGCCCCGTGTTTGCGTGTATGCGCTGCGACCTTCTTTACGAGGTGCGACGAGCCGCTTTAGCGGCGGGTTTATCGCGGACGACGGCGACCTGCGGGCGCGTGTAATCTGCACGGCGGCGGGCGGCGGGCGGCGCCTCCGTCCCTCCCCCGGACCCATCGCAGGCCGGGCTGCGCCGTCGTTTGCCGGCGGTCAACACCGCGCCGTCGCCGCCTCTGCTTCCTTGCACCCCCGTTAACCGCCTCTCCCCACCCGCGGCGCCATCTGCGTCCGTGATTCACGCGCTGCCTTTGTCGTCCGGAACGAATTACGCTTTTCATTATCTGCGACAAATAATGCTCGTGTTTTCGTAGAGTACGTCTTGACTTCGGGGCTAGCTGTTACTCATCCCGCTCTTCGGGTGTTTATTCTTAGTTCAAACCAGCTCCTCCCCCCCCCCCCCCCAACCCCAACAACGGCTTTCATTAGATGGTGCATCCTGCATCCATGTTAATATCACCCTTAAACGACGTCAGTTCCGGGTGTATTCTCTACGTCAAAACTATCAGCTGAACTGACTTTATCTTTGTTAATGAAAACACACACAGCACCGGTCTAACATTCTACAATAATTATCATTTATTTCGCAAACCGGCTCCTACGCCATCATCAGATACTCAAATCGCTTGATACTGGCAAGTCTTCAGGTCCAGATTGTATACCGATTAGGTTCCTTTCAGATTACGCTGATACAATAGCTCCCTTCTTAGCAATCATATACAACCGCTCGCTCACCAATAGATCTGCACCTACAGATTGGAAAATTGCGCAGCTCGCACCAGTGTTTAAGAAGGGTAGTAGGAGTAATCCATCGAACTACAGACCTATATCATTGACGTCGGTTTACAGTAGGGGTTTGGAGCATATACTGTATTCAAACTTTATGTATCACCTCGAAGGGAACGATCTATTGATACGTAATCAGCACGGTTTCAGAAAACATCGTTCTTGTGCAACGCAGCTAGCTCTTTATTCGCACGAAGTAATGGCCGCTATCGACAGGGGATCCAAGTTGATTCCGTATTTCTACATATCCGGAAAGCTTTTGACACCTTTCCTCACAAGCGACTTCTAATCAAGCTGCGGACGTATGGAGTATCGTCTCAGTTGTGCGACTGGATTCGTGATTTCCTGTCAGGATGGTCGCAGTTCGTAGTAATAGACGGCAAATCATCGAGTAAAACTGAAGTGATATCAGGTGTTCCCCAGGGAAGCGTCCTGGGACCTCTGCTGTTGCTGATCTATATAAATGACCTGGGTGACAATCTGAGCAGTTCTCTTAGGTTGTTGGCAGATGATGCTGTAATTTACCGTCTAGTAAGGTCATCCGAAGACCAGTATCAGTTGCAAAGCGATTTAGAAAAGATTGCTGTATGGTGTGGCATGTGGCAGTTGACGCTAAATAACGAAAAGTGTGAGGTGATCCACATGAGTTGAAATCTGTTGGAATTCGATTACTCGATAAATAGTACAATTCTCAAGGCTGTCAATTCAACTAAGAACCTGGGTGTTAAAATTACGAACAACTTCAGTTGGAAAGACCACATAGATAATATTGTGGGGAAGGCGATTCAAAGGTTGCGTTTCATTGGCAGAACACTTGGAAGATGCAACAAGTCCACTAAAGAGACAGCTTACACTACACTCGTTCTTCCTCTGTTAGAATATGGCTGTGCGGTGTGGGATCCTTACCAGGTGGGATTGACGGAGGACATCGAAAGGGTGCAAAAAAGGGCAGCTCGTTTTGTATTATCACGTAATAGGGGAGAGAGTGTGGCGGATATGATACGCGAGTTGGGATGGAAGTCATTAAAACGAAGACGTTTTTTGTCGCGGCGAGATGTATTTACGAAATTTCAGTCACCAAATTTCTCTTCCGAATGCGAAAATATTTTGTCGGGCCCAATCTACATAGGTAGGAATGATCATCAAAATAAAATAAGAGAAATCAGAGCTCGAACAGAAAGGTTTATGTGTTCGTTTTTCCCGCGCGCTGTTCGGGAGTGGAATGGTAGGGAGACAGTATGATAGTGGTTCGATGAACCCTCTGTCAAGCACTTAAATGTGAATTGCAGAGTAATCATGTAGATGTAGATGTAGATAAGTATGTAGTGGAGTGTAATTTTTTAGATCAAAGATCAGGGCATCTCCTTGTCCAGAGATCGAAAATGTTAATTTTACGAGGGTCGTTCAGTAAGTAGTGCCTCACAGATTTTTTTTTTTTTTCTCAGAACATATGTGTTGCCAAGAGTCAGAATTTGGTGACAATATACATCCATATTTCTTGTCCATGTCATCTTTTTCTACGTAGTCTCCATCACGTTCTATGGCCGTGCGCCAACGTTGTGGAGGAGCATGTATTCCCTGCTTGTCAAAGCTCCTGTCCTGTAGACGAAGCCATGTTTTCACTGCATCACTGACACTCTCGTCATGTTCAAAGTGTGTTCCCCGTAAAGAATCTTTAAGCGGCCCGAAGAGATGGAAGTCCAAGGGTGCCAGGTCTGGACTGTAGGGTGGATGAGGCAGTGATGTCCAACCCAATCTGGAGATGTGTTAAAGTGTTCTCACACAGGGGCAGAAATCCATTCCAGTACGATTATGCCATAGGTGGTAAATCATTGGAAGCGGTAACGACCGTAAAATACTTAGGAGTTACTATCCGGAGCGATCTGAAGTGGAATGATCACATAAAACAAATAGTGGGAAAAGCAGGCGCCAGGTTGAGATTCATAGGAAGAATTCTAAGAAAATGTGACTCATCGACGAAAGAAGTAGCTTACAAAACGCTTGTTCGTCCGATTCTTGAGTATTGCTCATCAGTATGGGACCCTTACCAGGTTGGATTAATAGAAGAGATAGACATGATCCAGCGAAAAGCAGCGCGATTCGTCATGGGGACATTTAGTCAGCGCGAGAGCGTTACGGAGATGCTGAACAAGCTCCAGTGGCGGACACTTCAAGAAAGGCGTTACGCAATACGGAGAGGTTTATTATCGAAATTACGAGAGAGCACATTCCGGGAAGAGATGGGCAACATATTACTACCGCCCACATATATCTCGCGTAATGATCACAACGAAAAGATCCGAGAAATTAGAGCAAATACGGAGACTTACAAGCAGTCGTTCTTTCCACGCACAATTCGTGAATGGAACAGGGAAGGGGGGATCAGATAGTGGTACAATAAGTACCCTCCGCCACACACCGTAAGGTGGCTCGCGGAGTATAGATGTAGATGTAGATGTAGATGTGTGGACGTGCATTATCGTGTTGAAGCAAGATTTCTGCTGGATTCTTGTCCGATCGAACACGTCGAAAACGGTTCTTCAGTTTATTCAGTGTCTTCAAGTATGCTTCTGAATTGATGTTTGACCCTCTTGGCATCACATCCACGAGAATGATGCCATTACAATCCCAGAAGACTGTCACCATGACTTTTCCGGCGGAGGAGGATGTCTTGAATTTCTTATTTGTGCTAAATGAGGACGATGCCTCGCCATGGACTGCCTTTTTGTTTCCGGTGCAAGGTGGTGCACCCAGCCTTCTTCCCCCTTAACGACCCGTGACACAAAGGCCTCTCCGTCGGTCTCAAAACCCTCCAACAATGCAGATGAAATGGCCTTTCTTTGAATATTGTGGTTCGCTGTGAGCATTCGTGGACCCCATGTAGAGAACCTCTTTGAATATCCCAGTGTCTCGATCATTGAAGACGTACTTCCAATGCTGACCGACAGCTGCAGAGCCAATTGTCGAGTGGTGATGCACCGGTCGGCACGAATAATGGCATCCACACGAGTCATCTTGTCTGGAGCAGTGGCTGTGACAGGACGTCCCGTGCGTGGCTGATCATGGAACTCTATTTCTGTGTTTCCTGAGGCTGCAATTTTCTTGACTCGTCACCCAACTGTACTCCTATCAACTGCACCATCGCCATACACTGCGCCCAAGAATTCAATAACAGCACGCTGCTTGTAACATGAGTCGTATTTAGACGCCATTTTGACGCTGTACTATGGCTCTGCCATCTGCCGGAACGGTTTCGAAACTTCACCAGCGCACAGAACAAACATCAAATGCGATGCACCAACAAGGACGTTTGTCTATGTATATTAATGGCTTTTTTTTAAAAAAAATGTGAGAAATTACGTATTGAAAGACCCTAGTAGATTTACGAATAAAATAAGACTGATTATTTCGTTGTAAGTGCGACGTAAGAGTATTTAACTAAGACAAAATACATAAAACATTAACTAACGAACTACATATATAAATTATTATGGTTGTTGTTGATAGAAGAAAATAAATTGAAACTTTGGTGACATGCTCCAAAGGTGTGGTTGAACAAAATAATCTTGTCTTAAACAGTTCCCAAATTACTCACAGATAAGATATACTAGCGAAATTAAGCAGGGAAGTGAAGCAGCTGTGAATGTACAAAGCAAATTTTGTAACTCAAATAAAGGAACACTCACTCTTGTTTTATTCCTAAACGTATCATCAACATTTTTCATTTTGATGGAGTTACTCGGTGCTTGCACTAGTTTAAAACCTTTGATCAAACAAAATTTCTCTGCTCCACATACTTACCTTTGTATTTGATGATGGCTTAACTCCGAAACCGGTTTGTGAAATAAATATTGCAGAATATTACATCAGTATTGTATTTGTTTTGTATAAAATATTCTACCAAGAATCGACAAAACAGTCAATCAACAGAACGTTTTCTTCTTATGTAAGCGTAAGGCTACGTTAATTGCAACACCCTCGTAAATAAACTGAGGCTCTCTAGAATTGATACTACGGCCAGGCAGTGGATAATGTCTTATCCAACGAAGAGAACGCAAGAAGCTGTACTTAATAATTCAGCTCATGTAAGCAAAGGAAATTCTTCTGACTGGGGAGAAACCACTTATAGGGTTCCACAAGGCTCAATCTTACGACCACAATTATCCCCCCCCCCCCATCTCTCTCTCTCTCTCACTCTCTCTCTTCCTCTCTCTCTCTCTCTCTCTCTCTCTCTCTCTCTCTCTCTCTCTCTCTCTCTCTCTCTCTCTGTCACACACACACACACACACACACACACACACACACGCAAGCCACATAAAGTTGTGTGGCGAAGCATACTTCTGGTACCAATAACTGAGCCCACCTGCCCTATTCCAATCCCAAATGGCGCGATGGAAGTATGATTGTCGGTAAGTCTCTGTATTTTTTCTAATTTATCGGGTTATCTCTTGGATGTCTTTTCGCGAGATGTGTGTGAGAGGAAGTAATACGTTGTGCGACTATTCCTGCAAAGTGTTACCTCGAAATTTCAGTAGTTCACCGCTCAGTGATGCCCAGCGCCTCTCTTGTAACATCTGCCACTGGAGCTTGTAGAGCATTTCTGTAACGTGCCGCTCTTCGTTGTATCTTCTCCATCTCTTCTGCCAGAAGTACCTGGTAGCGAACCCAGATTGATGAACAGTACTCAAGAATCGGTCGAACAAGCGTTCTTTAAGCCACTTCTTTAGTGGATGAATTACATTTCCTCAACATTCTTCTTATGAATCTCAGTCTCTCATCTGCTCTTCCTACTAATTGTTTTATTTTGTCATTCCACCTAAGGTCGCTCGGGATGGATGCTTCCAGATATTTTATGGTAGTTACTGTTCCCAGAAATTTGTCACCAATAGTGTAGTTGTACAGTAGTCGATTTCTTTTCCTATGTATGCACTGTATGATTCACTATCTCACTTTCAGCAGCAACAAAAATCAGAATTAGATCTTTTTGCAGATGGCACTAAAATTGTAATCGAACCAAACATTTCTGTACCTACATCAACAGAAGAAATGGTAAATAATGTTCTGAAAAGTATTATTGAGTGGTTTTCTGCAAATGGTACCACCCTCAATTTCAAACACACACAACATATTCAGTTCTGCACATCATCATGTACTACACCATTGATAAATGTAACACATGGTGAGGAAATAATGACTACTGTGAAGGGTAACGTTCCACGTTCTGGCCGTAAACGCACCAATCGTACCCTACCGAGCGCTATGTCATCCTCTGCCATAGGTGTTATTCGATGAGGTATCGAGGTACATGTGGTCAGCACACAGCTCTCCCGGTCGTTGTCGGTTATCTTGAGGTTGGAACCGCTACTAATGGGCTGAGTACCTCCCCACCTGGCCACACGAGGCTGAGTGCACGCCGCACCATTTCTCCTGCCAAGGAGATATCCGTGGCAGTCTTGTGGCTCGAACGCAGGTAATCAGCTGCTCTGAGCACTCAGCCATAGAGACTTGAACTGCTGTTTCTTCTCTTGTCGTTACAAGAGAGGGAGCAAAATCCTCTGCCGAATAAGCAATAAGATTTTGTGGGCATATTCTCCCAAAGGTTTTCCTGCATTATCTGATGCTGCTGTTTGGCAGTAAGAACTTCTGAATAAATGGCAGTAGTGGTATTTTTTCCAGCATGTTCACTAGTTGGCTGATGCATCTGTATGAGAGACAGCTGTAATCACATGTAGGTAATCATATAGGTTAACAGCTAATGCAATAAGTTGAACAGCAATGTCGGCGTGGTTAAATTCGATTACGAGGCGCTTACATTACGTTCGATAAAAAAGAAAAAAAAAGCCCTTGCTATCCTGAGCCCCATAACAACGGAAGAGGGGCAAGAGGAGACGTCTGGTACATTCTCCATTACGCATAGCCGATTTCCCACTACGTGCAGCCAATACTCTTAGACGTGTACGTACTCTTGGCTCAGCTTCCCTTTTACAAAGTGTTTCACAATTCATGTTACATACTTGTATGCCCGCATCTCGTGGTCGTGCGGTAGCGTTCTCGCTTCCCACGCCCGGGTTCCCGGGTTCGATCCCCGGCGGGGTCAGGGATTTTCTCTGCCTCGTGATGGCTGGGTGTTGTGTGCTGTCCTTAGGTTAGTTAGGTGTAAGTAGTTCTAAGTTCTAGGGGACTTATGACCACAGCAGTTGAGTCCCATAGTGCTCAGAGCCAGCCACATACTTGTATAGGCTACAGACGGGACTTAGTAGATCAAGTTTTACACAGGAACCCAAGTCCGCCATGTCCGGAAACGTCATCCAATGACGCTACAGAGCGTCAAAGTTATAGACACCAGCGCTCGTAGATGAAACAGGGTGCAAATACCTCTGACAGTGGAATGTATGTACTAGTACTGTTCTTGCTAAGATTGCAGGGTGGGCAACATTCAGTATACACCAAAACAAGAAGAAAAAGTCTAGTAAACCTGGACTCTAAAACGCATACATTAAGAAAAGAGATGTGTTTCACAGAAGCGAAGGTGAACAAGTGTTCATATCTCTGCAGGTCGGCAATTCAGAGTGCATGTTTACTGGACATTTTTTGCTTGTTTTGGACAATACTACCGTCTCTGCAAGTTGGCTGCCTCACAATCTTAGCAACATCAGTACCGGTACGTGTATTCCACTGTCAGAGGTATCAGAACGGTTTTCCCTTACACCTTTCGAGTCGTTCTTTTCCGGCAGAAGGACCCTTAATTCAAATTGCTACAGTTATCCTTCTCCATCAGCCTAGAAAGTCTGTAACATCATCACGCAATCGACGTTTATATTTATACTTCTACAGACACAGGCGCCTATAACTCTGACGGTCTGTAGCGCATTTGGATGACGTGCACATGGGTTCCTATATAAAACTTAATCTACTAAGTTTCCTCAACAACTTCCAGGAACTTGTAATAAGAATTGTGAAACATTCTGAATAATTTTGTGTAGGTAGTGTTCACGTTCCGTAATCAGTTTAAAGTTACGTTTTACTGAGTGCTATAGTTACGGTCTTACAGAAAGATGTATACATTATGGTAACCCTTTTCTCTCGTCTATTCCGTACTATATTACTTGGTTACCGGGTCAGTCACACCGGCTTTCGCAACTAAGGTAGTGTGTTATGTTGTCCAGGCTGTCCTTGGCGCCCTGCGACTGTTTTTCAAACTCATGAACACATGAATTACATGAACAACCAACACGGTGAGCTTCACGAGTCTGGTGTTTGCTTTAATAATTACATATTATTCACTTCTTGGCAAGCGAGGTCGGGTCTAGTTCACGTAACACGCCATCTCTGTCATGCCAGAGGAATTACTCCTTGCGTTATCCGGGGACACGTAACGACTGCATTTTCGCAACACAAACTTTCCTGAGGACAGTAATTTGTTAGCGCTGTTACTCATCTTGGCTGCTGATGTATGCTTCACTTCGGTTCATCCACTTGCAGCCGAGTGCTTTATGTGGTGCATTCTGCATCCACAATGTCAGTAACCCCTCAGAGCATCATAATTTTCTTATCGAATGTCCTGTAGTCACATATTAGCTTCCCTCACTTTCCTGTATTAAGTAGTTCAGCGAGAAATTATGTTGCTGTCAGAAGCTACCATCTCTCCTTATTACACTTAAATCAGATGTGGGGCAAGTCGAACATGGTATTCACTGTGCGTATCGAGCATTTTCTCGTGGCCACTGAGATGATTTCGAAGAGAAAACTATATATAATTTCACACAGCAAGCGCCCATATCCAGCAGGTAATACGCAATTTTGCAATGGATTTATTATGAATCTTGAATAAGTTCGTAAAACATGAAATATGTTTTTAGATTACTATCACAAACCTTCGCTTCTTGTCCCCCGTCTCCGCTGTGTAAGCAGTGTGTGGTTCATATACGTTGACTCAACGTCTCAAAAAGTTCTCTTTATTAAAGTCTTCATGTCACTGTTGTCCACGTTTATCAGATATGCGCTCCTTCTTTCATCAGTCTGAACAAGTTATAAATTTTGCTTTCATTATTTATTTGGTCATTGTTTACTGTAAGATTTCCGTGTGCAGTAGCGCAGAGCACACCATATATTTAGCAAGTCACTTGTCTTTCTGGAATCCTTGCACTTAAATGCTTCGCAGAATGCAGAGGCACAAAGCGCAAGTTGATTTAAAGACTGAAATAGCATCTTGCACTCCATTGTAAAATCTGTCGGGTAAGAAATGCCTCTTGTTCTCAGAATACATGGGTTGCTACCGTTATCTTGGATGGAATATGTAAATCCGCCGAGATCTGAATTCCTTTTGCACTAGCAGCTTTTGCGAACATCTTCCGAGTGAGTGCAGTGATATATTAAATTCTTGGCATTCCGCATACGAGGAAAGCATCAACCGCTTGCTTGCCCGTTTGTACTGTGACGATTTTACTCTGGTCGTCTCTCATAAACTGCCTTTAATCTCACTATCTGACTGCATTGGTAACGCCGCTTTTGCAGATGTAAAGGGAAGACTTAACAAAACTTGTTATCATAAAAGGTGTTATCTTTTATGTTTATAAATAAGCTATTAGGTTTCTAATGTTTCATGGTCTTTGTCACGTAAAAATGCACGGCAAAAAAATCAGTGAGAAAATTCCTTGTCAATACACTTTATTCATGGACGATTTTACTTTTGTATTGAGTCACAGTCATACAAAATTTTCTGAAAGATATAAACGCCACTTGACTGTAAAACAGGTTTTATTTCGCAATCAGATTTCTGCCTTAGGCCATTATCAAGTGTTACAAGTGTTATAAATCAATAGAATTTAGTACCCAAGTCGTCGTCCAAACATGTATCTTCGGTTGTATAAACCAATTTAGTCGAAACTGGCTACTTATATACAGTGCAGCAAAGTTTAAAACCTGTGATTCGATCATCTATTTTTCCACAACCACATCAACTGAGTCATGCTAATTGCCAGTAAATTAGCACACTACACAAATATTCTCGCATTTATTTCGACTAATTGGTTTATACAACCGAAGATACATGTTTTGACGATGACCTGGGCTCCACTCAAGAATTATAATACTTTAACACTTGAGAATGACCTAAGCCGAAATCTAGACTGTGAAGTACAACCTGTTGTACAGTCTAATGACGCTTATTCAAGGATGTTCCATTAGGCTAGGAATTCTAAATAATTACTAATTAATTTACTGCATCGAATACTGGTACTTATCGGGTTACTTTGCAGCAAAGTCTATAAAATTTTCATAATATTCACCTGCGAAAATTGGTCTGCGTTTGTAAACTTTAGGTCAAATATCATACTGAAATGTGATGCATATTGATCTGTTTGTAGCCTAGTTTTGAACTAAGCATACATCCTAAAGTTCCACGAGCAGTAAATTCTGCCTGTATACTTCAGTCTTAATAAAAAGATACAAGCACAGAGCTCTTCCGAAACGTAAGAGGCATTTGCATAATATCAAAAGTTATGTGTTGCGTAATTCTCAAGTAAACACGACTAAATTAATGTTTCACGTAACAGTATTCAACTAGAAACCGTTATTGTAAATGCCACATTCCAAATAAAGTTAGTAGATTTTTTTCTTTCTAAAGTTTTAAATTTTGGCAGAAATTGCTGATTTATTGTGCCCCTCCGTACTTTTCCGAACATTATGTATTTCTCATAATATTCGTACTATTGTATCTCATTATTTGCAAGTGCATACAAGTGCATATTGTGATGCTATATGATACTCGCGTTAGAGACAAAACAAGTCACGTATATATATATATATATATATATATATATATATATATATATATATCACTGTGCTGCAGAGTGCGCGCTGTTGTGAAACTTCTTGGCAGAGTTACTGACCGCGGAACTCGAGGTTCCAGTTTCGGGTTCCGGCCAAGCACATAGTATTAACGTGACGGGAAGCTTCAAATTCACGTTTTCTTTGAGATGATCTAATATCTAGTTCTCTGTCACTGGGAAATGGCACATAAACTCATGATTTTCAAGGACTGTGCAACTATTCGGGGCCGGCCGGAGTGGCCGAGCGGTTCTAGGCGCTACAGTCTGGAACCGCGTGACCGCTACGGTCGCAGGTTCGAATCCTGCCTCGGGCGTGGATGTGTGTGACGTCCTTAGGTTAGTTAGGTTTAAATGGTTCTAAGTTCTAGGGGACTGATGACCTCAGAAGTTAAGTCCCATAGTGCTCAGAGCCATTCGAACCTTCATTACGGTTGACTTACATTGCTGTCCTGTTACGAGTAGATAACTGACGGCAATAGCTAGGAGTCAGTTGGAGGCTGTGTAGAAACTGTAAGGAGGTACATTTTCCAACCCAGTAACAGAATCTCGATACCTTTCGGAAAGCAGTTGGATTGCTACAGAGCTTTTGTTATTAGCATCAGAGTAGTGAGTAGTTTAATCTTGTCTATCGGATCGAAGCAAGGCTCGCGTTCCGTTCTTTAGATTGAATTGAAAGTGCATCAGAGCAGAGAATTAATCTGAGTCCGCCAGCAACATTTCCAGTTAAACCAGCAGAGCAGTAAGTTACGTAATTTGTCTCTCGCGCCGGACATCGCCAAGAGTACATCTGCGAGTGTGTGGCTTCGCCACGGAACATTCCAGGCGCGAACGAAAGCATTGTTTCAAGCCGTAATCCGACATGACATCATTTAAACGGTTTCATCTTGTAACTACAGAGTATTTCGTTCCACAGCATGGTATGAGAGTATGTAAGGAGTTTAGAAGCAATGGCCGGCCGGTGAGGCCGAGCGGTTCTAGGCGCTTCAGTCTGGAACCGCGCGACCGCTACGGTCATTTGAGCCATTTGGAAGCAATGGAGAGGTGCCAGTAGCACGTTAAGAGCTTTGAGGCGGTTCTTGGACAAGCCTGACAGAGTGGACGTAACCTAAAATTTGCTGCAGTTACAATATGTTGAATGAAGGCTCGATTGAGACGAAACAAATGAGGAAGTGTAGTACAAATATGACTGATTAAGGCACCAAAGAGGTGGCGTAAACACTGGTTGACCAGCCCCATGAGTGTGAAGAACTGTCGAATGAACTCCAAACGCGCCAGTATGTCTCATCGACAGTAAAGTGCATAACAACGTTTGAGAGAGGTGGAACGCACCCATGAGCCGCCAGCAGGAATTGGTTTTGTCGCTTCAGGGCATTACGCTTATTATGGAGCGTGCCGTTACGACAACGATGCTGTTGTCTCAGTGATGCGAAGCAGAGGGAAGATGGCCACCGTACGCAGCAAAGTACGTCCACCGGACCGCGTAACAGGACGACCACCACATTTAAATGTGAAACCTACTTCCAGAAGAGCAAAGTCGAATTTCGGAAACCGATTATCGCTGTCATGTCTATACATTACGCCTGAATAGAATTTGCTAGCGTTCTCAAATGTGATCTTTACCAGCGTTGGTTGTTTTACAACAATATTGTCTCTAAATTAGCTGTTCCGATGTACTCTGCACGATGAAGTGATTTTTAACGGTACCATCGTAATATTTTTTAATAACGGTAAAGTACTGTTTCCTTATGGATGTCAGTAAGCTATTAAGGGGAGGAGGAGAAAAAGAATGTATGAAATGCTACCGATGCTAATTAATACTTATGGAACTGTGTTATTACACACATATACACAACGTGCGTTTTGGAAATAATTGCCGGCCAGTGTGGCCGAGCGGTTCTAGGCGCTGCAGTGCGGAACTGCGCTGCTGCTACGATCGCAGGTTCGAATCCTGCCTCGGGCATGGATGTGTGTGATGTCCGTAGGGTAGTTAGGTTTAAGTAGTTCTAATTCTAGGGGACTAACGAGCTCAGATGTTAAGTCCCATAGTGCTTAGAGCCATTTGAACCATTTCGGAAATAATTGAGAAGTGATCACTGGTTGAACGTTTTTGCACTAGATATTTTAGGGACTTGGAATGATGAAAGAACTGCTGAATGAATAAAGACACATTCCCAATCTTGCGCACAGGATTGTCAAATGTTTTGTCATCACTCGTTCGCAGTGTACGGGAGCGTCGACTACAAAAAGCGAGAGCACGAATAGCAATTCACAAACCAGCCAGCTACACAGCATATGGGGGTGTTGCCGGGAAGTTCGATTTTGCTAACTCAGTTAGTTCTTCTCGCAGATATGTAAATGAGATTTAAGTCAGTTACATTGGCCAGACCAATGCTTTTTCTTTCCCTTCACTCCGCGAAAAATAACTTCGTTCACATTCTCCAGCATTTTAAAAAAGCTGGTGGCGACCTCGTAACTTAATCAAGGCTCAAATGCGGTAGGGCGTTTACCTGACGCTAAAACTGGCTTTCGGAACTAAAATCCGGCACTCAGATCTGCATTCCCAGAATCTGTATCGGCATTTTTAGACGACTACTCATAAGCAATCTTGGAAATCGATTTATAGGAAACTTGACCGGGGTCCATGCAAACGAAATCCGCTGAACGCAATAACCTAAAACCCATATGAACAACCGTAATGTACCTTCCAGCATCTTCCATATCATTAGCTTGACACTGGAACGCTAGATCGCGTATAAACTTGTCTGCGTCGAAGATTCGACGCTGTCTGCTTCGAGCTTCATTGATAGCACTCTCGCCATTTTATGAGCTTTACTTGTAGAAGCCCCAACGTCTTAGAATGCTGTATGGGCATGATCGATGATGCTGGGGTGCTGTGCTGAATGTAGTATCTTCGAACGAATCTCGCTTTCAAGCTGACCTACAATACATGCCGCAAAAACACAAGACCGTAGTCTAGCGGTCCGCTTTGTTGAGCGCCATGTCGGACAAACGTTAATGGGATGATTTCGGAAGCCATTCATACAATATAAATTTTCTTCTCCTGTGTACACACAATCTGAACAGCAGCTCCTATAACAGGGAGATTTTAATGGTCAGGGTACTGCCCCACCTTCTGAAAACTCCAGAGTGCCATTAAAGCAGAACATTGCTAGGCCACATTTTCGCGATCGTCGGTTTACTAGCTCTATAGACACACACACACCTACAGGATGTGTCATAGTTAAGAATGAAAACTGAGGAGGAGTTAATGTAGAAGATAATAGAGGCAGAAACGTTCCAGTAAATACGTGTCGGCACGCTCGACGTTTGAGAGATAATTGTAAATCTGTGGTTATGAACCGCTTCTACCTTCATATGAAATATTGTACTAGTTAGTACAGGTGTATTTGAAATGTAAACTTTTCGATTAAATCCCCATTTAATTGGTTTCTAATTTCACTCACGGTCTACCATAAGAAGACATACAATTCTACTTCATCACGTTACATGTTTGTTCACTGTTTCCGACTGAAGGAGGAATTCCACTTGCCCCCTCGCATTTCGATGCTATACTATATTCTTCGTTCCAGTGACTTACTAAATCCTTCAGAAACGTCAGTAACAACTTGTAAATCTTGATGCGAGTGCTCAGCCCAGTACTCCAACGATATCAACGGTATTGCTGTACACATAACTTCTGAAATGACCATCATCATCATCATCATCATCGTTTAAGACTGATTATGCCTTTCAGCGTTCAGTCTGGAGCATAGCCCCCTTATAAAATTCCTCCATAATCCCCTATTCAGTGCTAACATTGGTGCCTCTTCTGATGTTAAACCTATTACTTCAAAATCATTCTTAACCGAACCCAGGTACCTTCTCCTTGGACTGCCCCGACTCCTCCTACCCTCTACTGCTGAACCCATGAGTCATTTGGGTAACCTTGCTTCTCCCATGCGTGTAACATGACCCCACCATCTAAGCCTGTTCGCCCTGACTGCTACATCTATAGAGTTCATTCCCAGTTTTTCTTTGATTTCCTCATTGTGGACACCGTCCTGCCATTGTTCCCATCTACTAGTACCTGTAATCATCCTAGCTACTTTCATATCCGTATCCTGAACCTTGTTGATAAGGTAACCTGAATCCACCCAGCTTTCGCTCCCACACAACAAAGTTGGTCGAAAGATTGAACGGTGCACAGATAACTTAGTCTTGGTACTGACTTCCTTCTTGCAGAAGAGAGTAGATCGTAGCTGAGCGCTCACTGCATTGACTTTGCTACACCTCCCTTCCAGTTCTTTCACTATGTTGCCATCCTGTGAGAATATGCATCCTAAGTACTTGAAACCGTCCACCTGTTGTAACTTTGTTCCTCTTATTTGGCACTCAATCCATTTATATTTCTTTCCCACTGACGTTACTTTCGTTTTGGAGATGCTAATCTTCATACCATAGTCCTTACATTTCTGATCTAGCTCTGAAATATTACTTTGCACACTTTCAATAGAATCTGCCATCACAACTAAGTCATCCGCATATGCAAGACTGTTTATTTTGTGTTCACATATCTTAATCTAACCCAGCCAGTCTATTGTTTTCAACATATGATCCATAAATAATATGAACAACAGTGGAGACAGGTTGCAGCATTGTCTTACCCCTGAAACTACTCTGAACCATGAACTCAATTTACCGTCAACTCTAACTGCTGCCTGACTATCCATGTAAAGACCTATAATTGCTTGCAGAAGTTTGCCTCCTATTCCATAATCTCGTAGAACAGACAATAACTTCCTCCTAGGAACCCGGTCACATGCCTTTTCTAGATCTATAAAGCATAGATACAATTCCCTGTTCCACTCATAACACTTCTCCATTATTTGCCGTAAGCTAAAGATCTGGTCCTGACAACCTCTAAGAGGCCTAAACCCACACTGATTTTCATCCAATTGGTCCTCAACTAATACTCGCACTTTCCTTTCAACAATACCTGAGAAGATTTTACCCACAACGCTGATTAAAGAGATACTTCTGTTGTTGTTACAATCTTTTCTGTTTCCATGTTTAAAGATTGGTGTGATTACTGCTTTTGTCCAGTCTGATGGAACCTGTCCCGACCCCCAGGCCATTTCAGTTATCCTGTGTAGCCATTTAAGACCTGACATTCCACTTTATTTGATGAGTTCCGACTTAATTTCATCCACCCCAGCTGCTTTATTGCACTGCAATCTATTGACCATTTTCTCCACTTCCTAAAATGTGATCCTATTTCCATCATCATTCCTATCCCATTCTACCTCGAAATCTGAAACATTACTGATCGCATTTTCACCTACATTGAGCAACTCTTCAAAATATTCCCTCCATCTGCCCAAGGCATCCACAGGATTCACCAGCAGTTTTCCTGACCTGTCCAAAATACTTGTCATTTCCTTCTTACCTCCCTTTCGAAGACTGCTAATTACACTCCAGAATGGTTTTCCAGCAGCTTGACCTATAGTCTCCAACCTGTTTCCAAAGTCTTCCCAAGATTTCGTCTTGGATGCTGCAATTACCTGGCTTTGTTTCTTCCTTCAACATAACTTTTTCTGTCTACCTGAGTTCTAGTATGTAGCCATTTTTGATACGCCTTCTTTTTCCTTTTACAGGCTGCCTTGACTGTGTCATTCCACCAAGCTGTTTGCTTCATCCTACTTTTACACACTACTGTTCCAAGACATTCTTTAGCCACTTCTAGTACTGTGTCCCTGTACCTTGTCCATTCCTTTTCCAATGACTGTGATTGACTACATTCAACTAACTGGTACCTTTCTGAGATCGCTGTTATGCACTTGTGCCTGATTTCCTTATCCTGAAGTTTCTCCACTCTTATCCTCCTACATATGGACCTGACCTCCTGCTCTTTCGGCCTCACAATCCCAATTTCACTGCAGATTAAATAATGATCAGTGTCATCAAAGAATCCCCTGAATACACGTGTGTCCCTCACAGCCTTCCTGAATTCCTGATCTGTTATTATATAGTCAATGACAGATCTGGTTCCCCTGCCTTCCCAAGTATACCGGTGAATGTTCTTATGTTTAAAAAAGGAGTTTGTGACTACTAAGCCCATACTGGCACAGAAATCCAAGAGTTGTTTTCCGTTCCTGTTGGCCTCCATATCCTCTCCAAATTTACCCATAACCTTTTCATATCCTTCTGTTCGATTTCCAATCCTGGCATTAAAATCCCCCATGAGCAGAACACTGTCCTCGTCCTTTACTCTAACAACTACATCACTGAGTGCCTCATAAAAACTATCCATCTTATCTTGATCTGTCCTTCACAATGCGAATATACTGACACAATCCTAATTTTCTTGCTAGACACTGTCAGATCTATGCACATCAGTCGTTCGTTTACATACCTTACTGCAACTACACTGGGTTCCATTTCTTTCCTGATGTAGAGCCCTACACCCCATTGTGCTATTCCTGCTTTGACTCCTGACAGGTAGGCCTTGTATTCTCCCACTTCCTCTTCTTTCTCACCCCTGACCCAAATGTCACTAACAGCTAAAACGTCCAGCCCCATCTTACTTGCAGCCTCTGCCAGCTCTACTTTCTTCCCAGAGTAGCCCCCATTGACATTAATAGCTCCCCATCTCATTACCATTTGTTTGCCAAGTCGTATCTTAGGAGTCCCTGGTTTGTCAGTTAGAGGTGGGACTCCGTCACCTCCAAAGATCCGAGGCATTTTGCTCTGATTGTTGCCAGCATCATATTTAAAGTACCAGGGAAGCAGGTTGCTAGCCTTACTTGCCCCGAGTCCCATTGGGTTTTACCCCTAACGGTTGAGGGACTAACCTGTGGATTTGGTAGTCTTTGCCGTATGAGCACAAAGGAGACCACGACTCAGAATATGTCCAAGATGCCCAGCCTTCTTCCAAAGTAACTGGTATCCCGACTGTCGGGACCACTTACTTGGCCATTCATACGTTGCCTGTGGTTCATGAACTAGGACATGACTACAGGAACCCACACCATGAACCGCAGACAGAAAATTCCAGACGATTAAAGTCAGAAGATCTTGCAGGCCAAAGTACACGCCCTTCCCAACTTGTCATCTTGTACCATATTGACGCGTTATATATCGTTTTATACAGGCACTTCTCAACGTGTCTATCTTGGACCATATTGAGGCGTTACATTTCGTTTTATATCGGCTGCAAAATTTGCCAGTGCTTCAGCATTCATCGATCACATAAACATAGGCCATTGGCGATATTTAAGCCCAATCACACTGTTTAACAAAAGAAAATAAAGCACCCAGAAGGAGAGGAAGAAACGAAATGAAACTCCAAGGGTCGACAGCGTAACTTACGTTACTTTACTGATTACGATAACGAGTCAAATTTGCAAAGAACTTGGCTGTATGAGCCCACCTATCAGTGTGACGTTGCATCCTCCGTGGCCTGGATACATGTAGTGATTCTGTTGAGAAGAGTGTTATAAAGCCTGTATATACTCTCATGGGGTAAAGTGACCCAAAATGTTGCAACTGGTCCCTGTTGTACTGGACAGCATGATGTCCGAGCTGGCCTCTAGATATGGGAGAATGTCAAAATCATGCAGAGAGTTCATAGCGACATACACCATGGTTGGAGGAACTTGTCTTGCTGAAAAATAGCACCGCTGTACTGGTTCAAGTCACTTGAGAAATAACACAGGAGCTTTGTGATGTATCGTTATCTTGTCAGAGTTCCCTCAATAACTATTAGCCATGCCCTGAATTCATACCCATTGCCTCCCCACACCATCACGCCAGGAGTAACTCACATGTGGCTCTCCAAAATATTGGAAGACTGTAACCACTCCCTAGGCGCCACAACACTCGCCGACCATGATTATCGAGGTTAGTTCTGAAACGTGATTCGTTGCTGAAGACTGTTCGATGCCATTCGTCAGGAGCCCATATATGTCAGTGATGCAACCTCTCCATACATAGACGTCGGTGACACTTCCTGGCAGATTAAAACTGTGTGCCAGTCCGAGACTCGAACTCGGGACATTTGCCTTTCACAGGCAAGTGCTCTACCATCTGAGCTACCAAAGCACGACTCACACGCTGTCCTCACAGCCTTACTTCTGACAGTACCTCGTTTAGTAAGGCTGTGAGGATGGGCCATCAGTCTTACTTGGGTAGCTCAGATGGTAGAGCACTTGCCTGCGAAAGGCAAAGGTCCCGAGTTCGTGTCTCGGACTGGCACACAATTTTAATCTGCCAGAAAGTTTCATAGCAGTGCACACTCCGCTGCAGAGTGATAATCTCATTCTGTAGACGTTTGTGTTGTGTTGTTAACTGCAGCCTTCTCATTGCACAGTTGCTGCTAGTCTCCGACCTACGGTGCAGGATGACACAGAATGATGCAGAGAGTCCATCACTTCTTCTTGGATGGCAGTTCCAGATGTGCACAGGGTACGACGTGTTTGTTGCACAGTAGAGCGATCCTCCCTTGTGGTGGCTCAGACGTGGTGGACCAGACCACTAATGACGAGTATGTCAACACCCCATCATCGGCCCTTTGTCACAACCGAATACCCTACAAATTTTGATATTGTTCTATTCGACCAGCTGGGCTTCATTGATGCCAGTTTCAAAAACTATCAGGTGCTGATAACGCTGTCTCGTACGAGTACGCGACATCTTCACGTCCTTCACAGTCATCACTCAACGTATGACACTGTTCACGCCCCTTAGATATAGTAGCAAGCCTGTTAATATAACGAAACACAAACAGCCACAGTTCAAGCTGGTGGCCGTCCCGAACGGTGATGAAATGATGAGAACAACACAGTCAGTCAGTCCCCGAGCGGAGGAAACCCCGACCCGGCCGGGAGTCAAACCCGGGACCCCGTGATCCACAGGCAGCAACCTGTCACAGAGAACTGCAAATCCAACCACGTACTTGCCGATGGTGTGTACGTGACGATGCTACATTGACATCCGACAATGTCTTTCTGGGTGCTTCACTTTTGTTGTATGGCAGTGTAGACGGGAACTTGATCGAAAAGTTTAAGTTTCAAACACATTCGTCGTAACTAGGACGATATTTCATACTGAAGTCAGCTGCGTTTCGTTTAATCCTTCTCGACGTTCCCGCTAGTTCCGCACTCCTGTGCAGAAATTCTCCAGCTACTGGCTCAGACTCGGAGCGTGAACTTCCCACATTGTGCGAAGCTCGGTGATCCTCGTCTATGGGTGTTACCTGCCATTTCGGCGCCCTAGAGGGGTAGTTTAGCACTTAACGAATTCATGTGGCTGCCCCCTCCCCTCCCTAACCCTGGCAGCGAGCAGCAGCACAGCACTGCTGCTAATCGCCGCCGCTGTGCGACGTCGCCTCTAATGAAGCACACTGCGCCGTGCCACGCCACGCAGCCCCAGGTTACGACCGCCGACACAATGCCCGTGCGCACGGCCACCCTTAATCCCAACGACCTCCTCACTTCCCCGCGCAGCATGTTTTAATTACTTCGAGTATTATAATAATTATTATTATCATATTTACTTAGCGCTCGAGATCCCCCGGTAATTAACCCCGACGCTCGAGGGATCGTAATGGAGGCTGGGGGAAGAGAAGAGTGACGCAGCAATCGATGGCCCGACTTAGCGCGCGCCTCGTGTCGTGTTTCTTGCCTCCAGGGAAACTGCTGCCCTCCCTGAGTGTGGGACGCAATATACACGTTACACACCCGTCAAAGGATAGGCCGCGTAAGGGGCAAACAAAAACATTCAGTCCGAAGGGCATACAGCCCAGAATCAGTGCGCCAGATAAGCAAAATCACAGTGAACAATGAGGTAATCATCGCACCGATTCACCAGGTTGAAGGTACCCGTTTGCTAAAAACCAGTAGCCTACTGCTTGAAAAAGTCCGTAATTGCCTGCTGCACACTGTATCTTCTACATCTACGTCTACATCTACATGATTATTCTGCAATTCACATTCAAGTGCTTGGCAGAGGGTTCATCGAACCACAATCATACTATCTCTCTACCATTCCACTCCCGAACAGCGCGCGAGAAAAACGAACACCTAAACCTTTCTGTTCGAGCTCTGATTTCTCTTATTTTATTTTGATGATCATCCCTACCTATGTAGGTTGGGCTCAACAAAATATTTTCGCATTCGGGAAGAGAAAGTTGGTGACTGAAATTTCGTAAATACATCTCGCCGCGACGTCTTTCCTTTAATGACTTCCATCCCAACTCGCGTATGATACGTGCCACACTCTCTTCCCTATTACGTGATAATGCAAAAAGAGCTGCCCTTTTTTTGCACCCTTTCGATGTCCTCCGTCAATCGCACCTGGTAAGGAACCCACACCGCGCAGCAATATTTTAACAGAGGACGAACGAGGGTAGTGTAAGCTGTCTCTTTAGTGGACTTGTTGCATCTTCTAAGTGTCCTGCCAACGAAACGCAACCTTTGGCTCGCCTTCCCCACAATATTATCTATGTGGTCTTTCCAACTGAAGTTGTTCGTAATTGTAACACCCAGGTACTTAGTTGAATTGACAGCCTTGAGAATTGTACTATTTATCGAGTAATCGAATTCCAACGGATTTCTTTCGGAACTCATGTGGATCACCTCACACTTTTCGTTATTTAGCGTCAACTGCCACCTGCCACACCATACAGCAATCTTTTCTAAGTCGCTTTGCAACTGATACTGGTCTTCGGATGACCTTACTAGACGGTTAATTACAGCATCATCTGCGAACAACCTAAGAGAACTGCTCACATTGTCACCCAGGTCATTTATATAGGTCAGGAACAGCAGAGGTCCCAGGACGCTTCCCTGGGGAACACCTGATATCACTTCAGTTTTATTCGATGATTTTCGTTCGAGATGAATCGTCGACCCTTCAAGGGCTTTTGTAAGGGGAAGAAACGAGGTTTTTAGTGCGGGTCCTCGAGTCTCTGCCACTTGAGCTGGCGTAATTTTTGCGTTACAACATTCGTGTCTTGCGTAGAACCACGACCAGCATGGAAATTGGCGCACCATTCCACGACGGTGTTTTTGGCAGACTTGTTGCCACATGCACTTTCTTCGTTCTCCGGCGTATGTATACCGGTGTTTGGCTTTCGGCAACCAAGAAAAGAATAACAGCACCTGATGCTGTTTAGATGCATTTGGTAATCACGTCCCCATAGTTCACGTTTCCGCATTTTATGCTCGCGCGTCGGAAAGACACGAATTCCACACTAATTCCTTTTCTACGTATCGGTGCTTATATACTCGCAGGGGAATCGCGGTACGTCGCATACACACTACAGCAACGCTTTCAAATGGAAACTATTCGAACGCCCGTCACATTTTGTTAACTAAAAGAGGGGTCCAAAAATAACACGGAAAAGGCATTACGAACAAAATTAGGGTGGAGAGTTGTACCTAAGGCATATTGTATTGATGGAGAAACACATTACGGTTTTTTTGTCGGTATTTGTTTTCTTTCTTTCTTGGAGCCTTTGTCACACTCCAACGTGGGATCGACCTTATTAGTGATCTGGCAGTGTTAGTTGCAGAGGGTGGCCAGATGCCATTCCTGCAGCCAACTGGAACCCCCCCCCCCCTGGGACGTAAGTAGTGTACCCCAGCTGTCTGCGTCTAGAGTAAGTCATGAAACAGTACGAACGTTTTCAGATGTCTGTGAGTCGTGCAACTGAGGCGGAACGTGGGGACCAGCCCAGTATTCAGCTAGTGGGACGTGGAAAACCGCCTAAAAAACACATCCAGGCTGGCCGGCATACCGGCCCTAGTTGTTAATCCGCCAGGCGGATTCGATCTGGGGCCAGCGTGCGTACCCGAGTCCAGGAAGCAGCGCATTAGCCCTCTCGGCTACCCAGGAGGGTTTTCGTCGGTGTTTCAGTCTAGTGCCTTATTTTAGAATCACATGAAGATATACGCACAAGAGATCGACCGCTATAAGAATATTCGGGCACTTTCTACAGCTTTCGTTGTTAGGCATGAGGCTGCGTTTTGTAAATATTTCAGATTCTACATCTCAAAATTCCCTGTTACCTACTAATGATATTTGGAATACACTAACGGAAAAAATGCGAACAGCAAGAAATAATTAATGTTGAGTAATGAAATTCCAGGAATACTTTTGTCTAGGTAACATGATTAAGTGATTAAGGTTACAAGTTCACAGGTTAATGTAACTGCGAGATAAGCCATTCGAAATATGAAATGCTGGAACACTAATAACTGGTGTAACTGCCTGGATGTTGAATGAAAGCATGCAATGTGTCGCACAGGTACCGTATGTCAGTTTGTGCGGTACAGTTTCATGGCTGTTACACACGGTCGGTCAACACAGGGACAGTTAATGCTGGTTGCGGATGACACCAGAGTTGTCGTCCGATGTTATCCCATACTTGCTCGACTGGAGACATTTCTGGTGGCCCAGGAAGCCAAGGAACAAGTTGATGCACTGTAGAGCACGTTGGCTTACAACAGTAGTTTGTAGCAGAGCGTGTCCTGTTGGAATGCACCCCTCTGGAAAGCTGTTCAAGAGCGGCAGGACAACAGGTCGAATCACCAGACTGAACTTCTGTCAATGTTCTCACATTTGAAAAAACCTTAATTTTCCAGATAAATTTTTGTAGTATCGGGAAACGACTGCTTCATATAAAAAGTGAATGACATTATTTGAAAATGGAATAAAAAGTATATACGGAATATGTGTACCCCAACTTCTGCGTCTTTTCTAAACGTTTGCGAATCGTGTAACCGGCGGGACTTGGGTACCAGCCCGGTATTCACGTAGTGGGATGTGGAAAACCGTCTAAAAACCATATCCAAACTGGCCACCACATCGACCCTCATCATTAATCCACGAAGCGGATCACCCCGGCCCATAGGTGGCGCTTTAACACGCGCGGCAATCCGCGTGGGGCACCGGATTTCGATGGTGAAATACAGAGTATTAATAAATAGACAAAATTTATAAAAGTCATTGAATATCTACAATAGCGTTCACCATAAGTCGTTAAGCATTCGATTCAGTTATTCGTGAATATTGTTCCAAAGTGCATCAGTTCTGTAGCTGAAACATGAAAGAGAGCAAATAGATTAAAGCAAAACAAACGCGTCCAGTAATGGGGTTATTTAAACAAAATTGGAGTGTCTTGTAAATGAGCAAGACGTGCAGTCGGCTAATAGGAAAAGGAAATGTATCTTTCCTTGCAAAATATTTCTAAAACATTCGCAAATTCATTTTTCAATAGAGGATTTCGAAGAAAATGTCGTTACTTTGGGCTCATAGTAACAGCATAATGAAACAGTATCATTCCGTATGATTCGAGAATATCTGTTTAATTTTAGACAGTAAAACAGTTATTTTATACAGAAAAACGGATCACACCTTTCAGGAGAAATAGGACAATTCATAGTAATTTCTAATTATTACATATGACAATGGCGCAGAGTGACTTAGAGGAAGCAACTATCACCTGTTGCCTGGAGAGTTGGAAGTCTCGCTATTAGCCTTGTGTTCCAACTGAACACTGTTATTTAAATGACCACTTCCTTAACAGGGACATCCTCTGTTGTCTAGTGGCGCTCAGTCGGGTGGAGCCAGAGCTAAATTTCTCTGCATCGGTTTAAACTGTGACTCGGTGGAGCGCGTAGGCCGAATCTCAACTGGTGACAGTAACCTACTATTCCAGATTTAGCCAATCTCTCGTTTTAGTTGGTACGCATATATACTGTGTTTACAAATTTGGACACAGATGTATATATGTATATGTATATATATATATATATATATATATATATATATATATATATATATATATATATATACTTTCATTCCAAATGATTCGTAGTGAGGAGGTCCTCCAGGATGTTGAACATGTACGAAAAACAATAATACATGACAAATATTTACAACTGAAACAAATAAGCTAATGTACCTTCCACAGGTCCCAAGTGGAATGATCGTCATTTTTTTTAATGAACGCTATATGAAAGAATCATTTTACAAACACTCATTTACTAAGATTGCATTAATGCACTCAATTTAAAATTAAATTTTTATTTATTTATAATGTAATAAACATATAGTAGAACTACTACAATACTTACTGAAATTTGTATTTGATAATGTTTTATTTTATTTTTATTCTGCCTGACTGTTCATTTAGTTTTTGTGTTTCATTCTTCACTCTTTTGAAATAAATGTACAAAAGAATAAGAAAGTTCTGAAAAGTGTCTTCATATTTGCATTCAACATTTGTTGAAAATACTAATTAAATTACCCATTTCACTTTACCAGGTCCACGTATTTATGGCAGATATCTATAATAAATAAAATGAAAAGATTTGTTCTTGATCGTGCACTTACTCACTCGATGAATCTATGACCACTGTCTCTGGATTGCGCCATGCTCTTTACGAACTCACACTATATTATAATGTCATTTAATAGGGTGGTTGGAGAAGTTTGGTAAATTTCCATGAAGGAATGGAATATTTTAATTGGGTCTTCGTGGTTGTAGACTTTATTACTCCCAGGATTGTATAGAGCATTTAGCAATACGCAGCGTAAAGTTCATTGTTGACCGCCATTTGAATTGTCCAGTGTGACTATTGCCCTGAAACAGTACTTTGTTGCAGCATTACTGTGCCTGGTGCGGACACATCGTGAAAGTGTCAGGTGTTGTGGGATTTAATGAGGATTCGAAAACTTTCTTGACGTACCGCGCAGCTCTCATTTCAGTGACACAGAGCGTCCGGTCACCACGCTCCATCTGCAAATGGAAAGTCATCCATTAGCGCTGTCACAAAGGACGGCGTGGCACACGCAGATTCCTCTGGTGACGGCGTCCCCGCAAATTAACCATTGCCCAGTCCCACCACGTTTTATGCGTACAACAGTCTTGTGGGCGGCCCTCCTTCTTCAAAGCCGGAATTAGAGGTAATTCCCACAAAAATAATCGTTAGTAAAAGCGGTAGGCAGGGGGCGGTCAGGGATCGCTGGAATTAGCCCACGGGATGGGCCGGGGCCCAGTTGGCTTGTAAAAAGGCTTTACCTCCAGCCGCCACCACCTTGTCAACATTGCAGCCTGCCGCCGGTACGACTGTGTTTGCTAGCGACGTAGCGGTTGCGGCCGTCGTAAAAGTAATTACCGACTTCCATTTATGCTGCCGCCGACTGTTCGCCGTGGCAAATGAATTTTTATGTCTGTGTAGAACGCGGAGCGGGGCGCGCTACTTTCTGTATGTCGCGAAAGGGGAACGAATATTAGTTTTCAGCGGCGCGCTTGAAATAGCACTCTAGAGGCAGGTATGGCAGTTTGGAGGTGTGCGCCTAGGTTACTACCACTATCACTGTGGTTGGTTGGTCTAGGCATACTTATAGCTTCCTAAGCACTCTTTTACACTAACGTGACAGAAGTCATGCGACAACGATGTGCAATCGTAGAAAGGCGGCACTGTAATATACAGGGTGTTACAAAAAGGTACGACCAAACTTTCAGGAAACATTCCTCACACACAAATAGAGAAAAGATGTTACGTGGACATGTGTCCGGAAACGTTTAATTTCCATGTTAGAGCTCAGTTTAGTTTCGTCAGTATGTACTGTACTTCCTCGATTCTGATAATCAAATTGTAAATTTTCACAATCCACATGTGTGGGCTGACGAGAATCCGCACGCAATTCTGCAATCACGTCATCAACACAGATTTTCTGTGAACATTTGGGCAGGCATTGTTGGTGATGTCTTGATTGGGCCCCATGTTCTTCCACCTGCGCTCAATGGAGCATGTTATCATGATTTCATACGGGATACTCTACCTGTGCTGCTAGAACATGTGCCTTTACAAGTACGACACAACATGTGGTTCATGCACGATGGAGCTCCTGCACATTTCGGTCGAAGTGTTCGTACGCTTCTCAACAACAGATTCGGTGACCGATGGATTGGTAGAGGCGGACCAATTCCGTGGCCTCCACGCTCTCCTGACCTCAACCCTCTTGACTTTCATTTATGGGGGCATTTGAAAGCTCGCGTCTACGCAACCCCGGTACCAAATGTAGAGACTCTTCGTGCTCGTATTGTGGACGGATGTGATACAATACGCCATCCTCCAGGGCTACATCAGCGCATCAGGGATTCCGTGCGCCGGAGGGTGGATGCATGTATCCTCGCTAACGGAGGACATTTTGAACATTTCCTGCAACAAAGTGTTTGAAGTCACGCTGGTACGTTCTGTTGCTGCGTGTTTCCATTCCATGATTAATGTGATTTGAAGAGAAGTAATAAAATGAGCTCTAACATGGAAAGTAAGCGTTTCCGGACACATGTCCACATAACATATTTTTCTTCTTTGTGTGTGAGGAATGTTTCCTGAAAGTTTGGCCGTACCTTTTTTGTAACACCCTGTATACAAGGTATAAAAGGGCAGTTCCTCGGCGAAGCTGTCATTTGTACTCACTTGATTGGTGTGAAAAGCTTTCCGACATGATTATGGCCGAACGAAGGGAATTAACAAACAACAGCTACATGCATGGGACAATCCATTTCGGAATGCGTTAGCGAATTCAATATTCCGAGATCCACAATGTCAAGAATGTGCCGAAGATACCACATTTCAGGCATTATCTCCCTTCACGGGCAACGCAGTGGCCGACGGCCTTCTCTTAACGACCCAGAGTAGAAGCGTTTGCGTAGAGTTGTCAGTGCTAACAGACAAGCAACGCTGCGTGAAATAACTTCAGAAATAATTGTGGGCACACAACGAACGTATCCGTTAGGAGAGTGCCACGGAATCTGGTGTTAATGGTCTATAAATAAAATGTCGTGTGACTAGGGCCTCCCGTCGGGTAGACCGTTCGCCTGGTGCAAGTCTTTCGATTTGACGCCACTTCGGCGACTTGCGCGTCGATGGGGATGAAATGATGGCTGGCTCTGAGCACTATGGGACTTAACTGCTGTGGTCATCAGTCCCCTAGAACTTAGAACTAGTTAAACCTAACTAACCTAAGGACATCACACACATCCATGCCCGAGGCAGGATTCGAACCTGCGACCGTAGCGGTCACGCGGTTCCAGACTGTAGCGCCTAGAACCGCACGGCCACTCCGGCCGACCAGGGATGAAATGATGATGATTAGGACAACACAACACCCAGTCCCTGAGCGGAGAAAATCTTCGGCCCAGCCGGGTATCGAATCCGGGCCCTTAGGATTGATATTCTGTAGCGCTGACCACTTTTTTTGTTTTTAAATCTCATTTTGTTCGTTATAGTTTGTTCTAAGTGTTCGGGGCGGACGTCCTATGACGTCCGTTTAACTTCTTCGTTGATCTAGTTACTCAGTTTTTTTTATTGCAGAGGGCAGCTAACCCTCTGTCCGAGCACGTTCAGCTACCGTGCTGGCAACCACTCAGCTACCGGGGGCGGACTTAATGGTCTGTGACAGCATACGATGGACGCGAGTGTCTTTGCTAACAGCGCGACTTCGACTGCATCGCCTCTCCTGGGCTCGTCACCATATCGTTTGGACTCTAGACGACTGGAAAACAGTGGCCTGGTCAAATGAGTCCCTGTTTTAGTTGGTAAGAGACGATGGAAGGAAGATTCGAGTGTGGCACAGACACCACAAAATCCTGGGCCCACGTTGTCAACAAGGCACTGTGCAAGCCGATGGAGGCTCCATAATACGCTATGCTGTGTTTACATGGAATGGACTGGGTCCTGTGGTCCAGCTGAATCGATCACTGATCAGAAATGCTTACGTTAGACTACTTGCAGCCATTCATGGACTTCATGTTCCCAAACAACGATGTCATATCACCGGGCCACAATTGTTGGCGATTGGTGTGAAGGACATTCTGGACAACTCGAACGAATGATTGGCCACCAAGATTGTCCGACATGAGTCCCATCGAAAATTTATGAGACATAGTGGAGAGGTGAGTTTGTGCACAACAGTCTGAGGCGGCAACACTTTCGCAGTTGGAGGCAGCATGGCACAATATTTCTTCTGCGGAATTCTAACGATTTGTGAAATGTCGAGTCGCGGCCGGGCAAAAGAAAGTCTGACATGATATTAGGCGGTATCTCATGACTTTTTTCCCCTCAGTGTAATCCTCAACTAGTTTTGGCGCGTTTTAGTTGTCGTCATATCCTAATAGTGCTTTCTGGCACGTGTTTGTCGTCAAATGCGTTGCTGGCCATTTGAACTGCAACAGCACAAGGAAATTGACGTGAAGGGTATTACGCGCTTTGATACGCAAATGATTAGCAATTCAGCGCAACCGCACAAAGAAGGCAGGATTAACCCCGTCTACAGTCTGTATACAAAAATCAAACTACGCAGCAAATTACCGCGTTTCAGTATTGTTATATTTTTTGAAAAGAACACGTCATACCTCGTGTAAAACTGAGAAACGGCTACCAACACTTTTCGTAATTCCAGAGAGGAGCACCATTGTGGCTTATTGAGGTTACAGTTTATCGTTTTTATCTGCATCCACATACATATCCTGCGAACAACCATACGGTGCGTGGCGGAGGTTACCTTGCACCACTCCCATCTTTTCCTCAACTGTTTCACTCGCAAATAGAGCGAGCGATAAATGACTGTCTAAAAGACCCCGTACGGGCCCTAATTTGTCACATTTTATGTTCATGGTCCTTACGCGAAATTTATGTTGGAGACAGTAGAATCGTTCTGCAGTCGGCCTCAAATGTCGGTTCTCTAAATTCTCTTAGTAGTGTTGCCGTTATCTTAGTAGGGTTTCCGCTTGAGTCTGCGAAGTATCTCCGTAATACTTGCTTATTGGACCTACCGATAACAAATCTAGCAGCACGCCTCTGAATTGTATGTCTGCCTTTACTCCGACCTCTTTGTGATCCCAAACACTCGAACACTACTCAAGCATAGGTCGCACAAGCGTTCAGCACGCCGTCTCCTTCATGGATAAGCTACACGTTCCCAACATTCTGCCAATAAAACGAAGTCTAGCGTCGCCTTTACTGCTAACAACCTGACGTGCTTATTCCACATCATATAGCTTAGATATTTAATCGATGTGGTTGTGTCAAGCTACACCCTATTAATGCTGTATTCGAACGTTACAGGAATGTTTTTCCTACAAATTCGCATTTTAACTTCCTTTTTTCTACATTTAGGGCAAGCTGCATTCAACATATCAACTAGGAATTCTGTTCAAGTCATCTTGTATATTTCTACATGCATTTAAAACGACGACACCTTCCCATACACCAAAGCATTATCAGGAAACAGACACACTCTGCCGCGCGGTCTGGGCGCTGCAGTCATAGACTATGCGGCTGGTCCCCGCGGAGGTTCGAGTCCTCCCTCGGGCACGGGCGTGTGTGTTTGTCCTTAGGATAATTTAGGTTAAGTAGTGTGTAAGCTTAGGGACTGGTGACCTTAGCAGTTAAGTCCCATAAGATTTCACACACATTTGAACATTTCTTGAGACACAGACTGCTGCTTACCTTGGCCGCCAGGTTATTTGTTTGTATACAGAATATAAGCGGTCCTATCACAACTCCCGGGGACCCTCATGATGACACACTCGCTGGGTTCTGGGTTCTATTACTTCATAAGTCTTCGAGTCACTCACATATCTGGGACGTTATCTTTCAACAAGATAACGCCAGTCCGCATGTTACCTGTGCTGTTCTGGCAGACATCGATGCAGAACTGTTACATTGTTTGTCTGGCCACCACATTCTCTCCATTTCTGACGCGCTCAAAACATCCTGCTGGGTTCCTGGGTGTTTAGCACGCTAGCACTCGCTAGCCACGACGATTGATGAACTCTGTCACGGTGTTGAGGCAACAGGAAATGACGTAGTTGCATCTGTCATTCAAGTTCAGTTCAACATGATGCCCAGCTATCTAAGCACAATTGTTGCCACCAAAAATACTAAATTTTGCAAACTGTTTACCCCAAATGACCTTCATATTTAATAAATTGTTCTTCCTTCTACACTGCCAAGAAAAATTTTGTAGTTTTCTATCATTTTGACGTTGCAAGTTCAATGACTAGCGAGGTATATTTATGAGACAGGTGCTATGCGTAAAGACATATCCTATTAATTTTTTCTTCTTTCTTTATATTTAGCATCTTAGGCTTCTTACTGTAGTATATCTAGTTTCTAATTCGTTCCCAACTAGCTTGTTGTCGTCATTTTTCTTCGTATCTACATTTCTTTTGCGTCCTGTAGGGTCTTCTCTTGCTGGCTTTCATATCCACGGACATATATAGTTCTTATACTTCACACAATTGGTTCTGAGAAGGATTTCCGAATTTCTACAGTGATGTTTTTACTCGTATATGGATTTCTCTTTGGCATAAATTCTCGACTTTCTAGTGCTATTCCTCACTTGTATTAAACTATTAAATATCTGGTATCTTATGGTATTATGTTATCAGAACTTCTTTACTCGTTAATCAGATGTCTTGGCCTTGCGGATAAAACCTAGTCACCACTGATGAAATTTTGTGTTTCACAAACATCAAGGTCTAAAAAAAAAAAGAATGGAACGATGTTTCTCTAATGTTGAAGGTAAACTGGTGCTCTCAGAATAAGTGAGAACGATTTTCTGTCGTCTTTTGGATATTTTAGCCCTTGTTTCGCGAGCTTGAAAGGAAACATTAAAAGAATTAGTATCAAAAGTCAATCTTGTGCTATGCACTACTGCTCTGTTTTTCTTGCACTCATACATGTTTCAGTACAGTATTGCCGTAGTGAGTGAATTTATAATATTTCTTTATTTTATTTATTTATTCATTTTGTTTGGAAATTTGCAAAAGGATAGAAGTTTTTGAAGGTAGATCATATAAATAACGCTTAAACCTATTTCTACTATCATGACTAATAACTGTAGATCACATTTTGCTGAATACTGTTATACATAGCCGGCCGAAGTGGCCGTGCGGTTACAGGCGCTGCAGTCTGGAACCGCAAGACCGCTACGGTCGCAGGTTCGAATCCTGCCTCGGGCATGGATGTTTGTGATGTCCTTAGGTTAGTTAGGTTTAACTAGTTCTAAGTTCTAGGGGACTAATGACCTCAGCAGTTGAGTCCCATAGTGCTCAGAGCCATTTGAACCATTTTTGTTATACATACCACGAAACTAATATAATGAATATTCTCACTTCTGTTAATAAACTTACGTCTATAAATATATTTTCGGGACTAAGAGAATAAAACAGCTGAAGTTGCCTTGGATAAAGCGAGCTAAACCTTGATTCAAAAGTATCCCTGGAAATTGCGGGGAGTGACGCATCACCGACCCGGGTCGGTATTACATATGAAAAAAAACTACCAGATTCGATTGTAGGTATCTAACTTTAATCAATTTTACCTTCTCAAAGCGTAAAACACGAATCATAAACAGTCCATTTATTTAAATGTTGAATCATACGGCTCTAAATTTTTAACCATATAAATATTCGTAATGGTGTGAAAATTCGCAGAAAATACATTGAAAAAGTAGCCAGAAGAAATGGATTGCAACGGACCCTCGCGCTGGATGGATTTACATTCATCGCTCAGGAATGCAAAACAAGTTGCAGGTTAATGATGGGGGGGGCAGGTGTGCCGTTGAAATCGCGTTGTGCCGCCCAGTCCACGCATGGAGAGGATGTACACAGTGACGGTGAAAATTAGTAGTTCCCTCGCGTACGGCTTAAATTGGTAGCAGAGTTCCGACAGATTTCGTACGTTAACTGGCAAGCGAGATGTGGAAGCGTGCAAAATCCGAAGCCGTGAAGAATTTGTAAATAGCAGCAACTACTTAAGCAGGAACGCGGTCTCTCTCCTGTCTTGCGCGTAACGAACAATCCCTCTGTAGTTGGTGCCATTTGCACTCCCGGCTTGGCAGTATCACTCTAACGCTGGGGGGCTAATGTCGCTAAATAACAAACTGACTCTAAGTGAAACTGTGAGGGAGGGTCGTGAATAGTGCGTGGATAGATCAGTCGTAAAGGCACTTTCTCGTGAAAGGCAAAGGTCACAAGTTCGAATTCCGGCCCGACACACAGTTTTAATCTGCAAGAATGTTTGAGACCAGAGCAGACTCCACTGTGGAGGGAATATTCATTTCGTAAACAGTTCCCTAGACTGTGTCCAAGCCACTTCTCCGCAATATCCTTTCTTCCAGAAGAGATAGTCCCGCGAGATATGCGAGAGAACTTCTTTGAAGTTTGCAAGGTAGGAGATTAAGTACAGGCGAAAGCAAAGCTGTTTGGACGGATCGTGAGTCATGCGAGGATAACTCAGTCTGCAGATCAATTACACAGGAAAACCAAAGACCTGAATTCGAATACCGGTCCGACACACAGTTTTAATCTGCCAGGAAGTTTCAAATCAGCAGACAATCCGCTCCGTGTGAAAATTCATTCTGACTCTCTCCAACACGATCGAGCACCTGTTCATAATGCACGGCCAGTGGCGGAGTGGTTACACGACAATAACATCCCTGTAATGGACTGGACTGCACAGAGTCCTGACCGGAATCCTATAGAACACCTCTGAGATGTTTTGAAACGCCGACATCGTGCCAGGTCTCGCCGACCGACATCGATACCTCTCCTCAGTGCAGCACTGCGTGAAGAATGGGCTGCCATTACCAAAGAAACCTTCCAGCACGTGGTTGAACGTATGCCTGTACGAGTGGAAGCTATCATCAAGGTTAAGGGTGGGCCAACACCATACTGAATTCCAGCATTACTAATGGATGACGCCACGAACTTGTAAGTCATTTTCAACCAGGTGTCCGGATACTTTTGATCACATAGTTTATGTGTGATGAAGAAAATGTGTTGCGCCATTAAAAGTTTCCATGTTTTTTATTACGTCTCCATTCGTGTAAGGTCCGTTGGAAGATTTACTGTCGGTATGTCTCCATAAAAGCTTAACGACTTCTAATTTTATCGTCATGGACGTCACAGGAGATTTATATAGGGTGGCAGGAGGGGGGGATATGTTCCTGGCGAGTACTGTAACTTCCGCTCTATAGATTTTACAATAATCATTTCCGTGGACTGGATTATATTAGGCGTGTCTCTGATTCTCTGGGACTACTTGAACAGTCGCACAGCTCTACTATGAATCTTCTCTGCTCTTAATTCAAGGTGATAATGGTCCACTGCAGTCGAATAATAATCAGTAATTGCCCAACGAAGTTTTGTAATTGAACCCCATCGTAGACCAACTACACTTCATAATATTTGCCTAACGTACCGAGCTGTGTGGCACTGGGGATAACATTGGATACGCATTCGTGACGACAGCGGTTCAAACTATCTTTGGGCATTCAGATTTAGGTTTTCCTTACTTTCCTTAAAACACTTCTAAACGCCACGGTCGGTTACTTCGTGTCCTCGTTCAATTTGATTTTCTGTCATGAACATAACCGTCTCGTCGTAGAAGGGACGTTAAACAATAATGATCATTTCTTCCCTCTTCCTATGAATCCCAGCCTAGTATCTCCCTTCCCAGAAACATATTTGTGTGGTCGTTCTTGACGAATCTGTAAATCTTTGACTGTTGTAAATGACCGCAGAGACTAATCGACGACTGTGTCCACAAATTGTTTCGAGTACTTCAATGTCATTATGCGTCATATTTGTCTATGTGCAGGGCAAGTGTGGGAACCGCTCGCAGTAAGCTGAAATCCGGCTTCGTATCCCGGTGCGGCAAATATTTTAACTGTCTTTATTCCAGTATGCAGCTGACTGTTGTCCATTTCCGCAACTGGAAATACATTACATGTATTTCATACCGGCTGTAGTCGCAGCAGTGCCCGAAGGATCTTTGATTGTACACTACTGGCCATTAAAAATGCTACACCAAGAAGAAATACAGATGATAAACGGGTATTCATTGGACAAATATATTATACTAGAACTGACATGTGATTACATTTTCACGCAATTTCGGTGCATAGATCCTGAGAAATCAGTACCCTGAACAACCACCTCTGGCCTTAATAGCGTCCTTGATACGCCTGGGCATTGAGTCAAACAGAGCTGGGATGGCGTCTACAGGTACAGCTGCCCATGCAGCTTCAACACGATACCACAGTTCATCCAGAATAGTGACTGGCGTATTGTGACGAGCCAGTTGGTCGACCACCACTGACCAGACGTTTTCAATTGGTGAGAGATCTCGAGAATGTGCTGGCCAGGGCAGCAGTCGAACATTTTCTGTATCTAGAAAGGCCCGTACAGTACCTGCAACATGCGGTCGCGCATTATCCTGCTGAAATGTAGGGTTTCACAGGGATCGAATGAAGGGTAGAGCCACGGGTCGAAACACATCTGAAATGTAACGTCCACTGTTGAAAATGCCGCCAATGCGAACAAGAGGTGACCGAGACGTGTAACCAATGGCACCCCATACCATCACGCTGGGTGATACGCCAGTATGGCGATGATGAATACACGCTTACAATGTGCGTCAACCGCGATGTCGCCAAATACGGATGCGACCATCATGATGCTGTAAACAGAATCTGGATTCATCCGAAAAAATGGCGTTTTGCCATTCGTGCACCCAGGTTCGTCGTTGAGTATACCATCGCAGGCGCTCATGTCTGTGATGCAGCGTCAAGGGTAACCCCAGCCACGGTCGCCGAGCTGATAGTTCGTGCTGCTGCAAACGTCCTCGAACTGTTGATGCAGATCGTTGTTGTCTAGCAAACGTCCCCATCTGTCGACTCAGGGATCGAGGCGTGGCTGCACGATCCGTTACAGGCATGCGGATAAGATGCCTGTCATGTCGACTGCTAGTGATACGAGGCCGTTGGGATCCAGCATGGCGTTCCGTATTACCCTCGTGAACCACCAATTCCATATTCTGCTAACAGTCATTGGATCTCGACCAACGCGAGCAGCAATGTCGTGATACGATAAACCGCAATCGCGATGGGCTACAATCCGACCTTTATCAAAGTCGGAAACGTGACGGTACGCATTTCTCCTCCTTACACGAGGCATCACAGCGACGTTTCACCAGGCAACGCCGGTCAACTGCTGTTTTTGTATGAGAAATCGGTTGGAAACTTTCCTCATGTCAGCACGTTGTAGGTGTCGCCACCGGCGCCAACCTTGTGTGAATGCTCTGAAAAGCTAATCATTTGCATATCACAGCATCTTCTTCCTGTCGGTTAAATTTCACACCTGTAGCACGTCATCTTCGTGGTGCAGCAATTTTAATGGCCAGTAGTGTACTTCTGAACAACACAGGCACTGCAATATCGTACTCGTAGGATTTGCCATTAAGTGTCGATCGTCATTATACTCCTTACAGTCGAAATCCTTACAGCTACGTAAATATTTACTCGAGTTTTGACTATAATGAACATTGTCTTCGTACGTAAGCAAGCGTGACAGCGTACTACTTATACGATATGACCATTTGCAGACATTGCACGCAAACCTGTCGCTACCGGATTCTGAAATATGCTTCTAAGACCAGTCTGTGATAATCTACAACAGTGTAGTATTTATACTTTTGAGCTGATTTCTACGACATCACAGTGATGGTGTTGGTGACGTCGGTAACGGTTTAGAATTCACCTTTGGCATGTGCGCTCCACTGATGAGAGTACTCGAATTTGAGACATTTAACCCAGTGACGCAGGGCTGAGAACAAGTGGAATAATAGCTCTTTAATTGCGGAAGCTTAACTTTCAGTTCTGGTAAAGTGGACATGTATACTGTCGGACACGGTTCGGTATTCGATTAGCAGTTGGATCGATTTATTACAAACCAAGCCGGCCGGTGTGGCCGAGCGGTTCTAGGCGCTCAGTCCGGAACCGCGGGACTGCTACGGTCGCAGGTTCGAATCCTGCCTCGGGCATGGATGTGTGTGCTGTCCTTAGGTTAGTTAGGTTTAAGTAGTTCTAAGTTCTAGGGGACTGATGACCTACGATGTTAAGTCCCGTAGTGCTCAGAGCCATTTGAAGTTCAGTTCGCCGCAGACAGGGGAAGGAGCATCACAGTGGCGACATCCGCACAAGACTTCAAGGCATTGAGGTTTGGGCTGCTGTTGGGTACAATCACAAATCACAGTTGGTGGGTGTTCAGGGCACTGTGACCCGTGTGACCTTCGTGAATGACGTCCAGGGATCCGTAGCCATAACCTTTCCGCACAGTACCCCAAACGCCATTTTTCAGCAAGACAATGCACGACCTTCTCGGTGTCACAGGGTGTCAGCTTTGTGCCCTGGCCCGCCAGATAACCAGACTTGTCGCCAATCGAAAATGTATGGGATGTGGTGGAACTAGGGGTGCAGCACTGTCACCCAATGCTAACCACCACAAATGAACTTTGGAGCCAGGTGAATGCAGCGTGGATAGCTGTGCCACAGGACTCCGTTCACGTCTTGTACGCGTCGATGCCATCGTACATGGAACATGTTATCAGGACCCATGGCGGATCCTGTGCCTACTAGGCAACAGGACACGTGCTGAACCGAGGTGACTGAAATGCTAATCCTTTCTGCAGAATATACTAATGTACATGTCCTGTAAATATTAACGTCCTGTCTCGAGTCGTTCAAGATGTTCTGAACATTACGGCAAGAATGGAAGAATGAATTGATTGTTGGGGTTAATAACGATCATTCTCCTTTACCTCCTCTGCGTTACTGCAGATGACGTGTCAGTGAGCACATCTGTTCTGTGCATGCAGTACACATGAGAAGCCTAGTTGTTTCCACTGCACTGTGTGGAATACGAAGGTTCTGTTATAGTTCACTAACCTGCTGTCTTCAAGTTGATGCCCCCAGCGCAGAAAACAGCACCCAGGTCGTAGGTTCTGTATCTAGAGGCTGAAACCGACTTTTAGTGAGGTTCTGTTCTGAAATAATGTATCACTTCTTTGGGATGCCACTCGCATATTTTAATATAGCCACACGAGAAGACTACATGGTCTTAATAAAACACCTTCTGATACAGCAAAGTACATGATCAAACACAATGTTTACGAAAATGTATCTTTACACTATTTGTGGCACGTCTCTGTGCCTCATGACTGCCGGAGTGAATCTTTTAATACTGAATACTGGCAAACACATCCTGCCACAGACAACATGACTGTACATCTCGACTGTCTAATCCAGAGTGACGAACCGAAACTTACATAAAAATTGGAAACACATCCTACGACAGACAACATGTCTGTTCTTCTCGACTGCCTAATCCAGAGTGAAGAACAGCCGGAAATACTTCGCGCGCCATACCAGAAAAGGTGTGATCCGAACGCTTCCGAAGTGCTTCGTCTGCAATTTCGTCAGTCTTTTGTTTTTATTTAAATTGTTTTTAATAATTCTAAAATGACTGATTGATAGTCAGCTGTTGAGAGATATTTATATTAAAAAGTGAAGTAAATCCAATGACTAATTTAACTAATAATAATAACTATACTTTAACGTTTTGGCGCCCTTGCTCCGAACACAGCAGCCAATCACAGAGCAGTAGCATTATGCAGGCGGTCTTTCTCACGGGAATGGTACCGAATCTAACATCTGTCACAAGTACCTCACACCACATTTCGTCATCTATATACTTCTTGCATCTCCACTGGTCTGGGAACAGCTTCTTGGAGCCTAATGTGATGGCTGACTAAGGCAGAAATATTACAACGTGAGTGTCTTAAGCAGATGACTGGATATAATTGCTGATATGATTACGATGACTTACGTTTCAGTGACAAAATATGATTGCCACCAGTGCTCGAAATGTTCTGTGTCAGCCGGGACTATTAAATAAATTATTACAGATATTAGTTTTCATCGTATTTAATAACATACAGATTTAGCTGTAGATGATATGTGGGCCCGTTAACAGGTTATTTTTGCCGTTGATGACTGGTCCTGTTAGTTAGAAGACTTGGGAATAGTTTGTCACCTCCTTACTCTGCAAACAGCTTGTTAGTTCGCTGACGGTGGGGGGTAGTAGCTCTCGCGACGCCGCTTATAGAGTTACGCGGGTTGCATTGATGCCCCTGGATGCCAGTGGAGCGTATCTCCTGAGTTCTTCCTTTCCTACGGCCAGACCCCTCGCATCACACTGCAGCATTCTGAGTGTGACGCCGCGCTCTTCTCTGGAGCCAACCAAACGCAACGGGGCCGCTCCCGAACAGCAACTGTAATGGTGGCGGACTGTCTTTGGTTGGTTAACTTTCCCAGGACAGTAGCTCCTTATATAAACTCGTGGGAAACACGGAATTTGCTTGCTGTGTCATCGACTAATTGACTTGAGCGTAGAAGTTCGGAATGGTCGGCCAGCAGCAGAACTGGACCGTGGAGACAATACGTTCGAGAAGCTTGTTTGGTAGCACTGCTGTAACGTGTTTGTTTCGAAGGAGTTTGTGTTCTTGTTCTTTGCTACCTTGTCTTGCTTAACAAGTTTATTTCCACAATTAGGACTACATTCCCAAAAAGGTACATACCTTACACTATGTTAGAGGTACCTCTACAGTTAGCATCGTTAGGGAGGCATGTAGAAAGAAACTAAAGATGAATGCGGATAGCAAGGTACAGACTCAGAATATTGTAGAATGTTCAGTAAAGAAAGAAAATCTTGTCCATATTTAAGTTGTTCGTCATGATGAAAAGGTCAATGAAGAGGAAAATTACAACCAGCTGCAAATACTATATAAATGATTTATTTCAACCGTCACTAATTTTGCCCCCAGGCCCATCGTCAGATGACAGCGAGGATTTCGCGTACAAATTTCAGATTTTTATGGTTTCCATAAATAATTTATGACGAATTTTGGTCTGGACTTAGTCTAGCTTATAGTTCCGCGTATCATATACCAATGAAGAAGACATCTATACTCTAACGTTAAAAGTCAAACTTTCCCTGAGTTCAAAACTGTGAAATTTGTTCGCGAAATCTTCTCTCCCGTCTGGCGGTTGTCCTACATTCGGAACTAGTTATGGTAAAACAAATCATTCATTCAGAAGTGTGCCTAGATACATATTTTTCTTCAGTGAGGAACTGTTAGACATGCTGCAGATTTGAAAGAATCAGCGGCAGTTCGTTTTTTGAAGAAATACATAGACGGAGCGACCATTTAATGCATTGTTACACAATTGCAGAAGCGTCAGTGGAAACAATTAGTCCCATGTTTCATCACCTGTGATAATGTTTGCTGCTCTTTATGGCCTTCTGTTATGTGTCGAGAAACCCACCGGGCACACACATTTGAGTACCCCAACAGGTGGACGACTGTGTCAGGAATACCATCAATGATGTTCAGTTGTGCACCGAGGTGTTTGATTGTCATCCACCCATCACTTCGAATGAGAGTGTCCTTTCGTGTCTTTCCACAGTATGTTGCCGTGCCCTGAATTGGAAACTATCGACTGACTAGCTTCTGCCAGTACTCGCCATCTTGCGATATTGTGGATTAATCAAATTAGGACACCGTCTATAGTCTGCTCCCAAGGCAAGCCGACGGTGGTCTGAAATCGTCGGGGAAAGTTAGTCTCATAGCGAATAATTAAAGATTACTTGTGATCACTCTTGAAATAAGTATTTAATCATGTCAAGATGCACAGATGAATGGAAAAACTGATAGAAGCCGACCTCGGGGAAAATCAGTTTGGATTCCGTAGAAATGTTGGAACACATGAGGCAATACTGACCCTACGACTTATCTTAGAAGAAAGATTAAGGAAAGGCAAACCTACGTTTCTCGCATTTGTAGACTTAGAGAAAGCTTTTGACAATGTTGATTGGAATACTCTCTTTCAAATTCTGAAGGTGCCAGGGGTAAAATACAGGGAGCGGAAGGCTATTTACAATTTGTTCAAAGCAGATGGCAGTTATAAGAGTCGAGGGATATGAAAGGGAATCAGTGGTTGCGAAGGGAGTGAGACAGGGTTGTAGCCTCTCCCCGATGTTATTCAATCTGTATATTGAGCAAGCAGTAAAGGAAACAAAAGAAAAATTCGGAGTAGGTATTAAAATCCATGGAAAGGAAATAAAAACTTTGAGGTTCGCCGATGACATTGTAATTCTGTCAGAGACAGCAAAGGACTTGGAAGAGCAGTTGAACGGAATGGACAGCGTCTTGAAAGGAGGATATAAGATGAACATCAACAAAAGCAAAACGAGGATAATGGAATGTAGTCGAACTAACTCGGGTGATGCTGAGGGTATTAGATTAGGAAATGAGACACTTAAAGTAGTAGATGAGCTTTGCTATTTGGGGAGCAAAATAACTGATGATGGTCGAAGTAGAGAGGATATAAAATGTAGACTGGCAATGGCAAGGAAAGCGTTTCTGAAGAAGAAAAATTTGTTAACATCGCGTATAGATTTAAGTGTCAGGAAGTCGTTTCTGAAAGTATTTGTATCGAGTGTTGCCATGTGTGGAAGTGAAACGTGGACGATAAATAGTTTAGACAAGAAGAGAATAGAAGCTTTCGAAATGAGGTGCTACAGAAGAATGCTGAACATTAGGTGGGTAGATCACATAACTAATGAGGAGGTATTGAATAGAATTGGGGAGAAGAGGAACTTGTGGCACAACTTCACTAGAAGAAGGGATCGGTTGGTATGACATGTTCTGAGACGTCGATGGTTCACCAATTTAGTATTGGAGGGCAGCATGGAGAGTAAAAATCGTAGAGGGAGACGGAGAGATGAATACACTAAGCAGGTTCAGAAGGATGTAGGTTGCAGTAGGCACTGGGAGATGAAGAAGCTTGCACAGGATAGATTAGCATGGAGAGCTGCATCAAACCAGTCTCCGGACTGAAGAGCACAACAACAACAACAACCAAATCTGATCAAAGCTATTGATTTAATTTACTTAGTGCACTCTCCCTTTGTCACTGATCTCGACCATGCCGCAGTGGCGATTGGTGGCAGACTTTGCTGCCAGTCCACGAAAAGTCTGCACTCTACACACTGTCACTTCGGTTCTGAATTTGCTGATCATGTACATAATTTCAATCATTCTGATTAAAAAATTGCACATATGTGTGTGTGTGTGTGTGTGTGTGTGTGTGTGTGTGTGTGTGTGTGAATGCGAGAGAGGGAGGGAGAAGGTGAGGGGAGAGGGGGGAGAGAGAGAGAGAGAGCGCTTCAAACAATACTTGTAAATTCGTGGCACTGCAAGTCACTCGTGCAGTGGCATACCACCAAACAGTCAAGGCGTAACACGCCAAATGGAACGGGCGAACTTTAGAGCAGTCCACGAGACCTGTGAGTGACGCGACGAATCGCCAGCCGTGCAGGAATCCCCATCGCCCTCCTGAAAACCGGCTAATTAAATCCGTCGCAGCTGCGCGAGGTCGAAATTTAGATGTCGTTTTGTTCACGTTGGCCGCCTCCGGAGTGCATTCTCAGAACTGCGAAGTTTGGCCTCTCAGTACGTTGTTTTGGTAAGTATCGACCAATGTTCAGACTTCGACAATGCATGACCTACAATATTTGCTTTTTTCTATGTTACAATATGAGATTACAAAATACTTTTTGTTTAACTAGCCCCTTGCGATATTAGACTGTCCACCGCGAAGTTTGATTCCGTAACCGTCTTTATTCGATGATCTTCATAAAATACGTACAATTTCTTAATACAATAAGAGCAGTTATACTGTCGTATTGAGTGTATTCAACTGTTTTTCGACACTTTCATTTTTCGCCCTCTCGCGATATGCGTACCCAGTCAGCGATCTCAAAATACTCATCTGCGCACTTTCTATCCTCTTCATTTATCGTTTAGCATGTATCCAACCTTCACGTCCATACCACCACCGTTACTTCATGTAATTTTTTTAAAAAAAGATCTCTTCTCCTGTTTTAAAATGCCGTTCCATTCTGCTACCTAGACACTGAAATCTGTATAGCTTTCTTCCGACATCATTATTTGATTTGTAAGCAATATCAAAAGGCAAAAGTATTTGTTAACTTACCGTATTGCTTTGTTATGAAGGCTCTTTTTACCCCTTGCTGGTTCACATCTTATAAATTCCACCGCTTTTTTATGTAAAGACATTTAAATTACACACATCAAAAAAAGTTTTGCATCACCTCGGTTCCGAGAGTCCCGGAACCTGTACAGAAAATTGGAATAGGGACCAACATAAACATCATTTCCGCCCTTTTTATTGCTCATGAAAACCGCACATTGAATGTTGTACCATCATACAGCGAGACATTCCAGATTGCTGTACACACCGGTACCTCCAATACCCAGCAGCACGTCCTCTTGCATTGATGCATGCCTGTATTCGACGTGGCATACTATCCACAAGTTCATCAAGGCACTGTTGTTGCACATTCTCCCACTCCTCAACGGCGATTTGACGAAGATCCCTCATAGTTATTGTTGGGTTACGTCGTCCATAAACAACCCTTTTCAATCTATCCCAGGCATGTGCGGTAGGGTTCATGTCTGGAGAACCTGCTGGCCACTCTAGTCGAGCGATTTCGTTATCCTGATGGAAGTCATTCAAAAGATGTGCACGATGGGGGCCCGAATTATCGTCCATGAAGAGGAATGCCTAGCAAGTATGCTGCCGATATGGTTGCACTATCGGTTGGAGGATGGCATTCACGTATCGTACAGCCGTTCCTGCGCCTTCCATGACCACCAGCGGCGTACGTCGGCCCCACATAATGCCACCCCAAAACATAACGGAACCTCCACCTTGCTGCACTCGCTGGACAGTGTGTCTAAAGGGTTCAGCCTGGCCGGGTTGCCTCCAAACACGTCTCCGACGATTGTCTGGTTGAAGGCACATGCGAAACTCCTTTCTGGTGGAATGACTGGAACTGATCGGCTGTCGGACCCCCTCCGTCTAATAGGCGCTTCTCATGCATGGTTGTTTACATCTTGGTGCGGGTTTAGTGACATCTCTGAACAGTCAAAGCGACAGTGTCTGTGATACAGTATCCATAGCCAACGTCTGTCTTCAGGAGTTCTGGGAACTGGGGTGAAGGGAAACCTTTTCTTGATGTGTGTATATTCATTTTCTGCTCTCACAAGCAGGTAAATCATAGGTTTTAGATCGTCTGGTATTGCAATTAATATCTTTGTTCGTTTGCAAAGAACATTGTGTCTTAGAGTAGCGTATTTTTTAAAAGTGCTTTGATAATACTTTTTACAACTTACTTACAAAGTCAACATATAATTTAAAGAGGGTAGGTGGTATGGGGCAATTTTGTCTAAGTATCTGAATAGTTTCAGCTTGCGGCATTTCGTGTGAAACATTTTGAGTGACTCTGTGATATCTGCAACTCTTAATTTCTGTTTTATCTTCGTATTATTGTACAATTTCGGCGTTAGGCCATTTTCAAGCACGATGATTCATTTGTTAGCTGTTGGTGATAAAATATCTGCGTTGACAAATATTGGCCGTTTAGCTGAAATTCTGACTCGAGAATTACTAGAACATGTGCATAGCCTAAAATACCTCGAAAGCAGGGTACAATCCGACTAAAAGAGCAGGACAGAAATTAAAACCAGAATAGAAATGACTGAGAGCCACCTTAAAGGTTTCAGGAAAATACTAATAAAATATTTTGTATAGAGTTTCCTCATGTAGGGTGCTTGAAACGTGGATACTAAGGAAGAAAGAGCAAGGCTCGAGGCTTTTGAGATACAGACATGGTGGAGGATGCAAAGAATAAGTTGGATGGGTAGGGTCAGCAGAATGGGAGAGCAAAGACAATTACTGGATGTAATAACAATAAGGAAAAGAAACTGGAATGGAGATACAGTGAGTTGACAGAAGTCATGGCAGTCCTCTTAATATCGTATCGGACCTTCTTTCACGCGGCGTAGTGCAGCAATGTGACGAGGCATGGGCTCAACAAGTCGCCGGAAGTTCCTTGCAAAGATATTGAACCATGCTGCCTCTATGGCCGTCCGTAATTGCGGAAGTTTTGCCGGTGCAGGATATTGTGCAGTCAGTGACCTCTAGATTATGTTCCATAAATGTTCGATGGGCGGCCAAACCATTAGCTAGAGCTGTCCAGAAAGACCATGTTGCATTGTCATCCACAAAACCTCCATCGTAGTTTGGGAACATGAGGTCGATATGGCTGGCAATCGTTTCCAAGGAGCCGAACGTAACCATATCAAGTCAGTGATCGGTTCAGTTGGACCATACGACCCAGGTCATTCCATGTCAACGCAGCCCACATCATTATGGAGCCACCACCACCTTGCACAGTGCCTTGTTGAAACCTTGAATCCATGGCTTCGTGGGGTCTGCGCCCCACTCGAGTCTTACCATCAGCTCTTACCAACTATCTTAAAATTTGGACTAATCTGACCAGGAAACTGTTTTCCAGTCGTCTTGAGTCCAACCGATATGCTCACGAGGATCCGAGGAGAGACGATGCAGGTAATGTCGTGCTCTTAAGCAAAGGGGCACTCGCATCGGTCGTCTGTTGCCACAGTGCATTAACACTAGATTTTGCCGCACTGTCCTGTCGGATACATTCGTCGTACGTCCCACATCGATTTCTGCGGTTATTCCACACAGTGTTGCTTGTCTGTTAGCACTGACAACTCTACGCAAACGCCACTGCTCTCGGTCACTAAGTGAAAGCTGTCGGCCACTGCGTTGTCCGTGGTGAGCGGTAATGCATAAAACGTGGTATTCTGGGCACGCTCTTGACGTGCTGGATCTCGGAATATTGAATTCGCTGACGATTTCCGTAATGGAATGTCCCATCGTCTAGTTACAATTGTCATTCCACATTCAGAATCTGTTAACTCACGTCGTGCGGCCACAATCACGTCGGAAACTTTTTCACAAGAAGCACCTGGCTACAAATGAGAGCTCCGCCAACGCACTGTTCTTTTATATCTTTTGTACACAATACAACAACCGCCGCCTGTATATATGCATGTCACTATCAGATGAAGGATGGGTCTCATAAAGACAGTCTTAGAGAGGTCATACAATGAACGCTTTCACGTCCGGATGGTACTGTTGTTGATAATTCTTCCGGGTCATATGGCCGTGGTCCATGGAATTCTTCTATTCCTAACGTTTCGTCCAATACTACGTTGGTCATCTTCAGACGTATGGCTGGTCCTGCTGCGTCCTGCCGACTGACGAGTCGGGCGTCGGAGAGCGGCCTAAATACCGAGGAAAGTGGGCTTGGTCTAGCTTGCACATAGTAGCAGAGAGAAGTTATGGTTTACATAACGGAAGTTTTCCCTGAAGATTTGGCCGCTCTGTTTAGACACCGTCTCACATCTAGCCAGTTTCAGTGGGATGTGGAGTTTTATGAGAAAGTGGATGGTGTTGCCATGGGTAACCCGTTGAGCCCTGCGATTGCCAATTTTTACATGGAGAAATTTGAACAATTAGCATTGAATAAAGCAACTAAGAAACCATGTTGTTGGTATCGTTATGTAGACGACACATTCGTGGTTTGGACACACGGTAAAAAAGCCTTAGACGAATTTTTTGATTATCTTAATACCATAAACCCTAAAATTCAGTTTACCATTGAAGTGGAAAAAGACCAGGCTATTTCGTTTCTCGATGTGTTAGTCATGAGACAGACGGATGGCAGTCTAAAACATAATGTGTTTCGGAAGAGCACACATACTGATAGATACTTACATAAGAACTCCAATCATCACCCACAACAAAAAAGATGTGTAATCAAAAGTTTAGTGAACAGGGCAAAACGGATTTGTACGCCGGAACATCTGGATACGGAACTGAATCATCTGAAACAGGCCTTCGAGAAGAATGGGTACTCAAACAAAGAAATTAATAGAGTGTTAAGATCTAATTACAGCAGGCCAAAGGACAAGCATGGTACACAGCAATGGAAGAAAACGGTGTCTTTACCTTTCATTAGAAAGGTTACAGATCAATTCGGCAAAATTTTGCTGAAACATAAAGTGAAACCGGTATTCAAACCTACCAGCAAAAGAGGACAAGTACTTCGTTCTGTTAAAGATAGAAGGCCACCATTATCGTCTAGCGGTGTGGATGAAATTCCGTGTACTTGTGGCAAGGTCTACATTGGTACTACGAAAAGAAGTGTGAATACGAGGGTAAAGGAGCATAAAAGTCCTTGCCGACTGGGAAAAACAGATAAATCGGCCGTTGCGGAACATGCACTTCAGCCAGGTGACCATGTAGTTAAGTTTTCTGAAACTACAGTTTTAAGTGCTACCACGAACTATTATCCACGGCTGTATAGGGAGGCTATTGAAATTTATAAACATGAAGATAATTTTAATAGGAAAGAAGAGGCCTTGAAATTAAGCGAGATATGGACAGTGGCGTTACAGAATCGATAAGTGATTTTTATCTATGACGGACTATTATCGATAGTTACATTTTACCTTTGACTAGTTTTCTTTCTGCTACTATGTGCAAGCTAGACCACGCCCACTTTCCTCGGTATTTAGGCCGCTCTCCGACGCCCGACTCGTCAGTCGGCAGGACTCAACAGGGCCAGCCATACCTCTGAGGGTGTCCAACGTAGTATTGGACGAAACGTTAGGAGTAGAAGAATTCCACGGACCACGGCCATATAACCCGGAAGAATTATCAACAACAGTCTTAGAGAGGCTTGCGGAAGGAAAGAGGAGGCGTGGGAGGAAGACATTTCAATTCCTGGATGATGCGATGGATGAAGCAGTATTAACAAGGAGGCAGCTGATAGAAGGGCATGGAGACGCAAAGGACCTTCTAATATAGCAGAAAAGTGATGATAATGATGCTGATGAGCCAAAATTATAGAATGGTACAAAAGTAAATTAAAAATTAACAATTCTAGAAATCATGTAGTTGTTTGGAAAATTGTCAGCAACTGTGGCCCAGAACCAAAGGTAATCATGTACATTTTATTTTAGATTAAATGAAATCTTTTTGTCGCCGCCCAGAGTGGCCGAGCGGTTCTAGGCGCTACACTCTGGATACGCGCGACCGCTACGGTCGCAGGTTCGAATCCAGCCTCGGGCATGGTTGTGTGTGTGATGTCCTTAGGGCCGTGCGGGATTAGCTGAGCGGTCTAAGGGGGCTGCAGTCCTGGACTGTTCGGCTGGTCCCGGCGGAGGTTAGAGTCCTCCCTCGGGCATGGGTGTATGCGTTAGTCCTTAGGATAATTTAGGTTAAGTAGTGTGTAAGCTTAGGGACTGATGACCTTAGCAGTCAAGTCCCATAAGATTTCACACACATTTGAACATTTGATGTTTTTTGTTAGCAGAAGAGCCAAAACCGTGTTACGAGTGGAGGCCGAAATGCACGCGTTTTAGCTCAAGCAGGCTGGCGTGAGGAGGGAAGAACTATACTGACGTGAGGTCTGGAACATGACAAGGAATGAGAATTCAGAAAGTGGACGTAATTAGTTTGATACTTAACTTTAATCCATTAATGATGAAAGTCGCTCTTGACGGTACATGATTCACAATATTGTGTGTTCAGAATACATTCTTGAAGATATTTCTTACCATAACGGAATATGGCGCCTTGCTAGGTCGTATCAAGTGACGTAGTTGAAGGCTATACTAAACTGTCGTCTCTGCAAATGAGAGCGTATGTAGACAGCAAAGTCGGCTGTACAACTGGGGCGAGTGCTAGGGAGTCTCTCTAGACTAGACCTGCCGTGTGGCGGCGCTCGGTCTGCAATCACTGATAGTGGCGACACGCGGGTCCGACGTATACAACGGACGGCGGCCAATTTAAAGGCTACCACCTAGCAAGTGTGACGTCTGGCGGTGACACCACACGATGTCCTTAGGTTAGTTAGATTTAAGTAGTTCTAAGTTCTAGGGGACTGATGACCTCAGAAGTTAAGTCCCATAGTGCTCAGAGCCATTTGAACCAAATCTTTGTGTCAGTGACGGCGCTGTGATTTTTGTTCCCTTCCGATTTCGAGGGCGTGGCGGGGGAGGGGGGGGGGGGGCGGGGGAGGGCAGAGCAATTTTTGTGCAAGCTTTCAAAATGAGTATTCGACGATGCGTGAGAGCTCGTGAGGGAAAGACTTTCTTTCCCTCTTTTTGTTCTTCTCTGTTTCATTTGCCTCCCGCCGGCTACTCGGGTTTCCGCCTGGGCGCGACCTGTAGCCTCATCCGTCTGTTAACTGTTGCCGCGTATGGGTCGCTCACGGAGAGCAACGAGACCCTAGGGAGGGGGAGGGAGGGAGGGAAAAAGCGAGGCGGCGTGGCACGCACGGTGTTTGCCTGCGCCCGCGCTGCCGGGCTCAGTCAATAGCAGCGGCCCGCGGGCCGTGGGCTGTCGGCAGTGGCGCTCGCTCATCTCTCGGCAAACACATCAATAACTCTCTCCCTGGGCTCCGCCGTCCCGTGCTGAGTCACAGACGCCGTAACGCACATCGGCGTGTGTAGACCGGCGCGCTAGGACATCGCCTTTACCAGTTTCTCGGCGGCGAGAAGTGCCTGTTTTCAGTGAGTGGGAGTCTAACATAGCCACCACTTTGTCCACTCGTCAACTCAAGCGAACACTAACCTGTTGCGGTACCTTCCTGGAGTTATATTTCGGTACACGACACAGGACACAGACGTGAAAAGAAAAGTAACTGCATACATTAGTCGGGCAAAACATTATGGCCATCTGCTTGGTCCACCTTCGGAACGCAGTACAACAACAATTGTGCGTAACACGGATTCGGCAAGTCCTTGGTAGGTATCCACACGTCTGCGACAGATCGCTTGACATGAATCCGATCGTAGATTTATGGGACATAATCGAGAGGTCAGTTTGTGCACAAAATCCTGCGCAGGCAATACTTTCGCAATCACGGATGGTTGCAGAAGCATCGTGGATCGATATTTCTGCAGTAGACATCCGGCGACTTGTTGAGTCGATGCTACATCGAGATGTTGCACTACGCCCGGCAAGAGGAGGTCCGAACAATATTAGGAGAAAAATGCATGACTTTTGTTATTGAGTCCTGTCCAGTCGTCTAATATGGGGTGCCTAGGAAATCTACTTTCTCGGATGGCTAGACAACAACTGAGGCAAATAGGATTGTTCAAATGTGTGTAGAATCTTATGGAACTTAACTGCTAAGGTCATCAGGCCCTAAGCTTACACACTACTTCACCTAAATCATCCTAAGGACAAACACATACACCCATGCCCGAGTGAGGACTCGAACTTCCGCCGGGACCAGCCGGCAAATATGATTAATGAAGTTAATTACAGAAATGGCAATACTTTGAGCATTTACAATGATGGGTCGCAAGCAAATGGCGACAGACAAATAAAATGTCCCATCAATATAGACAATAAAAGTGACAGAATACAGTTCACAAGTCACTGCTATAGAGCTCGTAGATTGGCTAGAATTCCACTGGGCCGCCGCCAGGCGGCGCGGCTCTTATGCCTCTTCGCGTAGAGGCCGCTGCTGTTTCGTTGTGGTCCTAGAGAGGGGTCGGTCAGCGCACTAACGGCAGATGTCTCCTCACAGCCCTCTCTGCTCCAACATTCTTGATCGACCTGCCGGCGCTTGACTTACGCCGGAACGTCACCTCACTGGATGCATACACCGGGTGTATCTCCTAAGAGTAATCGGGCGCATTTTCTCTAGTGTTTCTCCAGATACTTGCAGTTTCACTTTTGCAATGTATAGCTGGTGGCAGCCCAAATAAATGCTGCTGAGCATGTCTCTCGTGCGACGCTAATCGCCACGGGAAACCGTCGGAGATGGTAGAGCACTTGCTCCCAAAAAACAAGGCTCGCGGGTTCGAGTCTCGGTGCGGCACACGCTTTTAATCTGCCAGGAAGTTTCATATCAGCACATACTCCGCTGCAGACTGAACACCTCATTCTAGAAACCAAATAGTTTTTAAAATTGGAACTTTAGTTGTCTGACAGAAATATCTCAAATTAGTCTAGTGCGGTATCTGTTTTGTCGATATGTGAAGCTAAATACCCAAATACCGGGTGATCAAAAAGTCAGTATAAATTTTAAAACCTAATAAACCACGGAATAATGTAGATAGAGAGGTAAAAATTGACACACATGCTTGGAATGACATGGAGTTTTATTAGAACAAAAAAAAAAGAAAAGTTCGCAAAATGTCCGACAGATGGCGCTGGACAGCAAAACGTCAGTAACTGCTACCGTGACGGGTGAGAGGTACGCCGATATGTTACAGAATCGCATCATCCCCAATCTGGCTGATAAACACCTGCTGGAACGTACGATGCTTATGGAGGATGGCGCTCCACCCCATATTGCTAGACGCGTGAAAGATCTCGTGCGCGCGTCGTTTGGTGACGATCGTGTGCTCAGCCGCTACTTTCGTCATGCCTGGCCTCCCAGGTCCCCAGACCTCAGTCCGTGCGTTTATTGGCTTTGGGGTTACCTGAAGTCGCAAGTGTATCGTGATCGACCGACATCTCTAGGGATGCTGAAAGACAACATCCGACGCCAATGCATCACCATAACTCCGGACATGCTTTGCTGTTCACATCATCATTCCTCGACTACAGCTATTGTTGAGGAATGATGGTGGACATATTGAGCATTTCCTGTAAAGAACATTATCTTTGCTTATAAGTAGGCTGTTTAGATTTTTATATTGGTAACGCCACGTAGCGCACTGTATGAAAATGACTGGCTGTGCTGTGTGCAGTCTTTGGCTGGGTGGCATTGTTGTTGGCTATTGTAGTGTTGGGCAGTTGGCTGTTAACAGCGCGTAGCGTTGCGTAGTTGTAGGTGAGCCGCCAGCAGTGGTGGGTGTGGGGAGAGAGATGGCGGAATTTTGAGAGCGGATGATCTGGACGTGTTTCCATCAAAGACAGTACATTTGTAAGACTGGATGTCATGAACTGCTATATATATTATGACTTTTGAACACTATTAAGGTAAATACATTGTTTGTTCTCTATCAAAATCTTTCATTTGCTAACTATGCCTATTAGTAGTTAGTGCCTTCAGTAGTTTGAATCTTTTATTTAGCTGGCAGTAGTGGCGCTCGCTGTATTGCAGTAGTTAGAGTAACGAAGATTTTTGTGAGGTAAGTGATTTGTGAAAGGTATAGCTTATTGTTAGTCGGGGCCATTCTTTTGTAGGGATTGTTAAAAGTCAGATTGCGTTGCGCTAAAAATATTGTGTGTCAGTTTAAGCACAGTCGTGTGTAATTTTTCTAAGGGGACGTTTCATGCTTTATCTTACTTTGTAATGCTAATTATTGCTACTCTGATCAGATGAAGCGCCATCTGTCGGACATTTTTTGAACTTTTGTATTTTTTTCGTTCTAATAAAACCCCATGTCATTCCAAGCATGTGTGTCAATTTGTACCACTCTACCTACATTATTCCGTGATTTATTCAGATTTCAAATTTATACTGACTTTCTGATCACCCGGTGTGTTGAAGTAGTTTCTGTAAATTACAGGCCGGTGGTCTGTAGGCATAAAACTAACGCCAGAAGTGTACTACTGGGTTCTGATCAGGCGAATTTGGTGGCCAAGTCCACTATCATACCCCTCAAATCACTGTAGCAGTTGATATGGTCAGTTATCCTGCTGGAAGATGCGGTAGCCGTCGAGGAAGGTATCAAGCGTGAAGGTATGCAGATGGTCCGCAATAACGTTCACATAGTCCACATTGTCACGGTTCCTCCGATTATTACCGCAGGTACTATGGAAGCCCAGGTGAACGTACCCCGCATTGTAACTCTTGACGCCGCATTGAATGCAGTATATCTTGAAGTTTTATTTACAAATGTTCAGTGTACCCACCATTTGTAGCACGGCAAATGTCCCATCTACAACCAATTTCCTGCTATATCAAGCAAGTCTTTATGTATGGTGGCAACTGCTTGTGTTACCCGTAGTCGCAACTAGTCGATGTTTTCTGGAAGTGGGGAGCAAACACTCTGTCTTTGACGTAACCCAATAGACAGAAGTCCTTTGGGGTTAAACAAATGGGTCATTGTGTCCAGAATTGTGCTACTAAGCGTCCAACCCAAGACGACACATTCTACTGACATATTCCAGTTACGGTTGACACGGCAGAAAAGAAAGGACCACAAATCTTGTTACAGCTTATAGCGCAAAAATCATTTATTGTAGAGGAGTCCCGTACATGTTCGATTACGTGACGTGGTTTCTGCTCATCCCGTATGCGATGTTGATTCAATTTTCCGCAGGTATGAAAGGAGGTATCATCACCGGACACAGTTCATGAAACCATAAACAACTCTGCGCGTGCTCTGCACCGTTTTCCTACTCCAGTATGGCTGTTGGAATAACTCATTCGCGCATGCAACGTACGTGCAACGTCAAATGGCTCTGAGCACTATGGGACTTAACATATATGGTCATCAGTCCCCTAGAACTTAGAACTACTTAAACCTAACTAACCTAAGGACATCACACAACACCCAGTCATCACGAGGCAGAGAAAATCCCTGACCCCGCCGGGAATCTAACCCGGGAACCCGGGCGTGGGAAGCGAGAACGCTACCGCACGACCACGAGCTGCGGACAAAGTGCAACGTCAGAAACTAACAGTGTTAGGTGGTAATAAAGCACTATATCAAACATTTCCCTAAGTCATTTTCCCTTTTGACAACTAAAAGTTCCTTTTATGTAACCACTTTGTAAACATCATGTGTTGTCCCCATTGGCCTGCGACCAGGAGGTAGTTCACATTTCGCGAACCCCATTTCACGGTATTGCTGCGTGAGTGACTTGCGCTTGTATGATATTTGCCTACCTCAGCCTTCAAGCATCTATTGTACAGAAATGTCGAGATTTGCAGATAAATCGTCAGCCACATCACCGTGACCGATGATCTGGCCCCTCCACAAAATCAACCAACCAATCAGTACATCACCGTATATTCTAAAACCATTCTTATTTGGTTTCAGACCTTCCAGCTAGGGTACTGACCTTCTTAGTACTAATGATTAACTGGCTCGTTTCTTCGTTAGACAGTTAAGCGTTGCTCTTGTAAAACTTTTCCAAAAATAAAAATAATGAACGGCTTAAACGTTAAACTAAACTACCTACCAGTTTCTAAACAGCTGAACATTCTTATACATTTTCTTTTTTGGCTCTTCGCACCAACCATCAGGTTCAATAAATTTACTTCTACGTTAGCCACGCGAAACTAATATTCTATCGAACCATGGACATTGGCCAGGTGGTCTCTGAAGAGTCGCAGCAGCATTTTCAGCAGAGGCGGGGGCAACGTTCTGGATGAGTGACTGACCTGGCCTTGCAGCAGCCAACACGGCCTCGCTGTGCTGGTACCCGTGAAAGGCTGAAAACAAGGGGACTACTCAGGAGGATGTCATTAGGAGAAACAAAAGTGGCATTCTGCAGTCGGAGCGTGAAATGTTAGATTACTTAATCGGGTTAATAGGTTAAAGAATTTGAAAAGGTATATGGTTAGGTTGAAAGTTAGATGTAGTAACAATCACTGAAGTGCGGTAGCAGGAAGAACAGGATCTCTGGCCAGGTCAGTCAGCGCAGGATTATCAACACAAAATTGAGGATGGGACGCGTAGGAGTAGGCCCAAAACCTAATTAAAAAAAAGAGGAATTCTAATAAGCTACTATGAACAGTATAGGGAACGCGAAGCCAACACTAGCCAGAGTAGTACAATTGCACTATAGGAGATACTGTAATCAGCCACAAGACTTTTAGAAATGATTTTATTGTACCGTTACTAGTTTCGGGCCTGAGCCTATGGTCAGATGGTAGCTGCGATTTCTTGACAAGTTCTACATTTGTGTCCTAAAATATAACAAAGTTCTCGTAATTACACAGTTTACAAAATGTTTTACATTTGTGTCATAAAATACAACAAAGCGTTGTGATTACGTAGTTAACAAATTATTTTACTTTTTATATAAGCTTTATACACTGCACTTACTTCATGAAAAGCTCTCCTTCATATATCTTGAGAAAGAGGTTTGATTCTCTTTTTCCATTCACGCTGAACCATGATCTACACTAAATACGAGAGAGTGAATACATCTGCTTCCATCGGCTGCTGATATGATGTGCCAAAGAACATGATATATTTACGGATATTGCACACTTATGGAATTACTGCAAAGATACTTCTCCGTAGTACACATCATTTTAAAGCTATACATTTAATTGTTTGGATTTAAAACTGCTGGTAATGGCCAGTGAAGAATATTATCTCTGTAAATTAATTATTATTTCCATAATTTCAAACTATAACCGTTGTATGAAATTTTAAACGTACATTTGGTTTCTTAATTCCATTTGATCATTCAGGATGGTGTCAGGTTTACTGTGTTGGGCCAAGTGAACAACAGAAGGTGATTTACTTAGGTTGTTGAGTCTGAGAGCATTCATTTGTTCTTGGTATCGTGCTTTGAAACTCGTCCCAGTTTGGAGAATATAAAATTTGGAGCAAACATAATAAAAAATTTTGTAAAGGTCATAATTTTAGTGTACTCGATTCTTTAAATTTAAGTTATGAAAATTTTTTTCTTTAATTTTATTGTTTATGGAATAATTGATTTTTATATTTTTAGCTCGGAATACGTTTGCAGTCTGGTACGCCCCCTTACCAATGAATGGCATGCGAATATATTTAATAAAGTTTTGAGAAGCTGTTTGAGCTATCACTTCGGACTGAAACAGAGGAAAGGAATACAACAGAAGAGAATTGTGTAGGTTATAGAAAAAGTCGTGAACCCAGCAGATGTTCCTACAAATAAAAAGACAAGGCGTAGTAAAAATCGTTGGATAACTCAAGAGGTGCCGTATTTGACTGACGAAAGGAGAAAATATGAAAGTGGAGCAAATGAAGCAGGCGAAAGGGAATAAAAGGGAATATAGATCTGTAAAAGTGACGATAACAGAAAATGCAATATGCTAAGCAGGGATGGTTAGAGGACAATTGCTAAGCAGTAGAAACATGCATAACAAGGACCATTGGAGAGAAGAGAAGCAGCTACGTGAATATCAAGACTTCAGATGGCAAGTTAGAACTAAGCAAAAAAGGGTAGGTTGAGATGAGGAAGGAATGCATAGAGAATCTGTACAAAGGGAACAAACTTGAGGACAACATTATAGAAAGAGAAGAAGTAGTACATGAAGACAACATGGAAGATATAATACTACGAGAAGAATCTGACAGAACATTGAAATTGGAAACAAGGCGCCTGGGGTAGACGACGTTCCCTCACAATTATTGATGTTCTTGGGGGACCCAGCAGGGACAAAGCTTTTCCACATGGTGTGCAAGACATGTGAGACGGGAGAAATACCCTCAGAAGTCAGGAAGAATGTAATAACTCCAGTTCAAAAGAAGTCAGGTGCTGACAGGTACGAAAACTAGTGAACCATCCGTTTAATAAGTCATGGTTGCAAAATATAGAATATTTTTACAGAATAATAGAAAAACTCGTAGAAGCTAATCCTGGGGAAGTTCAGTATGGGCTCCGGAGAAATGTAGCAACACACGAGGCAATATTGGCTTTACGTCGTGTCTTAGAATATAGATTGACGGAAGATGAGCCTGCATATATAGGGTGTTACAAAAAGGTACGGCCAAACTTTCAGGAAACATTCCTCACGCACAAATAAAGAAAAGATGTTATGTGGACATGTGTCCGGAAACGCTTATTTCCATGTTAGAGCTCATTTTATTACTTCTTCCACCTACGCTCAATGGAGCACGTTGTCATGATTTCATACGTGATACTCTACCTATGCTGCTAGAACATGTGCCTTTACAAGTACGACACAACATGTGGTTCATGCACGGTGGAGCTCCTGCACATTTCAGTCGAAGTGTTCGTACGCTTTTCAACAACAGATTCGGTGACCGATGGATTGGTAGAGGCGGACCAATTCCATTTTCTCCTCGCTCTCCTGACCTCAACCCTCTTGACTTTCATTTATGGGGGCATTTGAAAGCTCTTGTCTACGCAACCCCGGTACCAAATGTAGAGACTCTTCGTGCTTGTGTTGTGGACGGCTGTGATGCAATACGCCCTTCTCCAGGGCTGCATCAGCGCATCGGGGATTCCATGCGACGGAGGGTGGATGCATGTATCCTCGCTAACGGAGGACATTTTGAACATTTCCTGTAACAAAGTGTTTGAAGTCACGCTGGTACGTTCTGTTGCTGTGTGTTTCCATTCCATGATTAATGTGATTTGAAGAGAAGTAATAAAATGAGCTCTAACATGGAAAGTAAGCGTTTCCGGACACATGTCCCCATAACATATTTTCTTTCTTTGTGTGTGAGGAATGTTTCCTGAAAGTTTGGCCGTTCCTTTTTGTAACACCCTGTATAGCATCTCTAGTAGACGCACCTTGTTCTCAGTTCTCCTGAGCTTAGTTTCTCGCCTTGGCAACAGTGGGTGGTAGGCGTAAGCCATCCATGCAGTGATGATCCATTGTGACAAATATTTGGTTTAAGTTAACTCAGTACACGATAACCCGCTCATTTTCGCACCTGTTTTCCCAATTTCATCTTCATATTTGTTACCTTGTCGGTGGTTTATTGATTAATATCCTCTTGGACGACACATTCCCCGGAAATATGAGAAGTATGTAGTGCCGAATTACACTATTCCAGCTGCGAATTATCGGATTCATGAATCAAGGTCGCGTGGTATTATTATTTTTTCGTTGATGGTTTTTTTTAAAGTCGATTAGGCACACACTTGAGCAAAATATGTCTCTGGTACTGGGTTATTTTGATTAGTCACCTATGAAGGATAACATAATCGAAAGCAGAAAAATGACACACTTTTCCCGTAGCAATCTTGCTCAGCGGTCAGAAATCTAGAAACTTGATCGCATTTGTAATACATGAGTGAAAAATAAAAGCTGTATTTATCTCATATTTTCGTTACCTAGATCATGTAAAGAACCAGTCGTGTAGTTCTATCTTTGATTGAGGTATAGTAGCGGCAACCAGCTCAGAAGCAAGCCAAGAAGCAAGGACGACGAATATTATAGTAGCCACAAAAACTTTGATCATTTGCCCAACAACATAAAATGTCTAACAGGTATCGGAGAAAGCTTTAAATCTAAAATTAAATGTATTTTTCTGGACTATTTCTTCTTGTCGATAAGTAAACTTTGAGTTAAAGACTAATTACAGTTGTTGTGCAGAAGATAAATTTGGTTACCTGTTCTGTTAAATTTTATTATTCTGTCCTTCATGTAGTTGTTGAACGTGTGCTTACAGTAGTGTCTCTGTACAGCGATGAATTCTTCTTTTACCAACAGCGTTCATTTTAACTATCTTCTGAAATGTTACTTAAACCACTCTATAGGTGGGCCTCATTATCAAAGTGGACGTACTTACATTCAAATATACTGTTTAATAAATCAGCTCTTTAATCTTTTTCTTTAAAGGAGATTATTTTATAATGAGCCTAGTATTTTTAAAACCTTCAGAGCCTAGGGTGGAAAGTATGAGTGGGTGACTGAAAAATTTTTACTATTGTTATGAATTTTTAAATCTATGGAATAGTCACCCACACTATCAGCTCATTTTTTTATAATTTTATTATTTTAAGTAACCAGATGACGGGGAAAATTAAAGTAAAGAGAAATAAATTAAGTTTAAACTTTAATATTGATTTTAAAATTCATCAATGTCCAATAAAACGTATAACACATGCTAAGTCTGCCTCAAAGCTGGTGCCTTATTTACTGTTGCGAAGTTATTATGAAAAGTGTAACTCAGAGGGGTTTCAATTAGCATAAAACGTGATTTTCAAAGAATAAAAAACAAAGAATAGGAAACAGGATGGGATACCGCATTCAAAGAAGCACACAAATATAGTTCAAGGGTACACACACACAAAAAAAGAAACTGAACCATCACCAATCTATTCTACTTAAGCAATGAAATTCCGCTCCTGGCGTAGTTTGTTCCCGTTGGATAACCACACACTGGTATTGGGAGTTTATACAAAGATCACGTGTTTAGATATATCCACAAACTTACCAAAATGCTCTATAAAAACCGTTCTAGAAATTGTGAGATAGGAAAACTGCTAGCGATAGCGATTAATTAAGTTTGAATACGCGAAATGTTATACAAAAGAGTAACTGAGGGCTATTTTTGTTACTACAGCACATGTTACACGTGCACAAGTACATTTACAGAAAATGTGTGATTCCACAACCATTTTAATGACTAAATCAAATCCAAACACATTAGTTACAAAAGAAAGTTCCGAACTGCGTTAATAACGGCACAGTCTTAACCTGATGGCTCAAACAATTTTACGAGCACGTGGTACTTCTACTTAAAAGCACACACCACGTGGGTTGAACACAAAGAGAAATTACTAATTTCAAGAATTTCAACCAAAGAAAACACTTATATGCACATTCACACTAAAGAGCGATGATTTTAATCAGAATCACGCCTCATGACAACGTGCTTTCACTTTCCTTTATTGGAGTGGAAACAAAGCAAGTACCGCCAATACACTCAGAAACCAACACTGAAATCGTATTGCATCGCGATTTAAAGTAACATAAGAAACATTTTCGATGTAGATCTGTAAGAAAAGTAATTAATATTTCAGTCAGGCTGAAAACTTGAGAATTTCATTGTCCTTCGGGCTCACCAAACACGCGCTTACACGATGTTACCACTTGAGAAATTGCCTGCAGACTGAATAGCGTGGGCACCATCCGAGGGTGTCCCACAGATACAATAGGAAGTGACCAGAGAGGTAGCTTCCTGTACCAACTTGACAAGGGACGGACAGAGCCACACCAAGGACACAAACCTCTTTGCCTTAGAAATCGTATGTACCTACTCAGACGTTGGTTCAAATGGTACTGAGCACTGTGGGACTTAACTTCTGAGGCCATCAGTCCCCTAGAACTTGGAACTACTTAAACCTAACTAACCTAAGGACATCACACACATCCATGCCCGAGACAGGATTCGAACCTGCGACCGTAGCGGCCGCGCGGTTCCAGACTGAAGCGACTAGAACCACTCGGCCATCCCGGCCGGCAGACATTAATCCTACTGTTCTTTAGCAGACAGAACTTCTCTGCTACAACAGAGCATGCAACTACAGATACTCACACTCATTCATCCTTTCACACTAGAAGTGAAGGAGATGACAATATCTTAAGACATCATATACACTTCGTAAAGGTGGCGGGTGTGGGTTTCATAGGAAACTGTATGACAAGAATTACATTTAAAAATGTGTTTGAAAGGGTTTTATGACAAGTTGTTCTTGTTTATATGTGAATATAACATATTCCTCTGCTCAGTCTCCTCCCAGATAAATTTAGAAATACGACAGTAAATTTAGAGGTGCAAATGTATGACGTAAACAACAATAAATAGAGGAAAACAACATGAAAGGAATGTAACAGAGACCTTTTGAATTTTCATTTGTTTTTTTGCTTGAATGATCTCTGTTGTTACTTTTGGGAAATTTTATTGATGCACGTTCTGAGCATTCGACCTAAAGTAATTGTATTGCTCGTGGGATTTTTATATTTTTAATGTCTTCAACCGCATTCGTGACTCAGTTGTATATTTTCTGATGGTGGTAGACAGAAATTATTTATTTTTATTTTTCGTTTAACGGTTAATCTCTGACTTTGGGAAATTTGAGGTGGTAACTAAGTGTCCGTGCTCTTTTGTACGATGTTTTTCGTCTACCGTTTTCATTTCGTCCTCTGAACGCTGTAATTTTGTGACGGGAACGTACCTCCTCATTCGGAAACAGAAGTACCCGGATGTATCTGCACCGAAGCTACAGGTTGTAGTGGTGTGCAGGAGAAAAGTTGAAACGTCCCCTTAGAAAAATTTATGAATTACTGTGCTGATAAACCTTTTACGTTATTTGATTTTCAAGCAGCTGAGTAGAACTGAACGTACTCAGACATTTCTCTCTTTACATATTCTGATCAACACTAAACTGACACACGATATTTTTAGCGCAACGCAATCTGACTTTCAATAATCCCTACAAAAGAATGGCCATTACTGACAATAACCTATACCTTTCGTGAATCACTTACCTCACAAAAATCTTCGTTACTCGAACTACTGCAATACAGCGAGCGCGAATACTGCCAGCTAAATAAAAGATTCTAACTACTGAAAGCACTAACTACTGATAGGCATTGTTAGCAAATGAAAGATTTTGATAGAGAACAAACAATGTACTTACCTTAATAGTGTTCAAAAGTCATAATATATATATATATATATCAGTTGATGACATCCAGTCTTACAAATTTCCTTTTTTTGACGGACACACGTCCAGATCATCCGCTCTCAAAACTCCACCATCTCTCTCCCCACATCCACCACTGCTGGCGGCTCACCTCCAACTGCGCAACGCTACGCGTTGTTAACAGCCAACTGCGCAACACTACAATAGCAAATTCCGACAATGCCAACCAGCCACAGACTGCACACAGCACAGCCAGTGATTTTCATACGGAGCGCTACGTGGCGTTACCAACATATAAACCTAAACACCCTACTTACAAAGTGCAGGAGTTCAGTTTAGCCCGCTGCTTCCCGCACGGTGTCTACGCGAGCGGCTCTCCTCGGACTGCGATCGGTTGTGAGTAGTGGCACAGCACGCCAGTGTGGGGCATCCGGGAAAGCACCTGCTTTCGTGCCGCCCTCCGCCTGTGCGAGCACGAGAAGTGTTGATTTATTTCATTAAAAGCTGTCGCTGGGCTTGACAAGCGCGGCACGTACGTTGTCAGTGTTTTGAGCACACACCGTTAATTATCTGGAACAAAACCCGCCCCCGGCGTGGGTCCGGCCGCCTCCCCCTGCGCTCGCAAATCAGTGTTTGCTGTGTCGCTGCCAGCGCAGCTCTGCCGGGCTACGCACCCGTCCCCCACCTCTCTGCTGTGGGATGTTCGATGAAGAGGCAGCCGCCACGCCGACAGTGCAGTGTGTCCCTAGAAATAAGTGTGGACGCAAAAACATCTCCCGTTTGCTGCGTGTATTATTTTTTGTAGGGGAAATACTGATAAGGTATCAATTTACCCTGCACTAACATCCAAAACAATTAAGTTCACGCCGAAGTCGATGAACAGTGTAACATGCTCTGGTGTACAAATGGGGGTGGGGGTACCTTTATACTGGTTGTCGTTTCTGCTTTTCTTGGCCGTGCGCCATGTCCAAACCACGTACCTGATAATCCCGCGGCGGTCGTACTGTTCTGCTCCACACTGCTGCTGGCTTGCCTAAAATTATGTATCGAACTATGCAAGCGGGTTTAGGGGAGCCACTCAACGTTAAAACACAACACTGTTCGACGTCTGGCATGAACAACTATATTCTGAGACGATTAAAGAAAATCGCAGGTTGCACTGTTTACATTCTAATTCATAAGTGTTTATCCCAATTAATAGAACATTACCAGTCCACAACATCACTCAGACGAGCGTACGCGTAACCGACACGACGCGGTTGATTGATGATGATGCGGAAGCCGAATGATCGCACGAAAGTTCTTACGCTCGTCACGCATACACAGATATTTGGTACCAGTCCTCCTTGACACTACTAATGATATGGCACTGTTCGTAAAGTTTATTTTTCAGTTCCCACTTGTACGAGCGTGAGCGTAACCGTCGGGGCGCGGTTGATTGCTGATGATGCGGAACCCGACGATCGAACGCACGTTCTCACACTCGCTACAAGACACTAGTACTTAAATGCTCTCTTTTGTGGTAAATAGTATTACTGACACACATTAGTTCATTCTTGGAGACCGAACACGGCGCGGATGATTGATACTGTACGGTATGACACGCAACGACGGGATACACAAATACGTTATCAGCAGCACTGCTCATTTTTAAATTACTTCTTGACGCTCTTTCCTCTGAACCATTTCCGTATGTCATCACTTTACTATAATAGCACTTGTAGCAACACTTCAACTTCCATACTAACAGTGCCTCTCACATGCAGAGCTACACACTACACAACATAACAGTTCCGTGTCCCGCGCTCGACTCGATACACGCGACTGCCCGCAAAGATACTCTACAACTAAGCCAACGATATGACAGTACGCTTACAACAGTAATTGAATAATCCATAAAAGCTTGAATGAACATCATAGATATCACGAAAGTACAGAATGGACATGGAGTCTCTCAATGATTACAGAAATTTATTTCCAGGGAACTAGGCCAGCTACAGCTATACGCTTTGTTGCAGATGCTACCTTCACTCACGAAATTTCTTTGCGGATGTACTAGCAGTTGTGCTCCGTGTGTTACCTGTAAAACGTCTACGTGATCCTCAATTTCTCTACATGTATTTGCCTACATTGCTTCCATCACCACCTCTATAGCATCTCGTATTTGCGCTGTCTGAGTTTGCACATCAGCAATGGGTGAACCGAACACTTTATCCTTAACTTAAACTCCCATAAAAAGCCAAGAGGGATTATGTCTGGTGAACGTGGTTGTTGTGGTTATGGACTGTCTGTAGCGATCCATCTTCTCCGAAGACGTTCATTCAGGAAATGGTAAACGAATAGCCTCCATTGCGGTGGTGCACCATCTTGTTCACACGCGACACGTGGTTGAAATTCTTGTAACTGAGGTGATACGTGCACATGTAGAAGTCTATCCATAAAAATTGTGTCAGTGAATATACCGTTTGCAAAAAAGTACATAGACATGTGGAAGTGTAGCCATAAAAGACTTTACGAGTTAAAGAACCATTTGTAGCACCCCGCAAGCTGCATCTAGAGCAGTTCCTTAAAAATTATTTTTTATCTGGGAAAGACTGTATGATCACCTTGTACTTTTGTTGGTCCTGTGCAAAAAATTTGTCACTGTTTGCTCGCAGTCCCCTTGTTTGACTTCATAGGCAATTTGGAATGGAATTAAAGCTCCTGGAGGAAAATATAAAGATTTTAAGGTTTTACGAAGGACTTGAAAAAGTGGCTGAATGGAATGGGTATTGTCTTGAAAAGATATTATAAGATGAACATCAACATAAGTAAAATAAACTTAACGCAATGTCGTCGAAATAAATCAGGAGATTCTGAGGTAACTACTTAGATAAACAAATGAGAGACTTAAATTAGTCGATGAGTTTTGTTATCTGGGCAGCAAAATAACTGACAATCACCGATGCAGAGACGATATAAAATAAAGACTACCAATAGCAAGGAAAGCGTTTCCGACTACCAATATCAAGGAAAGCGTTTCCGAAGGAAAATAATTTTGTTAACATTGAATATAAATTTATTTGTTACAAGGTCCTTTCTGAAGGTATTTGATTGGTACGGAGGCTGAAGGTTGGCGATGATCAGTTCAGACGAGAAGCGAATATAACTTCTTGAAGTGTGTTGTTACAGAAGAAAGATGAAGATGAGATTGGAAGATCGAATAACTAAGATGAAGTATGAAACTGACTTAGAGAGTAAATAAATTTATAGTCCTCTTTCTGAGCTCAACATCTCACTCACTATAGAAGGATGCTGACTCAGTTTTTCAGGATATAAAATGGCCCAGAGATCACCGGTATGTGTGTGTGTGTGTGTGTGTGTGTGTGTGTGTTTGTGTTTGTGTGCGTAGTGAGTGAAGTGTTACGAAACACCATGTGTATAGTGTGTGCAGTGACTGATCGTGACATATGAGTGAGCAGTCTGGCATTACCTTATTTAATAAGTTATTTGTAAAAAAAGCATTGTATACCAGGAGTAAATCTAAAGATTGTCTCTACCTAGGAGTCTGTAAATGTATGTGTATACGAATTAGCTTATTTTAAATTGGTCTAAACTTGTAAATACTTTGACATGTCCTATATCCTTGTAAAAAGTGATCTACGGATGAATAAAGCTACTACTGCTACTACTACTAATTTCTTAAAATAATGGATCGGTTCGTAGGACACTTTCTGAGGAATCAAGGTATAGTCAGTTTGGAAACTGAGGGACGTGTGGTGTGGGTAGAAACTGTAGAGGGACACCAAGGGATGAATGCAGTAATAGCAGGTTCAAATAACTGTAGGTTGCGGTAGTTATGCAGAGACGACGAGACTCGCAGAAGATAGAGTAACGGAGAGAGCTGCTTCAAAACAGTTTTCGAACTGAGACTTTAACAAGAACAGCAGGCATTCATTCAATAAAAAATTAATTTTGATAAACGAAGATGACATATGTTGGTGAGCCATTGAATTAGAAATAGCTGCTATGTCAAAGAGAGAGAATGGATTAGTTTTCGCTACGGTCGCAGGTTCGAATCCTGCCTCGGGCATGGATGTGTGTGATGTCATTAGGTTAGTTAGGTTTAAGTAGTTTTAAGTTCTAGGGGACTGATGACCTCAGAAGTTAAGTCCCATAGTGCTCAGAGCCATTTGAACCATTTTTTTGGATTAGTTTTAGATGTCACATGACCGCAACATCATCATCAGACCTTGTACTGGCCGTCAGTGCGACAGTCGACGTAAAACAAGCAAGAACACGATTTTAGCAGATTGGATTACAGCCTGAACTTGAGTACCCAGCGCACGTTCTAAGCCATCACCGAGTTATGCGAGAACGACTTTCAGTGCATATCATAGCGTCACGATTCAGCCACAATTACCATTTTAGGGAAAACTTATGCCTCTTGAATCAGTTCTCGTGCTCAGAAATCTGTTGCTGACAGCGGTGGCTGTCGACGGTTGCAAATTGGATTTTTGGAAAGATGGGCCACAGTGCATCAAAACTACATCCACCTGACATGAACACAACTACTCTGCAGTTCACACTTAAGTGCTTGGCAGAGGGTTCCTCGAACCACCTTCAAATTATTACTGTACAGTACCACTCTCGGAAAGCGCGCTCTGTTTTCTACGATCAACATTTCTCCCTGTGTAGGTGCGCGTCAGAAAAACATTTTCGCAATCGGAGGAGAAAGTTAGTGATCTAAATCTTGTGAAAATATCTCACGGCAACGAAAAACGCTTGTTTTAATGATTTCCACTCCAACTCGCGTATCATGTCAGAAACTCTCTTTCCCCTAATTCGCGATAATACAAAAGGAGCTGCCCTTATTTCAAATTTCTGGATGTCCTCTGTCAATCTTATCTGGCAAGGACACCATAGCGTACAGATACACTCCAGAAGAGGACGAATAAGGGTAATGTAAATAGTGTCTTTAGCAGACCTGTGGCACCTTCTAAGTGTTTTATCAGTAAGGCACAGTCTTCGGTTCGCCGTTCCCACAGCATTTTCTTCGTGATCGTTCCAATTTCAGTTATTCATAAATGTCATCCCTAGGCACTTATTTGAATTTACAGCCTTTATCTTTGTGTAATTTATCGTGCAACTGAAATTTAACGGATTCCTTTTAGTACTCATGTGGATGACCTCACACATTTCATTATTTAGGGAGGGCCAAATGCCACTTCCCGCGCCATACAGATAAGTTTTCTAAATTATTTGCCAAATGGTTTTGATCTTCTGATAATTTTACTAGGCGTTAAACGATAGCCTGACTTGCGAAGAATCTAAGAGGGTTGTTCAGAGTGTCTCCTAAGTCGTTTATATAAATTGGGAACAGCAGAGGGCCTACATCACTTCCTTGGGGAACGTCAGATAACACTTCTGTTTTACTCGATGACTTCACGACGCTTATTACAACCTGTGACTTAGCTCTCTTTCTCAGCATCGGTTTGGGGTAAAGACAACATCGGCCCACATCTTTATCTCTGCTCACCCAGAACAATTCTATTGGACATTATAAGCATGGGAATAGATCTCATGAACTAGTAAGCTCTAGCATACGCTAGTGCTTGCCAGTGGAAGGGCTCAATTACTTCAAAACCATACGATGCGTTGCATATCGTTTGCTAATAGCGTATCTCTCAGGAAGACGGTGGAGTTCGTCTCGTGTGTGGGAGAGAAGGAAAGATTCACGTAGGATTCAGTAGGGCCCTTGATACATTTGCCACCGTCTCGCACTGGTAAACGAAATAGGGACCTTCTACTCGATCACGAAAAGACAACTGTTCAAATTCCTGTCAGGCGAACCAGAAAAAGGTTTTGCAAGGTTTAACTACATCGCCTAAGGCAAATATGGGTCTAGTTCTTTTGAAAATCCTTCCTCATTCTTCCCAAATCCGAGCTCGCTCTCCGCCTCTACTGACGTCGCCATCGACGGGACAGTAAACTCTCCTTCCTTCCGTCCTTTCTGCTAGTAAAATAATACGCTATATCATAATTCCCAAATTGTATTGGTATGACATCAGCATGGACATATGGGCATGATAGTGCCTTTGTTTTTCAAATGATTTCACCTCTCTTCAGTCCTGCTGAGCACGTCTGGAATGCTCGGATCAGTCTCTTCTGGAGGGAGGTTGTTCCGTTATCGGTCAAGAGGGGTCCCCAGTGCTGTCAGTATCTCCTGATTTCCATTTAAAGATGGGTCATTGCTTTCTATAGAGGGGGGGGGGGGGGGGCGGTGAAGAGGGTATTACTAGGAAGGTATGTCTAAATTCGTTATCTTAGAAAATTAAGGGCCCGGTTTAATCAATCTTTATTTCGTAAAATATAAGTTGGATATGAATAATGTACACATTGTTCGAAACAATAGCATCTAAATTTTCGATTACCGACGGTAGAGCGCTGATAGATGAATAACCGAACACTGGAGTGTTTAGTCAGTCCCTGTCTACACGATACGTCATATGGGAAGAGCTCTTACATTCCGCCTGTCGTGATTACCTAATCTCCCGGTGTACGGTTTTTTCTTTGTAAAACTGAGAGCTTACTTTCCACCTCCAGCACCAAATCTGGCCGACCTGCGGAACCGTGCCTCAGCTGCGGCAGACTCAGTGAGAGAAGAGGTGATTGTACAGCGTGGCGTGAGTTCGATTGCCGTTTAGATGTTTGGCCGTTTAGCACGACGGGGACGCATTGAAAATTTAAAAACTGTGTTTGTAAACATTCATCCATCCAGTCTCCATCTGCATATAAATTATTCTTTACCCATGTATATTTCATAAACTGAAAATTAAGTTGGTTCCATCTTTTTGAATAAGCCTGTATAAATTATACTGTGTCAAGTTTATTTTACATCCAGAGATGGTGGGACTGATGACCCTGTACGTTGGTCCCTTTATACCCCAAACCAACCAAACAACTAGACATAGGTGGGAGAGGGAGAAAAGGGGTTACTGGTCAGTCTGCGCTCCCGAGCGGTACAGACCAAAAGGCAGGAGGACAATCCACAGTGAAGGCATTTGATTGTTTCCTTCCATCTGAGCCATCACTGGTACAGGCATTTACTAGAAACGCAGATGGTGACACTTAGTAGGGAAGTCGCTGTGGAGACTCTTGGACAAACAGGGTTTTGAAACAGTTGTTTATTCCAGACATGACTAACTAATACACTGGAGGCTAGTTCTGGGGTTACAAAAAGCATGAATAACACTGTTAAAACAGAAGCCAGTGCAGAGGTCCCAGGAGTGGATGTTAAGCACAGTAGCAAACAGTAGCAGCGTCTTAAGGCAACAAATTAGTTGCAAAACAAAACATACTGAATGTGACACAGTTCACTGAGGCACTCCAAGTGAGAGAGCAGACTCACGCGGAGCTGGACCGAGGCTGGAGTCGACGGACGCGGATTCGGCGCCCAGATCGTCTGACTGAGAACTCTGCCAAAATGCGGAATCTAGCGGTTTTAAAGAGTCGCATGGGGGCATGTTTTTCCCACTTAAAGCCACCCAGCCAATACCGCAGGTCTCTTGCAGGCGCCTGCCAATCAGGGTTTAGTTAGGTCCCCTCTACTGCTCCTAAGGCGGCAATGTTAATTCAGTTGCACTAAGTCTGTATTTAGTGTCAACATTGTTCAGTTGAAAGCTAAACATAACTCCTCTGCCAAATAAGGCTTGCAATATTACTGTTATACGTCATTTAGCCCCGCCCCTCGGGCTCACCAGAGTAAGGACTGATAGGTCGACAGTTTTTTGGCTTTTTCGCTCTCTTTCTAACCCTTGTGAGCTTACTGACGTTGCTGTTCTCAGGGCTGGTATCAAGCTGGCTTTATACGCTCATACGTGCCTGTTGGTTACAAAGTTCTACGGTGACAACCTACCACAGTGTCTATACGACATATGAAGTTACATGTTAATTCCTTGAAGAGTAACTAGCGCCCTGGGATCGCGTCTGGGGGCGTCTACATTTTCGCAAGGGTCTCCCCTTACGGTTTACTTCATGTAACAACATCTCTCCTAGTTTCGTCTACCCTCAGCATCGTCTCTGCTTCCGCGCCTTGAAACGCCTGTCCTCCTTTCTCACAGCTTCAAGATAACACTACAGTAGCAAAGAATAATCAGTTTATTACAGTTATGATACAGAAGGAAATATTTACTCCAAAAACGAAGTTGATAATAGATATGATACAGAAGGAAATTTTTACTCCAAAAGCGAAGTTGATTGTAGACTTTGTTGTGTTAAAGTAAATATTGATATACCGCCCATATAAACAGAAGCTTGAATACTTCGTACAATGCACTGCGATGTTTTCAAGAGCAAGTAAATAAAGTAAAAATGTCGAAATATCGTTAGCGGATGCAGGAAACCTTATTCACAGTTCTTTTTCAACACAGAGGCCCCGGTGCGTTCTCAGACTCCGCCATTTCATTAACAGGCCTACATTTCTTCACTCTTTATCTGAAAGTTCGTGAGTTTTGGAACTTCGATAAATTGTTTCTTTCATCGAAGGCAGCAGTGAGCGAAATGTGTACAGGCTGTTGTATTGTAGTCTTGCACATGTACTTTGCCACCGCATGTCGTACGGCATTCACTGTGAGCTACGTATCGCGTATGTCCCTTTTGGGAGATTGGTAAAAATGTCGTTCGAACATGCACGATGTATTAGTTCTCTAGGTTTAATTTTCTGCCTTTTTGTGCGTCTCTGAAACCTTTGTATGAGTAAATGTCGAAGCCACTTGATGGCCAATCGAGATGGGAGTAACTGATGTTAGTGGCTCTTCAAGGATTCCTTAGTATTAGCTGCTGCCTCCCCTGTATATCAGCAACACTGTCCCATATGCGAGCGGAACGATTCACTCGCGAGGGCATCGCTTTATCGTCGCGGAACCTGTAAGTAAGAAATAAAAAGACGGTCAGCGGCCCATTAGGCGGTGTCCATCACGGGCAGCCGACGGAAGCCGTAGTTAAACCGCCTTCCAAGGTCGCCCAGGGTCCACATATTTTACCGGTATGCAAAACGGACACCGGCGTGATGGCCGTAGCCCAGCATCCAAACCGTCCCGCGCTCACCCATATCCGAAGCACGATGGGTCCCTCTTTGGCGAGATCAACATTGCGCACCAAGTGTCGATTACTGTACATATAATTCTTCACATTCAATTTAATTTCATTATGACAGTCACTGTTTCAGCCATACGTTGTACAGGAAAAAAGGTGACAGGAGTCGAATACTGGTCAAATTCGTCGTGAAACCCGTGCTGTTTAATGGATTATGGAAAGAAGATCATGTGCTATAAAGAAACTTGTCAATTTGCAGTCATATACAGGGTGGTCCGTTGATAGTGACCGGGCCAAATATCTCACAAAATAAGCATCAAACAAAAAAACTACAAAGAACGAAACTCGTCTAGCTTGAAGGGGGAAACCAGATGGCGCTATAGTTGGCCCGCCAGATGGCGATACCATAGGTCAAACCGATATCAATTGCGTTTTTTTAAAATAGGAACCCCCGTTTTTATTAGATATTCATGTAGTACGTAAAGAAATATGCACGTTTTAAATGGACCACTTTTTTCGCTTTGTGATAGACGGCGCTGTAATAGTCACAAACGTATAAGTACGTGGTATCACGTAAAATTCCTCCAGTGCGGACGGTATTTGCTTCGTGATACATGACCCGTCTTAAAATGGACCGTTTACCAATTGCGGAAAACGTCGATATCGTGTTGATGTATGGTTATTGTGATCAAAATGCCTAACGGGCGTGTGCTATGTATGCTTCTCGGTATCCTGGACGACATCATCCAAGTGTCCGGACCGTTCGACGGATAGTTAAGTTATTTAAGGAAAGAGGAAGCGTTCAGCCACATGTGGAACGTCAACCACGACCTGCTACAAATGATGATGCCCAAGTAGGTGTTTTAGTTGCTGTCGCTGTGAATCCGCACATCAGTAGCAGACAAATTGCGCGAGAATCGGGAATCTCAAAAACGTCGGTGTTGAGAATGCTACATCAACATCGACTGCACCCGTACCATATTTCTATGCACCAGGAATTGCATGGCGAAGACATTGAGCGTCGTATACAGTTGTGGCACGGGGCATAAGAGAAATTACGGAACGATGACAGATTTTTTGCACGCGTTCTATTTAGCGACGAAGCGTCATTCATCAACAGCGGTAACGTAAACCGGCATAATATGCACTATTGGGCAACGGAAAATCCACGATGGCTGCGACAAGTGGAACATCAGCGACCTTGGCGCGTTAATGTATGGTGCGACATTATGGGAGGAAGGATAATTGGCCCCCATTTTATCTATGGCAATCTAAATGGTGCAATGTATGCTGATTTCCTACGTAATGTTCTACCGCTGTTACTACAAGATGTTTCGCTGCATGACAGAATGGCGATGTACTTCCAACATGATGGATGTCCGGCACATACCTCGCGTGCTGTTGAAGCGGTATTGAATAGCATATTTCATGACAGGTGGATTGGTCGTCGAAGCACCATACCGTGGCCCGGACGTTCACCGGATCTGACGTCCGCGGATTTCTTTCTGTGGGGAAAGTTGAAGGATATTTGCCATCGTGATCAACCGACAACGCCTGACAACATGCGTCAGCGCATTGTCAATGCATGTGCGAACATTACGGAAGGCGAACTACTCGCTGTTGAGAGGAATGTCGTTACACGTATTGCCAACTGCATTGAGGTTGACGGACATCGTTTTGAGCATTTATTGCATTAATGTGATATTTACCAGGTAATCACGCTGTAACAGCATGCGTTCTCAGAAATGATAAGTTCACAAAGGTACGTGTATCACATTGGAACAACCGAAATAAAATGTTCAAAGGTACCTACGTTCTGTACGTTCTGTATTTTAATTTAAAAATCCTACCTGTTACCAACTGTTCGTCTAAAATTGTGAGCCATATGTTTGTGACTATTACAACGCCATCTATCACAAAGCGAAAAAAGTGGTCCAACTAAAACATTCATATTTCTTTACGTACTACACGAATACGTAATAAAAAATGGGGGTTCCTATTGTAAAAAAACGCAGTTGATATCCGTTTGACCTATGGGAGCACCAGCTAGCGGGCCAACCAAGGCGCCATCTGGTTTCCCGCTTCAAGCTAAACAAGTTTCGTTCTTTGTAGTTTTTTCGTTTGACGCTTATTTCGTGAGATATTTGGCCCGGTCACGATCAATGGACCACCCAGTATAAAGAGAAATTCACAAGGACAGTGATAATATGGGTGCCAGGCAGAGTAAAAAAAGAATAAAATAAATAATAATGGTGATGATGGTGATGCCCCATGATTCTGGATGGAAAAAAGATGAACGGTGGTATGTTGTTAGGCAACCAAAACATTGCCTTCAAGAAGTGTTCGTACTGCTAATACGTTCAGTGAATGACCATTAAACACTTCATGTTTTATGATATTTATCAATCTATTCTGAGACGGAATCATTATTAAACGTAATGTACACAGAAATACGAATGCGAATCGTAAACTGAGACTATAAATTATTTGCTGTGATCATCCACGGAAAATCAGTTCTTTTATCTGCGATAGCCGACCAGTGTGGCCGAGCAGTTCTAGGCGCTACAGTCTGGAACCGCGCGACAACTACGGTCGCAGGTTCGAATCCTGCCTCTTTTGGCATGGATGTGTGTGATGTCCTTAGGTTAGTTAGGTTTAAGTAGTTCTAAGTTCTAGGGACTGATGACCTCAGAAGTTAAGTCGCATAGTGCTCAGAGCCATTTGAACCATTTATCTGCAATAACTTAAAACTGCACGACACGACCCACTAAATATTGATTCTTCTAGTAGGTTCTGTCATTTTGAGTGTAACTATACAATGCTTCTGAAGGATACCCCAACCATTTCAGTATAGTTCATTGTTCTAAGTAGTTACCTGTACATACACTGTCGAAATATTAAAAATTGCTTTTCACATTCTTAATATGTAAACCCATTAAACAACTTAGGTTAAATGCTGTAGTCTTCTTGTGGGAACACTCTATTAGCCAAAATCGAAGATATTTGTACTAGTTTCAGCATATTAAGTTGCCTTCTTCAGATCTGGAAAAAAAATTTAAGAAGCAGGTCCACCACTCAGCTGGAATATACATATAAGAAAACAGACTGCATAGCAATAGTGTTGCATACCACGTAGTATGAAGTACTAGTTTCTGCATCGATCTTTGAAGTTAGACACTTCATCACAAGAGGGTTTTTAATTTTACTGCAAGATAAAAATGAGTATATAGAAAGATATCCATAGGCAAGGAAAGTAAATATATGTACATGATATATTCATAATAAACGTACTTCTCAGTAAAAACTTTATTATGTCACGCTTGAGGTAGCCTCAAGCACCTGGAAATCTGTTTCTACGCTGTCACTCTCTGCCTCTACTTGTCAGCAGTGACAAATCTTTCGATACAGCAGTAGGTGAAATGTACTTTGTTACCTGCTTATTCTACCATTTTGATATACCTACTACATTACGAAATACCATGCTGTTCTGTCCACATTCTTTTGCTGCTGTGGCGGCATGCAAAATAACTGTATTGGTGAAATTGGCTATGTATTGTCATATTATATAACTCAATTTATACACGGAATCCGTTACTCCCAAAGTTCGATAAAGACGAAAAATGCAATGAACGAAATAAACGACTAAGAAAATACTAAAACCAGATGAAGATTCAACTACATGGTGTAATTGACTCCAACTCAGTTTCATTGCACATTATACACAGTAATAAGTATAAAAAAATCCTCTATACTGGATTGTATCAATGGACAGTCGCTGCACTGCTCATGGATTAATTACGTTAAACTTTCAATGAAATGAACACCCACAGTCATCAGTTTTTGGGAAGGAAAAAGGAAGGCCGGAATATTTATTGCCAGTGTTGATAAAATGCTTGCTATCTGTAAAACTCAGTACGTGCTCTACTCCGACGTGCCGTATTTTGAGAACTAATAGAGTACCAGTGCTTTTTGTGTCAACCACTGCATCGAACTTAAGGCAGAAATCGAAATTCATTCAGACGTATGCCCACAAGGCTTTTAACGGTTACTCACTGTATACCAGACATGCTCAGGGAATAAAGACGATGCTCGTCTTATTGAAACTTCACACTGAAAATTAGTTCTTAATTAAGGGTGAAACAATTCCGCTATCTATGTCTTTCACTTTGTACAGGCATTTCATGAGCACTGTAAGAGAAATGAAAATGAGGTCCCATGCTTCTTCAGAGAGCGTATGGGAACGATGCGGGAGACCTGCACCGCCGTGCTATGGAGGGTCCTAATGGAGGTGGTTTGCCGTTGCCTTCCTCCGACCGTAACGGGGATGAATGATGATGACACAACAACCCCCCGGTCATCTCGGGGCAGGTGAAAATCCCTAACCCCGCTGGGAATCGAACCCGGGACCCCATGCTCGGAAAGCGAGAACGCTACCGCGAGACCACGAACGGCGGACGTAAGAGAAATACAGAAAGTAATTTTCACCCCTCTGCATTCCTTGATGGTATAATACAATCAACAAATAACAGGAAGTCCCTCTCTGGCACATGTTGTATTGCGGCTTGCGCAGCGTATACGTAAACATAGTGTTTGACACGTCGATCAGGAAAGTCATGAAACCCATTAAGCCTATAGCTGCCAATATCTGTAGTGATATTTTAGTGACGAGGATGCACAACTGTTATTTATCTTCTCTGCCCTACAACAGTAAACACAAAACGATCATGATTTAAAAGAGGTTCTGTTTTATTATTCTTTTGTTCCAGGTGAGTAACGGAAAGAGCCATGATGCATGAAAATATGGAACGCTGCTGCAGCTGATCCTCTGTTGTCCTAAATATACACGTAGGTGAAAGTACGTTGCTAATCTGTCTTCATCCACTGCGTCGGTTTTGACTGAGCGATAATCAAGGACCATATGCCCTAAGGTAAGCCCCTAGAGTTTCTAGATCTTCAAGAAAATGTGCTGCTGGTAACAGCGTAAACCTAGTGCCTGCAAAGTGATCCACTCCTGTTATAAAAGTAAATTTACCTAAAAATGAGATATTTCCCTAAATTAGACATGAAAGTGTGAGACGTTTCTGCACGAGATTTACTGTAGTCAGTGTATGAAGTTTTAATACTTTTCCCAATAATTTCCTCTTAAACAGATAAGAACAAAATTTATCTACCTCTTATTTTGAGCAAACACTGTAGCATCTTCTATGTGTGTTCCAACGGGCATGGCCGGCCGAAGTGGCCGTGCGGTTAAAGGCGCTGCAGTCTGGAACCGCAAGACCGCTACGGCCGCAGGTTTGAATCCTGCCTCGGGCATGGATGTTTGTGATGTCCTTAGGTTAGTTAGGTTTAACTAGTTCTAAGTTCTAGGGGACTAATGACCTCAGCAGTTGAGTCCCATAGTGCTCAGAGCCAACCAACGGGCATGCATCTGGGATAGTATTAACTGTTGTTCCGATATTTTGGCTGACAATTATTCAGTCATTGTCAAAGTGAGTACTGGGCGAGATTTTTAAAGTGTACGCGCAGTGTGTCATAGATAACAATGTTGGTAACAAGAGCGTCATTCATGGATAAAACTTTTTGAGTTTAAAACACACCAAACGCAGAGTCAGCACATGCACAGTGTTTACAAAGTGATTGGTTGATTATTATGGCATACGTTGGAATGCCAGGCAGTGAAGACAGAACAATATTTTCTTCGAGAGCGCAGACGTGAAATAAGAGGTTTACAGGAGCTGTGAAGCTGGAAAGCCTCGTCTCGGTTGAGCAGGTTGTCTGCTAATTGTATTCGCAAACCTCCCTTGACTGATGAATCCCAGTAGAATGAGGCTGTTGACAGTATCTTAACAGTGCCGTAATTCATGGAATGGCCAGTGGAAATACAATGTTCACTCACTGCAGATTTATTAGGCTGCAAAGGCGGGTGTATCGCTGGTGTTCAAAGCAACATTGTTGTACAGTGAGTGTTGTTTATCCTGCGCACGTTTTACTACAATCACAAGGTATTTCATGCACACCTGCATTTTGTAAAAACAAATCATTTTGTCAGGTCCCAGGACAGCTGCAGTCTTGGCAGGTGGAAGGAAGATAACATAACTTTATGTGCATTTACTTCACAATATTATCTAAAGTGATTTAAAAATCTTACAAGAAACTCACTCGGTCGTAAGATCGTCAGCCGATAAATCGGAACCAGAATTAATAACATGCTGTATGCAATCTTTCGACAACCACTTAAAAATTGCTGCTAATACGAATAGGTAGGATAATGATTTCGAGACCCACATTGGGAAAGGGCGTGAATTTAAGTTCAGTGTGTGATTTGTCTATTTGACACCCTGCGAGAACTTCCGACGACAGCTACGCGCAATACTGACTTCGTGAACACTGATGTTGGGTGTGCTCTCTAAGGAGCTACTCCAAGCGTAAAGGGCATGAGCCAGTGCAAATGTCGCATATAAAGAGACCAAATGTTTTAATCCATCGCTTTGTGTTTGAGTGTGTCTTTTCTTGAGAGTGATTCTATTATCATATAGCTGGCGAAAAGGAAATACACTCCTGGAAATGGAAAAAAGAACACATTGACACCGGTGTGTCAGACCCACCATACTTGCTCCGGTCACTGCGAGAGGGCTGTACAAGCAATGATCACACGCACGGCACAGCGGACACACCAGGAACCGCGGTGTTGGCCGTCGAATGGCGCTAGCTGCGCAGCATTTGTGCACCGCCGCCGTCAGTGTCAGCCAGTTTGCCGTGGCATACGGAGCTCCATCGCAGTCTTTAACACTGGTAGCATGCCGCGACAGCGTGGACGTGAACCGTATGTGCAGTTGACGGACTTTGAGCGAGGGCGTATAGTGGGCATGCGGGAGGCCGGGTGGACGTACCGCCGAATTGCTCAACACGTGGGGCGTGAGGTCTCCACAGTACATCGACGTTGTTGCCAGTGGTCGGCGGAAGGTGCACGTGCCCGTCGACCTGGGACCGGACCGCAGCGACGCACGGATGCACGCCAAGACCGTAGGATCCTACGCAGTGCTGTAGGGGACCGCACCGCCACTTCCCAGCAAATTAGGGACACTGTTGCTCCTGGGGTATCGGCGAGGACCATTCGCAACCGTCTCCATGAAGCTGGGCTACGGTCCCGCACACCGTTAGGCCGTCTTCCGCTCACGCCCCAACATCGTGCAGCCCGCCTCCAGTGGTGTCGCGAGAGGTGTCAATGGAGGGACGAATGGAGACGTGTCGTCTTCAGCGATGAGAGTCGCTTCTGCCTTGATGCCAATGATGGTCGTATGCGTGTTTGGCGCCGTGCAGGTGAGCGCCACAATCAGGACTGCATACGACCGAGGCACACAGGGCCAACACCCGGCATCATGGTGTGGGGAGCGATCTCCTACACTGGCCGTACACCACTGGAGATCGTCGAGGGGACACTGAATAGTGCATGGTACATCCAAACCGTCATCGAACCCATCGTTCTACCATTCCTAGACCAGCAAGGGAACTTGCTGTTCCAACAGGACAACGCACGTCCGCATGTATCCCGTGCCACCCAACGTGCTCTAGAAGGTGTAAGTCAACTACCCTGGCCAGCAAGATCTCCGGATGTGTCCCCCATTGAGCATGTTTGGGACTGGATGAAGCGTCGTCTCACGCGGTCTGCACGTCCAGCACGAACGCTGGTCCAACTGAGGCGCCAGGTGGAAATGGCATGGCAAGCCATTCCACAGGACTACATCCAGCATCTCTATGATCGTCTCCATGGGAGAATAGCAGCCTGCATTGCTGCGAAAGGTGGATTTACACTGTACTAGTGCCGACATTGTGCATGCTCTGTTGCCTGTGTCTATGTGCCTGTGGTTCTGTCAGTGTGATCATGTGATGTATCTGACCCCAGGAATGTGTCAATAAAGTTTCCCCTTCCTGGGACAATGAATTCACGGTGTTCTTATTTCAATTTCCAGGAGTGTATGTTGGTGAGCGGTCCTTCTCACTCGCCGACATGTGACAAACAGTTAAAGCGTTCTATGCCGACAACACGTCGTTCTCGTGAAGCGGCACACTTTATTTATGTCGGTCTCGCTGCATAGCTCTTTATCTCTGGCGGCTGAGGTAGTCGCCGGCAATACGGCGTGACATGCAAGAGAAATGATAAACTCGTATACAAGTGGCAGATAGCGAAAGCTAAGTCGTACAGCACGCATTAGTTGCTGCACCCGAAACTTAGAGATAATCGTGAGCGCTGGCACTTTGTAATCTGTTTCCATGAAGTGGACTGTACTAAAGCACGTCCTAACTTCGTATATGTTAACTACACTTACTCCACATTTATTGAGACAGACTGTTATACCTCTCATTTGTGCAAAATAACGATATTCCTTTCGCATTCCAATTAGATTTTTCCATGCCAACTTCCATGTGAAGTTTCCGCTTCGTATTGTTTTCTTTACATGTATAAGCTTATTTTCGTTCTACGTATACAGCCTATCTTGTCTCTAAATAAAACCTCAAATTGTACGCAGTTCCCGTTAGCAGCTTCATGTTCTTCTCAACTTACTGTACTCGACTACTTATCTACCACTTGTACTTTTCATTTATTACCTGCAGTTCTCCTCGTTCAGTGGTGCTTGTGTTATATTTCTCTTCTTAATAAAGTCTCGGTTTTCAAGCCGCGTCAGGTAGAATAGAATTGTGTTGGAACTGACAAGGCTTGAAGGCCGAGCGTATTTTATTGAAATATGCCGCTGCGAAAGACTCCGGGTACGCATTTCTCTTTTTCGTCACGACAGACTGATATTTCGTTCGTTCCACATATTTTTCTTCATTTACGTACTCGTTCGTTTGTGCATATTCGTGTGCCTTCACTACGGCTCTGTAGCCACTTCTTACTCCCTCTTTCCTGCGCTCTTATGCCAAGAGCCGCCTTATGGGAGACTCTTGCAATGTCTCTGATGGGCACAGATACTGAGCTATTCGAGAATGTTAATTGCGATAGTCAGTTGGAATCTGCTTTGTCCATGCCGTTCCTTGGCGATTTACTTCATGAAATAAATTATGAATTACACTGAACGAGATATACGCATGGCAGGAAACCGTGAAACAATTACCAGTTGCTTTGTGTGCACTAGTAATAGCTGAAAAGCTGCGATTGCTGTATAGATTTTGTCATGGTCTCTGATTGCAAATATTACTGAATCTCCACCAGCTACTTGTTAAACAGCGTTTGCCCTTTGACTAAGCGTTTTGTACGTAACAGCGTACCCACGTAATAGAACTCCTGTAAATTCTGTCCACATATGTCCATGTCTTTCTCTGAATGTCATAACCTATGCTTTGGTCCTACGAACAATTGGAAGTTCCATGCGGCTTTTCGCGGATGATGCTGTAGTATACAGAGAAGTTGCAGCATTAGAAAATTGTAGCGAAATGCAGGAAGATCTGCAGCGGATAGGCACTTGGTGCAGGGAGTGGCAACTGACCCTTAACATAGACAAATGTAATGTATTGCGAATACATAGAAAGAAGGATCCTTTATTGTATGATTATATGATAGCGGAACAAACACTGGTAGCAGTTACTTCTGTAAAATATCTGGGAGTATGCGTGCGGAACGATTTGAAGTGGAATGATCATATAAAATTAATTGTTGGTAAGGCGGGTACCAGATTGAGATTCATTGGGAGAGTCCTTAGAAAATGTAGTCCATCAACAAAGGAGGTGGCTTACAAAGCACTCGTTCGGCCTATACTTGAGTATTGCTCATCAGTGTGGGATCCGTACCAGATCGGGTTGACGGAGGAGATAGAAAAGATCCAAAGAAGAGCGGCGCGTTTCGTCACAGGGTTATTTGGTAACCGCGATAGCGTTACGGAGATGTTTAACAAACTCAAGTGGCAGACTCTGCAAGAGAGGCGCTCTGCATCGCGGTGTAGCTTGCTCGCCAGGTTTCGAGAGGGTGCGTTTCTGGATGAGGTATCGAATATATTGCTTCCCCCTACTTATACCTCCCGAGGAGATCACGAATGTAAAATTAGAGAGATTAGAGCGCGCACGGAGGCTTTCAGACAGTCGTTCTTCCCGCGAACCATACGCGACTGGAACAGGAAAGGGAGGTAATGACAGTGGCACGTAAAGTGCCCTCCGCCACACACCGTTGGGTGGCTTGCGGAGTATCAATGTAGATGTAGATGTAGATGTAGATGTAGATGTAGTTTAATAAATCAGTGATTTTTTCGTATTCATGACACCTTATTCAGCTCTTGAATTGCTGTGCCAGACTGCTTGTATAAATACAAGAGGTGCTCTCTCTAGGCATTCCAATCTATTTGAATATTTTTATGTTTTATTATAATAATCCTCTGTCATAACTTTACGAACAGAACTGCACATGCACGCTTCATAAAATTTGAATATCCTTACGCTTCTCCATGTACTTTACATAACTTCGGTAAAACAGAGATGAGAGTACAAAGTCGGCGTACCAATATCCACCCCTCTGAATTTTAAATTTTTTTTTTGAAGTCTACATTAAAAATATTGTTTCGGTAACAGCAAGAGTAGCTCGTTGAAAACACTGTGGCTACTAATTACCTTATCCATGACGTGGAAAACCCGAAATTTAATTCTCGAGCAACTCTGAAGTTAACTTAGTGCTTTTCGGCTACTGTTTGGCAACTGCGTGTTTCAATTGGTATCTTCACAGAATCTAGACATTTTAACCATAATTTATGACACATTTAGATTTGTCAAAAGATTTTTATATTTCTTTTCCGTTACTATGACGCATAATTAAAAGTAATGACACTTTTCAGAAACTTATTTCTGTTTGCACCCAAATTACTACTTTTGTAACAAATTACACGAATTTCTGTAAAAGTCTTCGTCTAATGTCGAGCCTGTAGTTGCTGAATAACTATTTACTGGATGACCTGAAAAATATATAGGTCTGGCTACATTTGTCTCATGTGTCGCATAACACTTGTGTTATGGTGCGGCTTGTCCCGGCGGAGGTTCGAGTCCTCCCTCGGGCATGGGTATGTGTGTGTTTGTCCTCAGGATAATTTAGGTTAAGTAGTGTGTAGGCTTAGGGGCTGATGACCTTCGCAGTTAACTCCCATAAGATTTCACACACATTTGAATATTTTTGAACTCGTGTTATGACGATCGTTATCGTATTTTGTTCCGTTACTATTTCTCAATTACGCTTAAAAGATAAAGTCTTTCGTCCACGATGCTAACAACTGCTTGCATACGAATAAGAATATTCGTTTTGTACCAATTTCTTCGTTCACCATTACATACTTATGTTCCTTTGTATGCCAAAACAGAGACAAGCGGTGTGACCGAGCGGTTCTAGGCGCTTCAGTCTGGAACCTCGCGACCGCTAGTCGCAGGTTCGAATCCTGCCTCGGGTATGGATGTGTGTGATGTCTTTAGGTTACCTAGGTTTAAGTAGTTCTATGTTCTAGGGGACTGATGACCTCAGATGTTAAGTCCTATAGTGCTAACAGCCATTTTTTTTTTTGACGCTGTCAAAGTTTATGTTTTTCATGCCTTGCAACTGACTGAAAATTGCAGAAAATAGGGTGTGAGACAAAGGCGGTATACTTGTTAGGTTTGTCTCTTTCAAACAGTGCTTAAGATCCGGGTGAGCGACAGATCACGAAGGTGACGAGCGGATTTAACATCATGAACCTCTTACGCCTCGCTATCCTTTTTATTCATATGAGCCACAGGGGCAGGCGGTGAATGGCATGTACAAACTCTGACACGGCTTCTGTCGTCTCTTCCTTGCAACGAACGGCGAGTGTACGCTCCAGTGGTGGGAGTCCCAGTAATGAATTTCGTGTGGTGCAGGTGCGCGTGGCTTTCTCCGTTAATGAGAGAGCCTACAAAGGCACGTAGCTGCCGACCACGACACGCGGCGGGCTAATATGGACCTAAATCTGATCGTTAATGAAATTCCTGTTCCCACCTTCCTGCGCCGGCGACGTCAAAGGAGGGCACGGAACACTATGTGCCGCCTTCATATGCGCCGTAAAATGTAAATTGACTTTCCTGACATTCTCTTTGCTTCCAAATGTCACGTCACATAAAATCTTCTTGGCGAAAGCTTGATTTCGTTAAATCCTCTTTCGATTCACTCTACAGGGTGCTACAAAAAGGTACGGCCAAACTTTTAGGAAACATTCCTCACACACAAAGAAAGAAAATATGTTATGTGGACATGTGTCCGGAAACGCTTACTTTCCATGTTAGAGCTCATTTTATTACTTCTCTTCAAATCACATTAATCATGGAATGGAAACACACAGCAACAGAACGTACCTGCGTGACTTCAAACACTTTGTTACAGGAAATGTTGAAAATGTCCTCCGTTAGCGAGGATACATGCATCCACCCTCCGTCGCATGGAATCCCTGATGCGCTGATGCAGCCCTGGACAATGGCGTATTGTATCACAGCCGTCCACAATACTAGCACGAAGAGTCTCTACATTTGGTACCGGGATTGCGTAGACAAGAGCTTTCAAATGCCCCCATAAATGAAAGTCAAGAGGGTTGAGGTCGGGAGAGCGTGGAGGCCATGGAATTGGTCCGCCTCTACCAATCCATCGGTCACCGAATCTGTTGTTGAGAAGCGTACGAACACTTGACTAAAATGTGCAGGAGCTCCATCGTGCATGAACCACATGTTGTGTCGTACTTGTACAGGCACATGTTCTAGCAGCACAGGTAGAGTACCCCGTATGAAATCATGATAACGTGCTCCATTGAGCGTAGGTGAAAGAACACGGGGCCCAATCAAGACATCACCAACAATGCCTGCCCAAACGTTCACAGAAAATCTGTGTTGATGACGTGATTGCACAATTGCGTGCGGATTCTCGTCAGCCCACACATGTTGATTGTGAAAATTTACAATTTGATCACGTCGGAATGAAGCCTCATCCCTAAAGAGAACATTTGCACTGAAATGAGGATTGACACATTGTTGGATGAACCATTCGCAGAAGTGTACCCGTGGAGGCCAATCAGCTGCTGACACTGCACACGCTGTACACGGTACGGAAACAACTGGTTCTCCCGTAGCACTCTCCATACAGTGACGTGGTCAACGTTACCTTGTACAGCAGCAACTTCACTGACGCTGACATTAGGGTTACCGTCAACTGTACGAAGAATTTCCTCGTACATTGCAGGTGTCCTCGTCGTTCTAGGTCTTCCCCAGTCGCGAATCATAGGCTGGAATGTTCCGTACTCCCTAAGACGCCGATCAATTGCTTCGAAAGTCTTTCTGTCGGGACATCTTCGTTCTGGAAATCTCTCTAGATGCAAATGTACCGCGCCACGGCTATTGCCCCGTGCTAATCCATATAACAAATGGGCATCTGCCAACTCCGCATTTGTAAACATTGCACTGACTGCAAAACCACGTTCGTGATGAACACTAACCTGTTGATGCTATGTACTGATGTGCTTGATGTTAGCACTGTAGAACAATGAGTCGCATGTCAACACAAGCACTGAAGTCAACATTACCTTCCTTCAATTGCGCCAACTGGCGGTGAATCGAGGAAGTACAGTACATACTGACGAAACTAAAATAAGCTCCAACATGGACACATGTCCACATAACATCTTTTCTTTATTTGTGTGTGAGGAATGTTTCCTGCAAGTTTGGCCGTACCTTTTTGTAACACCGTGTATATCTGCGCGGTCTTTCATGTTTTCTGGGGTGACTCTCCGAATCTGTATCAAACCGATGGCTTAACGAAGAATGCTCTGTACACAGAAATTTTGCTGTAATGTAGCCACAAGGTAAAGGCCCACGTCTAAGTTTTGAATACATAAAGTGCATTCACTGTTGTGAGTACGGACGACTGTCAGCTGTGTAATTGAATGACGACACTGAAAATTTATGTCGGACCGGAACCCGAAACCGGATTCACCGATTAGTGCGAGCGGTCGCCTTACAATTACACTATTGGAGCACGCTTCACTGCCAGACCCAAACTTCCGTATATCGCGAACCATGTGTCTACAACCCGCACTCGTATATCCATTATGTTCAATAAGTAATGCAACACATTTTTTTTCAGAAACAGGGGTTGTTTTATTCAGCATTGAAATACACCAGGTTATTCCCCAATCTTTTAGCTACACAACACTATTTTTCAACATAATCTCCATTCAATGCTACGGCCTTACGCCACCTTGAAATGAGGGCCTGTATGCCTGCACGGTACCATTCCACTGGTCGATGTCGGAGCCAACGTCGTACTGCATCAATAACTTCTTCATCATCCGCGTAGTGCCTCCCACGGATTGCGTCCTTCATTGGGCCAAACATATGAAAATCCGACGGTGCGAGATCGGGGCTGTAGGGTGCATGAGGAAGAACAGTCCACTGAAGTTTTGTGAGCTCCTCTCGGGTGCGAAGACTTGTGTGAGGTCTTGCATTGTCATGAAGAAGGAGAAGTTCGTTCAGATTTTTGTGCCTACGAACACGCTGAAGTCGTTTCTTCAATTTCTGAAGAGTAGCACAATACACTTCAGAGTTGATTGTTTGACCATGGGGAAGGACATCGAACAGAGTAACCCCTTCAGCGTCCCAGAAGACTGTAACCATGACTTTACTGGCTGAGGGTATGGCTTTAAACCTTTTCTTGGTAGGGGAGTGGATGTGGCGCCACTCCATTGATTGCCGTTTTGTTTCAGGTTCGAAGTGATGAACCCATGTTTCATCGCCTGTAACAATCTTTGACAAGAAATTGTCGCCCTCAGCCACATCAGGAGCAAGCAATTCCGCACAGATGGTTCGCCTTTGCTCTTTATGGTGTTCGGTTAGACAACGAGGGACCCAGTGGGAACAAACCGTTGAATATCCCAACTGGTGAACAATTGTGACAGCACTACCAACAGAGATGTCAAGTTGAGCACAGAGTTGTTTGATGGTGATCCGTCGATCATCTCGAACGAGTGTGTTCGCACGCTCCGCCATTGCAGGAGTCACAGCTGTGCACGGCCGGCCCGCACGCTGGAGATCAGACAGTCTTGCTTGACCTTGCGGCGATGATGACACACGCTTTGCCCAACGACTCACCGTGCTTTTGTCCACTGCCAGATCACCGTAAACATTCTGCAAGCGCCTATGAATATCTGAGATGCCCTGGTTTTCCGCCAAAAGAAACTCGATCACTGCCCGTTGTTTGCAACGCACATCCGTTACAGACGTCATTTTAACAGCTCCGTACAGCGCAGCCACCTGTCGGAAGTCAATGAAACTATACGAGACGAAGCGGGAATGTTTGAAAATATTCCACAAGAAATTTCCGGTTTTTTCAACCAAAATTGGCCGAGAAAAAAAATTTGTTGCATTACTTATTGAACTGCCGTCGTATATTCGCTTACAGACATTTTAACTGAAAGTCGCTTGCCCCGTATCGGCGAATAAATATGATATTGTAGAGCCTGTGATGTTAAGAGGTGCCACGCAATGTTCCTAAGAACATGCATGCACTGTAATATCTTATAGCAGGTTCAGAGGTTGTTCTACATAACGTAGGATATTTCAGTTATTCAGGAACCATAACACCAACAAGGTCAGAGAGGAATAACCGAACAAATAGAATCATCACAATAATGTATTTTATAGAGGTATCGGAATTATTTGTTCCTTAATAAGGAAATGAAATTACAGAGCGGAAACATAAATCGTCCAAGCGTAAGGCTAGGGGGGATTCTAAGTACCCCAGAAACGATAGCATAATTATCGGAATGACTTTAAGAGACATCTGCTCTGATCAGAACGGGTCTTCCACTACAACTTTCTTCTAAGTGAACCAACATAAATATCTCCTTTCTCGGTAGACAGACACTGTAGTACTCAGTACAATTTAATATGCCAACGTCCTTGCCGCAGTGGTAACACCGGTTCCCGTCAGATCACCGAAGCTAAGCGCTTTCGGGCTGGGCTAGCACTTGCATGGGAGACCATCCGGTCTGCCGAGCCCTCTTGGCAAGCGGGGTGTACTCAGCCCTTTGTGAGGCAGACTGATGAAGTGCTACTTGATTGAGAAGTAGCGGCTCTGGTCTCATAAACTGACATACGGTCGGGAAAGCGGTGTGCTGACCACATGCCCCTCCATATCCGCATCCAGTGACGCCTGCGGGCTGAGGATGACACGGCGGCCGGTCGGTACCGTTGGGCCTTCCAAGGCCTGTTCGGACGGAGTATGTAAGTGTAATTTAATATGAATGCTATACTGGTCAAACGAGCAAGCGAAGTGCTCTGAGAAGAGATAGACATTGGAAGGGGCTATGTTCAGACGATTTCCAGTTATTCCCGGGTAGATTTGCTGTCTTTTATGTAGATCACTCTAAGCGGGTGTCAGAATCGTCGCATCTACTAGAATCATTTACATTGTTTGGCTGCAGGTCTTTGTTGTATCACACGAACTCTACCGCCCCTACGCCAATATTTTGCAGCATATACAGATAGAAGAAAAAAGTGAGAGGGGGGATACAGTGGGTCGCGGGCACTGGTGTGTGTATGTGTGTGTGTGGGGGGGGAGGGGGGGCGGAGTTTGTTTTCAGAGTGAGAGAGAGAGAGGGATTGGGAGGGTGGGGGGGGGGGAGAACAGAGACGGGATGAGAGGAGGGGGAGGGAGAGGAATAACTGGATAGCGATGAATAAATGTGTGGAATTAATGTGGTTTTGGAAGGATTACCCAATAATTATACATCACAATTTTCGGAATTTGTAAAACGGAATTACGACGAGTAATGTGTGCACGCCATTTAGTATAAACCGATATAAAAAGGGAACTGAAATGACATTAATTACAGATGGCTTACGCCGAAAATAAAGGTCCTTTTCATGCATGTAACCTCTGTCAGTCAATTCTTTCTGTTGATCCTTTAATATATCATACATCCTCATTTGAACCACGTTTTAAATTTTTAACGATCTGAGGTCTCACATGTTGTAAAAAGCTGTAAACAGAGCCGAGGATAAAACAGGACCACAGCAGTAGAAACGGTTACGCAAGTGTTTTCTTGATTGTAGAGCCGGTTCAGAGCGGTGTAATTCAAAGGTCCCTCGTAACAACGCAACCATGCTACAAACTCATGAATTAAGAGCTAACAAGCTATTTCAATTACGCTGAGCTATAATAGCTAAAATTCTGTACTGGCTGTGGTTACTTTGGATATTCGCTGATCACTATAAAAACACTTCAGTTGAACAGCAGGATGATTCTTTCGAAGCGGTATTCTATACCCGCATCTACATCTATACTCTGCATACCGCTGTGAAGTTTATAGCAAAGGAGACGTACTATTGTGGCAGTTATTAGGGTTTCTTCCCCGCTGCATTCACGTATGGATCGTGGGAAGAATTATTGTGTGAACACTTCCGTGCAATTACTCTACTCTTGTCCTCATGATCCCTACAGGACCGTTTGTAAGTGGTTGTAGTACATTCATAGAGTCGTTATTTAAAGCCGGTCCTTGAAACTTTGTAAGTAGGCCTTCTTCAAGATTCTGCCAGTACAGTTTCTTCAGTATGTTTTTGGCATTTTCGCGCTTATCAAACAAACTTGTGACCATTCGAGCTGACCCGCTTTGTGTACGTTCAGTATTCCCTGTTACTAAAAAATGTCTCTGAGCACTATGGGACTCAACATCTGAGGCCATCAGTCCCCTAGAACGTAGAACTACTTAAACGTAACTAACCTAAGGACATCACACACATCCATGCCCGAGGCAGGATTCGAACCTGCGACCGTAGCAGTCACGCGGTTCCGGACTGAAGTGCCTAGAACCGCACGGCCACCGCGGCCGGCATTCCCTGTTGTTCCTACGCTGAAGCGACAAAGAAACTGGTATAGGCATGCGTATTCAAATACAGAGCGATGTATATAGACAGAATACGGCGCTGCGGTCGGCAACGCCTATATGAGACAACAAGTGTGGCGCAGTTGTTAGATCGGTTACTGCTGCTACAATGGCAGGTTTCGCAGGCTTAAGTGAGTTTCAACATGGTGTTATAGTCGGCGCACGACCTATTGGGCATAGCATCTTCGAGGTAGCGATGAAGTGCGGATTTTTCCGTACGATCATTTCACGAGTGTACCGTGAATATCAGGAATCTGGTAAAATATTACATCACTGACATCGCTATGGCCGGAAAAAGATCCTGTAAGAATGGGACCATCGACGACTGAAGAGAACCGTTCAGAGTTACAGAAGTTCAACTCTTCGTCAATTTGCTGCAGATTTCAATGCTGGGCCATGAACAAGTGTCAGAGTACGAACTATTCAACAAAACATCATCGTTATGGGCTTTCGGAGCCGAGGGCCCACTCGTGTAGCCTTAGTGACTGCACAACACAAAGCTTTACAACTCGCCCGTGCCCTTCAACACCGACATTGAACTAATGGTGACTGAAAACGTGTTGCCTGTTCGTGTAAGATTATGGAGACAACCTTATGAATCCATGGACCTTGCATCTCAGAAGGGGAATGTTCAAGCTAATGGAGACTCTGTAATGATGTCGGGCTCGTACACTTAGAGTGAGATGGTACCCCTGATACGTCTAGATACGACTCCGACAGGTGACATGTACGTAAGCGTCCTGTCTGATCACCTGCATGTCCATTGTGCATCCAGAAGGACTTTGGCATTTCCAGCAGAACAATGCGACACCACACACGTCCAGAATTGCTACGGAGTGGATCTAGGAACACTCTTCTGAGGCTAAACACTTACGCTGGCCACCAAACTCCCCAGACATGAACATTATTGAGCATATCTGGGATGCCTTAACGTGCTGTTCAGAAGAGATCTTCACCCCCTCGCACTCTTCCGGATTTATGGACAGCGCTGCAGGATTCATGGTGTCAACTCCCTCCAGCACTACTTCAGACATTACTCGAGTCCATGCCACGTTGTGCTGCGGCACTCCTGCGTGCTAGCTGGAACCCTACACGACTTTAAGCAGGTGTACCAGTTTCTTTGGCTCTTCAGTGTATATGCTACAGGTTCCACACACTTCATAATTTTCTAGAACCGGTTGCAGAAATGTTTTGTAAGCAATCTCCTTTGTATGTTAATTACGTTTCCTCAATAGTCTACCAACAAACCGAAGTGTACAACCTGCTTCACTCACGACTGAACCTGTGCGATCATTCCATTTCATATGCTACAAAATATTACACCCAGGTATTTGTATGAGTTAACCGATTCCAATTGTGACTCACTGATATTATAGTCATAAGATAACTAAATTTTTCGTTTTGTAAAGTGCACAATTTTACATTTATGAACATTTAAAGCAAGTTGCCAGCATTTGCACCACTTTGAAATCTTATCAAGATCTGACTGAATATTTATGCAGCTCCTTTCAGATAGTACTTCATTACAGATAACTGCATCATATGCAAAAAGTCTGAGGTTACTTTTAATATCGTCCGCGAGGTCATTAATATACAACACGAACAGAAAGGGTTCCAACACGCCTCCCTGAGGTACACCCGAAATAACTTCTACATCTGTTGTTCACTCTCCATCCCACACAGCGTTCTGTGTTCTCCCTACTAAAAAATCTTCAGTCTAGTCTCCAATTTCTCTTGAAACCCCATACGATCCTAACTTTGATAAAAAGTGTAGGTGTGGAATTGAGTCAAATGCTTATCGGAAATCAAGAAATACAGCATCTGCTTAACTACCTTGATACAAAGCATTCAGTATGTCTTGAGAAAAAATGCTAGTTGGGTTTCACATGATCGATGTTTTCGAATCCAGCTGGTTGGCATGGAGTAAGTCATTCTCTCTTAGATACCTCATAATGTTTGGGCTGAGAATACGTAATAAGATTTTGCAACAATTCGTTGTCAAGGATATTGGACGGCATTTTTGTGGATCACTTCTATTACGCTTTTTGCAAATGAGTGTGGCCTGTGCTTTCTTCCAACGACTGAGCAAAGTTTTTTGTTCGAGAAATCTACGATACATTGCAGTTAACAAAGGAACTAACTCAGTCGCAGATTCAGTACAGAATCTGACAGAGATTCGATCGGGACTGGGAACTTTGTTCAGTTTTAATGACTGCAGCTGTTTCTCAACGCTGCTAACACTTCTTTCACTCATCTTTTCAGTGGTTCGACGGTTAATTTGGGACTGTTCTCCTGCATTTCCTCCGTAAAGGAATATTTTAAAATGGAGTTAAGCATTTTTTTGTTTGCTTTGCTGCGCTCGGTTTCAGTTCATGTCTCATCCACGAGTAACTGGATGCTAACATTGGTGCCTCTGTCAGCATTAAATACGACCACAATTTCTTTGTGTTTTGTGAAAGATCATTTCACAGTATGCTGCTACAGTAGTCACTGAAGTCTTCACGCATTGCTCTCTTGAGGGCCAAGCGCGCTTCATTTAGCATTCTCTATATATAGCCCTATGCTTTGTTTTACACGTATTAAGCGGTAGGCTCGGTTTCTTTAGAAGTTTGTTTACAGTGACTGTATAGCATGGAGATCTTTCCCATTATTCGTATTTCCATTCGATAATAAGTTGAATAATCTTTAACCCTTGAGTTACCCGCCTATCTGACTACCATCTGACATCATGTGATTCAGAGGAGTCAATTAAGTTCTATGCATTGTTCGTGTGATCTTAGTTTATCAGAGAGTAGACGTCGGTCAAGAACATTTAGTTTCTGTCGTTCCTTTCTCTACAGGTCGCCACTTTTGTGTTCGATTCACGATGATACCAGAAGCACTGATGAGAAGAGGAATAAATAAATAGTCGGCACAACTAGAGACAAACCTGAAGGGGTCATCCAAGTAGGGTTTCGGATCTGCAATCTTGAAATCCTGTTTTCGATAAAGCCTGTAACTGGATGGATGCGTCACTTGAAAGCTTTTAGGAAAGCTAGGATACATCACCTGTAATCGGATCCTTTCTGATAAAGCAATGCATCAGTCTCCGTGCTCCCTCCTCACAAAAACACACACACACACACACACACACACACACACACACACACACACACACACACACACACGTGTATATCATATATCCATATGGCAAACAAACGAGAAATGAATTGCACATTTCGACAAACCAACGCATACAAAATATGGTAGGTGTCGGACAGTGATATTTTACTACATTTCTGGTTTGTGAAACTTCTTGGCAGATTAAAACTGTGTGCCCGACCGCACACTCCGCTGCAGAGTGAAACTCTCATTCTGGAAACATCCCCCAGGCTGTGGCTAAGCCATGTCTCCACAACATCCTTTCTTTCAGGAGTGCCAGTTCTGCAAGGTTCGCAGGAGAGCTTCTGTAAAGTTTGGAAGGTAGGAGACGAGATACTGGCAGAAGTGAAGCTGTGAGGACCGGGCGTGAGTAGTGCTTCGGTAGCTGAGATGGTAGAGCACTTGCCCGCGAAAGGCAACGGTCCCGAGTTCGAGTCTCGGTCGGGCATACAGTTTTAATCCGCCAGGAAGTTTCATATCAGCGCACACTCCGCTGCAGAGGGAAAATCTCATTCTGGATTTCTGGTTTGTGCTGATCAGGAAATAGACGATGACTTATGAAAGAGGGAGTTGCATATGACTTAACAAACATGTACACGCAGATCTCCGCCGTCTCAGTGAAGTGCATCGGTCACAAACTCACGAATAATTCCAGTTCAACTCAGGCGACGTATTGATCGTAAAAACTAGTAAGTGAAGTTAATAAGGAACGAAATATCGCAAAGGTGTCGCCAAAAGTTACTTAGTTCAAAAAACGGTTCAAATGGCTCTGAGCACTATGGGACTTAACATCTGTGGTCATCAGTCCCCTAGAACTTAGAACTACTTAAACCTAACTAACCTAAGGACATCACACACATCCATGCCCGAGGCAGGATTCGAACCTGCGACCGTAGCAGTCGCGCGGTTCCGGACTGCGCGCGTCTAGAACCGCTAGACCACCGCGGCCGGCAAAGTTACTTAGAACAAAAACTTCAGGCACCCCCAAGAAACCGCTCTAAAAACTATTAAGAATTAAGCTTCAAATCTGTGTTTTCATTCATTGCATCCTCGTATTATAATCACTTGAGAACTGTTCAATAAAGTGTTAGTAGCGAAAAACTCCCACTTAGGTCTTCATGCTATCCATTTGAAATTTCTGATCTTACTGATGAGAAATACAAAGTAACTATCGTCACTTTAACAAAACAGTTCGAATGTTTGGAATGTACATTGTGTCTCACGTTGCGTGGTTAGAATTCTTCTTTTAAAACCAAATTAATCGATTATGATACTGACTATTGCGAATACGATAGGAGGCCGCTGTAATAACTTTCGGATGTTCAAAAACGGCTGTTTCAGTACTGTCACGTAAGTCGTTGCCGGACTTTAAAGAAATTACGCTACATGATATGGCAGGCTTAAATTATTCTAGTTGACGCAACCAGCCACAAACACTTTTTAAGTGTTTCACTTTAGTGCTGTAACCTGTTTCGGGCTACCATTTCCATCTTCAGATACCTAATATTTTTGGTTACACGGATGTTTTGACCGACAGTATGTCATCTGCTCCCACACTGCACAAAGATATTTGAGTATTTAGCGTCACATATCGACAAAACAGATACCGCACTAGACTAATTTGAGACCTTTCTGTCAGACAACTTAAGTTTCAATTTTAAAAACTATTTTGTTTCTAGAATGAGATTTTCACTCTTCAGCGGAGTTTGCGCTGATATGAAACTTCCTGGCAGATTAAAACTGTGTGCCGGACCGAGACTCGAACTCGGGACCTTTGCTTTTCGCGGGCAAGTGCACTACCATCTCGACGCTTTCCCTTGGCGATTGGCGTCGCACGAGAGACATATCAGTAGTTTTTCTTTGGGCTGCCACCAGCTATACATTGCAAAAAAAAAAAAAAAAAAAAAAAAAAAAAAAAAAAAAAAAAAACTTCAAGTATCTGGAGAAACACCAGAGAAAATGCGGCTGATTACTTTTAGCAGATACACCCGGTGTATACATTCGATGAGGTGACGTTCCGGCGTGACGTCAAGCGAAGGCAGGTCGATCAAGAACGTTGGAGCAGAGAGGGCTGGGGGGAGACATCAGCCATTAGTGCGCTGACCGAACCCTCTCTAGGACCACAACGAAACAGCAGCCGCCTCTACGCAAAGACGTCATAAGAACCGCGAAGTGTATTCTGTCACTTGTATTGTGTATATTGATGAGACTTCTTATTTGTCTGTCGCCATTTGCTTGCGACCGATCATTGTAAATGCTCAAAGTTAAGTGTTGCCATTTCTGTAATAAACTTCATTAATCCTATTTGCCGGCTGGTCCCGGCGGAAGTTCGAGTCCTCACTCGGGCATGGGTGTATGTGTTTGTCCTTAGAATAATTTAGGTTAATTAGTGTGTAAGCTTAGGGACTGATGACCTTAGCAGTTAAGTCACGTAAGATTTCACACGCATTTGAACAACCCTATTTGCCGCAATTGTTGTCTAACCATCCGAGAAAGTAGGTTTCCTAGGCACACCATATTAGACGACTGGACAGGACGCAACAATAAAAGTCATGCATTTTTCTCCTAATATTGTTCGGACCTCCTCTTGCCCGGCGTATTGCAGCATCTCGATGTGGCATCGACTCAAAAAGTCGCTGGAAGTCTACTGCAGAAATATCGATCCACCATGATTCTGCAACCATCCGTAATTGCGAAAGTGCTTCCTGCGCAGGATTTTGTGCACAAACTGACCTCTAGATGATATCCCATAAATGTACGATCGGATTGATGTCGGGCGATGTGGGTGGCTACATCATTGTCTCGAACTGTCCAGAATTTCGTCAAACCAATCACGGACAAACGTAGCCCAGTGACGTGGCTCATTGCCGTCCATAAAAATTCCATCGTCATTTCGAAACATAAAGTCCATGAATGCCTGAAAGTGGTCTCCAGGTAGCCTAACATAACCATTTCAGTCAATATCGGTTCAGCTGAACCAGAGCACCCAGTTCATTACGTGTAAACACGGCCCAAACGATTATGGACTCACCACCATCTTGCACAGTAACTTGTGGCAAGAATTGTTTCCATGACTTCGTGGGGTCTGCGCGACGCTCGAACTCACCGTCAGCTCTCACCAATTGACATCGGGACTCATCTGGCCGCACCACGGTTCTCCAGTCGTCTAGGGTCCAAGCGATGTGGTCACGAACCTAATAGGGGTGCCGCAGGCGATGTCGCGCTGTTAGCAAAGACACTCGCATCGGTCGTCTGCTGCCATAGCCCAGATTTTGCCACACTGTCATAACGGGTACGCTCGTCGTACGTCCCACATTCGTTTCTACAGTTATTTCACGCAGTGCAGTTTGTCTGTTAGCACTGACAACTTTACCCAAGCGCCGCTGCTGTCGGTCGTTAAGTGAATGACGTCGGTAACTGCGTTGTCCGTGGCGAGAGGTAATGCACGAAACTTGATATTCTCAGCACACTGTTGATACTGGGGATCTCGGAATATTGAATTCCCTAATGATTCCCGAAATGAAATGCCCCATGTGTCCAGCTACAACTATCGTTCCGCATTCAGAGCCTGTCAGTTCCAGTCGTGCGCCCATAATCACGTCGGAAACCGTATCATACAAATCTCTTGAGTACAAATGGCAGCTCCGTCGGTGCACTATCGTTTTATACCTTGTTCACTCGATACTACCGCCATGTGTATTTGTGCATATCGCTATTCCATGTCTTTTGTCACGTCAGTATATATGCTCACAATCACCTGTGCACTGTGTAGTATTTGGTACAATTATTCGTGATTTTTTGTCCTCCTCCATCAGCATATTAAGCAGGAGGAAAGTGTATGTCATTAAGCAACTGCCCATGTTACAACACGAGGGTCACTCCAAAAGAAATACACACTATTTTTTTTTTAAATCCATCTTTTATTCTACATGTTTGAAAGTTTTACAGTGTGTAGATACATTCTTTAGGAACAATATATTCATTTCTTCACATAATTTCCATCCCTCTCAACTGCCTTACGCCATCTTGGAACCAGCGCCTGTATACCCGCACGGTAAAATTGTGGACCAACCTGTTGGAGCCACTGTTTGGCAGCGTGCACAAGGGTGTCATCATCTTCAAACCTTGTTCCACGAAGAGAGTCTTTCAGTTTCCCAAAGAGATGATAGTCACATGGAGCCAGGTCAGGACTGTAAGGCGGGTGTTTCAGTGTTGTCCATCCGAGTTTTGTGATCGCTTCCATGGTTTTTTTACTGACATGTGGCCGTGCATTGTCGACATCCTGCTTTTGCCGATGTGGTCGACCACGACTCAGTCGAGCTTGAAGTTTCTTCAATGTCGTCACATATGCATCAGAATTTATGGTGGTTCCAATTGCATGATGTCCACAAGCAAGAATCCTTCGGAATCGAAAAACACGTAGCCATAACTTTTCCAGCGGAGGGTGTGGTTTTGAATTTTCTTTTTTTTTTTTCTTGAATGAATTTTCATGATGCCAGTCCATTGATTGCCTCTTCGTCTCTGGTGAAGAATAATGGAGCCATGTTTCATCACCTGTCACAATTCTTCCAAGAAATTCATCTCCACCATTCTCGTACTGTTCCAAAAGTTCGCTGCATACCGTTTTTCTTGTTTCTTTGTGAGCCACTGTCAACATCCTGCTAACTCAAGTGGCACAAGCCTTTTTCAACGCCAACACTTTTAGTATTCTGCAAACACTTCCTTACCCTATCCCAATGTAGCGTGACAATTCGTTCACTGTGATGCGTCTGTCAGCAGTCACCAATTCGTTAACTCTCTGCACATTGTGTGGAGTGTGTGCAGTACGAGGCCTGCCGCTGCGAGGACAATCCTCAACATTGCCGTGCCCGCTTTCATCACGTAACCTGCTTGCCCACCGACTAACTGTACTGCGATCGACAGCAGCATCTCCACACACCTTTTTCAACCTCTTGTGGATGTTTCCCACTGTCTCGTTTTCACAGCACAGGAATTCTATGACAGCACGTTGCTTCTGACGTACGTCAAGTGCAGCAGCCATCTTGAAGACATCCTGTGACGGCGCCACTCACGGGAACAGGATGTACTAAGTTTGAAAACAAGCGGGAATGATGTATCTACACACTGTAAAACTTTCACGCATGCAGAATGAAAACTGTATTTTTACAAAAATAGTGTGCATTTATTTTGGAGTGATCCTCGTATCTCGTGTCGTGTTCGCGCGCGCGATCATTAAGCGAGATATACGGTGGTTGCAATAGCATTGTTGCGCAGTCTTCCTTACTTACGAAATGCACTTCGCCAGAATGAAATGACTAGTACGACGTTTTAAAGGGAAGCTGTGACTTTAGAGAAGACAAGAATACGTCGATGTGATTATGACAGTGAAAATCAAACAGCTGGTCTTCCGCAGGTTCAGATATTCTTCGATGGTGGGTAAAATAAACAGGGGGGTTCAGACAGCGCCGCTGCTACGGCCATTTATTCGGACTCCGTTCGCTGCATCGGCCGTCCCTTTTATCAAAAGCCCCAGGCAGAAATAGATGAGGTGGAAACTTTTAATGGTACATCCGTTTCCGCTAATTTCAAAGCGTCCGTTTTAACGATCCATTTTTCGCCGTCGAGCGCTTTTTACGACGGTCACCCCACACGGGCTGCCGGCACTAAAACCAGGCCGCAGCCCCACGTCCATCATTCGGGGCGGCCGGGGGAAGTCCCGGCTGGGGACCCGAGTGACCCCGCGCGGGGCGCCACTGACAGCCAATCGGCGCCGGTCTGGGTGGGGGGGGGGGGGGGGAGGGGAGGGGAAGGGAGGGTCCAGTGTCGGGATAAGAGCCCGGAGGCAACCCGCCTGACCGGTGCCGGGTAATACAGGACCGGCGGCCGGCTCGCCGCTGCGCTTTTAATTGCGCCGCGCACTGCCCAAATTCCGTGTAAAGCCGCGCCACTGCCCCCCGAACGGCCGTTCGTCGCCCCCACCACCCCCGCGCCCTGTTATCGCACCGCTACCGTCGCTGCTCCGTGTAATCAAACTGCCGCCGAGCCGTGTTTCCAATGCGACCGCGGTGGGACAGATGGCCACCCGTGTTTTATCGCACACAGGTCGCCGGCTGTGTCACAACTGTAGGTGACAACAGCACGAGCCGCCTCTGGTATTGGGTGATTGGTAGTGCCGAGTTACTGATATATACAGGGTTGTCCATTGCTAGTGACGGGCCAAATATCTCAGGAAATACGCGTCAATCAAAAAAACTATAAAGAACGAAACTGGTCTAGCTTGAAAGAGGAAACCAGATGGCACTATGGTTGGCCCGCTAGATGGTGCTGCCATAGGTCAAACAGATATCAACTGCTTTTTTAAGAATAGAAACCTCCATTTTTAATTACATATTCGTGTAGTACGCAAAGAAATATGAATGTTTTAGTTGGACCACTTTTTTCGCTTTGTGATAGATGTCTTTCAAGATAGCGAATAACGTGCGTATCAAGTTTGGTTGAAATCGATCAGTGGATTAGGACAAGCTTTTTCCCGCGAAATCACCCGTGTACACACCTGTCTCATATATTTCACATACATCTCATATACGTACTTCACACATACTTATACATATATTTCACCTGCATCTCTAGCGAATTTTGCCCTGTAGTTCCGTTTTCGCGCAGTGTTTGTGAAGTTCTGTCTCCTGAACCATGTGTCGTACAATGATATAATATTGCAAACATTCGGCGATATGTGTGGATATTGTCTGCAAAATGTGTTGGCAATATAGTTAGTAGTGTTGAAGCAAGAAATTAAAACATAATGCTTGATGCGCAGTTTTTCACTCAGTTGCGGAAAAGGTCGATATCGTGTTGATGTATGGCTATTGTGATCAAAATGCCCAACGGGCGTGTGCTATGTATGCTGCTCGGTATCCTGGACGACATCATCAAAGTGTCCGGACCGTTCGCCGGATAGTTACGTTATTTAAGGAAACAGGAATTGTTCAGCCGCATGTGAAACGTCAACCACTACCTGCAGCAAATGATGATGCCCAAGTAGGTGTTTAAGCCGCTGTCGCGGCTAATCCGCACATCAGTAGCAGACAAGTTGCGCGAGAAGCGGGAATCTCAAAAACGTCGGTGTTGCGAATGCTGCATCAACATTGACTGCACCCGTACCATATTCCTATGCACCAGGAATTGCATGCCGACGACTTTGAACGTCGTGTACGGTTCTGCCATTGGACACGAGCGAAATTACGGGATGATGATTGATTTTTTGCACGCGTTCTATTTAGCGACGAAGCTTCATTCACCAACAGCGGTAACGTAAACCGGCATAATATGCACTACTGGGCAACGGAAAATCCACGATGGCTGCGACAAGTGCAACATCAGCGACCTTGACGGGTTAATGTATGGTGCGGCATTATGGGAGGAAGGATAATTGGCCCCCATTTTATCTATGGCAATCTAAATGGTGCAATGTATACTGATTTCCTACGTAATGTTCTACCGATGTTACTACAAGATGTTTTACTGCATGACAGAATGGCGATGTACTTCCAACATGATGGACGTCCGGCACATAGCTCGCCTGCGGTTGAAGCGGTATTGAATAGCATATTTCATGACAGGTGGATTGGTCCGCACGTTCACCGGATCTGACGTTCCCGGATTTCTTTCTGTGGGGAACGTTGAAGGATATTTGCTATCGTGATCCACAGCCAGCACCTGACAACATTCGTCAGCGCATTGTCAATGCGTGTGGGAACATTGCGGAAGGCGATCAACTCGCTGTTGAGCGAATCTCGTTACACGTATTGCCAAATACATTGAGGTTGACGGACATCATTTTGAGCATTTATTGCATTAATGTGGTATTTACAGGTCATCACGCTGTAACAACATGCGATCTCAGAAACGATAAGTTCACAATGGTACATGTATCACATTGGAACAACCGAAATAAAACGTTCAAACGTACCTACGTTCTGTATTTTAATTTAAAAAACGTACCTGTTACCAACTGTTCGTCTAAAATTGTGAGCCGTATGTTTGTGGCTACTACAGCGCCATCTATCACAAAGCGAAAAAAGTGGTCCAACTAAAACATTCATATTTCTTTACGTACTACACGAATATGTAATAAAAAAAGGGGGTTCCTATTTAAAACGACTCAGTTGCTATCCATTTGACCTATGGCAGCGCCATCTAGGTGGCCAACCATAGCCCAGTCTGGTTTCTCCCTTCAAGCTAGACTAGTTTCGTTGTTTGTAGTTTTCTCGTTTGACGCTTATATCTTGAGGTATTTGGCCCGGTCACGATCAATGGACCTCCCTGTATACACAGTGACTCTTATTAACGTTTGAAAAATCCTGAAGAGACGCAGATGATGCTGAGACAAGTAACGTAAAATAAGACACATTGGGCGGCAAATGTCGGGATATACCCGAAAAGTGGGTGACAGATGTCAACATGTGACGTCAGCAAACACGTGCATCGCCAACCGTGGAGCGATTGGGCTTGCCGATCCTGTCCCCGTCGGTAGAGGCAGTGATACACATCGCTCCACTGGGCTGCTCTGTTTTCAAACACTGTAAATGTTATCTGTTGGAAGCGTAGAAACTACAGAATTATTGTCCTCGCTGTAACTAGAAACTGATCTAATTTTGTGTTTCTTTCCTTTTGTCCCTTCTTCTTTTTTTACGGACGCTAGGCCTATTTAGTAAAAAATGCGTAGGGACTTCAGAAGCTTGTACTTATTTATCTGTGACACAACATGATAGTTATTTGTTGTACTTTACGTTGCAATAAACCCCCGGAGACCGAGAGACCGATAATAAAATGAGAAGCCTTACCTCAATGTAAACACATAACTGTCTAGCGCAAAGCAAAAAATACTGTCTGCCACACGCAGGACTCGAGCCCTGAGCATCACGTGCGTAACCGAGCGAGGTGGCGCGGTGCTTAGACAGTGGACTCGCATTCGGGAGGACGACGGTTCAATCCCGCGTCCGGCCATCCTGATTTAGGTTTTCCGTGATTTCCCTAAATCGCTCCAGGCAAATGCCGGGATGGTTCCTTTCAAAGGGTACGGCCGATTTCCTTCCCCGTCCTCCCCTAATCCGATGGGACCGATGACCTCGCTGTCTGGTCTCCTTCCCCAAACCAACCAACCAACCAACTCACGTGCGTAAGTTGCGCACATAGGCCCGGAGCCACACTGACGTGAATGCTTCACTCGGATACCGTTGTTCAACTGCGGCAGATCGATGGGCCCCACCGCTGCACATTTTGCAAGGTACATCGTCTGGTAAGGTCACATGTTCAGTGCTTGTCATCCGCTTTTGGGGTATTTCCCGACATTTGTGGTCCCATGTGCCCTACATTAAATTACTTGTCTCAGATTCATTTGCTCGCTTCATTGTTTTTTAAACGGTAATAAGAATTAACTCGGCACTACCAATCACCCGATACCAGAGGGGACTCGTGTTGCTGTCACATGTAGTTGTAACACAGCCGGCGACTGTGGCGACCTGTGGCAATAGAACACTGGTGGGTCATCTGTCCCACAGCAGTCTCATCGGGAGGTCGGGACTCACACATTTAGGTTGCATCGTGCACTACGCAATAACACAGGATTCAAAAAAATGTTCAGATGTGTGTGAAATCTTATCGGACTTAACTGTTAGGGTCATCAGTCCCTAAGCTTACACACTACTTAACCTAAATTATCCTAAGGACAAACACACACACCTATGCCCGAGGGAGGAATCGAACCTCCGCCGGGACCAGCCGCACAGTCCATGATTGCAGCGCTTTTGACCGCTCGGCTATTCCCGCGCGGCACACAGGATTCCAGAACTGATATTTCACCCTGCAGTTTCGAAACTTCGGGTAGACTAAAACTGTGTGCTGGTCCGGCTCTCGGTCCACAAACGACGTTAGCAAAAAGTTTCATTAAACTGGACAACAATTTCCTGAACCTGGTATTCCTTCTATAATCAAAACACACTTCTCTACTGCCAAGAGCCGGCCGGTGTGGTCGCATGGTTCTAGGCGCTACAGTCTGGAACCGCGCAACCGCTACGGTCGTAGGTTCGAATCCTGCCTCGGTCATGGATATGTGTGATGTCCTTAGGTTAGCTAGATTTAATTAGTTCTAAGTTCTAGGGGACTGATGACCACAGATGTTAAGTCCCATAGTGCTCAGAGGCATTTGAACCATCTACTGCCAAGATGTAAAGTTGCACAACAGACATAATGTGCATTCCAAAAGTCGTACAGGCCAAAGACCGTTATAAAACGAACGTTCTTCACGGTTAATGCACAGAACATATAAGCTTGTGGAACTTCTGACCACCTCTTTCTTTTTTTTATTTTCATTGGGCACTGGTAGGCCTACCTTCTCTATCATAGTTCTTGACCAAACCTTGATTATGGTGAGGCTCAAGTGCAATTGTAATATCACATTTTGTTACGGGAATAACTGCGCTGTGTGTTGGAACCACATATGTTAGTCCTTGCATAAGTAAAGCGGGTATTATCATTGCATCATCTCTGATTTTTATTATCTCTGCTGTTGAATGTAATGTTAATGACTCCGACTTTGTTCTTACTATGATAAATACCATGAGAACTAATAATTATGAATATTATGTATTACAATTCGATAGTAATAGTGAAAGTTGTATTCAAGGAAGAAATAAACGAGAGCTCATCTCTGATAAATAATTAGGTGAGACTCGAACGTCAATATTACTCTTCCTAGTCTTTCTAACTACTGTAGAAAGTTCAGCTACACTACGATACCGTGGAGCTGGAGAGACGCTGGGCGATTGGCGAACGAACGCGCAAATAAACACGACGACTTTCAACGGACTCGAGAGCACGCAACAAGGAATCTGCCACAGATCTTAATCAACAAATTAGCACACAAGGCGAGTTTATTTTCAATGGGCATTTCAATACACAATCTGAAAACCAAGAACTCATGCTAATCTTGTCTATGAAATCATACAATAGAAATAACAATATACAGTGTACGTGTATTCTTCTCCCACACCACATACCGTCAGCGGTAATGGGCACCTTGCATCTGTATCTACATGACTAATCCGAAGCTCACACTTAAATGATTATCGTTCTTAGAGCCACTTTCAGAAAACTTCTCGACCGTTACACTCTCGAATTGCACTTGGGACAAATGTAAACCTAAATTTTTCTGTGCGACCTCTGATTTCTCTTATTATATCGCAGCAAACATTTCCCCATATGTAGATGGGGGTTTACAAAATATTTTGACAGAAAACTGATGGTTGAAATTTTGGGGAGAGATTTGGCCGCAACGAAAAAACGCCTTTGTTTTAATGACTGCCACACCGCTTCGCTCATCATATTCGTGACACTATCTCCTCTACACCATGATAATAAAAATCGAGCTCTCCTTCTTTCAACATTTTTTATGTCCTCCGTCAACTGTGTCTGGTTAGGTCCCCATACAGCTCCGCAATACTCCACAATTTGTTGAATCTTCTAAGTGGTCTACCAACAAAACGCTGTCTTTGGTTCAAAAAGTGGTTCAGATATCTCTGAGCACTATGCGACTTAACATCTAAGGTCATCAATTCCCTAGAACTTAGAACTACGTAAACCTAACTAACCTAAGGACATGACACACATCCATTCCCGAGGCAGGATTCGAACCTGCGACCGTAACAGTTACGCGGTTCCGGACTGAAGCGTCTAGAACTGCTCGGCCACTGTGGACGGCTCAGTCTTTGGTTCTCCCTCCCCACAACATTTTCTATGGAATGGTTCCAATTTACATCGTCCGTAATTGTAGGCTCCAGTATTCAGTTGAATCGACAACCGAAATTTAACGGACTATTTTAGTACCCATGTGGAAGACCTCAAAATTTTTATTCTTCGGAATCAATTGCCGCTTTTCTCTACATACAGATATGTTGTCTAAGGGGGCTGCTCAGATCGTCTTCTTAAATTATTTACGTAATTAAGAACAGCATAGGGACTATAACACATCCTTGTGGAGTCCCAGTTATCATTTCTGTCTCACCAGATTATTTCCCATCAATTACTTTCTAGTAGGGAATATCAGATCTAGTCGCTCAGCTGAGATGGTGCTCCATAGGCACGCAATTTAATTAGCACACGCTTGTGAGGAACGGTATCAAAAGCCTAGTGGAAATCTAGTATGGAATCTAATTGACATCACCTTTACATAGTGCTACTACTTCGTGTGAATAAAGAGCCAATTATGTTTCACATGAACGGTATTTTCTAAATCAGTGGTGGTTATGTATCAGTAACCGTTTTCTTCGAGATATTTCAAAATTTCCAGAGAAAGTACATGTTCGAAAACTGTACTGCAAATCGATGTCAGTGATATGGGTCTGTAATTCAGGGGATTGCTTCTGTCTCATTTCTTGGGTTTTGGTGTGGACTGTGCAGCTTTCCAATTCTTAAGTACGGACTTTTCGTTGATGATTGTTAAATAATGAACTATTACAACGGCATACTCCAAAAGGAGGCTAATTGGCATACAAAATGGACCAGAAGAGTTGCGTTTATCGCGTGACTTAAGTTGTTTTGCTACACCAAGGGTATCTACTTATAAATTTCTCACGTTGGCAACTGTTCTTAATTGGATTTCTGGAATATTTATTGACTCTTCTTTGTTGATGGAATTTCGGAAAACTACGAGGGCAGTTCAATAAATAATGCAACGCATTTTTTTTCTGAAACAGGGGTTGTTTCATTCAGCATTGATATACACCAGGTTATTCCCCAATCTTTTAGCTACACAACACTATTTTTCAACGTAATCTCCATTCAATGCTACGGCCTTACGCCACCTTGAAATGAGGGCCTGTATGCCTGCACGGTACCATTCCACTGGTCGATGTCGGAGCCAACGTCGTACTGCATCAATAACTTCTTCATCATCCGCGTAGTGCCTCCCACGGATTGCGTCCTTCATTGGGCCAAACATATGGAAATCCGACGGTGCGAGATCGGGGCTGTAGGGTGCATGAGGAAGAACAGTCCACTGAAGTTTTGTGAGCTCCTCTCGGGTGCGAAGACTTGTGTGAGGTCTTGCGTTGTCATGAAGAAGAAGTTCGTTCAGATTTTTGTGCCTACGAACACGCTGAAGTCGTTTCTTCAATTTCTGAAGAGTAGCACAATACACTTCAGAGTTGATCGTTTGACCATGGGGAAGGACATCGAACAGAATAACCCCTTCAGCGTCCCAGAAGACTGTAACCATGACTTTACCGGCTGAGGGTATGGCTTTAAACTTTTTCTTGGTAGGGGAGTGGGTGTGGCGCCACTCCATTGATTGCCGTTTTGTTTCAGGTTCGAAGTGATGAACCCATGTTTCATCGCCTGTAACAATCTTTGACAAGAAATTGTCACCCTCAGCCACATGACGAGCAAGCAATTCCGCACAGATGGTTCTCCTTTGCTCTTTATGGTGTTCGGTTAGACAACGAGGGACCCTGCGGGAACAAACCTTTGAATATCCCAACTGGTGAACAATTGTGACAGCACTACCAACAGAAATGTCAAGTTGAGCACTGAGTTGTTTGATGGTGATCCCTCGATCATCTCGAACGAGTGTGTTCGCACGCTCCGCCATTGCAGGAGTCACAGCTGTGCACGGCCGGCCCGCACGCGGGAGATCAGACAGTCTTGCTTGACCTTGCGGCGATGATGACACACGCTTTGCCCAACGACTCACCGTGCTTTTGTCCACTGCCAGATCACCGTAGACATTCTGCAAGCGCCTATGAATATCTGAGATGCCCTGGTTTTCCGCCAAAAGAAACTCGATCACTGCCCGTTGTTTGCAACGCACATCCGTTACAGACGCCATTTTAACAGCTCCGTACAGCTCTGCCACCTGTCGGAAGTCAATGAAACTATACGAGACGAAGCGGGAATGTTTGAAAATATTCCACAAGAAATTTCCGGTTTTTTCAACCAAAATTGGCCGAGAAAAAAAATGTGTTGCATTACTTATTGAACTGCCCTCGTATGTTTATGACTCCACTTCAGTGGCACTGTCATTGGTAAAATTACCATTTCTATCGCATGTTGAGGATATTCTGCCTTGCCGCTGAAATACTTTACACAAGTACAGAATTTCTCTGTATTTTGTTGACAGATTTCGAGACATAATATCACTGCAGAAACTTAAAATCATTTTTCATTGAAGTTCATGCTAACTTGTTTTTAATTTGCTATGCACGAACATTTCTATTCCCTTCCTGCGACAAAGTGTGACTAAAACCTGTTTACGTATCGTTTGTTATAACAAATCCAATATTTAAATTTAAACTTTGTTTGTGGTTGAAGAAATGTGCGTTGAACCAACGGAGTCTGAGTAATAGGAACACTCATTTTTGCCTCCTTTTTACTTGTCTTTGCTGGTAACTGGATGTCTGCGCCGATCATCTGGTTCTCTTACCAGGAGTGTTTGGTCACGTGAGCAAGTTCTACATCACCGTGTCCCACGATCGTCGATGCCCCCTCTGCACGACCGTAATCCGTACTAAATTCCCTAATCAGCCTGGAGCACGGCTTTTGCCGTGCTGTTGGTACTGTATCCTTATCGTCTCAATCCGATTGCAACTCCGTATAATCAACAACGATTAATGCCGTGCTTCTGGTGCAACTGCGATAGGCCGAAAGGGATAGGCGTTGTGTCGGAGGGCACGGGTGGTCGAGGTCGCTTGTTGTGTATCCATTGCCCACTGCTGTCGAAAACAGTGGCTCTTTGTATCTGTTCCAAATGCTGTCACGTGTTACTTCCAGGGAGCAGTAAATTCTGCTGTGCTTGTAGTCCCCCCACCCAGAGAAAAAGAGATCTGTTGGCGATTTTACGTACATAATTATAACTAAGCTTTTGTATTACTTATTCCGTAACACTCTGTTGAAGAATCAAGTTAGGTAAAATATGTTCACGACTAACAGACTTGAATAAAGAAAACCGACTGAAAATATTACAAAGATGTTGAAACATGTTTGGGCCTACACGAAAAACAGTGTTCTGCACGACTGGCGGAACTTATATCCGGCTTTTTTAATCTGCAAACACGGCCGACGCAAGAGCAGAAAAACCAAACAAGAATATGAAATTTTACGATCGCTTTTACGTAAACATGTTCACACAATTGTATCAGGATGTAGAGATCAGAGTGTGAAACAATGGCCTGAGCTGGACACTTTTAATAAGATTGTCGGGAGTGAAATTTGAGCGTGTGTGTGTGTGTGTGTGTGTGAGAGAGAGAGAGAGAGAGAGAGAGAGAGAGAGAGAGAGAGAGAGAGAGAGAGAGAGGGGGGGGGGGGGAGGGGGGCTTCCCATTCACATGTCACGGGTCGCGTATATACTTGTCAATAGGAACATTCTGATAGCACATTTAATAACGAACTGGTCCTCATTTGACAGGCAACATTAAGAGCTTCGTTGTGGCACAGAATTCCACAAATTTTGTGGTACGTCGCCCCTGTTAGATGGCATATTAACATCCTTACATAAGTCGCACCATTCTGACAGTCGTAGATTACAAAAATTAATTTCCAGTAGGCCTTGTAAGAAATCTTATATGTGTTGGATAAGGGGTACCCGTCGAGTATTGAGCTTGTCGGTAATTTTAATTCATCGTGCCAGTTTTTCACGATTGGTTCAAATGGCTCTGAGCACTATGGGACTTAACTGGTGTGGTCATCAGTCCCCTAGAACTGGGTTCCCGGGTTCGATTCCCGGCGGGGTCAGGGATTTTCTCTGCCTCGTGGTGACTGGCTGTTGTGTGATGTCCTTAGGTTAGTTAGGTTTAAATAGTTCTAAGTTCTAGGGGACTGATGACCATAGATGTTAAGTCCCATAGTGCTCAGAGCCATTTGAACCATCCCCTAGAACTCAGAACTACTTAAACCTAACTAACCTAAGGACATCACACACATCCATGCCTGAGGCAGGAATCGAACCTGCGACCGTAGCGTCTAGAACCGCTCTGCCACTCGGGCCGGGTTTTTCACGATTCTCTCTTTGTGGCATGCACATTGCCCGACTGGAAAATACTATGGTCTATAAGAAACATATGAACCATAAAGAGATGCGAATTTTCAAACACAGTAATATTGCAACATATTCGATTGTGTCTTTTGTGAAACAGCAAGTACCAAAGGGGTTCCGGTAAGTTACTGCCACCACCAATCCCCGTGTGTTCAGCAGCGTGAGTGTAGATTCTACTCTCTAGTTGAAAACGACATAATTTAAAAGTGTCAGGGACGAAGTGAACTCACTCGATTTACTCCATGTACAGATTATGGGTAAAGTTACCGATTCAAACTACTTCTTCACACGAAAGGCTGTGATGGGTTGTAGCCCGACAAAAAAATAACAGAAATGGAAATATCTGTCAGTTCTCCCACTGTTCCGTATTTAAAACTGATCAATCGCGATGAAACACCTAGTAGACTGCAAGGCGACAGACATAATCCATTCCTCAAATACATGGGTACTGCAAACCCCAGTATGCAGCGTATATGGCGTAAGTAAATGCAGAGAACTGTATTAAGAAAGACACAGTGTTGCGGTATGTGTGGACATTGTCTACGAAATGTGTTGGCAATATAGTTAGTAGTATAGAAGCAAGAAAATAAAACATCATGCGTGATGCACAGGTTTCCACTCATCTCAGTGTTTATGACGTCATATCTTCTGAGCTACGTGTTGGACAATGATCTAATTTTGCAGGCACTTTCAGTGGTATATGTAAATATTGTCCGCAAAATGTGTCGCGAATAGAGGTAGTAGTAAAAAGGTAATAAATCAAAACGTCATGCCACATATAGGAGCAGTAAAAAAAATCGTAAAGGTTTGAAATTATGTACAAAATTTGTTGCAAGTACTTGGTGCTCATATTCTCAATGACACGATGAATATAGTCTTGGTATTTACACATAGTGCGCTTCACTTCTTTTTCTCCCCACTCCCACCATTTTGATAGGCAGGTGTTTCTTAGTTCCACATCACTTTTTCCAGTCAGTAAGTGATATGTGTACCAAGTTTCATCCAAATCGATCCAGTAGTTTAAGAGGAGATGCGAAACACACACAGTACCTACATACAAACATACATACATTTTTAATACACAGGGTGGTCCATTGATAGTGACCTGGCCAAATATCTCAGGAAATAAGCGTCAAACGAAAAAACTACAAAGAACGAATCTTGTCAGGCTTGAAAGGGGAAACCAGATGGCGCTATGGCTGGCCCGCTAGATTTCGCTGCCCTAGGTCAAACGGATATCAACTGCGTTTTTTCAAATAGGAAACCCCATTTTTATTACATATTCGTGAGGTACGCAAAGAAATATGAATTGTGATGGATGGCGCTGTAATTGTCACAAACGTAGAAGTACGTGGTATCACGTAACATTCCGCCACTGTGGACGGTATTTGCTTCGTGAAACATTACCCGTGTTAAAATGTACCGCTAACCAATTGCGGAAAAAGTCGATATCGTGTTGATGTATGGCTATTGTGATCAAAATGCCCAACGGGCGTGTGCTATGTATGCTGCTCGGTATCCTGGACGACATCATCCAAGTGTCCGGACCGTTCGCCGGATAGTTACGTTATTGAAGGAAACAGGAAGTGTTCAGCCACATCTGAAACGTTAACCACGACCTGCAACAAATGATGATGCCCAAGTAGGTGCTTAAGCTGCTGTCGCGCTAATCCGCACATCAGTAGCAGACAAATTGCTCGAGAATCGGGAATCTCAAAAACGTCTGTGTTGAGAATGCTACATCAACGTCGATTGGACCCGTACCATATTCCTATGCACCAGGAATTGCATGCCGACGACTTTGAACGTCGTATACAGTTGTGGCACGGGGCATAAGAGAAATTACGGGATGATGATTGATTTTTTGCTCGCGTTCTATTTAGCGACGAAGCGGCAGTCACCAACGGCGCTAACGTAAACCGGCATAATATGCACTATTGGGCAACGGAAAATCCACGATGGCTGCGACAAGTGGAACATCAGCGACCTTGGCGGGTTAATGTATGGTGCGGCATTATGGGAGGACGGATAATTGCCCCCATTTTATCGATTGCAATCTAAATGGTGCAATGTATGCTGATTTCCTACGTAACGTTCAACCGATGTTACTACAAGATGTTTCACTGCATGACAGAATGGCGATGTATTTCCAACATGATGGATGTCCGACGCATAGCTCGCTTGCGGTTGAAGCGGTATTGAATAGCATATTTCATGACAGGTGGATTGGTCGTCCAAGCGCCATAACATGGCTCGCACGTTCACCGGATCTGACGTCCGCGGATTTCTTTCTGTGGGGAATGTTGAAGGACATTTGCTATCGTGATCGACCGACAACGCCTGATAACATGCGTCAGCGCATTGTCAATGCATGTGCGAACATTACTCGCTGTTGAGAGGAATGTCGTTATACGTTTTGCCAAATGCATTGAGGTTAACGGACATAATTTTGAGCATGTATTGCATTAATATGGGAGATAAGATACTGCGTGAAGAGTTTGACAGAGCACTGAAGGACCCGAGTCGAAACAAGGCCCCGGGAGTAGATAACATTCCATTAGAACTACTGATGGCCTTGGGAGAGCCAGTCATGACAAAACTCTACCATCTGATGAGCAGGTTGTATGAGACAGGCGAAATACCCTCAGACTTCAAGAAGAATATAATAATTCCAATCCCAAAGAAAGCGGGTGTTGACAGATGTGAAAATTACCGAACTATCAGTTTAATAAGCCACAGCTGCAAAATACTAACGCGAATTCTTTACAGACGAATGGAAAAACTGGTAGAAGCGGACCTCGCGGAAGATCAGTTTGGATTCCGTAGAAATGTTGAAACGCGTGAGGCAATACTAACCTTACAACTTATCTTAGAAGAAAGATTAAGAAAAGGCAAACCTACGTTTCTAGCATTTGTAGACTTAGAGAAAGCTTTTAACAATGTTAACTGGAATACTCTCTTTCAAATTCTGAAGGTGGCAGGTATAAAATACAGGGAGCGAAAGGCTATTTACAATTTGTACAGAAATCAGATGGCAGTTATAAGAGTCGAGGGGCATGAAAGGGAAGCAGGGGTTGGGAAAGGAGTGAGACAGGGTTGTAGCCTCTCCCCGATGTTATTCAATCTGTATATTGAGCAAGCAGTAAAGGAAACAAAAGAAAAATTCGGAGTAGGTATTAAAATTCATGGAGAAGAAGTAAAAACTTTGAGGTTCGCCGATGACATTGTAATTCTGTCAGAGACAGCAAAGGACTTGGAAGAGCAGTTGAACGGAATGGACAGTGTCTTGAAAGGAGGATATAAGATGAACATCAACAAAAGCAAAACGAGGATAATGGAATGTAGTCGAATTAAGTCGGGTGATGCTGAGGGAATTAGATTAGGAAATGAGACACTTAAAGTAGTAAAGGAGTTTTGCTATTTGGGGAGCAAAATAACTGATGATGGTCGAAGTAGAGAGGATATAAAATGTAGACTGGCAATGGCAAGGAAAGCGTTTCTGAAGAAGAGAAATTTGTTGACATCGAGTATAGATTTAAGTGTCAGGAAGTCATTTCTGAAAGTATTTGTATGGAGTGTAGCCATGTATGGAAGTGAAACATGGACGATAACTAGTTTGGACAAGAAGAGAATAGAAGCTTTCGAAATGTGGTGCTTCAGAAGAATGCTGAAGATAAGGTGGGTAGATCACGTAACTAATGAGGAGGTATTGAATAGGATTGGGGAGAAGAGACGTTTGTGGCACAACTTGACTAGAAGAAGGGATCGGTTGGTAGGACATGTTTTTAGGCATCAAGGGATCACAAATTTAGCATTGGAGGGCAGCATGGAGGGTAAAAATCGTAGAGGGCGACCAAGAGATGAATACACTAAGCAGATTCAGAAGGATGTAGGTTTCAGTAGGTACTGGGAGATAAAGAAGCTTGCACAGGATAGAGCAGCATGGAGAGCTGCATCAAACCAGTCTCAGGACTGAAGACCACAACAACAACAACAACATTGCATTAATGTGGTATTTGGAGGTAATCACGCTGTAAGAGCATGCGTTCTCAGAAATGGTAAGTTCACATTGGAACAACCGAAATAAAATGTTGAAACGTACCTACGTTCTGTATTTTAATTTAAAAAACGTACCTGTTACCAACTGTTCGTCTAAAATTGTGAGCCATATGTTTATGATTATTACAGCGCCGTATATCAGAAAACGAAAAAAGTGGTCCAACTAAAACATTCATATTTCTTTACGTACTACACGAATATGTAATAAAAAATGGGGATTCCTATTTTAAAAAACGCATTTGATATCCGTTTGACCTATGGCAGCGCCATCTAGTGGGCCAACCACAGCGCCATCTGGTTTCCCCCTTCAAGTCAGACAAGTTTCGTTGTTTTTAGTTTTTTCGTTGAGGCTTATTTCGTGAGATGTTTGGCCCGGTCACAATCAATGGTACACCCTGTATATAGATTTATTTACTTTGTCGTATAAATTATCCACGAAGTAGTAGATGTTGTAGAGCCCATTCTGCTGATCTTAGAGTACATGCGTCACCCTCGCGGCTATTTCCGTCTTAGTACACGTGACTGCGGTACTGTGCAACAGGTTTATGAGCACCTGGGCCGGTCACCACCGGGGAAGCGCCATTAAGTTCAGGTATTTGTTACACATCCTGTACCTCAGTCGGCGACATATTTACGATGGCGATCGCGGCTGCTGATGCGGCTTTGTTTATGGGCTGCAGTCTGCCCGCCGCAGACGGCGTCTGGCGTCGACGCGAGGGCTCCCCAGCCGGCCACTGTGCTGCAGCGCAACGCTTTGCAACTCCTCTCTGTTCTCGTAGCCTCACCGCCCAAGCCCTCCAACTTCACTCTGATTTCTTTAATTTATATCCTCCATCACCACACCCCTATGCACACAGTGTAAAGGTTCTTCATTTACGTGACCATACGGCACTCCAACCCCAGTTCTCGATACCAGTAATATCGTACTACTTTTCTGCGAAGTAACAGACATATTTTTGTGACAATATTCACATTTGGTTTTATTAATGTATAGGTACTCCGATGTATCGATATATTACAGTGATATGGTTGTTGTGTGTATTCATTTCTGTGAGACTGTCATAATCTTTGACTTACTTGTAACCGTTTTGGCGCGAATGCGCACAGAGCAGTCTTTGTTTCACTTTGCAGAAGTTAAGTTGTTATTTCGCTTTGTAAACGAACAGACAAATCTTGTGTTTGGTTAAAGTGGAAATTAAATATATGAAGACTGATACAAAACTGTTTTCTTGATGATGTGACAATTCAGAAGAAGTATATGTGAATTTACAAGAAGTTTAATAAAAATGTGGATCGTGAACACCGAGTCAAAAATTATTTCTACTATACCATTGTTTTGATCTGGGATTGTTTGATCATTAAGAATTTCCTGAAAAACGCATTTGTTAGGTCTTCAAATATTGCTAAAATACAGATCTGGACCTTCTAGCAGTCAAAGTGGAATCACCCTACAATCAACAAGATGAGCCATAACATTTTCGACGAAATTTACGTGGGAATCCATTCAAGATAAGTGCCAAAATTAATGACTTTTTTACAGTGACTTCATTATTTCCATTCCGACGATACCATCCACAGTCAATAACTTTGTTGTTGCCCGATAAAGCGAACATATGCTGTGTGAGCAACATTATTAATCTGATTTGGTTCAAATGGCTCTGAGCACTATGGGACTCAACTGCTGTGGTCATTAGTCCCCTAGAACTTAGAACTACTTAAACCTAACTAACCTAAGGCCATCACACACATCCATACCCGAGGCAGGATTCGAACCTGCGACCGTAGCAGTCGCACGGTTCCGGACTGCGCGCCTAGAACCGCGAGACCACCGCGGCCGGCATTAATCTGATTTCTAACCTACTTTGCAAGTGGGGGTATTGTTCGAACAGCTTAGATATAATCAGTTCTTTGCACGCTCGACATATATTTGAGAAGAACGTCGGAATGATTCCTTCAGTAAGGTCATAATGCTTCAATTTCGTCGGCATTGTCGTGTCTGAGCCAGACGTACGTATCCACTGCCAGATAATGGAAATGTCAGTGATCTGCTATTTACCTATCATTCTTGAAAGTAGTTGACAAATTACAACATAATTTGATTTGTGTTGGTAAACTTGTGTAATTTTTAAAATTTAGTTTCAGGATAGTCATGTTACATGATGGTACAGGAGCCAAACTACACGGTCAAGTAAATATTAGTAATGAGAGATCTTTTCACGTGACAGTACCTAGCAAAGGAGTGCATTTAACAAAAAGTTGAACAGAACTTACAGCGCGTACCAACTAAGGTGGCAAAAATCCAATCCGGTTGCAAACGTAGTACTAACTGACTGAATGATGGAGTTATCCAGATGTGAGATTTTGGTAGGTCGATCAAAGCAATGCCGGTGACCCTTTCCAAACAGTTTCTCAACTGTAGCAACATGTGAGGTTGATCTAGGCCCACCAATCACATGTATCCTTCACCGCTCGTAGCGTATCTAGTAGACACAGTGGATCGCACGCTGCTTGGTCTTCGTGAACGACTTCACTGAAGTTTTGTTATTACTTAACCAAAAGATGAGAGGAAGTAATGGTATAAAATTAATAGACAATACATTCGCATAGAAAAGGCTGCATAAACGTAAACGAATGAATATTGAGTGTTTAAAAAGGGGTGAAATCTTGTATACGCTTTTATGATATCCTTCTTCAACTCAGGAGAAAATTTGTTACAAATTTCAACAGGTTGTATTCATTCTTACATAACCTCTTAGATGCATTACCGCGTTCCTTACGTCGTAACTGAAAATATCTTTATGGGAAAACATGGTAAGGATACACAAAACATGTCCACAATCGAGCGGCAGTCCAAATAGTATCAGAAGACAAAGAATGTAGCAGATGTAGCCAGAACTGATCGACCAAAAGTGCTGACAACAGAAAAGGTGAAGCTGCTTATTCTTTGAGCCTGACGCCGTCAGTTCAACACATGTGTAGCCAGTCCGACATCTCCGTTGATAGTTCCCAGATGGCCACTCACAAACATTAAAAGATGCATTTCCATGGTATTCGTACTGTTTATGTGTTGTTAACTTAAGACAATGGAATAAGTGTAGCGTCCTGTCTCTGGTTTACATAATCTGTGACGCCAGATGGGGAAGGACTCGATGGTGCTTTTTGGTCTGTCGAGGTACGGTTCGACTTCGACATAAATATGTATCCACATAATCCAGGCATTTGGGCTATCTAAAATCCATATCAACTTACACGAGTTCCCTTTGCAAGCACAAAAAGTAGGTTTTTGGCGTTCAGTGTCACAGAGGCGAATCTTTAACACATTCTTTTATCGGTCGGTGATGCGGTGCAGACTGTTGGTGCAATAATTTGTAAATCCTGCATCTAAAGACCACTCACACTATACGTGGTTTCAAAAGGACAGTGTTACTGTTTATGCAGCCAACACTATGACTTTCTTGGATCTGTGTTTCCATCGAAAAGTGATTTCGAGCGGTCGTGGGCCCTCTATATCCTGTTCTATTCCCACCTAATATTTATCGTGGGAATAACTTAAGGATACTACTTACAGATCCCAACCTCACACTGTTTCCGAACTGCTGAAAGAAATTCACAGATATATGACTGAAATTCCTCAATATACGTGAAAGGTCTCTGTTGGATTCCTTTCATGTTAATTTCTTAAAACTGTTGTCATTTACGGCATACATTCCACTTCTAAATTTACTGTGGTGTTTCTGACTATCTGGGAGGAGACTGAGCAGTGGAACATGTTACGTTTACACGTAAACAAGAACGATCTGTCGCACTACTACACTTTAAAACACAGTTTATGTGTAATTCATGTCACACAGTCTCATACAGAACCTACATCCACTTTCTTTTATGTACCGTATATGATAAGATACTGTCACCCCTCTTCCCTTCTGTGTGAAAGGATGAATGAGCAAATGTGTTTCTAGTTGCATGCTTGATGGTAGCAGACAAGCCTGTCTGCTGAAGAACAGTAGGACCAACGTCAGAACAGGTAGCTACCGTTTCTAAAAGCAAAAAGGTTTCTATCCTTAGCATGGTCCTGTCCGTCCCTTGTCATGTTGGTATAGGAAGCTGCCTCTCTGGTCACTTCCATTTGTATCTGTTAAGCACCCTCGGTAGTGGCCCATGGCAGTCGGTCCGTGGCGAGCGTCTGAAGTGGTAAGATCTCCGGCTAAGCGCGTCTCTGCTAAGTCCATAGGACAATGGATTTCTTAAGTTCAGCCTAACTGAAAATTTAATCACCTTTATTTCAGGTTTAGATGTAAAACATGTTATGTTATCTTAAATTGCAATGCAGTGTAATTCGAGTGTCAAGTTCAGAATATCTTCCAGTAGTTGCTTTGTCACTACTTTGTGAGTAAAGTGGAAGCACGTGTTTATACAATTGTTTGACCCATCAGGTTAACAGTAAGACGATATTAACCAGTTCGAGGTTTTTCTTTTGCAAATTGCGTTTCGATGTAATTTATTTTAATTATTAAAATTATTGTGGAGTTACACTCTTTGTGTAAACCAAGTTGACTACATGAAGTGTGTGGTGTAATCATCAAAGTAGCCCTCAGCTATTCTTTTCGATAAGATTTCACAGACAATTAGTATGAATTTAGTATACCAGTGTGTGGTAATTTCATGACGGACAGGACTGCGCTACGACTGTAACTTCTTTGGGTGAAAATTGAATTGGTTGGTTGTGGTTAATTTCCTCTTGCATATGTTTCAACACTCTTCCTGTGTTATTTTATGAATGCAGTGCTGTATGCAGTCTCCCAATCTTGGCTCCATATTTGATGTGTTCCGTAAGCTTACAAACTCACATTTTTACAATCCTAAATAAGGCACCAGTTTAGTTATGAATCAAGTTTAATATGCTGAAATTTTAACGGTACATGATCAATGTTAAAATAAATGTCTAAATATAAACTGATTTATTTCTTTTTATTTAAATTATATATATATAATCACCGGTTGTCGTATGATGACTATTAAAAGATTATAATTAATGTTAGTTTGGTTGGCAATTTGGTAAGCTAGACTGGATACCTGGTGAAACAGTTGCTCAGTATGCAAAGATAACTTCCCCAGATAGCTCACAGCTTTTAACCCGCTTTTATTATCTTGAATATCAGCACCGCTTTCAGAACAACTTAATGCATCAACATTACAAATGCCACAATAACGTACAATGTCGTACTTAGCAATGTGAATCGCAGACGGAAGCCTCTCTCATAAAGTTTTGTATGTTATTTGCTTTTTGAACGTCCTGTACCACTGATTAGGAATAAACTTTGCGTCGATAGGTAGTTGGACGAGGGGGGCAGGTGGGATGTGAGACCTGCATGAGAACGAGGCGCGGCGACCTCGCCAGCTTTCACCTGCTGTGTTTACCGCTGCAGTAAGTAGTCCGCTGCTTGACATTCTCTCCCGGTAACACTGTACTGCCCACTAGGCAAGCTCAAGTTTTCCTAACATTGGCACCAGATCAAGTTTCGCACTGCGTACGAAGAGTGACATACCTAATGCCAATAGCAACCTCTGTAAACTTCGATTTTGCGTTCCCGCCCCACCACTGATTTCCCATCATTTGTTGCTTAATCCTCAGCCGACCCTCTCCTCCCATCCGCCCTTGTTATTTTGCTACATTTTAATGCGTCAGTAAAGAAATGTACGTGCTTTCCATTAACTTTTGAATATTTTAGGCAAGATCCTTGTTAAATTAGGAACCCTTTGTTACCTGTTTCTACTAGAAGGCACCCTGTTCCAAACTCCAAACCAAGCAAACCGTCTAGACTTGGGAGTTGTTAGGAAAATGCAGTGAGCCGTTGATTGAAGTATTAGGAATAGTTAAGCACAAGGTCAGTTCAAAACGTGGAACAACACGCATACCGAAACCACACTCCTTGCAACAATAACGAAATTCCTGTTTGATAGATTAACTGCCGAACAATACAAACCCGCGAAAAACAAAACAGCAGACTCACAACACACTCTTTATGTTTCCTCACTTGGTATAGCGAAAGTGACTCCGTACAATCGTCTTTGTACTACGGAGAGGCAGTTCATATGCAACTGCTGCTCAACGCAGTCCATTTCGAATATCCTCGTGATTTCCTTTTATTCATCTGCACCTCAATCCTCTGTTAATGTCTTTCAGGTCATGCGGGTTACGTCGTTGCATGTGAATTACTTTACATCTAAATTTGCGATACCCATTGTGGCGAAAACTACGGACAATATCCTGGAAAACGACTTGCAGTAGGTTTCCTTATTTTCAATTTTGTGATCAAATTGAGGAGCGTCAGAGAAATGAGGTCATTGTGTGATTGTATGGGTGTTGGAGAGGTTGAGTGGGAATGTGTGATTAGAGAGAGAGAGAGAGAGAGAGAGAGAGAGAGAGAGAGAGAGAAATGGCTCTGAGCACTATGGGACTCAACATCTGAGGTCATCAGTCCCCTAGAACTTAGAACTACTTAAACCTAACTAACCTAAGGACATCACATACATCCATGCCCGAGGCAGGATTCGAACCTGCGACCGTAGCGGTCGCGCGGTTCCAGACTGAAGCGCCTAGAACCGCTCGGCCACACTGGCCGGCAGAGAGAGAGAAAGAGAAAGAGAGAGAGAGGGAGGGTGAGCCGGGGGGGGGGGGGGGGGAGGTACTACAGAGGTGGTCCTCATAGTGATAGAAACGCTCCTTCTCAGATCAGATGAGACCTGGCAGAATAAATGGCCTTGATCTTCCAGAAGGAAACGTTTGCAATCGTTTGAAGCTTTATCGAGTTTCCGCAGACGAAAGGAAGTGGGGAGAGCGAAGATATCGGAGATGTCGCACGCTGATATCTCGTGGTCGAAGAAAGCTGCATTACGTTTGTGCGGGTGTAAGCTACCAACGACAAGACAACCACGTTCCACAAGCCTTCGCAGGAGTTTCACACAATTTTTAGTTCATTCATTCGCAGCTGAAGTACCATGAAATACTAATCCCTCTGACTATCTAAACACTTCATATTCAGCGAGAATTGTGATCGGAATCAATACATTACATTCACGGTACTCGTTGACTGGTGAGTGTAGGAGTGATTAAGACTCTCTGTCGCGAATGATCCTGTCATGAAAAAGAAAATCAGAAGCACTCCATTAGTCTACAAGCCGTGGATTGCAATACGAATGAATGACCATGTAAACAGTTGGTATTCGTTCGTAAAATAACAGCTTTATTATCAGGACTTCCTGAGATAATGTTACCGAGAGCACTAGAATGTCGTTATACTCTTCCTAGACAGTTATTCTATAGATTTTGCGATACACAACCCACAGCGTCGAGCAACTTCCACTTTCAACCCTTACTCAATAAATAAGAAAGGGAACCAGACATAATTATAAGAAGCGACTCACATAGTACATGATCTTGAATTAATCAGTAATAACAAAACCACATTTGGCACATTTGGAAGTGAAATTCTATTGGGAGGTCTGTTTTTTGCGTAAATTGCCTTTCATTGTGTTCTGAATAACATAATGTGGCAACAAGTTTTCTTTTAGAAAAAATGTCTGTTGTCATGAGTCTCAAGACAAATATTAGTTACAGCAGAATGTATTTAGCAATGTATATCGACAGATGGTTGTAATTCGCAATACGAGTACGCCCAAAACTCGCACTGGGAGGGTGATAATTTATTACGTGTGGTAAGAGTTTTTGTCGACATAATTCAGACGTGTATTAGTGAATGTCACTGTAAATTTAATACCACGATATCATTTCATTTTGTTTCTGTATTCTCCATAAGAGAACCGTGTTGGAAAGACAGTGAGGAGTTAGTTTTTACCGTGGTTCAAGAGTCTGACAGTAGTCCAATACAGTGTTTTGAAGGTGCAAAGGCAGGTGTGGAATCTTGCTCTCACAGCTTCCGTCCAATAGTTAGTCATTTTCGTGTCGCTTTCTTTTGTCCTGTGTGTGTGTGTGTGTGTGTGTGTGTGTGTGTGTGTGTGTGTGTTTATCGCACTCAGTTTCTTGTTACTGTGACAAGAAAGCAACGCCTGTGTTGGATTACAGTAAGACCCCAGTTAGGGTGATCCGGTGTCGTTGGAGCCGTTGAGAATTGACCATTCCTGTTCTCCGACAACCACACTCTGTGAATCACAGCACTGTATGTAACAACGGCGGCATGTGTCCCGCTCACACATGAGTCATTGGAAGAATTAATGTTCACATCTCACACTAACTGCATCTTCACGGCCCCCGTGAGATCGAAACACGGGAAAACATCATGCCATTCCTTGATTACAAAAATTGATTTCTAAGTAACTACGCTACATAGAGCTATGCGATTTGTTGTAAATAGCCCAACTCACGAAGTATTTAGTGGATATAGTTCGACATGTGCTCCATGTATTGCCCGTAGAACGTCTAGGTGCTACTCAGTTCATATCTATGTCTTTGGTAACATCTCTTCTGTCACTGCCACAACGTCTCGTATCCGTGCCGTAAGAATTTACCCTCCAGGAACTGGTGGACACATCCTTGAGGTACCCCAAGGAAAACGTCTAGAGCGTGGTGACTGTCATGATGGACCGTCTCTACCGATGGATCTGCCTGGAAGTGTTTGATCCAAGAATTGGCCATCTTCTTGTTCAAATAGTACCCAAAGTTGAAATTCCTGTTGCTGATATGCATGGTAAAATTCCAACAAGACCAGGTAAAAACTTTATGCGTTAAGCTATCATTTGCAACAAACCATGGCATCTATCATTGCTCCTCAAAAATCAATTTTTGTTATCAGGGAAAGACTTTGTGTTCACCCTGAAGAAGGGGCTTTGGGTATTTCTGCTTCCTCGTCGTGAAGCGTTGGTTCTTTGTTTCTTTCTTTTTTTTTAGTTTTTAAAGTAGATTACCGAGACATGTGTAAATTGTTTACTCGATCGTTTTCCGATTTATATTTTAGAGCATTCCTGGGGGCTCTCCAGTATCAATAATAACAGTAATAATAATAATAAACAGTCATCATTTGATCAGTTTATACACTCCTGGAAATTGAAATAAGAACACCGTGAATTCATTGTCCCAGGAAGGGGAAACTTTACTGACACATTCCTGTGGTCAGATACATCACGTGATCACACTGACAGAACCACAGGCACATAGACACAGGCAACAGAGCATGCACAATGTCGGCACTAGTACAGTGTATATCCACCTTTCGCAGCAATGCAGGCTGCTATTCTCCCATGGAGACGATCGTAGAGATGCTGGATGTAGTCCTGTGGAACGGCTTGCCATGCCATTTCCACCTGGCGCCTCAGTTGGACCAGCGTTCGTGCTGGACGTGCAGACCGCGTGAGACGACGCTTCATCCAGTCCCAAACATGCTCAATGGGGGACAGATCCGGAGATCTTGCTGGCCAGGGTAGTTGACTTACACCTTCTAGAGCACGTTGGGTGGCACGGGATACATGCGGACGTGCATTGTCCTGTTGGAACAGCAAGTTCCCTTGCCGGTCTAGGAATGGTAGAACGATGGGTTCGATGACGGTTTGGATGTACCGTGCGCTATTCAGTGTCCCCTCGACGATCACCAGTGGTGTACGGCCAGTGTAGGAGATCGCTCCCCACACCATGATGCCGGGTGTTGGCCCTGTGTGCCTCGGTCGTATGCAGTCCTGATTGTGGCGCTCACCTGCACGGCGCCAAACACGCATACGACCATCATTAGCACCAAGGCACAAGCGACTCTCATCGCTGAAGACGACACGTCTCCATTCGTCCCTCCATTCACGCCTGTCGCGACACCACTGGTGGCGGGCTGCACGATGTTGGGGCGTGAGCGGAAGACGGCCTAACGGTGTGCGGTACCGTAGCCCAGCTTCATGGAGACGGTTGCGAATGGTCCTCGCCGATACCCCAGGAGCAACAGTGTCCCTAATTTGCTGGGAAGTGTCGGTGCGGTCCCCTACGGCACTGCGTAGGATCCTACGGTCTTGGCGTGCATCCGTGCGTCGCTGCGGTCCGGTCCCAGGTCGACGGGCACGTGCACCTTCCGCCGACCACTGGCGACAACATCGATGTACTGTGGAGACCTCACGCCCCACGTGTTGAGCAATTCGGCGGTATGTCCACCCGGCCTCCCGCATGCCCACTATACGCCCTCGCTCAAAGTCCGTCAACTGCACATACGGTTCACGTCCACGCTGTCGCGGCATGCTACCAGTGTTAAAGACTGCGATGGAGCTCCGTATGCCACGGCAAACTGGCTGACACTGACGGCGGCGGTGCACAAATGCTGCGCAGCTAGCGCCATTCGACGGCCAACACCGCGGTTCCTGGTGTGTCCGCTGTGCCGTGCGTGTGATCATTGCTTGTACAGCCCTCTCGCAGTGTCCGGAGCAAGTATGGTGGGTCTGACACACCGGTGTCAATGTGTTCTTATTTCCATTTCCAGGAGTGTAGAATAATATGACCAAGCCACGCAGAAACACGAAAAATGAATGTACATAATGTAACATGGAAACAAAATTTCTGCGTTATTATGTACAAATGCAGTGAAAAGCTTATATTGTGATTCGCATTTCATTACTGCGCTCGCACACACACACACACACACACACACACACACACACACACACACACACTGGCGCACACGCGCCGATGAAAGCACTCGACGCACTAATCACGACGCAACTTCACACACGTTCACACACAACTTTTCGCCAACTCATTTCAACAGTTCTGTGGTTGCATGATTACCTGAAACAACTAACACAGACAAAAAGCAGCAGACACCTTCTTCATGTGAAGGAAATAGTAAAGCACGTTATACCTATCCTTTAACAATGATATAGGCCTGACTTAGTGTGAATAATTAATGTATTAGTCAGTATTATGAAATTTATTCGATTTAGCACGTTTTCCTGGTCTTTCTTAAATATATCTAATACTCTTTTATATATTTATTACTGCAGGCAATACAGCGAAGATTATTTTAGGCAGTGTTTTGAGATAGGTCCTTGCTTCGTACTGCTCTATAAAAACCATTGTTACTTCTAGCATTGTAATTATGAACGTATCTGTTAATGCTGAAAGCTCAATGTCTTATTTAAAGTAACGAGCACTTTACGCAAGAACTTTACACAAGCACTTTACAAGCACATACCTGGATAAATCAAAATTTTAAATTATTTAAAGATGTTCCTGCTTGATTCCCTGTTAGTAAACACTTTCATTACTCTTACCACTAGCTTTTGAGTTTTGTGATTGTTTTGCAAACTTTGATTTCTCCAGAATATCACACCACTCAGTAACGGGCTACACACATTTGCGTAGTAAGGAAATACTACTGTTCCAGTGTTACAGAAAACCCTATGCATTCTTAAGACCTAACAGAATTTACTAATACTCTGTTCAGTAGTTCGCCACGTTTTTCTCACCTAACAAACCTTCCAGGAATTTCGTATAAGATGTTTTTTCACCGGTATAGTGCCTCACTGCTAGGATTACATTGCTCCTGGCTTTTGTTCTTATGTCTCTGAAGCTAGTCAGTACCGTTTTCTTCTCATTTATCTCTGTGAAACTTTTTTCTAAAACCATTTTTTCTGCTTCTGATCTTGTCACGGTGATCTTTCGCTGTAAATCAGACTCAATGTATCCGTAATTAAAAATACTACTCTCATTACTGAAACAAGCATGCGATAATTCGCGTTGTTTGCCTTTATATCCGTGCCCGATATCTACTGTTATACAACGTGACATATTTTTAGGGTCCCGTACCTAAATCGGCAAAAATGGAACCCTTAGAACATCACTTTGTTGTCCCTCTGTCTGTCTGTCTGTCTGCCTGACTATTCAAAACACTTTCGTCTGGAATGGGTAGATATATCAGGTCACATATTAAGGTCTGCGGCTCCATGGCGATATAGAAGAGTGTAGCTTCAAAATCAGTGCGAACAAAACATACAGCCATATACACTGAAGCGCCTAAGATACTGGTATATACACGCGAATTCAAATACAGAGATATTTAAACAGCCAGAATATGGCGCTGGGGTCGGCAACACCTATATAAGAAAAGAAGTGTCTGGCGCAGTTGTTAGACCGGTTGCTGCTGCTACAATGAAAGGTTATCAAGATTTAAGTGAGATTGAACGTGGTTTTCTAGTCGACGCATGAACAATGGGACACAGCTTCTCCGACTTAACGATGAAGTGGTGATTTTCCCGCATGATCGTTTCACGAGTGTACCGTGAATATCAGGAAGCCGGTAGAACATCAAGTCTCCGACATCGCTGCGGCCGAAAAAAGATCCTACAAGAACGGGACCAACGACGACTGAAGAGAATCGTTGAACATGGCAGAAGTGCACCTGCAATGTTGTTGCTTTAATTTGTTCTGATTGGGGTGCTGATAGACAATAAAAGCGGGTTAAAAGCTGTGAGCTGTCTGGGGAAGTTAACCTTGCATTACTGAGCAACTGTTTCACCAGGTATCCAGTCTAGCTTACCAAATTCCCAACCAGATTAACGTTAATTATAATCTTTTAATAGTCATACGACAACCGGTGATATGTATATAAAAAAGAGAATTTAAATAAAAAGAAATAAATCAGTCTATATTTGGAAATTTATTTTAACATTGATCATTGAAATTTCAGTATATTAAACTTGATTCATAACTAAACTGGTGCCTTATTTAGGATTGTGAAAATGTGAGATTATAATCTTTCGGAACACATCAAATATGGAGCCAAGATTGGGAGACTGCATACAACACTGCATTCATAAAATAACACACGAAGAACATTGAAACATATGCAAGAGGAAATCAACCACAACCAACCGATTCAATTTTCACCCAAAGAAGTTACGTTCGTAGCGCAATCCTGTCCGTCATGTAATTACCACACACTGGTATACTAAATTCATACTAACTCTCTGTGAAATCTTCCCGAAAAGAATAGCTGAGGGCTACTTTGATGATTACACCACATGCTTCACGTGGTCAACTTGGTTTTTCACAAAGAGTGTAACTCCACAATAATTTTGATAGTTAAAATAGATTAGATCGAAAAGCAATTTACAAAAGAAAAACGTCGAACTGGTTACTATCGTCTTACTATTAACCTGATGGGTCAAACAATTGATTAAGCACGTGGTACTGGTCTCACAAAGTACACCCCACGTGGGTTGAACATAAAGAAAAGTTGCTATATTGAAAAACATTGTCAAGACGAGACGTTATAATCTCACGCACATTCGCATTTAAGATTGATGATCTTAGTTAGAGTTACTGATCAACACGTGGTTCCACTTTACTCACAAAGTAGTGACAGAGCAACTACCGGAATATATTCTGAACTTCACACTCGAATTACACTGCGTTGCAATTTAAGATAACATTAGATATTTTAGAGCTAAACCTGAAATAAACGTGATTAAATTTTCAGTTAGGCTCATCTTAAGAAATCCATTGTCCTACGGACTTAGCAGACACGCGCTTGGACTGTCGTGGTCCCTTCCTGAGGGTGGCTCACAAATACAAACGGAAGTGGCCAGAGAGGCAGCTTCCTATACAAACATGACAAGGGAGGGACAGTACCATACTAAGGATAGAAACCTCTTTGCTTTTAGAAAGTGTAGCTACCTGTTCCGACGTTGGTCCTACTGTTCTCTAGCAGACAGGCTTGACTGCTGCCATCCAGCATGCAACTAGAAATACATTTGCTCATTCATCCTCTCACACAGAAGGGAAGGGGGATGACAGTTTCTTATCATATACAGTGTATAAAAGAAAGCAGATGTAGGTTCCGTATGAGACTGTGTGACATTAATTACATATAAACCGTGTTTTAAAGTGTAGTAGTGTGACAGATTGTTCTTGTTTGTGTGTAAAAGTAACACGTTTCACTGCTCAGTCTCCTCCCAGATAGCCAGAAACACCACACTAAATTTAGAAGAGGAATTTATGCCGTAAATGACACCACATTTAAGAAATTAACATGAAAGGAATCCAACACAGACCTTTCACACTCCTTCCGCATATTGCTGCAGATTTCAATGCTCGGCCATCAACAAGTGTCAGCGTGCGAACCATTCAACGAAACATCATCGATATGGGCTTTTGGAGCCGACGGCCCACTTGTGTATCCTTGATAACTGTCGATGCAAAGTTTTATGCCCCGCCATTATTGATCATACCTGGGATGCCTCGCAACGTGCTGTTCAGAAGAGATCTCCACCCCCTCGTACTCTTACGGATTTATGGACAGTCCTGCAGGATTCATGGTGTCAGTTCCCTCCAGCACTACTTCAGACATTAGTCAAGTCCATGCCACCTCGTGTCGTGGCCATTCTCCGTGTTCGCGGAGGCCGTAGACGAGAATAGGCAGGTGTACCAGTTTGTTTGGCTCTTCAGCGTATGTCACGTATTTTGACACTCGCAAGTTCAGTTATCAATACCTGTTGATCTAGAATCATGAAATTTGCCAAGAAGCAAGGTTTCACACCCTAAACAAAGAAAAAAATCTGAAATTTGCTAATATGCAATTATATCACACAAGGAAAAGTTTTTTGTCGTTTGTTGTCAGACTGACTGTCTGTCCATCCATCCGTATGTTATGACCGCTTCTTCTCACAAACTAGCCGACGTGTCAAGTTGAAATTTATGTCACATAATAAGGTCTATATTTATGTCACTTAATAAGAGCAATAGTGTCATAAAGCACTCCGTCGTCAGGCCACAAGTGGCCCATCGGGACCATCCGACCGCCGTGTCATCCTCATCTACATCTACATGATTACTCAGCAATTCACAGTTAAATGCTTGGCAGAGGGTTCGTCGAACCACAATCATACTATCTCTCTACCATTTCACTCCCGAACAGTGCGCGGGAAAAACAAACACCTAAACCTTTCTGTCCGAGCTCTGATTTCTCTTATTTTATTTTGATGATCATTCTTACCTATGTAGGTTGGGCTCAAAAAAATATTTTCGCATTCGGAAGAGAAAGTTGGTGACTGAAATTTCGTAAATAGATCTCGCCGCGACGAAAAACGTCTTTGCTGTAACGACTTCCATCCCAATTTGCGTATCATATCTGCCACACTCTCTCCCCTACTACGTGATAATACAAAACGAGCTGCCCTTTTTTGCACCCTTTCGATGTCCTCCGTCAATCCCACCTGGTAAGGATTCGACACCGCGCAGCAATATTCTAACAGAGAACGAACGAGTGTAGTGTAAGCTGTCTCTTTAGTGGAATTGTTGCATCTTCTAAGCGTCCTGCCAATGAAACGCAACCTTTGGCTCGCCTTCCCCACAATATTATCCATGTGGTCTTTCCAACTGAATTTCTTCGTAATTTTAACACCCAGGTACTTAGTTGAATTGACAGCTTTGAGAATTGTACTATTTATCGAGTAATCGAATTCCAACGGATATCTTTTGGAACTCGTGTGGAACACCTCACACTTTTCGTTATTTAGCGTCGACTGCCACCTGCCACACCATACAGCAATCTTTTCTAAATCGCTTTGCAACTGATACTGGTCTTCGGATGACCTTACTAGACGGTAAATTACAGCATGATCTGCGAACGACCTAAGAGAACTGCTCAGATTGTCACCGAGGTCATTTATATAGATCAGGAACAGCAGAGGTCCCAGGACGCTTCTCTGGGGAACACCTGATATCACTTCAGTTTTACTCGATGATTTGCCGTCTATTACTACGAACTGCGACCATCCTGACAGGAAATCACTAATCCAGTCGCACAACTGAGACGATACCCCATAGGCCCGCAGCTCGATTAGAAGTCGCTTGTGAGGAACGGTGTCAAAAGCTTTCCGGAAATCTAGAAATACGGAATCAACTTGAGATCCCCGGTCGATAGCGGCCATTACTTCGTGCGAATAAAGAGCTAGCTGCGTTGCACAAGAACGATGTTTTCTGAAACCATGCTGATTACGTATCAATAGATCGTTCCCTTCGAGGTGATTCATAATGTTTGAATACAGTATATGCTCCAAAACCCTACTGCAAACCGACGTCAGTGATATAGGTCTGTAGTTCGATGGATTACTCCTACTACCCTTCTTAAACACTGGTGCGACCTGCACAATTTTCCAATCTGTAGGAACAGATGCCGGCCGCGGTGGCCGTGCGGTTCTGGCGCTGCAGTCCGGAACCGCGGGACTGCTACGGTCGCAGGTTCGAATCCTGCCTCGGGCATGGGTGTGTGTGATGTCCTGAGGTTAGTTAGGTTTAAGTAGTTCTAAGTTCTAGTGGACTTATGACCTAAGATGTTGAGTCCCATAGTGCTCAGAGCCATTTGAACCATTTGTAGGTACAGATCTATCGGTGAGCGAGCGGTTGTATATGAGTGCTAAGTAGGGAGCTATTGTATCAGCGTAATCTGAAAGGAACCTAACCGGTATACAATCTGGACCTGAAGACTTGCCCGTATCAAGCGATTTGAGTTGCTTCGCAACCCCTAAGGTATCTACTTCTAAGAAACTCGGATGAGGATGTGGATAGGAGGGGCATGTGGTTAGCACACCGCTCTCCCGGTCGTTTTGATGGTTTTCTTTGACCGGAGCCGCTACTATTAGGTCGAGTAGCTCCTCAATTGGCATTAGGAGGCTGAGTGCATCCCGAAAAATGGCAACAGCGCATGGTGGCCCGGGAGGTCAGCCATCCAAGTGCCGGCCACGCCCGACAGCGCTTAACTTCGGTGATCTGACGGGGACCGGTGAATCCACTGCGGCAAGGCCGTTGCCCTATAGTCTCATGGTGGTGTAACAAATGTTAGCTTCTAAATCAATGCAATCAAAAGATCCTGCCATTTATGTCATATTTGATGTGTGAGACAGTATCAAAATATGTGACATAAATGGCCGTGTCTTTTGATTAGATTGACTTAAAGTTTCCCCGTTTTCTACATCGCCAAGGGAAAGACAGACTGACGGACAGACCAACAGACATCAAAAGTGATCCTGTAACGGTTCCGTCTTTACCGACTGCGATGCGGAATCTTAAAACAGATACTATTGAGCGAAAATTTATTACCTGCACCTTTCATATTATGACAAGTGGAGCAGATTTTGAAGATTTAAAATATGTATGCTGCGTTGCACCTCGTACACTGGACGACATTACGGAAATGTGTGAAGCAACAGATAAAACATTAACAGACAACATTACTTTTTCGCACTCTCGCTTGTACGAGGCGTGTCTTTTAAGTAAGTACCGATTTGAAATTTAAAAAATGACGTGCTAAGATATCCCAATAATTTTATTTTCACATGAAAGCCTGTACCTTAATCTACTTTTCTACATAATTTCCGTCAATATTGAGGCACTTTGCATAACGTTGTACCAGTTTTTGAATACCCTCCTCATAGAAGTCTGCCACCTGACTTGTTAACCACTGTATCACCACTGTTTTGACTTCGTCATCGTCTTGAAGACGCCGACCGCCCAGGTGTTTCTTCAACTGCAGAAACAGATGGTAGTCACTGGGCGCAAGATCGTGGCTGTACGGAGGATGATCTGGAGTTTCCCGTCCAAAAGATATGATGAGATCTTTGGTCTGATTCGCCACATGCGGACGGGCATTGTCTTGCAACAAAACGATGCCCTTGTTCAACTTCCATGGACTGTCGCTTTGATTCTGGTGTGACGTACTCATTAAAACCTGTACGGTACTTCCCATTGACTTAGACTCCTGAAATTTGGCGATAGGAACGGTTTCACAGAACAAGTACAGGAAAAAAATCTGAAAATTGTTAATCTGTAATTATACATCACATGAAACAGATGTTTTCTTTTGTCGTTTGTTGTCCGACTTCAAGTTTAAAATTAAGATAGTCTAAAAAGTGTTGGAATTCCTGGGACCGATATCTTGCCAGTATCGATGTCCATAGTAAGCAAAACTCGTCCGATTCCTCGATTCCCCGAGTGGGTTAACTGTCTTTATTCATAATTAAGTTAGTTCGGAACGCTCAGTGCGCGATTCCTACTAGTACCTCGACAATTTTTTTCTTGGTTCAGTCCATATTACCACATCTTAGAATATGGAGTGCTTCTTATAACACTCTGTGCGTGCTCATTGAAGCACACTCGCATTGCAGAACCGTTGTTATTGAGACAAATCTGCTGAGAGAACAGCGAGGCCTAGAGCACGTGGGCCCTGCGAGGGGGAAAAAACAGCCCTTCTTACACGTCGTAAGGAACGTGCAAGGTGCGCGGACAATGAAATATACAGCGTTCCGCAGAGGGGGGGGGGGGGGGGGCAGCAGCTCTCGAGATAGCAAGGCGAGCAGCTGCAACATATTGGCAGCCGCGAAGAAATGTAGCGCCGGCCGGGGAGGTAAGTCACGTGTGGCCGCCTTAAGGGTAACGCGGCGTAAATTTACTGCGGAGCCCGCTACCAGCAGCTGGCCGAGATATCGCGTGACAGGAACAGGCGTGGCGGGCTGCTCCCGTGCTGCAGCCGCAGTCGCCGCCTCCCGGGACGCTATCTGCTACAGCATCCGCAGCCAGTACTTGCGGTGATTTGTGTTTGCGCCGACACAATTTACTGGCGCCCGTAATCTCCGCTGCAGACAGGTGTCCTGTGTTCGATCCTACATCTGTCCAATATCCGATCGGACAAGTCCCATTGTCGAACGCTCTGGAGGACGCAGTGACTTGCGTCGATGCGTTGAGCACTCTCCAGCGAGAACGGCTTACTGCAGGGCTCTCCAAGTAGCCACAGCAGTAGCGGCAATAGCTGCTGGCAGGACACCTACACTGCTAGCCATTAAAACTGCTTCACCACGAAGATGACGTGCTACAGACGCGAAATTTAACCGACAGGAAGGAGATGCTGTGGTATGGAAATGATTAGCTTTTCAGAGCATTCGTACAAGGTTGGAGCCGGTGGTGACACCTACAACGTGCTGACATGAGGAAAGTGTCTAACCCATACCTCATACACAAACAGCATCTGACCGGCGTTGCCTGGTGAAACGTCGTTGTGATGCCTCGTGTAAGGAGGAGAAATGCATACCATCACGTTTCCGACTTTGATAAAGGTCGGATTGTAGCATATCGCGATTGCGGTTTATCGTATCGCTACATTGCTGCTCGCGTTGTTCGAGATCCAGTGACTGTTAGCAGAATATGGAATCGGTGGGTTCAGGAGGGTAATACGGAACGCCGTGCTGGAACCCAACGGCCTCGTATCACTAGCAGTCGAGATGACAGGCATCTTACCCGCATGGCGGTAACGGATCGTGCAGCCACGTCTCGATGCCATAGTCTGCAGATGGGGACGTTTGCAATATAACAACCATCTGCATGAACAGCTCGACGACATTTGTAGCAGCATGGACTACTCGGAGATCATCGCTGCGGTAACCCTTGACGACGAACCTGGGTGCACGAATGGCAAAACCTCATTTTTTCGGATGAGTCCAGGTTCTGTTTACAGCATCATGATGGTCGCACACGTGTTTGGCGCCATCATGGTGAACGCACATTAGAAGCGTGTATTCTTCATCGCCGTACTGGCGTATCACTCGGCTTGATGGTATGGGGTGCCATTGGTTACACGTATCGGTCACCTCTTGTTTACATTGACGGCACTTTGAACAGTGGACGTTACATTTCAGATGTGTTGCGACCCGTAGCTCTACCCTTCATTCGATCCCTGTGAAACCCTACGTTTCAGCAGGATAATGCACGACCGCATGTTGCAGGTCCTGTACGGGCCTTTCTGGATACAGAAAATGTTCGACTGCTGCCCTGGCCAGCACATTTTCCAGATCTCTCACCAATTGAAACGTCTGGTCAATGGTGGCCGAGCAACTGGCTCGTCACAATAAGCCAGTCACTACTCTTGATGAAGTGTGGTATCGTGTTGAAGCTGCATTCGCAGCTGTACCTGTACACGCCATCCAAGCTCTGTTTGCCTTAATGCCCAGGCGTATCAAGGTCGTTATTACGGCCATAGGTGGTTGTTCTGGGTACTGATTTCTCTGGATCTATGCACACAAATTGCATGAAAAAGTAATCACATGTCAGTTCTAGTATAATATATTTGTCCAATGAATTCCCGTTTAACATCTCCTTTTCTTCTTGGTGTTGCAATTTTAATGGCCAGTAGTGTATAATTTCTGGTTATATTACTACGACCACGTACTAGTATCCAGAGGAACCGCTATCTGCACCATAAATGTACTATTACGGATCTACGAGTACATGAATTTATTTTGTCAATAGTGCCACCCAAGTATGTTGAGAGATACACAACGGAAAATTCCAAGTTGTAGTGGTTCTAAGGATGTTCAGTCTGTTTATTTTCTGGGAATTTGGTGCCCGTGGATGTAACGAGAAGTTTGGTTGTGTTGCTCTAACAATTCGTACGTATTTGTAGCTGTGTGACAACTTTGCTTATATTATTAATGAATCCTTTATTCCCCACGAATTACATTATGTCCTGGTGAAGATTATCTTCTATAATAATTAATGGTGCAAGAATGTGTCATCAAAACATTCCGAAAGCATTAAATAATACATTCATCCAGCAATAGTTGAAAAATATTTATTTTCATACGGTTCTCGTTAGAATCACTGACATCCACCCGTCTTATGATGCGGGAAGCCAGCCGCTGTGGCCGAGCGTTTCTAGGCGCTGCAGTCTGGAACCGCGCAACCGCTACGGTCGCAGGTACGAATCCTGCCTCGGGCATGGATGTGTGTGATGTCCTTAGGTTAGTTAGGTTTAAGTAGTTCTAAGTTCTAGGGGACTGATGTCCTCAGATGTTAAGTACCATAGTGCTCAGAGCCATTCGAACCATTTTTTTATGATACGGGAAACGAGACTAATCTGTGAAAGCTAGCTGCCACCAACCAGCAGCAGGCCATTTTCGATTCAAAGTCAATATCAAATGTCAGATATAATCAGTTTGCTCCGGAGCCCTAGATACGCCATGGTTCACTAAAGGGGTGTCGGCCTGGATAGCTGAGTGGACGCCGGCACGGTAGCTCAGCGTGTTTGGTCAGAGTGTTAGCTGCCTCCTGTAACAAAAAAAGCTGAGTTAAGGGTTCAATGACGAACTTAACGAGTGTCGTGGGACCTCCGCCCCGAACACATACAACGACCAGTAACGAACAAAATGAGATAAAAAAGTGGCCAGCGCGACAAAATGCCATGCACAGGGGCCCGGGTTCGATTTCCGGCTGGGTCGGAGATTTTCTCCGCTCAGGGACTGGGTGTTGTGTTGTCTTCATCATCATTTCATCCCCATCGACGCCCAAGTCGCCGAAGCAGCGTCAACTAAAAAGACTTGCACCAGACGACCCGTCTACCCTACGGGGAGCCCTAGCCACACGACATTTCATTTCATTCACTGAAGGGGTCTAATTGCTCCGTCGTTAATTTGGACGGTTGACTTTGTCGTGTTTTTTGTCGTTGGAATAACGTGATATTCGACATATACCTCAGAAGTCAAAGATAAATGGCGTTCAGCCATTTACATCACAGTTCGCCCCGGCGATATCATTTATAGACTCACTATTGGCTTTCAGAGCAGTCATGTCAACACTTCAAAAAATGAACATAATTCTTGCACCTCTGGTACATCGCGTCTTTTACCCAAGCTGCAGTGATCAAAATGAATACAAACGCGTGCTAGTATCAACTGTATCTCGTTTCCTAATCTTACATCAGAATCTACGCAATGCATATGTCGTGTCAGCAAGGCGGCAATGATTTTGTGTCCCTACATGGTAATGAATTCAGTCATCATGTTCCAAAGGTACAAGCGATTACGAAATAATCGTCGATTGTAATGGTGACTTTCCCTTGAACACTGGCGACATCAGAAGCAAGGGAAGAACCCCCCATTAACGCGAAGGGCATGAGATAATAATGGTCAGTCTCTGATATTACACTATGGGCAGCGCAGAAAACTTTAACAGCCACGTCTTTCCTTTATCAAAACAAAATTCGCCATTTCCTCACAAATGCCATTGGCTCGAGAACAGATTAAGTGACTCGTCGATTGATGACTGGAGGATGTGGCAACGAAAAACTGCAAAATGAGAATTTTCTTGAAACAAAACAGTTTAATTTCCAACATCAGTAACAACAACGATACCAACAAAAGGTGCGGTGAACCTAGCTCAGCGAATGCGGTAGCAATGTAGGAACGCTGATACTGCACGCGTGAAAAGGTCGTCGAAAGAAGGTGCAGGACATAACGCTTCCAGCTGACGAAGGCAAAATTAAACCACCCAGAGTTAGACACTAACAAAGAACACATGGCCACTAGAGTGTCACATTCCTTATGTATAGAGAACGCTGTGGTAATGCTTGCACTTTGACCCAAACACAGTCACAGGGTTGTACATTTAGCAAAAAATTGGTGAAAACTAGCTATTCCGCTATAGGGAGTTCAGCGAGCTATTCCCGCGTTGAGAACCGCACTGTAACTGGATTTTAGCGACCTCTGCCATGGAGGCGGGGCAACGAGCGCGTCTGAAGCGCCATGTAGAATATATAATGGTCTGTAGATGGCGCGTAAAGCTGAAACAGGCGGTAGTTAGTTTCTGAACAGCGTGTCAGCTGTTATTAAAGAAGAGAGTCTAATTATTACTCAACACGTAATGGCCTACTATAAGGGACATGCAACTGATTTAGCAAAGCACGAACAAAACGATGCAATGTTCATTTTCACTTCCGATGCAACTACAACCACTTGGCAATCACAGCTCCATCGTGAAATGATTTTGGTAGAACGCACCTGTTAGCTTTAATAGCAGCTGGATGACGTATATGTTAGAAATCTCCGTACAGTTATGATGGATGTTGAAAGATAATTCTGTGCACTTGCAGAATATGTACTCATTGAGTAATAGAAATATGGTACTATTGCGCTCTCCATTTGTGGAGAATATGAGAATATGTATGTTTTTCTCTGCATAGAATGTAACAATGGAGGTATAATAAGGGGAGTCGGCGCTACAGACTAAGCACTGTACGTTGCTTTGAAGCCGGGGGCAGATGACGCAGCACATTAGCAGACTTCTGCTTACGATTTCTTCTTGTTCCTAATTTCTGTCATGTGCACGCAGTAGTTGTTTTAAATAGAAAATGTTACACTGGATTCTTGAATAACAGGGCGTCAGGAAAGCATTTTCAGATGTTTTCTGTTCATTACCGCCTATTTGATTCAGTAATATAAAGCATTTCACCTCGTTAATGCAACTTCCTTTTTGTTATGCGTTTAGAATAACCAAGAAGAGAAATGTGGGATATGAAAAGACTACTTTCGTAATGCAGCACTTCTTTTAATACGGTCTGGCGAGACATGTTCCGTCTATGTCCTACACCTACATCTACATCCATAATCTGCAATTCATATTTAAGTGTCTGGCAGAGGGTTCATCGAACCACCTTCACAATTCTCTATTATTCCAAAATCGTATAGCGCGCGGAAAGAAAGAACACCTACATCTTTCCGCACGAGCTCTGATTTCCCTTATTTTATCGTGGTGTTCGTTCTTCCCTATGTAGATCGCTGTTATGTTATAAAGTCAGTTATAGGGGACCTATAGTATGGTGTGGACTCTAAACCGTGGTTCAGCTTGAAATTTTTCACTTACACTGCATTTTACCGAATGTCAAAAAAGCGGTGTCTGAAGAAATGTACACATAACTGAAGACTGAACCACGAACATTTGGGATTGGGCACTGATATTTATTCCCTAAGCCATTCAGCCACGAGTTTCTTAGTGTAGAAATGTATGCATTTACTCTTGGGAGAAATATATGATTCCATTGCTCCACTTCTTTATATATGTTCTTAAACATGCATAGTAGTCTGGAACTTTTCGTATGAGTACTGGAAGCACTTGTAGGAATGACGCCACCTCTTTGTGAACAATTTTGTTTCAGGCCGAATATTTACATTCTGGCAATTTTTAGAACAGCCTACTGTCTTTACGGCGCAAGAAGATCCCTAACAGGTAAAGAGGACTTGGTCGCGCTGCTTCGTACGCCTATCATGGCCAAATACACGATGTGATTTTATTTACGTTTTCGTGGCAACGCCTCAGTGCTGCTGCCGTTGTAAGCGACTACGGCTGTCAGCCTTTTGTGCTTCTCGGTTGAGAGCTGACGACAAGATTACCAGCCACCAGGAGTGTCTTTCGCCGTACAGTGTAAAGGCGTAAGGGAAGTTACTGTAACTTTGAAGAACAGCGCTAGTTCTGTGGTGGCTTAAGTGCCGCGGTGCTTGTATTCGGGCTCCCACTGGTATTCCGAGATTTTCCTACGAACCACTTTTAAGCTAATATTGCGTCGAAAGGTCACGACCGATTTCTTCACACACCCGCCTCCAATTGAGTAAGTGTCTGGTCTCTAATCACATTAACGTTTACAAGACGTTACACTCCAACCTTCCCGTATTTTTACTACCTCTGTAGCGATAGTAGTCGAATGATAGCGGACATGAAAACTACACCGTTTTCTCGTCACGTCAGTCGACACGAAGTAAGTTATTTCTCTTTTTTACGGGACGAGAAGTAGAACTCTCCAGTGCCTGTGTTTTCTTCAATCAAGAGACAGTCGAGCTACATTGACAAGTGCTGGTGTGGTGGAAAGGATTTCTCGCTAATACGCTAGCTGGAGTATTTGTCGTGCTAAATAAATCATTCGTCAGCCTCACATCTCTCACCACTGACTACGCAATAAGCCATGCATGCTGAACACCAAACACATTTGTCTTGCTCTTATATTCGATTTACTTGGCACCTCGTTGCCGAAGACAGACTATAGTTGCCGGCAGCGACTGTACCACCAGTTCCGAGGTAGCGTTTTTGAATGTCCGCCGTGTCATTAAGTACATGCGTTATTTATGATTTGTGGTCTGCCGCTAAGCGCGCTGGTTAATCTACATACGTGATGAGCGCGGCCACAGAGACTGGACTAGCCCACCTTCTGTGGAAACAAAGCGGAAGCCCGCCTCATCTGAGGCTTCTGGCCCGTCGCAGCCGGCTGTCTTACACGTTCAGTTCATCATATCTTGAGCAACTATTCCGTTTCTCTCGGGCTACCAGAAAAAAATGTACTCTGAGCGTTATGTAAGGTCTGAATATGCTAGAATAGGTTGCAGGTAGTTGGAATCAGTTTTAGGGTCAAGAGAAGTTTGCGATACCAGTCATCGGCTTCGACTATTGACGTCTACGTCTACGTCTACCGATTACTTTGCAATTCAGACATAAGTGTTTGGCACAGGATTCATAGAACCACTTCCAGATTATTTCTCGAGCGTTACAGTCTCAAATAAGACGTGGGAAAAAAGAACACTTAAATCTTTCCAGAATGAGATTTTCACACTTCAGCGGAGTGTGCGCTGATATCAAACTTGGTAGAGCACTTGCCGCGAAAGGCAAAGGTCCCGAGTTCGAGTCTCGGTCCGGCACACAGTTTTAATCTGCCAGGAAGTTTCACTTAAATCTTTCTTTATGAGCTCTGATCTATGTTATTTTTACGCGATGGTAATTTCTCCCCACGTAGGTGGGGTCAGCAAGGTATTTTGGCATTCGGAGGAGAAAGTTGGTGTTTCAAATTTCGCGAATAGTTTTCGCCCAGATAAAAAACACCTTTGTTTTAATGACTGCCACCCAGCACGCGTATCATATACGTGATACTCTCTCATATGTTTCACTACAATACAACACGAGATGCCATCTTCTGATCGTCTTCAATGTTCTCTGTCAATCCTGTCGGGTAAAGCTCTCATATTGCGCTGCAGGACTGCAGAAGAAAAGGGACACGCGTAGCGTAGGTAGTCTCTTCAGTAGACCTTTTCAGTGTTCTGCGAATGAAACGCGGTCTTTGGTTCGCTTCCCTCGTAACATTTTCTATGTCGTGGTTTCAGTTTAAGTTGTTTGTAATTGCAGTCCCTCGATATTAAGTTGAATCGACGATCTTTATTCATGATATTTATACTGTAACCGAAATTTAAAGGGATTTTTAATTACTGATGTAGAAGATCTCAAATTTTTCATTGTTCAGTAGAAATTGCCAGTTTGCGCAGCATGGAGACATCGGATAAATTCTATTGTCCGATACCACCCGTCGGCTTTGACCAATGACGTCATACGTAAGGCAATCATGCTGCAATGGGCAATCTATGAATGGAACGGATTATACTCGTAAACAAACGAATGTAGGATGCCATAAAATAATGCATTTAACGCGACTGTTATTTACGCGCGAATTTTATTTAAACGAGTTGAAGATGAGTGAAATAAATAAGAACACGAGAGCAATTACGAGTGCATATATTATATAATATAATAGAACAGCGTTGTGCAGAACCCGTTGCCAGCGATGTGGAAGGCGTAGTATACCGTTAGCAGAGCCTGTTATATTTTCCACACATACTCCAAAAACGAACTAAATAATGAACCATCGAATAGTTGGAATCGGTAACTAGAAGCAACCTACGTAAGAAGTCATTTCTAGTTACTGATTCCAATATTACTGTTTATTGCGCAAAAATCTTATAACATGTCAGAAACGTGCTTAAACAATGATCTTGTTCATGAACTACGGAATACGACTAGACTTTCAAAAAATGAAAATCTTTACGCACATTACTGCACACGCAAAGAAATAAAAGGCAAAAAAGACCGAATCTTTCAACCGGTAACTACACTACACGTAAGTCACACCAGTTGCAGTAGCTCCAAATAACACTCAGTAAAATCGATACACCAGGAGTGACAGTAAAAATAAGACAAGTGTAGCAAAACCATCGAAAAGGAAAACTTAAAAGTGGCTGCATAAAAAGAAACTTACCACATATGAACTTCCAAAGGAGTCAAAGATCGAGGCTGAGAAGAACGAAATAAGGACATAACAAGAGATAATGTTAGAAGGTCAAACTGTAACGAAAGAAGCAAAATCCAGAATAACTAATGAAAAAATAATAAGAAACACAAACTGCCAAGCACGAATGAGGTACCACTCAAGTCAGTTCTTCTTTACCACCCGCTCTCAATCAGACACAAAATTTTAAAATAATAAAAAAAATGAAACCACGAGTCAATCACACAAACCCTACGGCAAAGGCACAGCAATACCCCTCGGTCCACCATTGTAACCAGAAAATATTAAAACGACAGAAAAACCTCCCTCCAGAGAAGCCAAAAAAGTAGCACTCGCACAATATAGTAACATAAAAAAACGCAACATAAAACTAGAAAAAAGTATCAGACTCACCAACACCTAACTAACAAAACGAATCCTTACGGTCACTCATTTTCTGAAGCAGAATTTTCGCAGTATAAACAACTAACTCATTCATAACGAACAGCGTGAGAAATCAAGACCTTATAAATCACGACTACTTATAAATCGCGACTACTTCCATTAACAAAAGATGCCGAAAACAAATTACGAGATGAAAGCAAAACAATCTACATCGTATTTTTAATATACGCGCGCAACGAGGAAATCCAGAGAAATCATTTAACGTTCATCGACAGCAATCTGCGGCACAAACAAAACATCACACATTACGTCATTGGTCAAAGCCGACGGGTGGTATCGGACACTAGAATTGACCCTATAAATTGCCAGCTTGCGCAGCCTGGAGATATCTTGTGCAAATAATTTTGCAATTCCGTTTCACCTTCTGACGACTTTACTAGACCGTAGATGACATCATCTGCAAACAATCTAAGAGGGTTGTTCATATTGTCTCCCAAATTGTTTTTGTATGTTAAGAACAGCATAGACCCTAAAGCACTTTCCTGGGGAACAAGAGATATCACTTGCATTTCACTGGATGACTCCCCGTCAGTTACTACGAACTTTGATCTTTCTAACAGGAAAATACAAATCCAGTCGCAGAACTGAGACGATACTCCGTAGACACGCAATTTGATTAGAAGCTGGTTGTGAGGAACGGTGTAAAGTTAATGGCTGCTGTGACGTCGATTCGTACTACGATGTTATCCAGTCTACACATTAATCAAGTATAATCGAGTAGTAAAAGAAACCAAAGAGAAAAACTGGAAAGGAAATAAGGTTGAGGAAGAAGAAATAAAAACCTCGAGGTTAGTCGATGAATTTTTAATCCTCTCTGAGACGGCAAATGACTTGGATGAGTAGATGAGTGGAATGGATAGAGGTTATAAGATGAATATCAACAAAAGAAAAACAAGGGCAATAGCCGAAATAAATCAGGAGCTGCTTATGAATTTCGATTAGGAAGTGAAACACGAACAGTTGTAGATGGGTTATGCTACGTGGGCAGCAAAGTAACTGATGAGAGCCGAAATAGGGAGGATATAAAATGCAGAATGGCAATAACAAGGAAAGCGTATCTGGTAAAGAGCAATTTTTTCGACATCGAATTTAAAAGTATTTGTTACAGAGTATTTTCTGGAGTGTAGCCTTATAGGGAAGTGAAACGTGGACGGTAAACAGAACAAATATAAAATGGAAGGTTTCGATAGTGATGTTACAGAAGAAAGCTGAAGATAGGTGGGTGGGTTGGATAGCTAATGAAAAGATGCAGAACTGAATTGTGGAGAAAAGTCATTTGTGAACAAATTGACAAAAAATAGGTATAGGTTGATAAGACGCATCCTGAGGCACAATTTGGTAATGAAAGGAAGTGTGGAGAGTAAGATTTTTAGAAGGAGTCCAGTGCACGGGATGCAGTAAGCAGGTTCAAATTGACGAAGGTTGTACTAGTTACGAAGAATGAAAAGGCTTGCGTGGAATAAATTAGTGTGAATTGATTGACTGTCGTACGGCATGGTTAGCTGAGGGATCCGCCTATTTGAAAAGGATTTTGTTCGTGAAGTGTGAGAGCTGAGTATGAAATGTAGCTGTTGAGTGTAGGTGACTGTAACGGGTGTGTGTAATCCGTGTCGTGTTTGTGTTCTATGATGAGAGAAGGGAGAGGGTGAAACTCTGTGCCGGCACATAGCCTCCTCCTCTCGAATAGCACCAAGGAGGTCGCCAGGCTTAACCTCCCCAGACGATGGACGAATCCCCGTCAACTACGTCACGAGCCCTCACTGCATGAGAAACTGCTGTGAAGTATGAAGGTAATGATGGATATAGGCGGAAAGACTGGTGATCAGGAGCTTTACGCCATCAACTCTTGGCCCATTGCCGACGAAATACTACCAGTGAAAATTTCTTCCAGCGCCTGGCTTCGAACTGGCGTGCGTCCGATTCAGTCGCCACCGGGGAGGAGTTCGCTAAGCCGTCGGCACACGGGCCGTGCATTCGAAAGATGATCGTTGAGAGTTTCTGACATCATAGCGTGGAACAGCACACAGTGGAGTCTTGCGGAACATGCAGGGCAATATCTTGCATGTCAGTTGTTCTGAATGTGCGTTTGAACGTAGGCCAATGTGATGGAAGAACGCCACCTATGTCACATGCACACGTCTCTCTTCAGTGGAGAGTCCCGAGGTGCTGTATTGGCTTCCAGTTGAAGCCCATATGTATACATACAACATCAGAACAGTGAGAACCTCTCGAAAACCCGTCGTTCACTGTATGATTCGTTGTACAAAAAAGGCGGAAAACGTCATATGCAAATGGTTCAAATGGCTCTGAGCACTATGGGACTTAACTTCTAAGGTCATCAGTCCCCTAGAACTTAGAACTAGTTAAACCTAACTAACCTAAGGACATCACACATATCCATGCCCGAGGCAGGATTCGAACCTGCGACCTTAGCGGTCGTGCGGTTCCAGACTGTAGCGCCTAGAACCGCTCGGCCACCCCGGCCGGCAAAACGTCATATTCGTGCTTAAATAATTATTGTAATTTGTCTATTATAAGAATATGCAATTTCAAGGCAACAGCACTTTGAGTATCTATCGAAAACTCATTGTCCTTGATATAATTTTTTACATTTAAATGTCAGTAACATATCTACTGTTAAAAGTTTCTCGAGATAGTAATATGAAAGTACCGTCGTAAATAGAGCATTGTCGATGTTGTGCAATGAGTAGCGTCCAGAATTGTAAAGGCTCACGTGATGTGATGCTGGTTCACGTATCGCTGGTCTCCCATACTTTTTTACTTATCATCGCGTTTTCTAAGAGGTTCTGATACGTTCTTATATTCTCTAATCTTCGATGCCATGTAAATGTGAGACCTTTCTGAGGAGTGAATTCGTTCGATTGGCTTGATCATAAAGACAGCGTGCACTACTTGCAGTAAGATGTTTTGCACTTCCTTTTTTTAAGTTTTATATTTCATATATAGCAAAGATTCTGCTACTGAATATGTACAATGATCAAGTAAGATTGATCTCAGAGTCCTACTACACTTCTGGCCATTAAAATTGCTACACCAAGGAGAAATGCAGATCATAAACGGGTATCCATTGGACAAATATATTATACTAGAACTGACATGTGATTACATTTTCACGCAATTTGTATGCATAGATCCTGAGAAATAAGTACCCAGAACAACCACCTCTGGCCGTAACAACGACCTTCATACGTCTGGGTATTGAGTGAAACAGAGCTTGGATGGCGTGTACAGGTACAGCTGCCCATGCAGCTTCAACACGATACCACAGTTCACCAAGAGTAGTGACTGGCGTATTGTGACGAGCCAGTTGCTCGGCCACCATTGACCAGACGTTTTCAATTGGTGAGGGATCTAGACAATGTGCTGGCCAGGGCAGCAGTCGAACATTTTCTGCATTCAGAAAGGCGCGTACAGGACCTACAACATGCGGTCGTGCATTATCCTGCTGAAATGTAGGGTTTCGCAGGGATCGAATGAAGGGTAGAGCCACAGGTCGTAACACATCTGAAATGTAGCGTCCACTGTTCAAAGTGCCGTCAATGCGAACAAGAGGTGACAGAGACGTGTAAACAATGGCACCCCATACCATCACGCCGGGTGATACGTCAGTATGGTGATGACGAATACATGCTTCCAATATGCGTTCACCGCGATGTCGCCAAACACGGATGCGACCATCATGATGCTGTAAACAGAACCTGGATTCATCCGAAAAAATGACGTTTTGCCATTCGTGCATCCAGGTTCGTCGTTGAGTACACCATCGCAGGCGCTCCTGTCTGTGATGCAGCGTCTAGGGTAGCCGCAGCCACGGTCTCCGACCTGATAGTCCATGCTGCTGAAACGTCGTCCAACTGTTCGTGCAGATGGTTGTTGTCTTGCAAACGTCCCAATCTGTTGACTCAGGGATCTAGACGTGTCTGCACGATCCGTTACAGGCATGTGGATAAGATGCCTGCCATCTCGACTGCTAGTGATACGAGGCCGTTGGGATCCAGCACGGCGTTCCGTATCAACCCCCTGAACCCACCGATTCCATATCCTGCTAACAGTCATTGGATCTCGACCAACGCGAGCAGCAATGTCGCGATACGATAAACGGCAATCGCGATAGGCTACAATCCGACCTTTATCTAAGTCGGAAACGTGATGGTACGTGTTTCTCCTCCTTACACGAGGCATCACAACAACGTTTCACTTGGCAACACCGGTCAACAGCTGTTTGTGTATGAGAAATCGGTTGGAAACCTTCCTCATGTCAGCACGTTGTAGGTGTCGCCAATCTTGTGTGAATGCTCTGAAAAGCTAATCATTTGCATATCACAGCATGTTCTTCCTGTCGGTTAAATTTCGCGTCTGTAGCACGTCAGCTTCTTGGTGTAGCAGTTTTAATGGCCAGTAGTGTAAAAAGTGAGAGTGATAAAATAGTATTTAAGTGGAAAGCTATAGCAAATTTGTATCGTACTGTTTGTAATAGATACTTCATAAGCGGAAGTTGTTATTTACTGGACACGGTACTTTCGTTTTTATCTTGTAACATCTTCATGGGTATTGGAGTTTTTATTTATGTATACTACAGTCGGACTATCTTATGGACAAGGGCGGAAATATGCGCCTTAATTGCGCCAGCACTGGAGGTTTGGTCCTGTCCATTTCATAACGAGCGAACTAGAAAAATCCCTCAACTGCCGCTGGAGCGCGCTGCGGTCGCATATGCAACGTTGAGGCTCGCGTACCGTATGCACATGTCGCATCATTTCTGAGCGTCCAGTAGCTCGTTGAAAACTGCACGCTCAACGTTAACGTTCAAAAGCACAATCCGTTTCCTGACGACTTCAGTGACTTTGGCCACGGAGGCAGGTTGACGTGGGCGGAGAGCTGAAAAAAAAATCGAGATTAAAGCCGTCGGCACACGGACCGTGCATCCGAACGTTGAGCGTTGAGCGTGTCGAGTTTCTGACGTCACAGCATGGAATAGCACGTTCGGGAGTCTTTCCGAACGTGCAGAGCAATATCTGGCATGTCAGATATTGTGAGCGTGCGCCAGCGTTGACCAATGAGATGGCACAACGCCGCCTACGTCACACGCACGCCGTCTCCCTTCAGTACAGAGTTGTGAGGCGCCACATTGGCATTCATTTCAAGCCTATACGTATATATGTCGTTCCGAGCACCAGCAAACTGAGAATCACTGGAAAGTCCGTTGTTAACTGTGTGATTCGTTCCAACAAAATAATGAGAAATATCATATTCGTAGCAAAAGAATTATTGTAACGAGCTTAGGCTATTTGAAGGCGGCGACACACTGAAGATCCACCCAAAACGCATTGTTCTTGGTACAATGTGTTATAATTAAATTTCAGTTAGTAAAATATCTACGATTAAAGTTTTTAACAAGAGGTAAGATACTATGATTAGATTCAGATGATGTGGTGTTAGTTTAGGGAAATGAATAGCTTCACTGTATAATATTGAGTTTTTTTTGTTGGGGTGGTGGTTCGCGTCCTGACACAACAATTTTTTTTCCTAACATTCACGTTTAATATAAGTATAGACTATAATATTTGATTTTATGTAAATACAAGTTAACCTTTTTTTGAGGGGTGTCTTTGTTCTATTGGCTTAATCTAAAGGACAGCATACGCTACTTGTATAAAGATATTTAGCTCCTTCTTTTACGCTTCGTAATTCACATATTGCAAAGATTCTGTTACTGGGTAGGAACTGTGATCAAGTAATAGTTACCTTGGGGTTTTACTAAAATGTGGGAATGATGAAATAATGTTTACCTTATGCGGTATCCCAAATTTGTAGCGCACTGTTTGTAATGGAACTTTTATAAGCCTGTTTCCTTATTGATTGGACGTGGTACTTTCCTTTTGGTGGACGATGGAGGAAATGTGCGTTTTAATAGAGCTAATAAGGTATGTTTACACTGGGATACATGTATCGCGACATGTATGAGCGACATGTCAATTTGACATGTCGCGATACATCACCTAATACAAAAATTCACAGAACTTGTGTGCGGACCCTCGAGCTCATACATGTCGCGTATACATTTTGTATATCGCTTTGTGGCCATATACGCGACATGTATGAGCGACATTTGAACTCGCGCATGCGCAGTACTATTATTTTCTGTCGTCTTGTCGCCTGCCGCTTATTTTGACGATTAGCGCATGCGTAGTACCAGGCTCTTTGGCGGCTGTTTGAGTTTTGGAGGTGCCGACTATCGTTTCGACGTTAATGTATCTGCATAGAACATCAAAAATTGCCATATGCAACATTATTCTTTGTGTTTGCGAGGCCATTGTGCAAGTTTTATTCCAAGAAGTGAAGGTAAAAGTTTTATATATATCAGAGTATGTAATACATTCTATATTTTTTTCATGCATCTGGCACGTATATCAATTTTTTGCTATTATTCCGGCGGCCTCGCGTGATAATGTTGACAACGGATGCCGACAATCGTGTGTGAGACGTTGGCATTAGCAATCGCGCGACAATGCAAATGTTTTGCAATGAAATCTTCGTTTCAAGAGGAATCCCCAGTGGTCAAAAAACGGAGTGTTACTGCCAACTGACCCTCTGGTGGAATCGCTTCCCGAAAGTTTGTGTTGGTTTTGGACACAAGAGGAGCGGCAAGTGATAACAAACCGCGGAAATCCTCCATACTCATCCTAACGTAATTTCTAAAATATGCTCCATCCTTTAGCGTTAATTCGCGAGAAATTCTCTCTGCCACCATCTACGCTTCCTCCGCCTTTTCTTCCTATCATCTTCCAAAAGAGCAAGTGTACCAGCACATGAAAATGTGAAATCTTCCAAATCGTCGTCGAAAGCTATCGCACAGTGATACATATCAACCAGTGTAAACGCACGCTCATACATGTATGAGGTTGATACTTGTCAACTCATACAAGTCGCGATACATGTCGCAAAGTCGCATATACATGTATCTCATACATGTGCCGATACAAATGGCAGTGTAAACGCACCTTTCGTGGCAATTTTACGCGCGCCCGTTGAGTAAACAGTGTGATTTACGAACTAGAAACATCCCTCAACTGCCGCTGGAGTGCGTTGCGATCGCGTATACCACGTTGGGGCCCACGTACCGTATGCACGAGTCACATCGTTCCTGAGCGTTCAGCAGCACGTTGAACTTGGCACGCTCAACGTTGACGTCAGGCAGTACGGTCCGTGTGCCGACGTCTTAAAGACCAGAACAGTAACATACTTGCATTGGTTCAAATGGCTCTGAGCACTATGGGACTTAGCTTCTGAGGTCATCAGTCCCCTAGAACTTAGAACTACTTAAACCTAACTAACCTAAGGACATCACACACACCCATGCCCGAGGCAGGATCCGAACCTGCGACCGTAGCGGTCGTGCGGTTCCAGACTGTAGCGCCTTTAACCGATACTTGCATTAGGCGAGTTCTCGGTAACAGCACAGAACCAGTAAGCAGTTCCTTCTGCCCGTACAGACGTGCAGAGCTGTAAACAGTTGGCTCCGCACAGTTGCCCGCGAGCTGCGCACATCACGGAAGAACGCCGCAGCAGCAAGTAAATCACAGCTGCGGCCCGTCCCGGCGTGTCTTGGAGGTGTACGGGGCGGCCGCGGAATGCCGGGGCGTAATGGCCACGCCGGCCGCCCGCATTCTTTGCTTTTCCGCGGCGCCGCAGGTAGGCGGCGGTCTGGCTACCTGGCCAGCCTGGGCAGCCACCTGCGCCATCACGGCCGACCCCGGCGACCTCGCCACTGCCGGCTGCGGCCGCAGTTTGCTCGCGAGGCGCTGCGGCGCTCTGGTGCCGTGTAAACCGCACTCAGTGAAATTTGCGCCCAGAAAAGGAGAACGAAAGATCCACTAACAGCGCAACTTGCCCGCAGGTGGAAGAGCCGAGAGCTCTTGCTTGGCGTTTTACTTTATGCTGGCGAGGAGGACTGGAGATGGACGAACAAGGACTGTAGTGCCAACATTTTTGCAATCGGAACATCTACGTCTGCATCTACATCCATACTCCGCAAGCCACCTGACGGTGTGTGGCGGAGGGTACCTTGAGTACCTCTATCGGTTCTCCCTTCTATTCCAGTCTCGTATTGTTCGTGGAAAGAAGGATTGTCGGTATACCTCTGTGTGGGCTCTAATCTCCCTGATTTTATCCTCATGGTCTCTTCGCGAGATATACGTAGGAGGGAGAAATATACTGCTTGACTCCTCGGTGAAGGTATGTCCTCGAAACTTCAACAAAAGCCCGTACCGAGCTACTGAGCGTCTCTCCTGCAGAGTCTTCCACTGGTGTTTATCTATCATCTCCGTAACGCTTTCGCGATTACTAAATGATCCTGTAACGAAGCGCGCTGCTCTCCGTTGGATCTTCTCTATCTCTTCTATCAACCCTATCTGGTACGGATCCAACACTGGTGAGCAGTATTCAAGCAGTGGGCGAACAAGCGTACTGTAACCTACTTCCTTTGTTTTCGGATTGCATTTCCTTAGGATTCTTCCAATGAAAAAAAATGAAATGAAATGTCGTGTGGCTAGGGCCTCCCGTCGGGTAGACCGTTCGCCTGGTGCAGGTCTTTCGATTTGATGCCACTTCGGCGACCTGCGCGTCGATGGGGATGAAATGATGATGATTAGGACAACGCAACACCCAGTCCCTGAGCGGAGAAAATCTCCGACCCAGCCGTGAATCGAACCCGGGCCCTTTGGATTGACAGTCTGTCACACTGACCACTCAGAATAAACATATGCTTTACCGACAATCAACTTTATATGATCATTCCATTTTAAATCACTCCTAATGCGTACTCCCAGATAATTTATGGAATTATATGCTTCCAGTTGCTGACCTACTATATTGTAACTAAATGATATGGGATCTTTCTTTCTATATATTCGCTGCACATCACACTTGTCTACATTGAGATTCAATTGCCATTCCCTGCACCATGCGTCAATTCGCTGCAGATCCCCCTCCTGCATTTCAGTACAATTTTCCATTGTTAAAACCTGTCGATATACCGCAGCATCATCCGCAAAAAGCCTCAGTGAACTTCCGATGTCATCCACAAGGTCATGTTATGTATATTGTGAATAGCAACGGTCCTACGACACTGCCCTGCGGCACACCTGAAATCACTCTTTCTTGTGAAGACTTCTCTCCATTGAGAATGACATGCTGGCCGCGGTGGCCGTGCGGTTCTGGCACTGCAGTCCGGAACCGCGGAACTGCTACGGTCGCACGTTCGAATCCTGCCTCGGGCATGGGTGTGTGTGATGTCCTTAGGTTAGTTAGGTTTAAGTAGTTGTAAGTTCTAGGGGACTTATGACCTAAGATGTTGAGTCCCATAGTGCTCAGAGCCATTTGAACCATTTGAGAACGACATGATGCGGTCTGTTATCTAGAAACTCTTCAATCCAATCACACAATTGGTCTGATAGTCCACATGCTCTTACTTTGTTCATTAAACGACTGTGGGGAACTGTATCGAACGCCTTGCGGAAGTCAAGAAACACCGCATCTACCTGGGAACCCGTGTCTATGACCCTCTGAGTCTCGTGGACGAATAGCGCGAGCTGGGTTTCACACTATCGTCTTTTTCGAAGCCCATGTTGATTCCTACAGAGTAGATTTCTAGTTTCCAGAAAAATCATTATACTCGAACATAATACGTGTTCCAAAATTCTACAACTGATCGACGCTAGAGATATAGGTCTATAGTTCTGCACATCTCTTCGATGTCCCTTCTTCAAAACTGGGATGACCTGTGCCCTTTTACAATCCTTTGGAACGCTACGCTCTTCTAGAGACCTACGGTACACCGCTGCAAGAAGGGGGGCAAGTTCCTTCGCTTACTCTGTGTAAAATCGAACTGGTATCCCATCAGGTCCAGCGGCCTTTCCTCTTTTGAGCGATTTTAATTATTTCTCTATCCCTCTGTCGTCTATTTCGATATCTACCATTTTGTCATCTGTGCGAAAATCTCGAGAAGGTACTACAGTGCAGTCTTCCTCTGTGAAACAGCTTTGGAGAAAGACATTTAGTGTTTCGGCCTTTAGTCTGTCATCCTCTGTTTCAGTACCATTTTGGTCACAGAGTGTCTGGACATTTTGTTTTGATCCACCTACCGCTTTGACGTAAGACCAAAATTTCTTAGGATAATAATTTATATTCTGTCGCACGCAAACACAATTTTTTACTTACGAGTGAATCTTCTGAAACTTTCTTTCTTTCGCTGACGCCATAGCCCCGCAGCCACTGCAGGGTCGGCATGGTTAGAACGAATATGGCAAGCTAAGTTTTAGGGGTGGCCGGATGGCCTTCCTGCCGCCACCTTGTACCTCCAGGGATGGAATCAGTGTACCCCAGCTCTCTGCATCTAGTGTAAATCGTGAAATAGTGCGAACGTGTTTCAAATATCTGCGACTCGTGCACCTGAGGCGGAACGTCGGGACCAGCCCGGTATTCACCTAGCGGGATGTGGAAAACCGTCTAAAAGCCACATCCAGGCTGGCCGGCACACCGGCCCTCGTCGTTAATTCGACGGGCGGATTCTACCCGTGGCCGGCGCGCCTACCCGAGTCCAGGAAGCAGCGCGTTAACGCTCTCGGCTACTCTGGCGGATTAGTGAATCTTCAGAAACCACAATGGATAAAATAAAAATCCAATTTACAAACACTGAATTTAAAAATCGTCTCTCTTCTACTCGACAAACATACTTTACAGTAAATATAAAATAAATTTTTCGAATGCAACGTAGTAGATTAACTAATAACATTTTCAAATATTTGCGGGGCAGGAAGTCCACAACAAGTTGCTTCAACGAAGTAATTAAGGATTTAGAAGGAAACAAAATAAAACTGCAGATATAAACAGTAGAGAAACCTTTCGGAAAAAAGTATTGAAAATGGAAGGATTCCTAGCAGGATACCTAAAAAGACTGATCCAGAATGGTCTGAAGATAGACAAAAGAAACATGGTGAACAGATGAAAGCATACTGGAAGAAAAGAAAAGAACAAAGAACAGCCCGCATCTCGTGGTCGTGCGGTAGCGTTCTCGCTTCCCACGCCCGGGTTCCCGGGTTCGATTCCCGGCGGGGTCAGGGATTTTCTCTGCCTCGTGATGGCTGGGTGTTGTGTGCTGTCCTTAGGTTAGTTCGGTTTAAGTAGTTCTAAGTTCTAGGGGACTTATGACCACAGCAGTTGAGTCCCATAGTGCTCAGAGCCATTTGAACCATTTTTCTTAAGGACGGCTCCAGGTATTTACATGCAGAAAATATTTTTCATTGTTCTCAGGACCTTTTCTAGCTCTTCTTTCGTCTCCGTGATCACAGGAATAGTCTACCCATTACTTTTGATCCCCACTTCATTTTCACGAACTCGTTCCATAGCTTCCTCAATGTGAGGATTGAATATAAGAGGAGAAAAAGCACGACCTTTTGCTTCGTGTTCCTAATGAAAATATGTACCATTAAAGAAGAAAAAGCGGTGCTTAGACGTTGTAACTACTGGAACCAGTGCAATATGTGTACCTAAGAGGGCATTCGTAGAACATTATGTCGGCTGCTGGTGGCGATCATCTTTCAGTAGCAGGATAGCCGGCCGCTGTGGCCGAGCGGTTCTAGGCCTTTCAGTCTGGAATCGCGCGACCGCTGCCGTCGCAGATTCGAATCCTGCCTCGGGCATGGATGTGTGTGATGTCCATAGGTTAGTCAGGTTTAAGTAGTTCTAAGTTGTAGGGTACTGATGACCCCAGATGTTAAGTCCCCTAGTGCTCAGAGCCATTTGAACCGTTTGAATTTGGTAACAGGATATTTACGTTGCAGGTCAGTCGACGCGACTTGCACCTAATTGCGGGCATTGCGAGCATGTACAGTGGACGGGGTTTCTAGGAGTGCAGGAGGGCAAGTAGTTTCCAGGAATACTGGCCGCAAATTTATCAGATCTTTGCATAGGCGCAGATTTCACTGGACACAGTTTTCACACACTCAGCGTCTCTACGGCAATACAATTTATGACAGACTACTGGGAACACTTCATTGATACAGGAAGGTGCTGGTACGCTTGCCCTGGACAGCAAAGACTTCATGTAGTTTATACTCAGGCACTGTTCACCATAGACGGAATGCCAACCCAATAGCACTTCGCTTGGTCCACTGCCGGACTGTGAAGTGAGACTACATTTAGTTTTTCGTGCCCTTACCAGTTTACAGCCATGATCTCGTACACTTGTCGCCTCTTCTAAAATTTTCGGGCCCATATTTGGCGACATCAATGGTTGTTTTGTTTCCCAGGCATACAACTGACATCACAGTATAATGTTTGTGCCATATCCTACACCTCACAGTTATCACAGAAAATGTCTCTCTCCTCTTGTAATCACCACTTTGATGATTTTTTTTTCTTTACTGGTGCAACACCTGTTCCTATTCTGATGAGGGTACTCCATGTTTCCCGCTTCAGTTGGGCACCTATAGTTTGTTTCTTTTGCTGGCTAACAATCGGTAGTTTCTATGTCCACATCGTTCATGAGACTTCTCCTTAATTATAAACTTACGGGAAATCTGCTCTCTGCACGGTACATAACATGTTTTTCATCGAAGGTCTGTATGAACTTTTTTCGTGTATTTTATTCCTGATTGTCAAATACACGAAACAGAGAATCCATGTACTATGTACAGTTTATTCAGAGGCGTAGCCTTCATACACGCTGTTGTTAAACATCATGTTTCACTCAGAAAGAGATCCACGAGATGGACAGACCTAGTCCGTCCTGGGCAGGCATCCTCTGAAGCAGAAAGGCACTGGACACTACCAGTTCTTCTGAGGACGGTAGGATTTGTTCCCGAGCAAGCTAGTTTCTTCGAAATGTTGTTCCTCGTCGAAGACTGCTTTTGGAATCGGGCTTACCCCAGGCAGCGCTGACTTTTATCTGCAGAAGGTCCTTCCACATTTGAGTGAAGATGATAATTGAGATACCATACTTGATGCAAAAACTCGGATGACAGTGTCAGAATCAATGAACCAGGAATCATAAAGTCTAGTAGTGGTCAAAATTCATATGGAAAACTTGTGAAGCATAACATCGGAATTTACCTGCTAGCCAAACTGTATACATGCAACCACACCAAACAATATTTAGAAGGCAATGAATAGAATCTTTATACCTTGTCCATTATGTCTTATTTCTTTCACAGTACCAAATAAGGTTAAAACGTAACTGTATTCCTCTCCTTCAGTAGGTATGGCCTATTGAGTATTAAATAAAGGATATTTAATGAAAGCTGCCTCATCAGTATATGTTATTTATGCACAATGTAGACTTTTTCTCCGTCCAGGTATTGTAGTACCTAAATCACTTTCCGCTTTCAGATTTGTGGCCTCTTTTGGAGCAATATTTAACGATAAATGTATGCAAAGCTTCAAACTGTACCTAGTGTCTCCTCTTGTCGTCCAAAGGGACGAGTTTGAGTCGACCTCGGTAGTACTTACGTATCGTAACGTACTTCCTCAGAAACTCAAGTCTCTACTTTCGAATACCGACACAACACGCAGTTTCAACTTGGCACATACAATTATCGCAGAATAGTCATTGCTTAGTGTATAGAATGAACTCTCATCATTGATTAGAGTTTAGAAAATCATATGTGGAGCTGTAACTGTAAAATACTGATTTCGTATTCGGGAGATCTAAATCCATATCTGACCAATCTAATTTATGTCATTAATAATTTTTCCAACCAACACTGAAATCCTGTCCATATTCATTGAGACAAAATACAACCTCACTGTGAGTAGTGCAGAACTAGCTGCTCAACACACAGATACGGAATTGGTACTGCGATTTGAAATGTAAGATTAAGATGAAGCAATGACAAATTTTGAACCCTGGGACTTCACACTACCGTAGTTGACATTATCGGAATAGAAATATGCGTGTATTTGTATGAGGGCACCTGTCAGTTTTGACCCGCCAATGTTGAGCAGTGTCGTACCCTACAGCCTTTGTTGTGTGGCGTTTCAGTTGGTAGTTCTGCTGGGTAGAAAACAGTGCAAAGCAAATGTGCAGTACATAACTAACGGGAGATCCGTGTTCAAATCTCCGTCGAGCCCCTTTTTCTCTTTCAGAAAATTGTGAACATTGCGTCCGATCATTGACGTATCTGTTCTCCTTCTGTAGTCTTGGCAATTCTCGTACTATACATTCGTTATAGATTATGAGTCACGTGGAAATAAAATTTTACCTTCGCAAGTGAAAGTGATGAATAGTGAGAGCAGGCGATATGCAGCATAGACCTCTTAAAGAAATTAAAACGACAAGTAAACGGGTGTGAATTATACTACAACAAAGGAATTCAGGAGTCAAAACGTCCAAAACGGAATGCAAGAGTCATAACATGAAGTACTTGTGTAGAACAAATAGGAGGTACGTACGTCTGAAGGTCCCTTCCTTACACTTCGCTGTTGCATCTACACCTACATGGATACTCTGAAAATCACATTTAAGTGCCTGGCAGAGGGTTCATCGAACCACCTTCACAATTGTCTATTATTCCAATCTCCTATAGCGCGCGGAAAGAATGAACACCTATATCTTTCCGTACGAGCTCTAATCTCCCTTATTTAAGCGTGGTCACCTTTCCTCCCTATGTAGGTCGGTGTCAACAAAATATTTTCGCATTCGGAGGAGAAAGTTTGTGGTTGTAATTTCGTGAGAAGATTACGTCGCAACGAAAAATGCCTTTCTTTTAATGATGTCCGTCCCAAATCCTGTATCATTTCTGTGACACTCTTTCACATATTTCGCGATAATACAAAACGTGCTGCCTTTCTTTGAACTTTTTCGATGTACTCCGTCAGTCCTATCTTTTAAGGATCCCACACCGCGCAGCAGTATTCTAGAACAGGACGGACAAGTATAGTGTAGGCAGTCTCCTTAGTAGATCTGTTACATTTTCTAAGTGTCCTGCCAATAAAACGCACTCTTTGGTTAGCCTTCCCCACAACATTTTCTGTGTGTTCCTTCCGATTTAAGTTGTTCGTAATTGTAACACCTAGGAGTTTAGTTGAATTTACGGCTTTTAGATTAGACTGATTTATCGTGTAACCGAAGTTTAACGAGTTCCTTTCAGCACTCATGTGGATGACCTCACAGGCTCAAGTGCCATTTTTCGCACCATTCAGATATCTTTTCTAAATCGTTTTGCAGTTTGTTTTGGTCTTATGATGCCTTTATTAGTCGATAAACGACAGCGTCATCTGCAAACTACCGAAGACGGCTGCTCAGATTGTCTCCAAAATCGTTAATATAGATAAGGAACAGCTAAGGGCCTATAACACTACCTTGGGGAACACCAGAAATCACTTCTGTTTTACCCGATGACTTTCCGTCAGTTACTACGAACTGTGACCTCTCTGACACGAAATCAAAAATCCAGTCCCATAACTGAGACGATATTCCATAAGCACGCAATTTCACTACGAGCCGCTTGTGTGGTACAGTGTCAAAAGCCTTCCGGAAATCCAGAAATACGGAATCATTCTGAAATCTCTTGTCAATAGCACTCAACACTTCATGTGAATAAAGAGCTAGTTGTGTTTCACAGGAACGATGTTTTCTAAACCCTTGTTGACTGCGTGTCAATTCCAAACCGACGTCACACCACGACACAGACACAAATTTGAATACAGCGGACGTACACGTCACTGACCGGACGGACAGTTCGTAAGTCTGTGGGAAAAAAAGAAGGAATGAGGCACTTGGGAGATTCGAAGACGGCCGGCCAATGTGGCCGAGCGGTTCTAGGCGCTACAGTCTGGAACCGCGTGAACGCTACGGACCCAGGTTCGAATCCTGCCTCGGGCATGGATGTGTGTGATGTCCTTAGGTTAGTTAGGTTTAAGTAGTTCTAAGTTCTAGGGGACTGATGACCTCAGAAGTTAAATACCATAGTGCTGAGAGCCATTTTTAGATTCTAAGACGGAGTCCAGCAGTCCAGTCCGGTGACCACATAACCACCACCCCACTGCTACTCACATTCGCACGATATTGCACTTCTTTAGCTTGGACCCTTCATTGTTTCGATTTTGCTTCATTTTTCCTTCTTCCTGTTTTCATGCTCTCGATCTGTGTTCAGCTTTTGCCGGTCTACCCACTGGCCATTTTTATCCCTAAAACTGAGGGCGGTGAGAGGGGTAGTTTCCCTCGTCAGTAGGCACTTACATCTCATAAATTGTGAAATATCGATAGCGTGACGTTAATTTCTGTTCGCGTTATTACCTTATTATTTGAAATACGAGGCGTAACAAAGCAGACAAAAGACAGGGCCTGAGGAGGCCCTTTCAATTCACGGAAGGGTAGTCCTGCTGAACCGCCGTCGTCTATTGATTGTTGCTGTGTCCGCCGGTGGAGCGCCCTTTCTCCGCCACGACGAAAGAAAGGGTGAGAGTCCTGCGGTTTCCCGGGCCTCGCCCACAAGAGAGCATCCATCCTCTTTACATTCATTTCCGCCGGGATCGCGGGAGACGCACGCCATCCTCCCCCCCCACCCCCATTCCGTTGTGTTAGGTCCTTTCAGGGCGGTTTTTGTGCGCGCTGTCATCCAATATTTAGGGAGGAACTGTCGCCGAGTGGAGCGGCCCGAGTATAACTTCTTCCTCTCCGCAGGAAAGGATTGCTGCTGTGCGCGGTTTCCGTTATTACGTGAATAATAGGCCGGGGAATTGGGGTGCGGTGGGCCGTGTAGCGCCGGGCACGCCCCTCCTCCTCCCCCCCCCCACCCCCCCCCCCCCCGGCTCGCTGGCTGGCTGGCCGGCGCTGTGGGCCTAATCTCGCTCCCCAAGAAAAGGGGCGGCCAGGCCGCCGGCTGCTGCAAAACTCGTCCTGTGCGCCTTCCCTGTCGTATTGACTGTTGTAGATGTACTTCACCTGGAGACATTTTTGTTTGGCAAAGAAGTACCCTAGAAGAACTAGCTCCTAGATTTTCTTTCTTAGTTTATAGGTTACTCAGACTAAGTTTCCTTTTAATTCTTTTGCAAATGTGTCAGTCTTTCCTATGCTTTGTTATTCTGTGGGTGGTAGAGTATTTTACGAGATAATCAATGTGTTCTGAACATTTATTCGCATTTGCGTGTTTCATCCTTAACTAGTATAAAATGGTTCAAATGGCTCTGAGCACTATGCGACTTAACTTCTGAGGTCATCAGTCGCCTAGAACTTAGAACTAATTAAACCTAACCAACCTAAGGACATACACACATCGCCGGCCGCGGTGGCCGTGCGGCTCTAGGCGCTGCAGTCCGGAACCGCGGGACTGCTACGGTCGCAGCTTCGAATCCTGCCTCGGGCATGGATGTGTGTGATGTCCTTAGGTTGGTTAGGTTTAATTAGTTCTAAGTTCTAGGGGACTGATGACCTCAGGAGTTAAGTCGCATAGTGCTCAGAGCCATTTGAACATACACACATCCATGCCCGAGGCAAAAAAAAAAAAAGTTTCAAATGGCTCTGAGCACTATGGGACTTAACATCTGTGGTCATCAGTCCCCTAGAACTTAGAACTACTTAAACCTAACTAACCTAAGGACATCACACACATCCATGCCCAAGTCAGGATTCGAATCTGCGACCGTAGCAGTCGCGCAGTTCCGAACTGAGCGCCTAGAACCGCTAGACCACCGCGGCCGGCATGCCCGAGGCAGGATTCGAACCTGTACCGTAGCGGTTGCTCGCCTCCAGACTGTAGCGCCTAGAACCGCACGGCCACTCCAGCTGGCCTTAATCAGTAAATTATTGACAATGACCATTCACTTCTGAGACAGAGAGAGAAAGAGAGAGAGAGAGAGAGAGAGAGAGAGAGAGAGAGAGAGAGAGAGAGAGGAAAAAAAGTTTTCAAATACGGCTGGACACGTACATCTTATATAGCTACACTACGCTCCGCAATTCGACGCTTGTAACCACCACACCACGAGGAACCATCAATAGCTTGTGTACTGTAACTCGGATCTCATGTAGGCCTTAAATGCCAATATGTCATTATGTGGTTTCTAATCATAACAAATCGTACCAGGAATTACGTATTTTTATAACTCTTCAGTGTGCCATAGCCTTGATACAGAATATTTTCATAAGATGCAGGTGCCGATACGAAATTATCGAATCCAGTATGCTGTTTCCCAAGCACCCAGCATCGATTGTTGACATCGAATGTTGACGAAGTTCGATAGCACTTGTAACGGGACATCCTCCTCTAGCATTACTTTCCCTCAACAGTATTTGTCGATAACAGCATTATTTTTCTAACTGTTGACAGGTCTGTATCATCTCACTTACTTTTCTGAAAACCTTCATCTAATTTTATTCACAGCGTGTTATATTTCAAGCGAAAATTTATGAAAGGGAATTACTTTCTAAAATATTTTAATTTCGATGTTACACACATCAAAAATAGTTTTGCAGTGCCTCGGTTCCTCGAGTTCCGGAACCTGTAATAAAACTGGAATAGATATCAACATAAACATCACAATCGCCCTTTTTATTGCTCATGAGAACCACTCATGTTGTACCACCATACCGCGAGACCTTCAGAGGTGGTGGTCCAGGTTGCTGTACACACCGATACCTCTAATACCCAGTAGCACGTCTTCTTGCACTGATGCATGCCTGTATTCGTCGCGGCATACTATCCACAAGTTCATCAAGCACTGTTGGCGCAGATTGTCCCATCCTCAACGGTGATTCGGCGTAGACCTCTCAGAGTGGTTGGTGGCTCACGTCGTCCATAAACAGCCCTTTTCAATCGATCCCAGGCATGTTCATCTCTGGAGAACATGCTGGCCACTCTAGTCAAGCGATGCCGTTATCCTGAAGGAAGTCATTCACAAGACGTGCACGATAGGGGCGCAAATTGTCATCCATGAAGACGAATGCCTCGCCAATATGCTGCCGATATGGTTGCTTTATCAGTTGGAGGATGGCATTCACCTATCGCACAGCAATTACGGCGCCTTCAGTGACCACCAGAGGCGTAAGTCGGCCCCACATAATGCCACCCCAAAACGGCAGGGAACCTCCACCTTGCTGCTCTCGCAGGACAGTGTGTCTAAGGCGTTCAGCCTGACCGGGTGCCTCCAAACACGCCTTCCATGATTAACTAGTTGAAGACATGTGCGAGCCTCATCGGTGGAGAGAACGTGATGCCAATCCTGAGCGGTCCGTTCGGCATGTTGTTGGGCCCGTCTGTACTGCGCTGCATGGTGTCGTGGTTGCAAAGATGAGCCTCGCCATGGACGTCAGGAGTGAAGTTGCGCATCATGCAGCCTATTGCGCACAGTTTGAATCGTAACACGACGTCCTGTGGCTGCACGAAAAGCGTTATTCAGCATGGTGGCGCTGCTGTCAGCTTTACTCCGAGCCATAATCGGTAGGTAGCGGTCATCCACTGCAGGTAGTAGCCCTTGGGCGGCCTGAGCGAGGCATGTCATCGACAGTTCCTGTCTCTCTGTGTCTCCTCCATGTCCGAACAGCATCGCTTTGGTTCACTCCGAGCCGCCTGGACACTTCCCTTGTTGAGAGCCCTTCCTGTCACAAAGTAACAAAGCGGACGAGATCAAACCGCGATATTGACCATCTAGGCATGGCTGAACTACGGGCAACACGGTCCGCGTACCCCCTTCCTGGTGGAATGGCTGGAACTGGTCGGCTGTCGGATCCCCTTTGTCTAATAGGCGCTGCTCGTGCATGTTTGTTTACTTCTGTGGGCGGGTTCAGTGACAACTCTGAACAGTCAAAGGGACTGTGTCTGTGATACAATATCCACAGTCAACGTGTATCTTCAGGAGTTCTGGGAACCGGGGTGATATGTGTATAATCGATAAGTACTAGTTGTGAATTTACAGTTAAAATTGTTTTTATTAGAAACATTTGAAATTACAAATTATTTGCACACTTAAAATTTCTTTTATTAACTATGCAATCCTATTCTGTCCGCTGTGTTTGTTTATGGATTTATTTATGAAATAATAATCGAAATTAATAATGTAACGATAACAAGTAAGGATTCATTTGTTAAAAAAATTGTAAACCTTTTGGAATATGTTATTTCCGCAGAGTGAGGGTTTCGTAAGCTTGCCTTTGATGTGATCGGGCGAATTTTTGTGCGAACAATGTAATTTCGGCTTTGTTAATGTGAAAAATCATAATACTGTGTGATACACTAAGATGTGACAAAATGAGTGGAAAATATATTTACGTAAAAAAAATTTCAACAACAATATTCCAATTTATTTAGTTCAAACCAACCGTAAGTACCTGATGTTTAATTTTCAGCTTCAAGAATCAGACCGCTACACAAGAGGAACTGGACCACCTCAACATGACAAACTAAGTAAACTTGAATGTTTATTGTAATCTTCGCTCCTCTGGAATCTTCGTAAGAGACTTTGAATATTAATTACTTGTACTGGGCTTTGTTTAATGGAAGAAGGAAGGAGGGGTAGATTACTCAGTTCCTGCGGTCTTCGAAAAGTGCTTTTGACGCCGCCACGTTTCCTCAAAGTCTTGTGAATTGTCGGTTATCTTCCGTCTACATCTACATCTACGGTGCGTGGCGGAGGGTACCTCGCACCACAACTACCATCTTCTCTACCTGTTCCACTCCCAAACAGAACGAGGGAAAAATGACTGCCTATATTCCTCTGTACGAGCCCTAATCTCTCTTATCTTATCTTTGTGGTCTTTCCGCGAAGTATAAGTTGGCGGCAGAAAAATTGTACTGCAGTCAGCCTCAAATGCTGGTTCTCTAAATTTCCTCAGTAGCGATTCACGAAAAGAACGCCTCCTTTCCTCTACAGACTCCCACCCTAGTTCCTGAAGCATTTCCGTAACACTCGCGTGATGATCAAACCTACCAGTAACAAATGTAGCAGCCCGCCTCTGAATTGCTTCTATGTCCTCCCTCAATCCGACCTGATAGGGATCCCAAACGCTCGAGCAGTACTCAAGAATAGGTCGCATTAGTGTTTTATAAGCGGTCTCCTTTACAGATGAACCACATTTTCCCAAAATTCTACCAATGAACCGAAGACGAGTATCCGCCTTCTCCACAACTGCCATTACATGCTTGTCTCACTTCATATCGCTCTGCAATGTTACGCCCAAATATTTAATCGACGTGACTGTGTCAAGCGCTACACTACTAATGGAGTATTCAAACATTACGGGATTCTTTTTCCTATTCATCTGCATAAATTTACATTTATCTCTATTTAGAGCTAGCTGCCATTCTTTACACCAATCACAAATCCTGTCCAAGCCATCTTGTATCCTCCTACAGTCACTCAACGACGACACCTTCCCGTACACCACAGCATCATCAGCAAACAGCCGCACATTGCTATCCAGCCTATCCAAAAGATCATTTATGTAGGTAGAAAACAACAGCGGACCTACCACACTTCCCTGGGGCACTCCAGATGGTACCCTCACCTCCTATGAACACGCACCATCGTGGACAACGTACTGGGTTCTATTACTTAAGAACTCTTCGAGCCACTCACAGATTTGGGAACCAATCCCATATGCTCGTACCTTAGTGAGGAGTCTGCAGTGGGGCACCGAGTCAAACGCTTTCCGGAAGTCAAGGAATATGGCATCCGTCTGATACCCTTCATCCATGGTTCGCAAGATATCATATGAAAAAAAGGCGAGTTGCGTTTCGCAGCAGCAATGTTTTCTAAAGCCGTGCTGATGCATGGACGGGAACTTCTCTGTCTCAAGCAAATTCGTTATATTCGGACTGAGAATATGTCCGAGAATCCTGCAACAAACCGGTTGAGGATATTGGTCTGTAATTTTGAGGATCCGTCCTTCTACCCTTCTTATACAGGATGTTACAAAAAGGTACGGCCAAACTTTCAGGAAACATTCCTCACAGACAAAGAAAGAAAATATGTTATGTGGACATGTGTCCGGAAACGATTACTTTCCATGTTAGAGCTCATTTTATTACTTCTCTTCAAATCACATTAATCATGGAATAGAAAAACACAGCAACAGAACGTACCAGCGTGACTTCAAACACTTTGTTACAGGAAATGTTCAAAATGTCCTCCGTTAGCGAGGATGCATGCATCCAACCAACGTCGCATGGAATCCCTGATGCGCTGATGCAGCCCTGGAGAATGGCGTATTGTATCACAGCCGTCCACAATACGAGCACGAAGAGCCTCTACATTTGGTACCGGGGTTGCGTAGACAAGAGCTTCCAAGTGCCCCCATAAATGAAAGTCAAGAGGGTTGAGGTCAGGAGAGCGTGGAGGCCACGGAATCGGTCCGCCTCTACCAATCCATCGGTCACCGAATCTGTTGTTGACAAGCGTACGAACACTTCGACTGAAATCTGCACGAGCTCCATCGTGCATGAACCACATGTTGTGTCGTACTTGTAAGGGCACATGTTCTAGCAGCACAGGTAGAGTATCCCGTATGAACTCATGATAACGTGCTCCATTGAGCGTAGGTGGAAGAACATGGGGACCAATCGAGACATCACCAACAATGCCTGCCCAAACGTTCACAGAAAATCTGTGTTGATGACGTGATTGCACAATTGCGTGCGGATTCTCGTCAGCCACACATGTTGATTGTGAAAATTTACAATTTGATCACGTTGGAACGAAGCCTCATCCGTAAAGAGAACATTTGCACTGAAATGAGGATTGACACATTTGATGACTGGGTGTTGTGTGATGTCCTTAGGTTAGTTAGGTTTAAGTAGTTCTAAGTTCTAGGGGACTGATGACCATAGATGTTAAGTCCCATAGTGCTCAGAGCTATTTGAACCATTTTGAACCATTGACACACTGTTGGATGAACCATTCGCAGAAGTGTACCCGTGGAGGCCAATCAGCTGCTGATAGTGCCTGCACACGCTGTACATGGTACGGAAACAACTGGTTCTGCCGTAGCACTCTCCATACAGTGACGTGGTCAACGTTACCATGTACAGCACCAACTTCTCTGACGCTGACATTAGGGTCATCGTCAACTGCACGAAGAATTGCCTCGTCCATTGCAGGTGTCCTCGTCGTTCTAGATCTTCCCCAGTCGCGAGTCATAGGCTGGAATGTTCCGTGCTCCCTAAGACGCCGATCAATTGCTTCGAACATCTTCCTGTCGGGACACCTTAGTTCTGGAAATCTGTCTCGATACAAACGTACCGCGCCACGGCTATTGCCCCGTGCTGATTTATACGTCAAATGGGCATCTGCCAACTCCGCATTTGTAAACATTGCACTGACTGCAAAACCACGTTCGTGATGAACACTAACCTGTTGATGCTACGTACTGATGTGCTTGATGCTAGTACTGTAGAGCAATGAGTCGCATGTCAACACAAGCACCGAAGTCAACATTACCTTCCTTCAATTGGGCCAACTGGCGGTGAATCGAGGTAGTACAGTACATAATGACGAAACTAAAATGAGCTCTAACACGGAAATTAAGTGTTTCCGGACACATGTCCACACAACATCTTTTCTTTATTTGTGTGTGAGGAATGTTTCCTGAAGGTTTGGCCGTACCTTTTTGTAACACCCTGTATACAGGCGTCACCTGAGCTTTTTTTCCAGTCGCTCGGGACTTTACGTTGGGCAAGAGATGCTCTTAACTATCTCATCGTACACCCTAATTTCTCGTCCCGAAGAAACGCTCCAACAAAGGGAGCTGTGAGTTCCGGTCGTAACTAGAAGCCAGCCACTGTGAACAACGCGTCCTGTGCCCGCACTGTGCGGACGCAGGCGGGCGCCGAGGGCGCGGTCTCCGCCGGACCAGAGAGGCGCCGCCGACGTCGCTTGAGTCACGGCCAGCCTCCTCCCTGCTCGCTGCCTTCCTTCGCGCGATGCGGCGCACGTCTCCCGAGGATTTATTGCCGGCCCGATATTAGGGACTCGGCCGACGCTGGCGCATGCGCAGTCGCTGGCGCCCTTAATTATAACCCACCCCCCCTGTCTGCTCCGGCGTCCATCGCTGCCGACACCTGCGCTGCGCCGTCACCAGCTCGACAGATTACATTATACTCGACGATTTCGTAAGAGTATGCTCCCAGCAAGACTAAACGTGAATAAATAATCTTAATACAGAGCCACACGGGCGATTTTTACAGCCAGCTGAGGTGCAAAGCTCTGTGAGATCCCTGTACACCGAGAAGTCACGGGGTAGCGATATGCACATATACAGATGGAGGTAGTATCGTCTACTCGCTCTACAAAACAACAGTACTTTGGCGGAGCTATCATTTGTACTCAGCTGATAAATCTTAAAAGATTTCCGACGTGATTATGACCGCACGTGGTAGATTGAGCCGGCCGTTGTGGCCGAGAGGTTCTAGGCGCTTCAGTCTGGAACCGCGCGACCGCCACGGTCGCAGGTTCGAATCCTGCCTCGGGCATGGATCTGTGTGATGTCCTTAGGCTAGTTAGGTTTAAGCAGTTATTAGTTCTAGGGGACTGATGACCCCAGATGTCAAGTCCCATAGTGCTCAGTGCCATTTGAACCATTTGATATTTTGGCAAGCTGTCTGTCCAAGAGGAACATAGATCTGTGGAATTTATACCCTATGCTGGAGGCATATCATTTAATTTTCGAACGATTTTAAGCAGTTTTAACATTAAGGAGTGTGTTCCTTCCACTTTCCAAGATTAGGAAACTACTCGGCTCTGTTAAAGATGAATTGGGATTTAGGAAGCCTGGCATTTACAAAATTCCGTGTCACTGTGGAAACATCGTCGTCACACAAGGCTGCAACAGCTTGAAAATTCGATGGTAGCGTACAAATGGTTGAAATAGCTCTAAGCACTATGGGACATGTGTCGTCAGCCCCCTAGACTTAGAACTCTTAAATCTAACTAACCTAAGGACATGACACACATCCATGCCCGAGGCAGGATTCGAACCTGCGACCGTACCAGCAGCACGGTTCCGGACTGAAGCGCCTAGAACCGCTCGGCCACAGCGGCCGGCTCGACGGTAGCGGATCATTGCTTAAACGAGTGACGCGGGATGAAATTTGACGAAATTCTGCTAGTTTCCACTATTTTCGGTTTTTGGAGAAGTGTTTTTTTTTAAGAGGCAACTGAAGTTAGGTTGCAAATAATTGAATTAATAAAGATAAAGGTTTTCCTTTTAGCCCGACGTGGAGACCTGTACTATCCCGCATCAAAATACAGCGTTTCTCGGTGCGACCATTCCGAGTGTTTGAAAATAGTCTTTGATTGTGATATATCGCTGGCGCCTGTATTGTGTTAGGTGTGGTGCCACCAGTTCAATCTTAGGGAACAGCAACTGTGTTGATCTGCAGCCTTAGCATCAGTTTTCAGCAGGACCCAGCAGCATCAGCGTTCTCTTGAAGACGCGGACATATGAATCGCCGAAATATCGTATCACGTTCATTTTAGGACCCAGAAGTGAACCCGAGGAGACTATCAAGATCTCTTACACTTTGCTGACATCTGGAGCCCATGCCATGACGGTTTACCACTGTTATTAGGATGAAAGTGGTGCTATGCCCCACTAGGAAGGTCTGTGTAATTAGGTTGCTCAAGAGAGCTTAAACGGGAAATTTATTACAGTTATTTCAGAATTACCATTCTTCTCTAGAAGAAAATCTATGTAGATACCAGTTTAACAACAAAATGGCAGATCTTCAAATTTCTTACTAGTAAAGACCGCAGGCATGGTCTGGAATTAAAGAAGGATGTTAAATCAAATATAACAGATCTGCTATAATATACATTGCAGGAGAAGCGATGCATATTGAAATTTTAAAAGTGGCTTCGAAAAATGTTAAGTTTAGTTGTGAAACGTAAGCACTCACAAGATTGTTTGCATCAAAAATAGCACTGGATCCTAAGACCAGCAGACTTAGGACAGTTTATTGGTTCATCAACATTTGTACTTCACTCTACCGTTTCTTCTTCTATATTCTAACACAGGTTAAAAGAAATGTTCTGTCGGTTTATCACGGATTTATAGTTGTGCTGGTCACTTGTTGCTCAGAACGACCATGGCACAGCCTTCCATTTGTTACAGCATTACTAGAATGTGTTCCATGGCACACAAACGCAGTGTGATATGCGGGTCCAGACTGCGCGTAAAGTGTCTGGTAGTGCAAGTGTTGTATGGTGCGGCAAGTGAGTAATTCTACAACTCCGCGGAACCGCAGTGCATCCGCTGTAAACACGCCGCGCATTGTCTATTGTTCTGTGCTGAGAGGCGCTGCATGTGTTTGGACGCTCTTCTTCGTGTTGTCTTCGATTCACGTGGAGAGGCCGCATCGTAAATGCGCAGAGGAATGGAGCGCTAAGCAGTGGTAGCAAAATGAACAGGACACTGAGTCGCACGAAGCATGCTGACTTACTTCTCCGCCGAAGTACTTTTATCAGTTAACTCCTTGAAGAAGGGAATGGTCCTGTCGATCATACGATGCTTTAATAGCTACATTTTTCGTTTCAGCCATGGTGTATAGTTCCCTGAACCTTAATGACACAATATAAGTTATTTAATAATAAGCTAAAACCCATTTCCAGCCATTTTGTCGGGCGTCTCACGGAATGAGGATACGCCGTTAGTTCCTATGATCTAAGATATGAAATACAGTCTTTTCTAAAAGTAATAATAAGTAAAAGGGCAAGTAGTCACCAGCTACTGTATCATTTTTTTCTACCCATATACTAAATATCTTCCAAACAGAAGTGTAGTCGCATAACACTTGCTAAAGTTTATATTGTAGTTTTCACCTCGTTAATACCCATTCAGAGTCATACCAGGTGAAAACTGAGCTGAGCAAACAGACTTGACTAACACATATATTCAAACTGTGAAGCTCTCCCGAGTGTTGTTAAAAAATAACTATTACCACTTGAAATAAAGTTGCTTTAAGATCTCTGTAGCTAAGGCATTTACAGCCACTTACTGTACAGAAAACACTCGCCTCTATCCATAGTGTCACTTCCCTAGAGCCTCATTCTGATGTATGTGGAATATCAGGTTACGAGTTGTATATTTGTTAAGTTTTTTTCCATGCCCTTCAGATTTAGAAGCTGTAACTCCAATCACGAGGACAACATTCTGGTTTCCAACAACAAATATGCGTCGGTTTTTTGACCTGGTAGGAATCGAAACATGTCAACCGTAGTTTTTAACTAGAATAGTACGACGAATGAAATATGGTGTATAGATAATTCCAGTTATGATTTTGAAATAAACAGCGTACATTGCTTATTGAATATTTGTCATTGGCACAAGAAAATAGTAAGACTCTGTATCGGAGCATACACTTTCCATAACGTGATATTTTCTATAATTGCAGCTTAACCCAAACCCCTCAATTGTGAATATTCTACTACTTTTTATTTATATTACGACGTGGCTTTCGGCTTACCAGTTAATGAGTTAGTTAATGACTGACACCCGCAAAATTTCATGTTTCTGTTACATATTTTTAATGTCTGACAGTGACTTCGTATCAATAAAAAAGGATTACACGAAATAGTTCAGAAAAACATTTTTGAGTAAAGGGTGACTCCTCTGCATAAGAAGCGTAAAAGAACGAACCCACAAACTTACAGACCAGTATCCTAAACATCGGTTTGGTGCACAATTTCGAATATAACAAATTTCCTTGGTACCGAAATGCTAATGTTCACGAGTCATCACGGTTTTAGGAAATATCACCCATGCGAAACTCAGCTTGCCGTTTTCTCACATGATATACTGCGAGCTATGGAGGAAGTGCAACAGGTAGATTCGACATTTCTAGATTTCCGAAAAGCATTTCATACGGTTCCATACTGCAGTCTGTTAAGGAAGATAGGAGCCTACGGAATAGGTTCCCAAATATATGAGTAGCTCGAAGACTTCTTAAATAATAGAACCCAGTATGTTGTCCTCGAAGGCGAGTGTTCATCCGTGACAAGGGTGTCGTCAGGAGTGCCCTAGGGAAGTGCGATAGGATCGCTATGGTTTTCCATATAGATAAATGATCTGGCGGAGCGGGTGGGCAAGACCTGCTGTTGTTTGCTGATGATGCAATGGTGTACGGTAAGGTGTCGATGATGAATAACTGTAGGAGGATGCAAGATGATTTACAAAAAAATTCTCATTGGTGTGATGAATGGCAGCTACATTTACATCTACATCTACATACATACTCCGCAATCCACCATACGGTGCATGGCGGAGAGTACCTCGTACCACAACTAGCGTCTTCTCTCCCTGTTCCACTCCCAAACAGAACGAGGGAAAAATGACTGCCCATATTCCTCTGTACGAGCCCTAATCTCTCTTATCTTTGTGGTCTTTCCGCGAAGTATAAGTTGGCGGTAGCAGGTGAGGACTGTAGTAGGAAAGGCGAATGGACGACTTAGGGTTATTGAGAGAATTTTGGGAAACTGTGGTTCATCTGTAAAGGAGACTGCATATAGGACGGTAGTGTGACCTAAAATTCTTGAGTACTGATCCAGTTTTTGGGAGTCGCACCAGGTCGGATTAAAGGAAGACGTCGAAGTAATTCAAACTCGGGCTGCTAGATTTGTTACCAGTAGGTTCCAACAGCACACAAGTATTACGGAGATGTCTGGCGAACTCTGGGGGAAATTTAAAGAACCGGCATTTGAGGCCAACTGCAAAACGATTTTACTTCCGCCAACATACATTTCGCGTAAAGAGCACGAATATAAGATACGGAGGCGTATAGATAGTCGTCTTTTCTTCACTATATTTGTGAGTGGAACATGAAAGGAAATGACCAGTAACGGTACAAGGTACCCTCCTCCACTCATCGTATAGTGGCTTACAGAGTATGTATGTAGATGTAGATGTAGATGAAGTACAGATAGCTATGAATGGAGCGCAATCTCAGAGGGAACTCGCAAGTCTTTAAAGTTAATTGCTTTCGAAACTATTAAATATGCATATAGAGTGCTCTATCTCGGTACAGAAAAACTGCATGGGGAAAGAGGTATGGACTGAAGTATGCTGCCCCAGGCTTTACCTAATCAGCGTAAAAAGTGACGGTTTTATGTTCGATGGAGAATTTCTATTTTATTGTCTCCTGGGTAGCATGGGGCGTTATAAGCAACAGGCACTAGCATTTGTTGCACAACTCATTCTGAATGGTCGGTTGCCCAAACCTGCTGTGAGCGCTAACTGTTGAAAAGCTTTATATTTTATTAAATACACTTCAGTTACTGCTTGGGTCCCTAAATCTGTTAATCTTCGACAGTTTCACTGCTTTTATGGTTCTGATGCAGCATCGTATGTCTCGCGGGAGTTCTAAAATGAACCAGCTTCTAAGATAAGCTGAAACTCTGCAGTTATCAGAAGAAACTGCGCTGACAATTCTGAACTGCGCTGGGTGCTATTGACAAGGGATTTCAGATCTATTCCGTATTTCTGGATTTCCGGAAGGCTTTTGACACTGTACCACACAAGCGACTCCTATCGAAATTGCATGCTTATGGAATATCGTCTCATTTATGTGACTGGATCTGTGATTTCCTGTCAGAGAGATCACAGTTCGTAGTAATTGACGGAAAGTCATCGAGTAAAACAGAAGTGATTTCCGGCGTTCCCCGTGGTAATGTTATACGCCCTTTGCTGTTCCTTATCTATATAAACGATTTAGGAGACAATCTGAGCAGCCGTCTTCGGTTGTTTGCAGATGACGCTGTTGTTTATCGACTAATAAAGTCATTAGAAGATCTAAACAAACAGCAAAACAATTTAGAAAAAATATCTGAATGGTGCGAAAAGTGGCAGTTGACTCTAAAAAACGAAAAGTGTGAGGTCATCCACATGAGTGCTAAAAGGAACTCTTTAAACTTCGGTTACACGTTAAATCACTATAATCTAAAAGCTGTGAATTCAACTAAATACCTAGGTATTACAATTACGAACAACTTAAATTGGAAGGAACACATAGAAAATGTTGTGGGGAAGGCTAGCCAAAGACTGCGTTTTGTTGGCAGGACACTTAGAAAATGTAACAAACCTACTGAGGAGACTGCCTACACTATGCTTGTCTGCCCTCTTTTAGAATACTGCTGCGCGGTGTGGGATCCTTACCAGATAGGACTGACGGAGTACATCGGAAAAATTCAAAGAAAGGCAGCACGTTTTGTATTATCTAGAAATATGGGAGAGAGTGTCACAGGAATTGGGCTGGAAATCATTAAAAGAAAAGCGTTTTTCGTTGCGACGGAATTTTCTCATGAAATTCCAATCATCAACTTTCTCCTCCGAATGCGAAAATATTTTGCTGACACCGACCTACATAGGGAGGAACGATCACCACGATAAAATAAGGGAAATCAGAGCTCGTACGGAAAGATAAAGGTGTTCATTCTTTCAGCGCGCTCTACGAGATTGGAATAATAGAGAATTGTGAAGGTGGTTCGATGAACCCTTTGCCAGGCCCTTGAATGTGATGTACATGTAGATGTAGAATTTGTCATCTGTGTCATACAAGCACAAAAGGTATTTTGGAAGTAACTTACTGGTCTTGTTGTGTGTAGTGTGTCATTCTCGAGTTTTTGCTACTAGCATAATGGCGCACAGCCGGAGGCAGGAAAAGAGTGGATTCTGATCAGTCGGTCTACCTACCTCATATCCTTCTGTAAAACAGCTGATGAATGCAAATGATGTGTGTGAGCTACGTCGCGGCTACAGTTTTCTGACTTCACAAGGTGCTTAAGTCTGAGACATTTTAAAACCATCAGACAAGCATACAATCTGTTTGGAATTATGACGTTGTGAGACTCCGTCGACAAGTAAAACTGTACAAGAGATTAATTTTTTTACGTACCGTCGACAACGAGGCCGTTAGAGACGGAGCATGAGCTCGGATAAGAGAAGGAAGGGGAAGTTGTCGGTGCCCTTTCAAATTAGCCACCATGGCATTTGGCTAAAGCGACTTAGGGAAATCACGGAAAACCTAAATCAGGATGGCCGGACGCTGGTTTGACCCGTCGTTCTCCGGAGTGCGAGTCCAGTGTCCTAACCGTTGTGCCACCTCACTCGATATATAGGATTGTCACCGATGCTTTTAAAATAACGAATTATCAAAGCATTATCGTCATGAGAAGTGATTTAAAATACGAGAACGTATCTCGAAGGCTGTTAGTGCAATAGTGGATCACTATTGTGAACTACAAAATGCTACACAGCTACAATTGCTGAGTAATAGGAAACGTTATACGTTTTACATAATTAAACGCATCGGAAAGTTTTGTACATGTTAGCATAAGGAGGATCGGTTAATAGGACGAATTTTCAGACAGCAAGATATCGTCAGTTTAGTGTGCTAGGGAAGTGCAGGTGGTAAAAATTCCAGAGGGAGACCAAGAGCCGAATACAGTATGCAGTTCAAATGGACGTAGGTTGCAGTAGTCACACTGAGATGTAGAGGCTTGACTAGGATAGAGTAGCGTGGAGAACCGCATCTAGACTATCTACGGTCTCAAGACTACAACAACGACAGCAAAAGGAGAGATGCACAAATTTTTTGTTGATGAAACTGCAGATAAATTACTCCTCTGATGTTAAGCCAGTGCAACCTATTCAAAATTTTTATTTTGCAGTTACTCAACAGCTATCATAAACAGACATTTCATTTACCTTTCGCTACATAGGATATATCCTGCGCCTTTGAAACTACCGGTTGCTTTTTTTTTTACTGAGATCTTACCACTCTAAGAAAGCTTTTACAGATATAGAATATACATCCGTTTCAATGACAGCTTATAAGTAACTCACTTGTTTAAAAATCGTCGTAACTGTTGTAAGAGACAACAGCAGGAGTTAGTTAATGTGCACGTTCTCCAATGCATTACCTCTTTCGTGGGCTGTTAACGTCAAAACATTACCGACAGTAACCCAAATCGTGTCAGCCGTCGCTTGTGCCTTTGTTTTCGAAACCTTGGTCTCTCAAAAATGGCTCGGAGCACTACGGGACTTAACCTCTGAGGTCATCAGTCCCCTAGAACTTAGAACTACTTAAACCTAACTAACCTAAGGACACCACACACACCCATGCCTGAGGCAGGATTCGAACCTGTGACCGTAGCGGTCGCGCGGTTCCAGACTGTAGCGCCTAGAACCGCTCGGCCACCCCGGCCGGCAACCTTGGTCTCTGTTTGAGTGTCGCAGACGTTCGTAGGAAGTTCCGATTGTGTTCACACGGTGGCACGGACAGTGTGGGAGCTCAGTCCCAGCAACTGGGTGGTCCCTTATCTGTAGAGCAGCAGCACTCCAGGGCGACGGCGGGGTCAAGCTGGAGTCTCCACATACCGACAGCCGCTAGCACTCAGCACTGCCATCTGGAGCTCGGAGCGCGGCACTAATGTAGCGGTTGCGCCTTCTCAGCTGACGACCGTTAACTCCAACCTCACAAGAGAGAGCTATCCTCCCGTTCACTTAGTTCACCACTCACGACCCGCGTTGCTTTAAACACACAACGAATTACTGCAGCAGTTGCCGACGTTGTGTTTAGGTTGCAGCGAAAACTATCGCTACATCGTGATGGTATGGATCAAAGGCCAGTCTGGGATACAGGGATATGAACAAGTAGATGTCCTTTTATCCACCTGACACTTGCCGTGCGGTTCAACGTAAAATGAACACGATTCACAACAAAACATTTTTAAGACTTGAAGATGACAGCAAAGTATGTCGAAACCTACAGCCCGCCCGGTTAGCCGAGCGGTCTAACGCACGGCTTTCCGGAGTGGGAAAGAGCGCCTGGTCCCCGGCACGAATCCGCCCGGCGGACTTCCGTCGAGGTTCCGTGAGCCAGCCAGTCTGTGGATGGTTTTTAGGCGGTTTTCCATCTGCTTCGGCGAATGCGGGTTGGTTCCCCTTATTCCACCTAAGCTACACAATGTCGGCGATTGCTGCGCAAACAAGTTCTCCACATACGCGTACACCACCATTACTCTACAACGCAAACATAGGGGTTACACTCGTCTGATGTGAGATGTTCCCTGGGGGGAGTCCACCGGGGGCCGAACCGCACAATAACCCTGGGTTCGGTGTGGGGCGGTGGAGGGGTGAAGTGGACTGCGGTAGCCGTCGTGGCGTTGTGGTCCACAACCACTGCGGCTGCGGCGGAGACGGAGCCTCTCCGTCGTTTCTAGGCCGCCGGTTAACATACAATACAATACATTGTCGAAACCTGTTGTCCCAAGGACAAGTAAAACCGATCTCTCTTTCAGTGCTCTCAAAATGAGAAAATTCAGTCTTATTACTATTCTTACTGTTACCATTGCTGCTATTGCTGTTGCTATTACTATTGCTATTGCTATTATTATTATTTGTATGGCTTTCGTGGTCATTTTACGTTATTATTTAAGGACTCCATTTATAAATGTTTAAATACACACAAAAATTCATGATATCAATAAACATAAAAGGTTGATAACTGAATATTTAGATCTCGCTACCACCCACAGATGTTAGTGTCACTAAATGCAACCAAGAATTTTCGTGTTAAACACTCTTCAGCTGAGTGCCGAGAAGATTTTACGGCTCCCCTGCAGTGCCACGTGGGCATTCTTGAACCCCCATTCATAAAAAAAGGCACCACACTTTGAAAGGAGTCTACGGGCTACACTGGTATGTGGCACCCGAATACGATGATAATATTACTGTAAACTAAAACGAAACTGTGATACTATAAACGACGTATGTCTCTGATAGGCTTTATAAAGCGGATAGCTGACTGTGCACGACCGCAGAACCAAAGATATTGTTTCTGGTTTGAGTTACTAGTGTTGGCGTAAGAGAGCGCTGGGCGCACAGGATGGAGTAGGCACTTTTTGTGGTGTGCTCTGTGAAGCCAGCAAGTGTGTTAGATTAATGTACGTACGTCAATATTGTTGAACATGTAAGCAGAAGTCTTCATGCAAGCAAGGTAAAGCTTTAAATAATTATGATTTTTGTTTTGCCAGCGCGTTAGCATAGATGAGTTGGCTGATAAATTGTAATTGTTGAGTAACCGCAAAATGTACGTAAACTGATTGATGAAAAGGCTAGTTAGATATTTCACTTTTGGAATGCTTCTAAGATTTGTTAACAGAGCTATATGTAATTTGATGATTTGCGTTTAAGCTGGATTAGTGAGGTTAGACAATACTTGCTGTATAAGTATCATTGTTCGTGAATCAATTATTAAATATGATCTATTTTTCTGACCAAATTCAATTGTCAAATATTTTGAAAAGACAAGCTTAACTTGCAATATAATTCTTCTAAAAAAAAAGTCAGTGTTAGTTATTCACCATAATCAGTACTGCCTCCCTATCCGTGTTATATATTTTTCAAAGAAGTTCGATTTTGTTAAATCTTCTCGTTTGCCCTCAAAAGGAATTCATGTGCATTTCAAGTATTATGGCCAGTATTACACACTACTGAGCACTATTTTCATAATGAGAGACCATAATATATCGCTTTTCACCGTTGCTTCTTTAGAGGTAAGACAAATTAATTTATTGTTGTGTGCACAGGTACCAAAGTTATCTGCATTGAACAGGGTCAGAGGATTCAGTGCCTTAGGGGCTGAATGTATTTTGCAGTGACAGTATTTCTTTATTGATATTGGGAGCTACATTGCCCAATCGATTCGTATTAAGTTTTGCTAGCAATAACACAGAGAAAGTACACCAATTGCTGTAACAACAAGCTACACGATAATTCGAGTTTTATATCCATGCTACAGTTGAGACATTCATTCAAAGTAATCGTAGAGTTTATTTTTATGAAGAACGTTACAGCTTTCCATGTCCTGTAAGGAATCGATTCAGAGCTGCCCTTAGTGTCCTGCGAAGACCAGATCCACTCTCACGATCAGTGGAATAAGTAATAAGACAAGAGTGTACTGCAGGAAACTTCTGCCAAACATGTTTCCATTGTTGCATTCATCATAAACAAGAGGTACATCTTGAGTTGGCCAGGGCGATTTTCTGGATTTAAGTCTTCTGGTATAAGTCAGTGTATGAATGAGTGCTACAAGAAAGAAATTCAGACTAAATTGTTTTGAAGATATTCTAGACGAGGAGGAATGTCTAGACGAGCTGGCATTGAACCCATGGTAAAATAAGAAATCGTCGATGAACTATGATTTAACAGCGAACAGTACGCGGCTGAATTATACTACAGTTTCGCTATGCAGTAATTGCAAGCGTTTAATGCCACGGAGGTGCTCTCATTTATTCATTCCAGTACATCACAAAAGCTGTACGTGGAAGTAAAAATGTCTCTCGGAAGCCCTTCTATGAACACGCGGCTTGGACAAATTTCAAAGCAAATGACATCTCATTACATTTCTGGGTGCTTACTCCTGCTTCAGTGGCCCACTTCTGTTAAGCTGAAAGTAAGCTGTCTCCTTTGTACGTCGAGACGCCCTTGCAACGAATTGAAGGCATACATAGAGAAAACATTCCGGTTGCGACATCGGCTTATGGCGACTTAAGGATTTAACGGTGCAGAAGAATTCTTAAAAAGATTACATCTAGGCTCCTGCGATACTTGAGAGTCTCAGAGTGCTTTTGATGCAAAAGCATGACACTGTCAGGGCTCCGTGCGGCTTTTCTTCTTACTTCTAGAAAGGATGACACAAAATGCGGGCAAAAGCATTACTTAGTAATGCGAAGAGTCCTCTGAGGGAACAGAGAGAGCGCGGAACTGAGACACACTTCTAAAGCTTCGCTACTTGATTAGATTTTCCAGGTTTTTTTTTTCGGAACACGCTGTTTCGTCATAGAACCACACTATCCCTTGACAGTTCACGCTTTATACATCTACAAGTGTACTCTGCAAGCTGCTGCAAACTCCATGGCGGAGAGTACTCCCCACTGCACCTGTTAATAGAGCTTTTTTGTCATTCATTTCAGGTAAGAAGAGCGAGAATAATGATTACTTAAACGCCGTTTTTGGTGCCGTAATTAGTTTATTGAATTTAATTGATGAAAAGAGAAAATATAAAAATGCAGTAAATGAAGCAGGCAAAAAGGAATAGCCGGCCGCGGTGGTCTAGCGGTTCTAGGCGCTCAGTCCGGAGCCGCGCGACTGCTACGGTCGCAGGTTCGAATCCTGCCTCGGGCATGGATGTGTGTGATGTTCTTAGGTTAGTTAGGTTTAAGCAGTTCTAAGTTCAAGGGGACTGATGACCAAAGATGTTAAGTCCCATAGTGCTCAGAGCCATTTGAACCATTTTGAACCAAAAAGGAATACAAACGTCTCAAAAATGAGATCGACAAATGTGCAAAATGGCTAAGCATGGATGGCTACAGGACAGATGTAAGGATGCAGAGGCATATATCACCGGGGGTAAGATAGGTACTGCTTACAGGAAAATTAAAGAGAACTATGGAGAAAAGAGAATAACTTCTATGAATATCAAGAAATCAGACGGAAAACCATTCCCAAGCAAAGAAGGGAAAGCAGGAAGGTGGAAGGAGTATACAGAGGGTCTATACAAGGGCGCTGTACTTGAGGGCAATATTATGGAAATGGAAGAGGACATAGATGAAGATGAAATGGGAGATACGATACTGCGTGAAGGGTTTGACAGAGCACTGAAAGACCAGAGTCAAAACAAGGCCCCCGGCGTAGACAACATTCCATTAGAACTACTGAAAGCCTCGGGAGAGCCAGTCCTGACAAAACTCTACCATCTGGTGAGCAAGATGTATAAGACAGGCAAAACACCCTCAGACTTCAAGAAGAATATAATAATTCCAGTCCCAAAGAAAGCAAGTGTTGACAGGTGTGAAAATCACCGAACTATCAGTTTAGTAAGTCACGGGTGCAAAACACTAACACAAATTCTATACAGACGAATGGAAAAACTGGTAGAAACCGATCTCAGGGAATATCAGTTTGGATTCCGTAGAAATTCTGGAACACGTGAAGCAATACTGATCCTACGACTTATCTTACAAGATAGATTAAGGAAAGGCAAACCTATGTTTCTAGCTTTTGTAGACTTAGAGAATGATCTGACAGTGTTGACTGAAATACTCTTCCAAATTCTGAAGGTGGCAGGAATCAAATACAGGGAGCGAAAGGTTATTTACAATTTGTATAGAAACCAGATGGGAGTTATAAGAGTCGAGGGGCATGAAAGGGAAGCAGTGGCTGGGAAGAGAGTGAGACAGGGTTGTAGCCTCTCCCCGATATTATTCAATCTGTATATTGAGCAAGCAGTAAAGGAAACAAAAGAAAAATTCGGAGTATATATTAAAATCCGTAGAGAAGAAATAAAAACTTTTAGGTTTTCCGACGACATTGTAATTCTGTCTGAGAGAGCAAAGGACCTAGAAGAGCAGTTGAACGGAATGGAAAGTGTCTTGAAAGGAGGATATAAAATGAATAACAACAAAAGCAAAACGAAGATAATGGAATGTAGTCGAATTAAATCGGGTGATGCTGAGGGAATTAGATTAGGAAATGAGACACTATAAGTAGTAGATGAGCTTTGCTATTTGGGGAGCAAAATAGCTGACGACGGTCGAAGTAGGGAGGGTATAAAATGTAGACTCGCAATGGGAAGAAAAGTGTTTCTGAAGAAGACGAATTTGTTAACATCTAGCATAGATTTTTCGGAAAGTATTTCTATGCAGTGTAGCCATGTATGGAAGTGAGACATGGACGATAAATAGTTTAGACAAGAAGAGAATAGAAGCTTTCGAAATGTGATGCTACAGAAAATTGCTGAAGATTGGATGGGTAGATCACGTAACTAATGAGGAGGTACTGAACATAACTTGGGAGAAGGGGAATTTGTGGCACAACTTGACTAGAAGAAGGGATCGGTTGGTAGGACACGTTCTGAGGCATGAAGGAAACATCAATTTAATATTGGAAGTAAGCGAGGAGGGTAAAAATCGTAGAAGGAGACCAAGGTATGAATACACTAAACAGATTTTGAAGGTTGTAGGTTGCAGTGGTTACTCGGAAGTGAAGAAGCTTGCACAGGATAGAGTAGCATGAAGAGCTGCATCAAACCAGTCTCTGGACTGAAGACCACAACAACAACAATTAGTCTAATCTTGTCTTCGCGATTCGCATTTGGGGTTATAATACATTCTTAAATTCGGCATTAGAATTGGTTCCTGAAACTTTCTAAGTAGGTTTTCAGAGGTAGTTTGCATCTGTCTTCAGGCGTTTGTCAGTTCAGATCTTTTTTCTTCACCATCTCCGTGAAACTCTCCCATGGGTCAAACAAACTTGTGACCATTTGTGCTGCCCCTCTCTATGTACGTTCGATGTCGCCTATTAGTCCTCTTTGTTACGGATCTCACACATTTGAGCAATATTCTAGCATGGGTCGCACGAGTGTTCTGTTAGCAATCTTCTTTGTAGACTATCTGCAATTTTATGGTGTTAAAAGGTAGACTATAGATTAAACGGAGAACATGAAAACGAAAGCAACCGGGACAGTCAACTTTGTGTTAAACGATGTAAACAGCGGGAAAAGGGTAGCGACAGAAAAAATATATAGGCTATAGTCCCATCAAGGTCATTGTGTGACTATGTAGCAGATATGCTGCGACAAAACGATGAGGACAAGCTAAGAAGAGATTAACGTCGGCATGAACAGCTGACTAAAATACATTGCGCAACAAAATTAAAGGATCACGTCTTCGAAATCTCGAAACTGTCTCCCGTTCCGACTCATAAGTTTTTGATTAGGCTCAAAGGTGCGTACAACATTCCTGTGTAATGGTGCAACACCGTGGCGCACTGCGACATCACCCTCGGGGTCAGCGAGGCATCAAACATCAAGGTGTCGACACGTGCGAAAGAAAGGTCACAGCTCGGAAGTTCGTGTGATGTTCAAGGTGGTTTAATGATGTTACATGGCATCAGATTTCACCACAGTTGTGCCCAACGCCACCGTGGACGTATTACACGTCACAGCCCCTCTTACCCACATTTCACCCCTTCTTTTACCGCCTCTGCTATGAAAGTCAAAAACCGCTACACCCACCATTGAAATCACGTGGTTTTATTTTGCGTGACTGAGGGAAAAATTTCAGACACACCGACACTTATAATGAACAAAAAAAGACCTCAGGAGGTAGCATAAAGTGAGTCAATAAAACCACCCCATCCCTTTGACGTTGATTGCCACACAGTTCGCTGTCGAAAAAGACAGTTTGCATTGCGATGAGCAACAGGACGATGTTCTTGACAACTTTCGTCTCTGCTACCAGCCTCTGGGTGTTTCAACCCTACTCTAAGGACATTATAGGGCTGCATCCCCATTGAACGGCCCCCACCCTTTTACAGCGTAGTGCGACTGCAATTGGTGGTTTATTATGCAGGGTTGAACCACTAAGGACCGTTCAAAACCATTCGATAAAATTTGAACGCGATATGAAGCAGCAAAGGAATTTATACTTTTTCAGCACTCTTGTTTCGCGCCCTCCTGCGCCTTGATCGTGGTAGGTACTTCATTATCATGTGCGTGAATAAAATGGCGAAGGGCCCCTCTAAAACCCCTCAGTTCGGTACCACCCACCCATCTTTGCTGAGCACTTTCGAAATGTCCCTGTCGGAAACTTCGACACCAGTGCCTGAAGGTAGGCAAACCGTACCTGATGGCTGTCGAAGGGGCTGCCTAATCCTCAGGCGTTAAGACTGCAACGAGGTGAATCGGTGTCCAGGTCTCTCACAAGTACACTTTTAACGTGCCCAACAAAGGACCGTGGTTGGCACCGAGGGTAATGCCGAACTGCAGGTCTTAGTGGGACTCTGCATTTGATTCTGGTTTATGTTAATGAAGCATCCCCCCATGATAACGACGCAGGAGGGCGGGAATCAGAACTCTGGAAAAGCGTAAAACCCATTTGCTGCTTCCGATAACATTCAAATTTCGTCGAATGGTATCGAAGGGCTCCTAGTGGTTCTACCCTGTAAACCATAGCAAAAACTGCGAACGCATTGCACACCAAAGTTGCGAGGTTACGTTCAATAGAGTTGCAGCCCAACGATGCCCTTAGAGGTGGGCTGAAACTCCCAGAGATTTCTAGCAGTGTCCAACGTTGGTAAGAACGTCAGCCTATTGCTCATCGCACTGAAAACAGTCGTTCTCGATTGCAAAATGGATGGGAATCAACGCCAAAGGGATGAAGTGGTTTCAATGGCGCCCTTTATGCCACCCCCTCAGGCCTGTTTGTGTAGATTCTGAGCGACGGTGTGTCTGAAATGTTTCCGTCTGCCAGCCATAAAAAAAACAGCGTTATTTCAGCGCTGAATGTCGCGTTCTGTCCTCCATAGCAAAGGCGCCAAAAGAAGAATTAAACGTGACTAAGTGGGGGTGCGACGAGTTTCCCATCGTGTGATACGTCCACGGTGGTGTATGGCAGAGTTGTGGCGAAATATGATGCCAGTGTCTCGTCCTTAACCCACCTCAGCGCTCGCATCAACTTACGAGCTGTTTGAAGCGTCGCTGAGGCCGAGGGTGAAATTGCAGCGCGCCACACTTTTGCACCATTACAGTGGAATGTTGTAGGCACCTTTGAGCCAAATTACAAATGTATGCATCGGAATGGAGCACAATTACATGGTTTTGAAAAAGTGCTCCTTTGATTTTGTTGCACAGTGTCAAGAAGTCATTACACGACAACCAGAGGTTTTAAGCTCCACTTCGTACGAACAGTTGGTGGGATTCTACATGTAAGCATATACCCTGCAAACAACCATACGGTGCATGGCGGAGGGTACCTTGTCCCTCGACTAGTCATTTCCTTTCCTATTCCAGTCGCAAATAGAGCGAGCAAGAGACGTCTGTCTGAAAGCCTCTGTATGAGCCCTAATTCCACGCCTTTTATCTTCATGATCCTTATGCGAAATATACGTTGGCGGCAGTATAATCGTTCCCCAGTCGGTCTCAAATGCTGGTTCTCTATATATCCGCAATAACACCCTGCGAAAAGAGCGTCCTCTTCCCTCCCTGGATTCCGAATTGAGTTCACGAAGCGTGCTGATCGGACCTGTAGGGAACAAACCTAGCGGCATGCATTTGAACTGCCTCGATGTTTTCCTTCAATCCGAACTGATGGGTATTCCGCAACACGAACAATGCTCAAGAATGGATCACACTAGCGTTCCACACGTTCCCACCTTTATGGATGAGCTACATTTTCCCAAAATTCTCCCAATAAAACAAAGTTGAGCATTTACCTTCCCTACTGACAACGTGAGGTGTTCATTCCATTTCATATCGATTTGCAACGTGAGATACGAGTATTTAACCGATGTGACTGTGTCAAGCTGCACCGTACTAATGCTGTACTCAAACGTAACATGACTGTTTTCTTTTCCCTTCCACTCATCTCCATTATTTTATATTTTTACGACGACACATTCCCGTACATTACGGTGTCATCAGCAAACAACTGTAAACTGCTGTCCACCCTGTCCGTCAGATCTTTGACCACTCACTGGAGTCTTTGCAAGTAGGGTCTTCAGAGGAACGAACGTGCAGCGCCACGCCGCTGCACAAGACGATGGACTTGTAATCCGGAGGATCGGGTTACGTATTCTCATCTACGAGGTGTGGCTAGAAAAAAACCGGACTAGTACTGGTGAAACAATAAAACGAATGCAATAAGGCTGAAAGTCGCGTGGCCTGTCACGTGACTCTCGCTCCGCCTACTGCTCGAGTTTCATCTGCCTCCTGCACTCAGTCTGCCCGTGGCGTCTGTTTTAAGTAGTTGACGTTTTGTCTGTGCGTCGGAAAATGTTGAGTGTACAGAAAGAACAGCGTGTTAACAACAAATTTTGTTTCAAACTAGGAAAATCTGCAAGTGAAACGTTTGTAGTGTTACAACAAGTGTACGGCGATGATTGTTTATCGCGAGCACAAGTGTTTGAGTGGTTTAAACGATTTAAAGATGGCCGCGAAGACACCAATGATGACACTCGCACTGGCAGACCATTGTCAGCAAAAACTGATGCAAACATTGAAAAAATCGGTAAACTTGTTCGACAAGATCGCCGTTTAACAATCAGAGCAGTGTCTGAGTTAACAGGAGTTGACAAGGAAAGTGTTAGGCAGATTCTTCATGAAAGTTTCAACATGAACAAAGTGTGTCCAAAAATGGTTCCAAAGTGTCTCACAATTTAACAGAAGGAACGCCGAAGAATGATTTGTTCTGACATCCTGGAAAACATTGAAAGTGATCCCACCTTCTTACAAAATGTTATTACTTGCGATGAATCGTGGTTTTTTACTTACGATCCCGAAACTAAACGCCAATCGATGCATTGGAAAACTCCTGGTTCTCCACGACAAAAAAAAAGCACGAATGTCAAAATCGAAATTCAAGGCAATGATGATTGTTTTTTTTTTTTTGACATCAAAGGGATTGTGCACATTGATTGGGTACCAGAGGGACAAACAGTGAATCAGCATTACTACATTAGCGTCCTGGCTACCCTACGTGAGCGAGTACGGAGAAAACGGAACGATTTGTGGAGAAAAAAGTCATGGATCCTTCACCAAGACAATGCCCCAGCTCACAGTGCGTTGTCAGTGAAGACGTTTTTGGCAAAACACAACATTCCCATCTTAGATCATCCACCCTACTCACCTGATTTGGCCCCCTGTGACTTTTTTCTTTTCCCTAAAGTCAAGTCAGCTTTGAAAAGAACTAGATTTGAGACTGTTGAAGCAGTAAAAGAAAAAGCGACGGAAGTAATGTATGGACTTACCGAAAATGATCTGCAGCATTGCTATGAACAGTGGAAAATTCGTATGGAGCGGTGTAGAGACCGAGGAGGAGAGTACATTGAAGGAGATAACATGAAATTGTAAATAATTGTAAATAAATGTTTTTTCCAGCATCAGTCCGGTTTTTTTCTAGCCACACCTCGTAAGCATCCAGATCTGTTTACCGGTGGTTCCCAGAATTGCTTCAGGTGAATGAGGGAAAGGTTCGTTTGAAAAGTCCTGTTCCTTCCCGCAGCTGGAAACAGCCGAGGTAGTGCTCCATCCCTAAAGAACTCGACTTCCACACTGAACTTTAAATTACCTCCTTCTTCAGTTGGGACGTTTCGCCGTCGCACCACTTCGACAGTTCTGCTTGCGTTTACCCCGTCTGTAATACTGCCCGAAGTGACAGCCTACATAAGAGCGTACCAAAGTCCAAAATACATGTCGATGGCGTCCAGATTGCAGATGCTTCTTGTGTTTCAGCTATTCAGCTCATATAAACAGTAACGAACGAAAGTACCTACCGCAGTAGACAGGAGCACTAAGTAACTGAGGTACTGTACACTGTTGTCGGTGTACGAAGCCCCGCACGGAAAGCGTGAACACAGCGCCCTTCTGCGTTCCTACTTTATAGGCCCTCAACGTCGAGCAGAGCCGGTTTTATTGAGGAAGCGAGAGATTGTCAGCACTTCGCTGCTTCAGTCGTAGAGTTCAAGGCGCTTCACCAGCTGTTCCTCGAATATCTCGTTACCAGTCTTCTGCACTACTGTTCACATTCGAGAAATGACACATTTGTTTCTTTTCCAAAATATGGCGATTCAACAATGAATTGCACCATTTGCTTAAGTATTAAATTCTTTAGTGTATATACAGCTGAACAATTGCGTCTTTTTAATGGCCTTCCCGTTTAACTCCTATCTCAAAATCATGTCCTGACACGACCACTTCGTCCGAAGTGCAGTCCGCCACCGAGAAACTTGTGTATAAACACGTTTTACTAAAATCTAGCTCCTTACAGTAACACACACGGACGAAAAAACACAGGTGCACAAAATATACACACAGATTTTTAACTTTTACCTGGAACAATGAATGCATTGTCCCATAAATCAATCAAAATAGGTCCAGTCCCTAACTTCAGACCAAGGTTATAGTGAGATTTCCCTTGTTTGCTAGGTAAATACCAGAACTAGTAAGCCCCTCCGGTTTATTATCAGTGGGGAGCCCCCATTATCCCACAACCATCTTGTCTGGTCTCTAGGTGAAGAGAACCGCTACTTCGTAATGAGCTGGACCTATAACCACGCGCTCTACTACTTGAAGTGGGCAATGAAAAGTTAAAAAAACTGGAAGATGCAAAGATTAAATGCATGTGAATGCTTAACGATTAACTGTAAGCTGGACAAAATAGAGGTATGTAAAAGACGGATTATTAGGAAAATATTGGATGCAATATTAATTACCGATGGTTGAAAAATGAGAAGTTGTGAAGAGATCTATGAAAATATAGAGAAAATATCAGAAGTAATCGCAGAGAACAGATTAACGAAGCAAATCTTCCTGTATTTCTGGAAAGAAACAATTGACTTTATCATGGATTTTAGAAATGAGAAAAGGACTAGGAAAAAATTAAAGAATTGAAAATAGCAGAAAGAAACCTTCTGAACAATAAAGTACTAAATTTAGAAGGCTTTCAGGACAGAAGAAATGAGAAACTGGGAACATCATGGATAGAGGAAAGGGGAAAAAACATGGGGGAAAGATGGAGTGTTGGTAAAACAGGGAACAGCAAAGAAAGAAGAGGAATTGAAGTTGTTACATGATCCTAGTTGCTCAGTGCGAAAATGAAGAAGAAAAAAGGCAGATGGTTCTCGCTGGCTGCTCCAGGAACCTAATAAACGTGAGGCTGAGTCATCTTGATTCAGTTCTACTAACTCAGCCAACCTTAAAAAAAGGACTGTTGGTGTTGACACTATTTTTCATTGTCATCTTAACTAGGGAATGTGAAAGCAATGAATCACTTTCACAAGCTAGTTCTGAGAAAACCCTACATATCTGTTAGGTTGTTTCTGCTAGCTCGTAACTGACGGCTACCTTCATACGGAGGTATCCTTGTGTTCGTGGTGGCCTCCTTCATACAAAGGGATCTACGCAACGGGCGCCGCCGTATTGGTGAAAATTAGTAATTATCGTTTGGAAGATGTTGCATCAAAATTACAATCATCTAAAATTCTTCTGTACCTAATGAATGGCATTATCTTACTTCCTTCTCGGAGACACAAAGAAAAGGTTATGCAATTTTTTTTAGCATTTGACTAATATCTATTTCATTAAATAAAATTCCGCACTTCAAGTCAATCAAGTGTTCTTGTATGTGGGCCACGCAATTGTGTTAAAATTTCCATCCCAGTGGATATCATACTATTGCACCGTCGTAGAGTACATTCATATTGCAATGCACACGAAGATCAGTAGCTTCCATTTCTCCCCTTCCCAAGTCATTTTCACCGCTCAAACGGTCAAGTAGCACAAAAGCTTCGTCAATTCAGTACTTTTCACCTTTATCCAAAAGCCAAAGAAGGTTACTGAGTAGCACGTGTCGAGTTTTGGAAGGCAAATGCGCAAAAACTAGAAGACGTACAGGAAACAGACACACATTAGTCGATACAGCACCTATCCATGCTTTTTAACTCACATTACCGACGGCAAATATGGACACCGTTTGTAACGTGGCAAATGCCTATACGTGCGTGCAATTCATTGGCACGAATTGTCTGGAAAAATGCAACAGCAACCCGCTTTGCAGATCTGTTTATTAGCTTGCCTATCTGCAGGTGCGAACTACTTCAGTACGACAATATGGAACGGAGCGAAGCAGAGGGTTGATAGGGAGTCCCTGCAAGGACGTATACAGGGTTATTACAAATGATTGAAGCGATTTCACAGCCCTACAATAACTTTATTATTTGAGATATTTTCACAATGCTTTGCACACACACACACACACAAAAACTCAAAACGTTTTTTAAGGCATTCACAAATGTTCGATATGTGCCAATTTAGTGATTCGGCAGACATCAAGCCGATAATCAAGTTCCTCCCACACTCGGCGCAGCATGTCCCCATCAATGAGTTCGAAAGCATCGTTGATGCGAGCCCGCAGTTCTGGCACGTTTCTTGGTAGAGGAGGTTTAAACACTGAATCTTTCACATAACCCCACAGAAAGAAATCGCATGGGGTTAAGTCGGGAGAGCGTGGAGGCCAACACATGAATTGCTGATCATGATCTCCACCACGACCGATCCATCGGTTTTCCAATCTCCTGTTTAAGAAATGCCGAACATCATGATGGAAGTGCGGTGGAGCACCATCCTGTTTAAAGATGAAGTCGGCGCTGTCGGTCCCTAGTTGTGGCATGAGCCAATTTTCCAGCATGTCCAGATCCACGTGTCCTGTAACGTTTTTTTCGCAGAAGCAAAAGGGGCCGTAAACTTTAAACCGTGAGATTGCACAAAACACGTTAACTTTTGGTGATTTGCGAATTTGCTGCACGAATGCGTGAGGATTCTCTACCGCCCAGATTCGCACATTGTGTCTGTTCACTTCACCATTAAGAAAAAATGTTGCTTCATCACTGAAAACAAGTTTCGCACTGAACGCATCCTCTTCCATGAGCTGTTGCAACCGCGCCGAAAATTCAAAGCGTTAGACTTTGTCATCGGTTATCAGGGCTTGTAGCTTCTGCTTTAGCTTTTTCCATAAGATTTTCCAAACCGTCGGCTGTGGTACGTTTAGCTCCCTGCTTGCTTTATTCGTCGACTTCCGCGGGCTACGCGTGAAAGTTGCCCACCACGCGTTCAACCGTTTCTTCGCTCACTGCAGGCCGACCCGTTGATTTCCCCTTACAGAGGCACCCAGAAGCTTAAACTGCGCATACCACCGCCGAATGGAGTTAGCAGTTGGTGGATCTTTGTTGAACTTCGTCCTGAAGTGTCGTTGCACAGTTATGACTGACTGATGTGAGTGCACTTCAAGCACGACATACGCTTTCTCGGCTCCTGTTGCCATTTTGTCTCACTGCGCTCTCGAGCGCTCTGGCGGCAGAAACCTGAAGTGCGGCTTCAGCCGAACAAAACTTTATGAGTTTTTCTACGTATCTGTAGTGTGTCGTGACCATATGTCAATGAATGGAGCTACAGTGAATTTATGAAATCGCTTCAATCATTTGTAATAGCCCTGTACTTGAGTACCTGAGAGGTTGTTCGCGCTTGGTAACAGACAAGCCGCACTGGACTGATGCGTTATTGTGTACAATGTACTAGTATGATTTCTATTACGTGTAAGACTGTCAGTATGGTAATGGCAAAAGGCCTGTAAAGAAATGCATAACTGTCACGATGGATGGTTTGTGGGAGGAATTAGACAGAAGCGGTAATACAATAGAGTCTTTATTCCGAATTCTTTGTTAAGTTGTGACCGTCACGTACCATTCTGAGCGTGGCAGAATACAACACTGCGTCAAACTGAAATTTGTGAGCTTATTCCCCATGCAGCGTGTACACTGAGAGGACGATCAGAACTATATCCGGCGGGAGCATATCAGGAGAGGAGCTTACGAGTAGTATTCAGGCACGTATCTAAGTCTCCCGTGTTTTTTTGACAGCAGAAAGACTGCCCACAGTGCTTTTTAACTGCAAGCCAGTCCTCGTGACACCAAAAGCCCTTTGGCACGAAGGCGCCGACACGGCGCCGCCCAGTCTGCTGAGGTTTACGAGGTCGTAATTCGCACCGCTTGGCGCCACACGGAATCCAACTCCTCTTTCGCCTAATCTATTCGCCTTCATTAATGTCTTACGATTCGAATGCTCGCACATGTTCCCTTGCACCACCATTCGCTCTTTACAGCACTACACGGTCGTGTTCAGAAAACCCTCAAGAATAATTACTAACACATTGAAACCTTTTTTGCTATACGACACCTGTGTTGTGATCTGATGTAATCTTTCTCAAACTGATTTCAATAGTCTTCTAGACCTATACATACACGCCTTCCTTCAATCATTCTGAAGCACTTTCAGTATAAGTAAAATCAAAATCAGTATCAAATTAGTTAAGCTTTTCTGCACCATAATAGTTTTCCGTTGCCCTTCTCTTGCTGAATATAACATTGGTGTTGCTCCCCGCTGTATACACTGAAGTGCCAAAGAGACTGGTATAGGGATGTGTATTCCAATACAGAGATATGTAAACAGGCGGAATATGGCGCTGCGGTCGGCAAAGCCTATATAAGATAACAAAGTGTCTGGCACAGTTGTCAGATCGTTTACTGCAGCTACAATGGCAGGTTATCAAGATTTAGGTGAGTCTGAACGTGGTTTTACAGTCCATTTACTACACCACTTAGACCATTTACTACGTCACTTATGTAGTGTACCAAATTCAGCGAAGCGTAGTTTTAGTAGTGCGCAAGTCTATTCGTACAAATAGTTCAAATGGCCCTGAGGACTATGGGACTTAACTTCTGAGGTCATCAGTCCCCCAGAACTTAGAACTACTTAAACCTATCTAACCACAGGACATCACACACATCCATGCCCGAGGCACGATTCGAACCTGCGACCGTAGCGGTCGCGCGGTTCCAGACTGTAGCACCTAGAACCGCTCGGCCACTCTGGCCGGCCTACTCATACAAAACTCTCTTGCTACCCAGCTTAGAATATTGCCAGTGAGTAGGACCCATATTACATAATACTACATGAGATGTTAAACGTATACAGAGAAGGGCAGTGTGAATGGTCACCATCTGGTTTGACCAACGAGAGAGTGTCATAGATATGCTGAAAAAATTGAACTGGCAGACGCTTGAACATAGACGCCAAGCATCCCGTCAGATCAGATTAGACGCCAAGTGTAAGTCTTTCAATTGGACGCCGTTTTGGCGACTTGCGCCACCACAATTACCCGAATTATCCAGTACGAGATAGGGGCTATACAGGAACCGTAACGATATATCGTTCCTAGCTATTCTAAACGTCACTAAGAGGTGATGGCTAAGTTAAAAACAAAAGCAGAGGGAAAATTTCCATTATGCGACGGGTATTCGACCCTGTCACCTTTCGACTTCCAGGCATTCGCCTTGACTCTAGACCACCAAGCCCGAAAGCTAGCGCGTGAAAGGGGGAAAGGCTACTTAGAAATTTCCAAGAAATGGTATTAAGTGAGGAACATAGGAATTTATTGTAAATAGGTTGTTTAGGTTTTTATGTTGGTAACGCCATGTAGCGCTCTATATGAACATCACTGACTGTGCTGTGTGCAGCCTGTGGCTGGTTTGTATTGTTGGAATTTGCTATTGTAGTGTTGGGCATTTGGCTGTTAACAGCGCGTAGCGTTGCGTAGTTGGAGGTGAGCCGCCAGCAGTGGTGGATGTGGGGAGAGAGATGGCAGAATTTTAAGAGCGGACGATCTGGATGTGTGTGCGCCAGAAAGAGTAAATTTGTAATACTGGATATCATGAACTATATATATATATTATGACTTTTGAACACTATTAAGGTAAATACATTGTTTGTTCTTTATCAAAATCTTTCATTTGCTAACTATGCCTATGAGTAGTTAGAATCTTTTATTCAGCTGGCGGTATTGGTGCACGCTGTATTGCAGTAGTTCGAGTAACGAAGATTTTTGTGAGGTAAGCCATTCATGAAAGGTATAAGTTATTGTTAGTCAGGGCCATTCTTTTGTAGGGATTATTAAAGTCAGATTGCGTTGCGCTGAAATTGTTGTGTCAGTTTAAGCACAGTCATTTATAATTTTTCTAAGGGGACGTTTCAATACCGGCCGCGGTGGCCGAGCGGTTCTAGGCGCTTCAGCCAGGAACCGTGCGACTGCTACGGTCGCAGGTTCGAATCCTGTCTCGGGTATGGATGTGTGTGATGTCCTTGGGCTAGTTAGGTTTAAGTAGTTCTAAGTTCTAGGGGACTGATGAACTCAGATGTTAAGTCCCATAGTTCTCAGAGCCATTTGCACCATTTTTTTTTAACGTTTCAATATTACAGTCTCGTAAATATCGTTCCTTTTGGGACAATGAAGGCAAAACATAGCACTTACCGCGCTCTACGAATCACTTCAGCAATCATTCTCCACACGCGATTCGAATGGGAAGAAACCCTAATAAATGACTCAATGAGAAGTACCCACTGCCATACACTTCAGAGTGGTTTGCGGATTATGGATGCTGATGCAGCCGAGACGAGAACGAAGACTACTGTGAAAAAGACGAGTACGCATTTCGAGTGGGCTGCCGAGAGACCTTGACGAGTTCATCCGCAGCCTTCTGTAGGAAGAACAATTGCGGAAACGCAGGCTCGCACAAAGAGCTACAAAAGAGTACGGAAATCTTGCGGAGGAAACATGCAGTGTGGAGAAATGGCCGAGGATGCGGGATTAGGGTTTGTGCCGTGAAAAGGGCCTCCCTCCAACCACCAGCCCACCCTCCCCGCACGTCAAGCAGATAAGGCAACCGCTCAGGGCAGCTCGGCGCTCGCAATATCGCGCGAGAGCTCCACCACAGAGAAGGCCGGCCGCCCTTATTCTGCCGACAGCGACTGTTGCGGCGGGCAGGTGCTCTCAGTCTAGAGGTGGGGGGGGGGGGGGGCACAGCTCGGCGCCGCGCCGGCCGATTGCCCCCGCTGCAAGGGAGGCCGAGACGAGGGGGGAGGAAGGGCGAGTCGTCCTGATAGCGAGGGGATTACCTGATTTACCGCCCCCGGCCGGCGGGTAAGCGGGCTGCCTCGCAGATTATCTGTCCGGAGATCCGTCACTGTTTTTGCGGGGAAAGCACTGCTAGCCCGCCGGCTGCTGCTGCGACCCCGGCGCCGACAGCGCACCCGGTTCGTTAATAAAAGGCGCGAGACAAAGGCACGTCTAGGGCCCGCGGCTGATTAACTGCCGCTGCCGGTCGCGTCTCTGCTGCGACGCCTCAACCCGCGCCATTCATCCGGCGAAAAAAGTGCAAAAGGCCGGCGAAGCGCGGGTTTTTAGAAAGACGCGCCGTGCGCCCGCGCGCGTGAGTCACTAATGACGCGGCTGCCCGGCTGACCGCTCGCTTGCCGTCCACTCTTCCACCTCGCGCTACATACTTCGTCCTGCCGCCAACGACCGCGGCGTATTGAGTGGTCACTACAGCCGTCGGCACGCGGACCGTGCATCCTTAAGCCGTCGGCACACGAACGTCAACGTTGAGCGTGCCGAGTTCAACGTGCTGCTGAACGCTCAGAAACGATGCGATTTGTGCATACGGTACGTGGGCTCCAACGTGGTATACGCGATCACAGCGCACTCCAGCGGCAGTTGCGGGATGTTTCTAGCTCGTAAATCACACTGTTTACTTAAGCGGGTGCGTGTAAAATTCCAACATTAACTCTATCAAAACGCACATTTCCTACCCCTGCCCATACGCTAGTCAGGTTGTTCTATATGGAATATACACAAATAAAAACTTCAATATCCATGTACACGTTTTAAGACGAAAAGGGAAAGTACCATGTCAAATAAGCAAGAACACAGGCTTATAAAAGTTCTATTACAAACAGTGTGATATAGTCTGTCGGTAAACTGAAGAGTGAGCGAGCGAGTCCCCACTCTGCCAACCCAGCTACGTCACAGGGCGCTTCTACAGGCTGTTTCACAACGTAGTACCGGCCCTGCCACGGCGCGCGCTTTAAATCTGTGGCGACGCCACCTACAGATACGTCTTGGCTGCGTTCATTTTTAGACAAATGCATTAAGATCATAAGGAATACAAAAAACCATAGCTTCTTCCGAAACACATCATAGAGTAAATATTATTAACGTAAGACCGGAAGTCAGGATTATACTACAAACATAGAACCGAATGCCTGTTCATGTGAATGTATGTTCCTCTATTGCTATTCGTGAAACGAACCCCATATAATGCAATCAGTCTGTACAATTTAAGGCCTGTTCTTACTTTGTGTTTCTACCAAGAGGTAGAAGTTTTCTTTGAAATACTACATTGAAACTGAACAATTCTTGCAGCACGAAGAGTGTTTAAAAAGTAAGCGGAAATTTATAATTTTGTGTGTTGTATTAGTCCGATTTGCACCACTTTTTCGTCACTGTCTTTGTAAACATGCCTCAAAAGTATGTGTACAATGTTATGCATATTGGGTATTTACTCTATTGTCAGCTGTCAGAAAGGTTTCATGTGTTTTGGTAGCATCAACGATTATTTGTTTTGTATAAAAATAAATTAGAGAATCAGTATTAAATTTTGTTATAAGAAAGGAATAAAGTGTATGAAATTTTTAGAAATGGTAAATATTGCTTTTGGTGAGCCTATTATGAGTAAACCAAGGGCAGACAAGTGGTATAAACATTTCAAAGCAGACCTTAAAAGACTGCTGTTTTACAAGCATGGATGAGATTACAAATGCACAGTTAAAGAGACGTATAAACAGTCCCGAAGAAACAGCTCCTGAAGTGTTTCGGGAATTGGGAAAAACCACTGGCATAAGTGTATAGCATGTATTGGGGAATATTTTGAAGAGGATAACATTACTGTAGATTAAAGAATAAAGTTCTTACCAAAAAATAAAAATGAATATGTGAAAGCACCTCGAATGTCAAGCGTTTTGCATACAAGTTCAGAATCGGTGTACATGTTTCGAAGGAAATTTCAGCAGTGTTTAGAATAGCTATTGCGCACATGTTTTAAGCAATATGTCTTAGGAACAGGTGAATAGTGACCGAGATACAGATTTAGTGTTCCATAAGCATCATTACGTGATTTTGAAACTATAACGATGGGTTTCCTCCCAAAATAATCAGTTTTCCTTGGTGGCGTTTCGAGTAAACCATGCGGCTTATTTTTCCGTTCCTTACTTATGTGCCCTATTGGGTGAGGCTGACGTTTACATAGATTTCAGCCCTTTAATTGGGACTGGTAATATTAGCCAACAGTTCTTTTTGGGTCGCCTGTTTAATACAAGCTTGTAATAGCATTAGAGACAATCGAACGCTCGTTACTCCACAAATACTTCCTCTTCCTAGTATTCTGCATATTTCCTTGCAATGCTAGACGATTATCCATCACTTCCGGATATCGAAGTACATCAGTAAGTGTACAAAGTTAACTCACAGACACTGACAACTAAGATCCCACGAACTGAAACGACGTATGTCACTGCACGCCGATCTACACCGCTAGACTGATTACGGGCAACAGATTTTGGGTGCCCCTGTAGGCCGCTGGCAGCGTTCTTCCGGGAAAGGCCACTTCCCCCACCAAAAGCGCTGCTCGCTCTTGAGTTTACAGACAGACTATACAAACTTGCAATAGTTCTCCACATAAGATAAGCATTACTTCAGCATTCCCACATTTTAGTAAAACCATAAGGTCATTCTTACTTGGTCACTGTTCCTACCCAGTAGCAGAATTTTTGCAACATTTGAATTACGAAACGTAAAAGAAAAAGGAGAAAATATCTTTATACAAGTAGCGCAAGCCAATCGAAGAAAGTCACCCATCAAAGAAAGGTGAACTTATATTTACATAACGTCAAATATTATAGTATATACTTATATTAAACTAATAGTTAAGTATCAGCACCCAATAAAAACGCGAATATTAGGAAAAAAAAATTGAGAAGTGGCAAGACGCAAACCACCGCCCCATTAAACTTCCCGACAGCGAGCAGTAACGCTAGTCATTACGCTACACCAGGGCTTAACAACTGGCCGGTTTTGAGCGCGAGTACTCACGTCTGCTCAGACACGTGCTCGCGAGCAGGTGCAAGGTGGAGGAGTAGGGAGGGAGGAGAAATGCGCGCGCACGTTTGAATGTGATCTCGCATTCTTAGCAGATTTAACTAGCCATCTGAATGCTTTGAACATTTTACTACAAGGTAAAGATCTGCTAATTACTCATTTCATAGATCGAATACGAGCTTTTAAAATGAAATTGACACTTTGGGTGAGTCAGCTGGAAACAGGAAACCTAGCTCATTTTCCTAAATTATCATCCATGCAAGATGTTCACAAAGACTGTGAACGCTATTCACATAGTTTAGTTGATCAGCGCTTTCAAGATCTGACAGCACTAGACACTGATTTTGTTCTGTTCTCTCCATATTCAGCGAATATTTAAGAGATTCGTCCTGAGCTGCAGCAAGTGTGACAGAGAATACAGAGACAAATTTCAGAACAACAAAAACATTTTGGAATTCTAACAGACGCTTCCCTCAGGATAGATTTCCTCGTTTGCACAAACTGGCGGCTACAATAATATCAATGTTCGGTTACACGTATGTTTGTGAACAACTGTTCTCTGCAATGAAATGTAACAAGACGCGCCTGAGAAACGCATTGTCTGATCGAAATTTAAACTGCACGCTGCGCCTAAAATGCACAAGAACAATTACTCCGAACATAGACGCAATTGTAAAGGGCGAAAAGTACAAGATAACCGAGAATCCCACACTTCAGTGACACCTTTTATTGTGTAACAGTTCACAAATTAATGCGAATGTCGAGGCACACACAAAGCTAATAAAATTATGTGGCATGTGTACATTCTCTTTTATTTGTTTCATTTGTCGCAGTAATAATTCGTGAGTGATATCCCTGCAGGTGGCCGCAGATTTACATTGACTGGCGGCAGCTGTTGTGTGCCCCACGTGACTTTCCCCACTCTCCGCTCTGGTCCAGTAGTGGGGGTACCGTTCTGGTGCTGCTCCGTGCTCGCGCCTTGCTGCTCACAGCTTGCTCCGCCAGCACGTATGTTGTGAAGCCCTGCGCTACACCAATAACAGACTCCGAATTTCTAATTATGGTATGTTACCTCCTGCAGAAAACCTTAATCGTAGATATGTTACTAATTGAAGTTTAAATATAACAAATTGTACAAAGAACAACGCGTTTTGGGTTGATCTTCAGTGTGTCGCTGGCTTCGAATACCCTACTCTTATAATACGCAAGTTACAATAATTCTTTTGCCACGAATATGATGTTTCTCGTTATTTCATTGGAACGAATCACACAGTTAACATCGGGTTTTCCCGTGATTCTCAATTTTCTGGTGCTCAGAAACGGCATATATACGTATAGGCTTGAAATGAAAACCAATATTGCGCCTCACAACTGTGTACTGAAGGGAGACGGCGTGCTTTTGACGTAGGTGGCGTTGTGCCATCTCATTGGTCAACGCTCAGACGCACGCAAGGGAAGGAATGTGCAAGTGAACAAACGCACCTCGAGGTGCTCCATTTGTTTGTTGTCTGAAGGAATGCAGAAGTGAACAAACAGGTCAACAACGAATTTCGCAAACTCTCCATATTAAAGCAAGGTTACGGGACTCGATAAGTGTATACACGTAATTATTTAATTCCACCTGCGGTTTCAGAAAGTTCCCATTGTCAAATAAAGCACAACAGATACGGCATGAGGTAAACAAATCGTCCAATCTGGTTCACACGTGTACGATAGCAGCAACGGCCGAAAAATAAATGGATTCATGTTTTCATTACGAAGTAGTCAAGACGTACATTCCATTTCGAATACGAATATGTTTATCATTATAAGCGTCAAAGAGGATAACAAAAGAATGTTATGTACGTAACTTCTTTCTTTGGAGAGTTTTTTTTTTGTTTTTGTTATCAGTCTACTGACTGGTTTGATGCGGCCCGCCACGAATTCCTTTCCTGTGCTAATCTCTTCATCTCAGAGTAGCACTTGCAACCTACATCCTCAATTATTTGCTTGATGTATTCCAATCTGTGTCTTCCTCTACAGTTTTTGCCCTCTACAGCTCCCTCTAGTACCATGGAAGTCATTCCCTCATGTCTTAGCATATGTCCTATCATCCTGTCCCTTCTCCTTACCAGTGTTTTCCACATATCCCTTTCCTCTCCGATTCTGCGTAGAATCTCCTCATTCCTTATTATATATTTATTTATTCCTTTGTACACTGACTCGTTAACTGTAGTACACAGCAACTGGAACATGTATGCACCACGACATTAGCTGAAATATTCCCTCGAAAATCTTTATAACCAACAAAGACGTACTCAGCTCTGTGTGTGTGTGTGTGTGTGTGTGTGTGTGTTCACATACTACACTCGCTGTAAATGATGAACGAACCGTTCATTTCGAAACTTTTTTCATTGCCTTCGGATTGTTTTTCTCTCTGGAGATTTACGTACAAGTGATTGCAATTTTCCGTTCAAGCTCGTACTAAACTTGTATTTACTGACTCTGACGTCGCTCGGATCCCTGCTTTTACGGAGTAATTGAGTTCCATTGAGTGCGTCAGCCACAATTTGCAGTACCGCTGATTAGTGCCGAGGAACAAGCAAACCAGCAGCGCACGGCGGACGCACGAGACAAGTTATTGCATTTCGCTTTACGACCGTATTATTCCAGCGCCGTGGCATCGCCGCAGAAGCCTGCAGCGGCACGACGGTGTAGCCCGTCATTAGTGCAATTTATGTCCAGATGTTAGGAATTTTAAGCAGACCTCCATTCTCGTGCGGAGAAGGAAAACGCGGAAGACGTTTCGTTTTCCATACCGGTACGTCGCCACGGAGCGGGCGTTGCGGAATCCGAACGAAGGGGTGTCTTCAAATGCAGCCTAATGTTTCATCGGTAGTGAAAATAGTTTCCTGGCCTGACATTAGAGTAATGCTGTTACAGATGAGTAACACCGCTACAATCTTCCAGCTCTAGTGTGCGAAATACGAGGGTGGTCCAGAAAGTAAGTTTCGATCGCTCGCGAAATGGAAACTAATGCGAAAATCCGGTAAAGCTTTCCACAGATCCGTTAGACAGTGTCTCTAGCATGCCCGTCGATCGTGTCGCGTCGCTCTTTTCAGTTTTGAGTGAACAGTGAGCACTTAAAGATGCGTAGGCAATTGCGTCTCCTGCTAAGTATGAGGGCCTGGTTAGAGATTTCGCCTGTGTCATGCAGCCCACATGACACAACTGTCTAGCAGTTCCTTCTTCATGCCAATTCTCGGCCACACACTGCAGGGGCAATGAAGACGCTACGCGGCCAAAGTTACACAAGACGCCTCGGGTTTAAAAGGACGGAGCAAGTGCTGCAGCGTTTTTAGTCACTTCGGCTCACTCTGAAGACGGCTGGACGGTAGTCAGCCGAAATATTAGAAGAAGAAGTTGAATTTATGCGGCTGCACGCCCGAAATTTTATGGTACAGTCTTTGCGCCGTGAAAACATGAAGATGCACAAGAGTTATCGTGTTTGGTCCTGCGCACTGTCACGTAGTGGATGAAGTTGTCCGAATGTTTGGTGTACCAATGCAGACTCCATGGCTTCTCTACAAGGAATGAAGTACGATTCGCAGCCATGTAACACGACGTATTAACGTTGGCCGTAAATATATCATAATGGCCTGCGACCGGAGACGAATGCAATAGCTTGTCAGTGACAAACGTTTTCGAAGCCGACAGGAATTGCTGCTGTCAGTGAATGCAGGTCGATCTCAAACCGCTTTGCGAGTGAGCATTCCGGTGAGAACAGTTTGCGATGGTTGCTTGAAGTCTGGTATTCTAACGGGCTTACTTGACTTATAATACGATACACTTACCAGTACAGATCTTTGTCATTCTGTAACATTATAGAAGTCTGTATGTACTCTTTATCTGTATATCTTTTTCTTCTGTGTTAACGTTGCTTGTCTTGGATTATAAAGATTTTGTATGTACAGAAGCAATGTAATGTATGATGTAGAATCAGTATTATCATTTATGGTCTATTACTGTTCTGATGTATTACGTAATTTCGTTGTAATTCGAGGAGCTTCGGCTACTTAGAAAAATTAACATCTCTGAAGAGTGCTAAAAAGGGACAGTTGAGAAGCGATAGCGAGTGATGTCATGTTGCAACTACGAGTTCAAATGGTTCAAATGGCTCTAATGGCTCTGATGGCTCTGAGCACTATGGGACTTAATATCTGAGGTTATCAGTCCCCTAGAACTTAGAACTACTTAAACCTAACTAACCTAAGGACATCACACACATCCATGCCCGAGGCAGCATTCGAACCTGCAACCGTAGCAGTCGCGCGGTTCCGGATTGATGCGCCTGGAACCGCTCGGCCACCACGGCCGGCAATTACGAGTTAACCTGAACATTACGAGCGAGACAGACTGTCGTCATTTCAGACTGTGAACTGTGTATGATCAGGTTTCGTATGCTCAAAACTGTATCTGAAATTTACGTGAGGGTCGAGTTCCTAAACTATTTAATTCTGGCGTTGTGAAAATAAACGGGTGGACAACACTCGAGGGCGGATATTCGGACAAGTTGTCCATTGTTGTTTTCTGGAAATCATCTTTTGTTCTTAGTATTAAATTTTCTTTACCGGCCTGTCCCGTTCTTCTGAAACAATTTATTATGAAGCATTTATATGCGTGAGCGAACAACGAGTCAACGGATCATCGGTACCACAGATCCTACAGCAGTCGTCTCAGGTAGGAAACTGCAGCAAGCACATCTCTGCAACAGGAATTCCCATCTATAAACATTATTAAAGTGCGTTAGTAAATTCAAGCCAGTTTTCAATGTACGTTTCAACAGTTCCTTTCCCGTAACACTTCAGATTAAATTTACGTTCTGTGCTGTAAAACGCTATTTCAAATACCAGAATGTTAAGCAGTTATCTTGTAACAAAGCGTGTTGGTACAATCGTTTGTGCTGAGACCTTTATAATCAGTTAACTACGACTTGAAATAAAAACTCCTTATAGACACATTAAAGCCAGGTCATTACTCATTTTTAGTGCTGACACTAACATTGTTCCAATCATGAATCATTTGTTTGTTGATTTCTCTGCTTAATAATTGGAGTTTTCCACCTAGAACATATTGAATTCTAAAAAATCTAAATTGCTAACATTAACAAGCCAATATGCATCAAATTAAGTAGCTTTGTGGAAAGACTTTTCGGCATAACGGACTTGCACTGCCTACCCAAATTTCCAGACGTATTTATTGCTATAGCGGCTCTCGTTAAATACCTTATAATTTTATGTGCCTTACTGTATGTATTTATTTTGTATGTGCTTGAAGCGTGCTGTGTTCCATATCTGCGACCTCAGTGAATCATTCTTAGAGACAGATATCATCCAACAGATGAGTAGACATACTAGTTCTGGATAGAAGCTATCAGCTTACGAGTTAGATTAAATGGACAGGTGCGTGACTTTTAATCGAAACAGTTCACGAGGTCTTTTGGTGAACGTCTTGCTACAGAATGTTTACGTGTTGCGTGCAGTTTCAAATTTTACGAGCTAATTTACAAGATAATGGAAGATATCATCTGGTTATTGACTTGTAGTACACTGTAGATTTCATTATAGAACACGAAGCCGACTGACAGTGCCTGCAACTTTTCGTAAACAGACGTAAACAAACAACAACAAAATGGTTCAAATGGCTCTGAGCACTATGGGACTTAACATCTGAGGTCATCAGTCCCCTAGAACTTAGAACTACTTAAACCTAACTAACCTAAGAACATCACACACATCCATGCCCGAGGCAGGATTCGAACCTGCGACCATAGCAGTCACGCGATTCCGGACTGAAGCGCCTAGAACCGCTCGGCCACCGCGGCTGTCAAACAAACAACAATATTATGAAGAAATTAGGACCGTTCTAGTACGTTGAAAAGGGCCATTGAGTACAGCGGCACATGAAGTTGGACTTCTTTAGGTGACCAAACCACACAGTAACTGCACAGAAACTGGAGACGTATAGTGTTGTCCGATGACTAGCGATTTTACCTTTTTTTCAAAATGTGTATGACGTCGAACCCGTCGTCGCCCCAATGAGGCGTTTAGTCGGCACTGTGTGAAATGTATAGTTAAGGCCAAAGGGGCTTCCTTGACGCTTTGGGGGTATTTTTGATATCATGACTTGGATCCACTCAACCTGGTTACCCTGAATGTAGTCTATTTAGACATTCTAGGTGATGAGGTGTTCTCCTTCTACTACATCTTCATGATAATTATGTTGTGAACACTACCGCCTACCTTGACGACAACATCTACAACAACATCCAAATTCCGCCAGACTCCGAAAGGTGTGTTGCGGAGTTTGGATGTTGTTTTAGTCTGACGTCAAGAAAGACTGCGGTGTATTTTGTGTACCAGTGTCATTTCTACGAATTCCTGTTCCAGTCGCTTATGGTTCGTGGGAAGAACAATTGCTGGTAAGGTTCCGCGTGGCCTCTAATCTCTCTAATTTTATGCTCATGGTCTTCTCGAGAGATATCCTTATGAGGATGTAATATATTGGTTGGCTGTTCTAGGGACATACACTCTCGGAACAATAGACCACATCGTGATTCAGAACGCCTCTCTTGTAGTGCTTGCCACCGGAGTTGGCTGAGCATCTCCTTGAGGCTTTAGCGCCAATGTATGTGCATGTAACGAAACGTGCAGCTCTTCTTTGGAGCTTCTCTATTTCCTCCAACAATCCTATCTATGCGGATCCCATACTAACGAGCAGTATTCAAGTACTGGTCGGCGGGTGTTTTATAAGCTATTTCCTTTGTTGATGGTCTAAATTGCCTGCCGATTCTTCCAATGAATCTCACTTTGGCATCTGCCTTTCCTATAATTAATTTTACGTGTTCGGTCTCTTTCAAATACCTCCTAACGCATATTTATAGAAATTTTGTGGCAGTAATTGCTTCCAGTGATTGTTTTGCAATCATACATTAAAGCATCTTTCTGTCTGTATATTCTTAATACGTTACATTTGTTTATGTTGAGAGCCAATTGCTGTTCCCCGCACCAAGCATCGATCCTCTGGACGTCTTCCTGTATTTCGCTACAATTTTCCGGCTTTGCGACTTCTCTGTATACAACAGCATCATCTGCAAAAAGCCTCACGCAACTTCTGATGTTTCCTACCAGATCATTTGTATTTATTGTAGAAAGTAACGGTACTATGACACTCCATTGGGGCACGCCCGAAGCTAATTTTTCTTCTCAAGACTTCTCTCCGTTCAGAATGACATGCAGTGTTCTGTTTGATAGAAAGTGTTCGATACAATCGCACAGTTGGTCTGATTTCCGTACGCTCGTATTTTGTTCATTAGGCGCCAGTGCGAAACTGTATCGAACAAGGATACCTGGTTGCTGGTATCTACTACGTTTATAGGGTTGCACACACACTTTTTTGGTTTGACTGTCACTTTCGAACAGCGGGTGAAACTTAGCAGCCAACATATCCGCAACTGCGTCATCAAATTCAAGTCGGAAGTTAAAATTTCGGACTGATGGTTATCTGTCAGAGGTTTAGGTCTGGGAGTGATCGTTGTTTCACATTTTGGTACATCCTTCGGATATTTGGACGCTTTTTATAATAACATTTGTGCTCCAAATTGGCCGAAATGCTAAAACTCCCCTATACGAGAGCTGTTTATAGTTACAGTCGTCGGCTTTCAGTTCCATACGGAAACGTTTCATACCTTTTGCCCATACCCTGTCCTGATACATACTGTATTACTCTGTCTCTAATGAACGAAAAAGAAAAACGTAATAGCTGAAACAACAAACGTCAGCGCGAAGCATGTACCAATTCCCTGAAATCTACTACACATTTGCGTAATGGTCAGTAATAAGTGATAATTCGAGAGCAACGTAGTGGTACGGGAAGGAAAGTCGACAACACCAAACGAACCCATCTTACACGCCCCCATATTTCCTGTGCTGCCGTTTCTGAAAGTGATAACTGGTGTTAACAGACGACAGATTTCTGTTGTAAGTGTCGGTTGTTTACATTTAGAGCTGAACGATCTCTTTCTCAAAGTTCTGATCTAAAGAGCGACAGATTTTTCTTTCCGTGCTGACGCTCATCTAATGCAATGTGTTGCGCATCCATTATTGTAAAAGATGGAGCCGATATTCAAATAAGCTGAAAACTGGTTTCCGTAACGTGTTTCCAACTCTAGCCACTAACATATTCTGTTCGGTTCTGCGCGTCGAAAGATGAAGGGAATATTAATAATCTGCTGCCTGACCAAGTTTGGAAGAGGGAAAAGCCAATCGCGACACTGTAAATCTTCCATGTCTCGACCAAGAAAAGCATCGACACACAGGTCTTTGGCGAGTGCCGACCTCTACAATTCGTATATTTTCATTCGATGACAGCCACAGTTGTGTGTAACTAGTATATTGGTGATCTGGTGATGCTCTGCCAGTTCGAAAAAATAAGCGCTGCAGATACTGACCCTCTTGCTCGACCATCATGTAGATCCAACTGACGGTGAGAGGTGGAGCGTACTTTGCACTTCCAATTTTCCCCTTCCATTTATGGAAGGTACACGGGAAGAAAGCTTTTGGGAAGACCTCCATGTGTGCTAAAATCTGTCTATTGCCTCCATCATGGTCTTTCGACAAGATATATGTGAGGAGAAGCAATATGTTTGTTGACAGTTCTAGGAATGCGCGCTCTCGGGATTCTGTCAGTAAACCACACGTCTCTCGTAACGTCTGCCACTGAAGCTGAACGAGCGACTACGTGACACTTATTAAACGTATCGGTGACGAAACGCTCTGCTCTTCTTTGGATCTTCTCTGTTTCATCTTTCAGTCCTATCTGGTAAGGGTCCGAGATTGACGATAGTTTTCATGTCGGTCTAACGAGGTTTTTGTGAGCTGTCTCCTTCGTGACTGGATTACACTTCCTGAGGTTTCTTCCAATGAATGTCAGTCTGTGGTCTGCCTTTCCTACAATTATGTTCCTGTGACGTTCCATTTGAAAATCGTTTCGTGCGGTTACTACGAGATATTTACTAGATGTGACTGCTTCCAGTAATTCTTCTGCAATTCATTTTTCTTCTTGACTTCCTGCTACTATATCTGCTCCTACTCATGTTTCAGCTTTAGTTCATTCTTCTGCTCTTGTTACTGCTGGTGTTTATTTATTAACTCGTTTTAGACCAATATTAGAGACATATAATTGCGGTTGGTTTTTACTCTTAATTGGTTGTATTGAGGGGCACCCACATGCCTTCCTCATACTGTGGCATCAAGCAGTCAGGCCTGCAAGATGAGTGGTCTGCCAAGCGAGTGGATTCATTCTTATTTATCGAGTAACATGAACTCTCGTACTCACAATTAAGTTACAAATTATCCTCCTGTATGAATAATACGCAACGGAAACGCACATTTGACTATCAGTTATTTACAGAACTCTGACTGCTCACTACGCACTGGCAATACCACATTTTCTTTTTTTGTCTTTTATTTAACGGCTTTTATCAACACGTGGCCACCGCACTGAATATGAATGGCGCACACATTATAAATTCTGGACATCATGACAACATGCAATTCGAAGGAAAAATCCACCAATCTTTTTCTTTTCACTATCTTATTTATTCCGATAATTTCTATAACCTAACACACAAATTCTATAACCTACAACAATAACATATGAGAAATTCCGCCCAGTGGGCATGGCTTTACATTGGTGATTCTCTACCTTATGGTTTCGTAATTATTTAACGCTACAGTGCACTTTCTGGATAGGATGGTGGTTCTTTTGTTATCTCTCACACTTCGACTCTCACAATCATCATCACGAAACTTTCCTCCAGATCGAGCGGTACAGAAGGAACAAACATAACCCACTAATCTTTTGAAGCTACCTTGCTACTCTCCCATGCAAACCACACATACCCAAATTACATGACATACATCACACTACAACATGGAATACAATACACTAAATAGTCACAACACTATCACTTTCAGCTTTCACACTTCAATTAGTATTTATCCCAGTTTCACACGACACTGCCCCACTTTGTAATTATACTTTCCTGCTATGAACTCTGGAGAAATATGCACATCTTCCTGTGCAATGCAAGCCAAGTGGCGTTGCTGGATAGACGGCCGACTCACCTTGCTTCTCTCTCAGAGTTTGAATCTAGCGTCACACGGAATCATATCACGCAAAGTAATATTAAGAACATATTCATCACACACGCGAGTCCTCAACTGATACCATGGACGAGTACTTCTCTTTATCCTTTGTCTCATACACAGATTGAGACTCACACAGTACTCAACACGTGGAAGTACTCGTCTCTAATTTCAAGTCCTGCACACGCCATTTCTTAAATATTTCAACTTATGGTACACACGCTATTTCTTAAATATTTCAACTTATTGTACACACGCTAGCAATTCAGCTTAACTTAAGCACACGAAAGTATCTCAACTTATTGCTACACGTGGTTTCATTGTGACCGTTGGTCACTTCCGAAGATTACTACAATCCCATTAATATTACCTGCCTGACATTTAATTATCCCCACAAAAGTTCCTGAAATAGAGAAATTATTATTTCAAACTACCCTTAAATATTCCACATGCATACCATGTCTCCACTCTTTTGTCTTTACGGAGCACAACTAAAACAGGTCTTAACAGCACAAGATCCAGCGGCAGAGTGCTGAAACATGGCCGGTCTTCAGGTCATCTCGCACCTCTGTCGAGGTGGGGGAAGACCATGCTACTGTATTGGTCAGCCACATTTCAGGCGCTCAAAGCTCCGGTAAGTTTCATCTCTTTGGTTCCACCAAAGGTGGCCAAAGGATCGTCTCAAAGATGATCATATATTCACATTCACTATCTGCGGTTAGCAGACGACCATACATTCATTCATTTCACAGATCTCACCAAACTGGATGTAGGGATTTACTTTGTGGGAGTGCACATGTGATCAAGTAAATAAATAGTCATTCTTTCCCACACTGGTATCTGGCTTCACTGTATTAATTGAAATTGAGTTATTATTAGAAAAAAATGTGTTGTTCTGACAAAAATAATGAAGTATGTTGTACCTATTTTCAATGTCGGGCAGTACTGTACACTTTCAGTATAACTATGTTTATAGATGGATTCGGGGCAAATTGTGAATTTAATTTAAAGAAAATTATTGCTCTTTCTACTTTGAGACAACTTGGTTTCATAATGAGAATTTTGGCTACAGGTTATCCAAAGCTTGCTTTTTTTCATTTGTTCGCTCATGCTTTATTTAAGGCGTTGTTATTTATGTGTGCAGGTTCAATAATAGATAATGTAAAGGATTCTCAGGTTATTCATTTTATGGGCTCAGTTGTTAATTTTATGCCTTTGACTTCTTTTTGTTTTAATGTTTCTAGTTGGCCTTTGTGTGGTACACCTTTTTTGACCGGTTTTTATTCAAAGGATTTAATTCTTTTAAGATGAATTAATTGTTTTTTTTTCTTTTTTTCTACGGGTTTAACTGCTTCTTATTCTTTTCGTTTGTTTTATTATTCAATATCTGGAGATAATAATTTTTACTCAAGATTTTCTTTTGGTGATAAGGGTTATTAAATTTCATTTGGTATAGTTGGTTTATTGTTTGTTGTTGTTTTTGGTGGTAGTCTTTTATCTTGATCAGTTTTCCTATTCACCATGTGATTGCTTTACCTTATTATTTGAAATTTTTGACAATTACGGTTGGTGTTTTAGGTGCTTATTTTGGTTATCTTATTTCTAAGTTTCATTTTTCTTATAACTTATTTTCTTTCTTTAAATATACTTTTTTTGTTAGATTTGCTGTTTCTATGTGATTTCTACCTTTTCTTTCAACTAAGTTTGTTAGATATATGCCTTTAAACTTGGGTCATTATTCATCAAAGTCCTTTGATTATGCTTGGGGTGGGGCGGCTAGGAAGGAATAGGAATCTGCAATTGAATTTGAGTCACGTAATAATGGGTACCGCTGCTTGATTATTCGCAGTACGTTATATTTTTTTCTGCCGAGGGTCAGCTGTCAATTACTGCACCAAGCGTCCATCCTCTGCAGGCCTTTCTTTATCTCAGTACAATTTCTAGCGTTGCGACTTTCCAACATACAACAGCGTGATCCTCAAGCAGCCGTAGGCACTTTCCACGTTATCGTCTAGTTTCATGGAACGAAAAGGCACCTTTGGGATTCACCCGATCTTACATTTACATCTGAAGTCTATTCTTTTGCAATACTTCAGTGCGTTCAAAAAGCTGGTCTAATATTCCGTTCTGGTTTTTCTTTCTCATTAAAAGACATGTGTGGCACTATATCGAAAGTCCTTCGGAGGCTGGGCGCCACTGTCACAGCGTACTGGGTCTCGTAAACTTGCAGGCTGAGCTGGGATTTAAACTATCGTTGTTTGTAGAAATCATTTTGATTCCTACAGAGGAGAGCTCCCGGTCTCCAGAAATGTCACAAAACACGAGCATGAAACGTGTCGAGAATTATACAACATACAGACGTCAACGTTATACGTCCATAGTAGCGTATGTCTGTTCCACTATAAACCGGAAAACCTGACATTTCTTATTATTCTGTCCCGACCGATTGGGAGCAGCTACCTTTTGACGCTGACTTGTGGAAAGTCGACGCAACAGTACAGGGTGTTTATAAATGAATGTGGGATTTTAACGCTTTATAATATTTATTACATTAAAGTTACAGTTATAAATGATATGTCAAATGAAAGAGCAACTCAAACAGCTGTGTTTGGCAACAGTGCGCATGCACTGGTTGAACTTCAGTGGTTGAACTTCACTGTACCCGAACGCTGAATAGGCCGCAAGGGGCCCAATGATAGGGTTCAAATGGCTCTGAGCACTATGCGACTTAACATCTTAGGTCATCAGTCCCCTAGACTTAGAACTAGTTAAATCTAACTAACCTAAGAACATCACACACATCCATGCCCGAGGCAGGATTCTAACCTGCGAGCGTAGCGGTCACACGGTTCCAGACTGAAGCGCCTAGAAGCGCTCGGCCACACCGGCCGGCGAATGACAGGGCTTCCTTTGCATGGCCTCCACGTTCACCCGCCCTAACGCCATGCAATTTTTTTTTCCTTTGCGGCTTCATCAGGGATCGTGTGTACGTGCCTTTGCTACCAGCACACCTCCCTGAATTTAGAAACCGGATTGAAGCAGCTGTTGCTACAATCACGGAAGACACACTTATCAACGTTTGGGCAGAACTCGGCTATAGACTTGATGTGCGCCATGTGACAAATGGTACTCACGTTGAACATTTATAAGGTTCTTGGTAAAACTGTTTGAGTTGCACTTTCATTTGACATATCACTTGTAACTTTAATTTTAACATAATGAATATTATAAAGCGTTAAAACCCCGATATTCATTTATAAACACCCTGTATAATGTGTGTTTACTTCCGTCAGTGGTTGAGAAGCCTCATGTCCGATGGAGAGTCCGTTTCCGAAATAGCTCTTTTCAGCTTTAGTCATACTGTCCCCTCGCCCTACATTTCGGTTTTTTTTTTTCAAATTTGATAGTCGGTATTTCCGGAAGAGAGATGCAAAATACCGCGAGCTCGACGCATTCAACAGCCAAGAATGATAATTACTCTTGAAAACTGACTCCTTCTAGCAGATACATCTCGAATGGTGTGATAAAGTAGGAAAACTCAACGCTGATGAGTACTTCATTTATCAATAAAATAAGACTACGGCATGCGTTTTAATTTACTGTGAGGAAAAGTAGGTAAATGTGTACAATAAAATTCAATGTTTCAGTTGAGTTTTAATTGTGAAAGGGATAACGCTCTACGGATATTTGTCGTAACGTCGTTACTAGTGACATCGATGACACATTCTCATTTGAAGGTCATATGAGACATCACCGGTACTTACTGCTATCGAATGTTGTATATCACATTTGTGTGATACATCCCGTTGCGTCGATGTAAACACAGAAATAAGTCGTAGGTAGCGGTCAGCACCCGTGGAATTACCTCCTAGCTCCTCCACTTTCGTAGAGCGAACGGCTGCACTGTAATCCACTGCACTAGTACTATTTTTTCTTCAGCAGTCTTCTAACTGGTTTGATGCGACATGCCACAAATTGCTCTCCTCTGCCATCCCCTTCATCTCAGAGTATCAGTTGCACCCTATGTCTTCAATTATTTATTGGATATATTCCAGTCTCTCCCTTCCAATACAGTTTTTACTCTCTTCATCTTCCGCTTAGTACCATGGAAGTTATTCCCTGGTGTCTTAACATACGTCCTATCACCCTGTACCTTCTTCTTGGCTGTGTTTGCCACACGTTACTTCCTTCATCGACTCTCCAAAGAAATTATTCCCTATCGTATCACTCCAACTAATTTTGAACATCATTCTGTAGCGCCACGTCTCAAACGCTTCTATTCTCTTCCTTTAAGATATTCTCACAGTGCATGATCCACTGCCATACAGTGCTGTGCTCGAGACGCACATTATCAGAAATTTCTTCCCCAAATTAAGGCTGATATATGATACTAGCAGACTTCTTTTGGTCAGGAATTCCCTTTTTGCCTGTGCTAATCTCCTTCTTATGTTTTCCTTGTACATTCGTCGTGTTTGAATGTTGCAGAATTCCTGTCTACTACGTGGTCCCGAACTTTGGTGTTAAATTTACCGCTAATGCTACGCCTGCTGCTTCTCCTTACTTCTGTGCCGTGGATACACTGCCACATATATTGTAGTAGAGTGTCCTCAATGTTCGTACACTTTGAACCCCTCAGACTTCTTAAAAATTGCAGCAGATGACATCAATTATGTGAATAATCTGGGGGGGGGGGGGGGGGGGCAGCTGGGAGTATTGGTGCCGGGATGAGAGATATACAATGACAGTTAGGTAACACCTTTATTAACGACTTAAGAACCGCATCTAACATTTCAAAATCTAGATGCACTCCCCAACCCCCCCACCCCACCACATTTATAATTCTGTGACACAGTTTATAATACCTCAATATAGAGCCATTAAAAAAAAGACAGCATCACTCCCGTAGAAATTTGCAACATTTAACACTCACAGTACCCCACTGCCAATTGAACAAATAAAAGATGTACTCTGAAGATGTCAGATCTTTGATGACATTTACATTTCCTGGAACGGCGCGACTGCTATGGTCGCACGTTAGAATCCTGCCTCGGGCATGGATGTTTGTGATGTCCTTAGGTTAGTTAGGTTTAAGTAGTTCTAAGTTCTAGGGGACTGATGACCTTAGAACTTAAGTCCCATAGTGCTCAGAGCCATTTGAACAATTTTTTTTTTTTTTACATTTCCTTTAAAACAATCAGATGACGCGCATTCGTGCGAGCACGTTACCCACCTACTCATAGTTGTTAGTAAACCGCACGATCTTTGTTATTTCATGCACTCAGACCACCGTTATTTTAAAACTACAGATTGATCCTTCCTAAAAGTCATCCTCAAACAGTAATCACTAGACGTTTGAAGAAATACTGTTTAATCTAAATGGGGTCACCTAGAATACGTAACAGCCAAAACATTAGCAATAGAAATGGCTACCAGTTATCACAGACGCCCTTGGCGAAAACCACAACTACTACCGTTGAGCCGGCAACATGAACCCACGTGGATCGTCTGACTATTAGTCAGTAATGAATAGAAAAACATATGTACGAATTAAAAAGAACGAAATTACGTTTGAGCTTGACAAATCACCTGCTCAGGTATGCATTTACGCCTTATTACAACCACTTTATAAAAAAGTTTACAGAACGTCCTTAAGGAATTCCACTCCCATACAACATGTCAGGCTCGGAATGGAAGACCATGGTTGGAATGCCGCGCCCCTAAACCGAACCGTGGAGTGCCCCAACAGTTGCTGATAGCCTGTGTACAGGGCTGCACAAAAATATGGAAACTCCACAAGAAGTACATGCTTGATCTTAAATGCAGATGCTAGGCAAGCCTGCACGTTGCGTTGTTCTACATCTACATCTACATTTATACTCCGCAAGCCACCCAACGGTGTGTGGCGGAGGGCACTTTACGTGCCACTGTCATTACCTCCCTTTTCTGTTCCAGTCGCGTATGGTTCGCGGGAAGAACGACTACCTCATCCAGAAACGCACCCTCTCGAAACCTGGCGAGCAAGCTACACCGTGATGCAGAGCGCCTCTCTTGCAGAGTCTGCCACTTGAGTTTGCTAAACATCTCCGTAACGCTATCAAGGTTACCAAATAACCCTGTGACGAATCGCGCCGCTCTTCTTTGGATCTTCTCTATCTCCTCCGTCAACCCGATCTGGTACGGATCCCACACTGATGAGCAATACTCAAGTATAGGTCGAACGAGTCTTTTGTAAGCCACCTCCTTTGTTGATGGACTACATTTTCTAAGGACTCTCCCAATGAATCTCAACATGGTACCCGCCTTACCAACAATTAATTTTATGTGATCATTCCACTTCAAATCGTTCCACACGCATACTCCCAGATATTTTACAGAAGTAACTGCTATTATATAATCATACAATAAAGGATCCTTCGTTCTATGTATTCGCAATACATTACATTTATCTATGTTAAGGGTCAGTTGCCATTCCCTCCACCAAGTGCCTATCCGCTGCAGATCTTCCTGCATTTCGCTACAATTTTCTAATGCTGCAACTTCTCTGTATACTACAGTATCATCCGCGAAAAGCCGCATGGAGCTACCGACACTATCTGCTAGGTCATTTATATATATTGTGAGAAACAATGGTCGCATAACACTCCCCTGTGGCACGCCAGAGGTTACTTTAACGTCTGTAGACGTCTCTCCATTGAGAACAACATACTGTGTTCTGTTTGCCAAAAACAGAAATTTTCGTTTTGATCTGTTAGGTAGTCTGAAATCTGCCATCTATTACTCTAGCTAAACAGATAAACCTTCATCCCTTTTTTTATATTCCTATTAACTTCCATATTCAGGGATGCTGCAACGGCCTTATGATCACTGATTCCCTGTTCTGCACATACAGAGTCGAAAAGTTCGGGTCTGTTTGTTATCAGTAGGTCCAAGATGTTATCTCCACGATTTGGTTCTCTGTTTAATTTGTTCGAGGTAATTTTCGGATAGTGCACTCAGTATAATGTCACTCGATGCTCTGTCCCTACCACCCGTCCTAAACATCTGAGTGTCCCAGTCTATATCTGGTAAATTGAAGTCTCCACCTAAGACTATAACATGCTGAGAAAATTTATGCGAAATGTATTCCAAATTTTCTCTCAGTTGTTCTGCCACTAATGCTGCTGAGTCGGGAGATCGGTAAAAGGAGCCAACTATTAACCTAGCTCGGTTGTTGAGTGTAACCTCCACCCATAATAATTCACAGGAACTATCCACTTCTACTTTACTACAGGATAAACTACTACTAACAGCGACAAACACTCCACCACCGGTTGAATGCAATCTATCCTTTCTAAACACCGTCTGTGCCTTTGTAAAAATTTCGGCAGAATTTATCTCTGGCTTCAGGCAGCTTTCTGTACCTATAACGATTTCAGCTTCTGTCATTTCTATGAGCGCTTAAAGTTCCGGTACTTTACCAATGCAGCTTCGACAGTTGACAATTACAATACCGATTGCTGCTTAGTCCCCGCATGTCCTGACTTTGCCCCGCACCCTTTGAGGCTGTTGCCCTTTCTGTACTTGCCCGAGACCATCTAACCTATAAAACCGCCCAGTCCACGCCACACAACCCCTGCTACCCGTGTAGCCGCTTGCTGCGTGTAGTGGACTCCTGACCTATCCAGCGGAACCCGAAACTCCACCACCCTATGGCGCAAGTCAAGGAATCTGCAGCCCACACGGTCGCAGAACTGTCTCAGCCTCTGATTCAGACCCTCCACTCGGCTCTGTACAAAAGGTCCGCAGTCAGTCCTGTCGACGATGCTGCAGATGGTGAGCTCTGCTTTCATCCCGCTAGCGAGACTGGCAGTCTTCACCAAATCAGATAGCCGCCGGAAGCCAGAGAGGATTTCCTCCGATCCATAGCGACACACATCATTGGTGCCGACATGAGCGACCACCTGCAGATGGGTGCACCCTGTACCCTTCACGGCATCCGGAAAGATCCTTTCCACATCTGGGATGACTCCCCCCGGTATGCACACGGAGTGCACATTGGTTTTTTTCCCCTCTCTTGCTGCCATATCCCTAAGGGGCCCCATTACGCGCCTGACGTTGGAGCTCTCAACTACCAGTAAGCCCACCCTCTGCGACCGCCCGGGTCTTGCAGACTGAGGGGCAACCTCTGGAACAGGACAAGCAGCCATGTCCGGCCGAAGATCAGTATCAGCCTGAGACAGAGTCTGAAACCGGTTCGTCAGACAAACTGGAGAGGCCTTCCATTCAGCCCTCCGGAATGTCTTTCGCCCCCTGCCACACCTCGAGACGACCTCCCACTCTACCACAGGTGAGGGATCAGCCTCAATGCGGGCAGTATCCCGGGCAGCCACAGTCGTAGTCCGATCAGGGGATGCGTGGGACGAGCTGGCCGTCCCCGACAAACCCCCATCCGGACCCCTACAGTGATGCCCATTGGCAACAGCCTCAAGCTGTGTTACCGAAGCCAACACTGCCTGAAGCTGGGAGCGAGGGGATGCCAACTCAGCATGCATCCGAACACAGCAGTTGCAGTCCCTACCCATGCTAAAAACTGTTGTGCAAAGAACGTCTGAACTAATCTACAGAGAGCACAAACAATTCGACACAAAATTTTAACGGTTATTAATATACAAGATTGCCTAATAGATGCAGTAATGCTGCTACTTGGGCACTGCTGACACACTGCTCGTCGGGGGAAGGAGACTACGTGATTTTACACTATTCAGGTACTAAAACGCGATGGTACACTCAAATACTATAATACGCCTGAAATTTATGAATTAAACAATGCAAGTACCAAAAACACGCCGGCCGCGGTGGTCTCGCGGTTCTAGGCGCGCAGTCCGGAACCGTGCGACTGCTACGGTCGCAGGTTCGAATCCTGCCTCGGGCATGGATGTGTGTGCTGTCCTTGGGTTAGTTACGTTTAAGTAGTTCTAAGTTCTAGGGGACTGATAACCACAGCAGTTGAGTCCCATAGTGCTCAGAGCCATTTGAACCATTTGATTTGAACCAAAAACACGCAAAGAAATTAAGAATTAAAATATGTAACAAATAAGTGAGCTAAGAGTATACGACTTGCTGCTGCAGCTGCTTATGCAACGGCGGCAGGGAGCACACTGGCTGTGACCAACCGACGCTGTTGTATTTGGCCTGTGCACAATGTTCTCAATATTCTTATATAGATATTACCCGAACTCTTACGGGACTTGGTAAGAATGTCTTCCACGAGTAATGAGTGTGTTGGGTAGGGACACTACGAATGCAGTGTTTGGACATGTAAGGTGAGAATGTGGATCTCGCAGGAGGCGTGCGTGAGATAGTCCTTGCAGTCGCACTATCCTCTGTGCCCTCGGTGGCTTGCCTGCACGGTGGCTCAGCGTGTTCGGTCAGAGGGTTAGCTCACCTCTGTAATAAAAAAACTGAGTTAGTCGATCAACAACGAACTTAAACGGATGTCTTACGATGTCCGCCCCGAGCAGATGCAACGAACAAAAGCGAAAAAAAAGAAGCGGTGGCTCAGACGGATAGAGCGTCTGCCATGTAAGTAAGAGATTCCGGGCTCGAGTCCCGGTCGGGGCACACATTTTCACCTGTCCCCGCTGATATATATCAACACCCGTCAGTAGCTGAAGGTATTAATATATATAATTCTAATGTCTTCAATCCGTTGCAAGTGAATTATGTCGGAGCTAAATGAATTCGAACATGTGCGTATTGTTGCTACTCGTATGGCGCGCGCCTCCGTAACCAAGTTAGTCGAAGTGTTTGTTGTTTCAAGAAGCACCGTATCGGAGATTCATGCCGCATACAGGGGATACGGAAAAACATCATCCAATAAATATCAGCGAGGACGAAAAAGTGTGCTCAATTGAAAGGGTACAGTACCTCCCGACATTGAAAATAGGTACAACATATTTCATTATTTTTGTCAGAACAACACATTTTTTTTGTAAAATAACTCAATTTCAATTAATACAGCGAAGCCGGATACCAGTGTGGGAAAGAATGACAATTTATTTATTTAATTGATCACATGTGCACTCCCACAAAGTAAATCCCTACATCCAGTTTGGTGAGATCTGTGAAATGAATGAATGTATGGTCGTCTGCTAACCGCAGATAGTGAATGTGAATATATGATCATCTTTGAGTCGATCCTTTGGCCACCTTTGGTGGGACCAAAGACATGAAATTTACCAGAGCTTTGAGCGCCTGAAATGTGGCTGACCAATATGGTAGCAAGGTGCTTCCCCCACCTCTACAGAGATGGGAGAGAACCTCAAGAATGGCCAAGCTTCAGCACTCTGCCGATGAATCTTGTGCTGTTAAGACCTGTTTTAGTTGTGCTCCGTAATGACGAAAGACTGGAGACATGGTATGCATGTGGAATATTTAAGAGTAGTTTGAAATATTAATTTCTCTATTTCAGGAACTTTTGTGGGGAGAATTAAATGTCAGGCAGGTAATATTAATGGGATTGTAGGAATCTTCGGAAGTGACCAACGGTCACAATGAAACCACGTGTAGCAATAAGTTGAAATACTTCCGTGTGCTTAAGTTAAGCTGAATTACTAGCGTGTGTACAATAAGTTGAAATATTTAAGAAATAGCGTGTGTACCATAAGTTGAAATATTTAAGAAATGGCGTGTGCAGGACTTGAAATTAGAGACGAGTACTTCCACGTGGTGAGTACTGTGTGAGTCTCAATCTGTGTATGAGACAAAGGATAAAGAGAAGTACTCGTCAATGGTATCAGTTGAGGACCCGCGTGTGTGATGTTCTTAATATTACTTTGCGTGATATGATTCCGTGTGACGCTTGATTCAAACTCTGAGAGAGAAGCAAGGTTAGTCGGCCGTCTATCCAGCAACGCCACTTGGCTTGCATTGCACAGGAAGACGTGCATATATCCCCAGAGTTCATAGTAGGAAAGTTGAATTACGAAGTGGGGCAGTGTCGTGTGAAACTGGGATAAATATTAATTGAAGTGGGAAAGCGGAAAGTGATAATGTTGTGACCATTTTCTGTGTAGTATTTCATGTTGTAGTGTGGTGTATGTCATGTAATTTGGGCATGTGTGGTTTGCATGGGAGAGTAGCGAGGTAGTTTCAAAAGATTAGTGGGTTATGCTTGTTCCTTCTGTACCGCTCGGTCTGGAGGAAAGTTTAGTGATGATGATTGTGAGAGTCGAAGTGTGAGGTATAATAAAAGATCCATCATCCTATCCAGAAAGTGCACTGTAGCGTTAAAAGTAATTACGAGACCATAATATAGAGATTCACCATTGTAAAGCCATGCCCACTGGGCGGAATTTCTCATGTGTTATTGTTGTAGGTTATAGAATTTGTGTGTTTAGGTTAGAGAATTTATCGGAATAAATAAGATAGTGAAAAGAAAAATATTGGTGACTTTTCCTTCGAATTGTATGTTGTAATAATGTCCCGAATTTATAATGTGTGCGCCATTCATATTCAGTGCGGTGGCCACGTGTCGATAAGAGCCGTTAAATAAAAGACAAAAAAGAAAATGTGGTATTGCCAGTGCGTAGTGTACAGTCAGTTCTGTAAATTATTGATAGTCAGATGCGTGTTTCCGTTGCGTATTAATCATATAGGAGGATAACTTGTAACTTAAATTATGTTACTCGATAAATAAGAATGAATCCACTCGCTTGGCAGACCACTCATCTTGCAGGCCTGACTGCTTGATGCCACAGTATGAGCAAGGCAAGTGGGTGCATCTCAGAACGTGACCAGCCGTTCTTCAAAAGGATTGAAACGAAGAGTAATAGGCCGACAGCTGGAAAAGTCTCTGCAGAACTGAATGTCGCACTCTGAGCAACGGAAGAACGTCATTTGGTCAGATGAGCCCCGTTTCACATTTTTTCGAACTTCTGGTATAGTTTACGTTCCAAGAGTGTAACATGGAGGGGATTCCGTGATGGGCCCCATGGTGATGCTATGTTCCAAGAGAACATGCCCCCTATTAACACAGTTAGCATCGTGCAGGACTGGTTTTGTGAGCACGAGGATGAAGTGTCGCATCTCTTGGCAACTGTAGTCGCCAATTCTCAATACCGTTGAGCCCTTGTGTGTTACTTTGGAGAGAAGGGTGCGTAATACGTATCCACCTCCATTATCGTTACAAACAATCCCCAACTTGCCACTATTTTGCAGGAAGGATGGTATAAGATTCTGTTGACAAACATACGGGAACAGAATTATAGCTTCGAACAGGCGAGATAGCTATTGTACAACATTTATTGTAATGACGTATTTCAACAAACTACATTATCATGATCAGATCTGTAATACACAGATCAACATATTCAACCACACTAGGATCAGATGTAAAGGGGCATAATACGATGTTACATAAGCATGGACTGTACGATGCAATATAATTTACCTTCTGCAGTACATTCCACTGAATCTTGAACAATTGCGCATTATAATGTGTCGTATCATAGAATGATACTTTATGAACATGAGAACAACAGTATATCAGTAAGTCAAGCATAAAAAACTATTTCATAAAACAGCGTACATTTTGCACCGCTTATGCAAGTTCATGTTTGTACATCAGCAGAAGAAGAAACGAGTAAACGTCATAGGTGCTGCAACCAACCACCAGGCGGCACTGTGTTAGTAGCCACAAAGAAAAATACGTCGTTTCATATAAAGTATACAGGCAAACCAACGAACGAACCAAGAATGTTGCACTGCAGACATACAATAAATAATCAAAATGAGATTACGTTACACTCGTCTTGTTATAATAATTTTAAATAAATTTACTTAAAATTTAAAAAGACCTTGAAAAACATAACAGAAAGCACTGTACATACAATATATCTTTTAATACACAAGTAGCGAAGCCAGTCATATGGCCGCGCTCGTATTATAAAAAAAAAATGCATTGAAAATATACGTGTCGTAATATGTAGGCAGCATCACAATAAATGCTATACAATAGCAATCTTGGCTGTTTGACGTGTACTTCTGTTTTTACATTAATCTAGATCGCCCCGCTAACTTGATAGTGTCAAGCATTTAAGACATACAGGATCCTGTGCATGGATGGCTCCCAGGCAGCAGTGAAGTTCAGAGGATCCATATCCCCCACCTTTCCAATTAAAACAGGCTTACGACAGGGAGACGCTCTTTCATGTGTCCTCTTCAACCTTGCATTAGAGAAAGTGGTTCGGGAGAGTAATTTACATCTACAGGGCGTTACAAAAAGGTACGGCCAAACTTTCAGGAAACATTTCTCACACAGAAATAAAGACAAGATGTTATGTGGACATGTGTCCGGAAACGCTTAATTCCCATGTTAGAGCTCATTTTAGTTTCATCAGTATGTACCATACTTCCTCGATTCACCGCCAGTTGGCCCAATTGAAGGAAGGTAATGTTAACTTCGGTGCTTGTGTTGACATGCGACTCATTGCCCTACAGTACTAGCATCAAGCACATCAGTACGTAGCATCAACAGGTTAGTGTTCATCAAGAACGTGGTTTTGCAGTCAGTGCAATGTTTACAAATGCGGAGTTGGCAGATGCCCATTTGATGTATGGATTAGCACGGGGCAACTGCCGTGCCGCGGTACGTTTGTATCGAGACAGATTTCCAGAACGAAGGTGTCCCGACAGGAAGACGTTCGAAGCAACTTATCGGCGTCTTAGGGAGCACGGAACATTCCAGCCTATGACTCGCGACTGGGGAAGACCAAGAACGACGAGGACACCTGCAATGGACGAGGCAATTCTTCGTGCAGTTGACGATGACCCTAATGTCAGTGTCAGAGAAGTTGCTGCTGTACAAGGTAACGTTGACCACGTTACTGTATGGAGAGTGGTACGGGAGAACCAGTTGTTTCCGTACCGTGTACAGCGTGTGCAGGCACTATCAGCAGCTGATTGGCCTCCACGGGTACACTTCTGCGAATGGTTCAGCCAACAATGTGTCAATCCTCATTTCAGTGTAAATGTTCTCTTTACGGATGAGGCTTCATCCCTACGTGATCAAATTGTACATTTTCACAATCAACATGTGTGGGCTGACGAGAATCCTCACGCAATTGTGCAATCACTTCATCAACACAGATTTTCTGTGAACGTTTGGGCAGGCATTGTTGGTGATGTCTTGATTGGGTCCCACGTTCTTCCACCTTCGCTCAATGGAGCACGTTATAATGATTTCATACGGGATACTCTACCTGTGCTGCTAGAACATGTGTCTTTACAAGTACGACACAACATGTGGTTCATGCACGATGGAGCTCCTGCACATTTCATTCGAAGTGTTCGTACGCTTCTCAACAACAGATTCGGTGACCGATGGACTGGTAGAGGCGGACCAATTCCATGGCCTCCACACTCTGCTGACCTCAACCCTCTTGACTTTCATTTATGGGGGCATTTGAAAGCTCTTGTCTACGCAGCCCCGGCACCAAATGTAGAGACTCTTCGTGCTAGTATTGTGGACGGCTGTGATACAATACGCCATTCTCCAGGGCTGCATCAGCGCATCGGGGATTCTGTGCGACGGAGGGTGGATGCATGTATCCTCGCTAACGGAGGACATTTTGAACATTTCCTGTAACAAAGTGTTTGAAGTCACGCTGGTACGTTCTGTTGCTGTGTCTTTCCATTCCATGATTAATGTGATTTGAAGAGAAGTAATAAAATGAGCTCTAACATGGAAAGTAAGCGTTTCCGGACCCATGGCCACGGAATATATTTTCTTTCTTTGTGTGTGAGGAATGTTTCCTGAAAGTTTGGCCGTACGTTTTTGTAACACACTGTATACAATGGTCTCCGATTCGAACACAGTGAAGTACAAAAAAATGGTTCAAATGGGTCTGAGCACTATGGGACTCAACTGCTGAGGTCATTATTCCTCTAGAACTTAGAACTAGTTAAACCTAACTAACCTAAGGACATCACAAACATCCATGCCCGAGGCAGGATTCGAACCTGCAACCGTAGCGGTCTTGCGGTTCCAGACTGCAGCGCCTTTAAGCGCACGGCCACTTCGGCCGGCAGTGAAGTAAAACTCCTGGCTTATGCAGATGATATAGCGTTGCTGAGTGAAACTGAAGAAGAACATGAAAGACATGTACAGATCTCTCAGGCACAGTGCCAGCAAAATGGAGCTTTTGATTAACCAAGAGAAAACAAAATATATTGAAACAGGTCGAGTCATAAACGTAAATCCTTACTTCGAGATTGACCAGCATTCTAAATTCAGAAAAGTTCTCCAGTTTAAATACCTTGGATCACGTTTCAACAGTAAAAATATCATAACAATGGATATAAATGAAAGAGTAGCCTCACGGTCAAGATGTCTGTACTCACGAAGCAACCCACTCAGAAGTAAAGCTTTGTCAATCACCACAAAGATGAAGATATACAAAACTATCATCTGCCCCATTGTAATGTACGGTTCAGAAACCTGGACGCTAACAAAGAATGAAAGAGAAAAGCTGAATGTTTACGAAAGTAAAGTAATGAGAAATATCTGGGGACCTGTGGAGGAGAATGGTGTATGTAGAATTCGAAAGAACAGTGAAATTTACTAGTTAATGAAGCTACCCTCTATCATCCAGAAATTAAAAAGTAGGAGACTGCAATGTGCTGGACATGGAAAACAACAGAATCACCAAGAAATAATCTGAAGGAATTCTCCAGGCAACAAGACCATTGGGCCGACCCCGTACAAGGTGGAAAGATGACATGGCAGCATTAGGAATTTCCGCAGGGTGGAGAGAGGCTGCGAGAGATAGAAGGCGGTGGAAGCAGATCGTTGATGCAGCGCGTGGTCTATAGGGCCTGTGACCGCTGAGAAGAGAGAGAGAGAGAAGGTCTGTATTTATCCACTCCGAGACGACTGGAAGCAATTTTAAATTACAACGGTTTTCCTGCAACGCATTTGGCATGATACTGTGTCGTGTTTTTTGGTGTTTCCATATTTCTCAGGCGGCGCGGGGAGGATGCGCCGGTGTTGTTCTGTATTTGTTCAAATAGCTCGGAATTGAACTGTCACACACGGAATTGAACTGTCACAGATATGTCAGTAAATTTGTAAATAATGTAGAGATGTTATTTGTATTTCTAAAGTGATGTGTAATTGCTATACGATTAATAATAATGTTGTTGTCGTTGTGGTCTTCAGTCCTGAGACTGGTTTGATGCAGCTCTCCATCCTACTCTATCCTGTGCAAGCTTCTTCATCTCCCAGTATCTACTGCAACCTACATCCTTCTGGATATGCTTAGTGTATTCATCTCTTGGTCTCCCTCTACGATTTTTACCCTCCACGCTGCCCTCCAATACTAAATTGGTGATCCCTCGATGTCTCAGAACATGTCCTACCAACCGATCCCTTCTTCTAGTCAAGTTGTGCCACAAACTCCTCTTCTCCCCAATTCTGTTCAATACCTCCTGATTAGTTATGTGATCTACCCATCTAATCTTCAGCATTCTTCTGTAGCACCACATTTCGAAAGCTTCTATTCTCTTCTTGTCTAATCTATTTATCGTCCACGTTTCACTTCCATACATGGCTACACTCCATACAAATACTTTTAGAAACGACTTCCTGACACTTAAATCTATTCTAGATGTTAACAAATTTCTCTTCTTCAAAAACGCTTTCCTTGCCATTGCCAGTCTACATTTTATATCCTCTCTACTTCGACCATCATCAGTTATTTTGCTCCCCAAATAGCAAAACTCCTTTACTACTTTAAGTGTCTCATTTCCTAATCTAATTCCTTCAGCATCACCCGACTTAATTCGACTACATTCCATTATCCTCGTTTTGCTTTTGTTGATGTTCATCTTATATCCTTGTTTCAAGACACTGTCCATTCGCTCCAGCTGCTCTTCCAAGTCCTCTGCTGTCTCTGACAGAATTCCAATGTCATCGGTGAACCTCAAAGTTCCTTCTCCATGGATTTTAATACCTACTCCGCATTTTTCTTTTGTTTCCTTCACTGCTTGCTCAATAAAAAGATTGAATAATATCGGGGAGAGGCTTCAATCCTGTCTCACTCCCTTCCCAACCACTGCTTCCCTTTCATGTCCCTCGACTCTTATAACTGCCATCTGGTTTCTTTACAAATTGTAAATAGCCTTTCGCTCCGTGTATTTTACCGCTGCCACCTTCAGAATTTGAAAGAGAGTATTCCAGTCAACATTGTCAAAAGCTTTCTCTAAGTCTACAAATGCTAGAGACGTAGGTTTGCATTTCCTTAATCTATTTTCTAAGATAAGTCGTAGGGTCAGTATTGCCTCACATGTTCCAATATTTCTACGGAATTCAAACAGATCTTCCCCGAGGTCGGCTTCTACCAGTTTTTCCATTCGTCTGTAAAGAATTCGTGTTAGTATTTTGCAGCTGTGACTTATTAAACTGATAGGTCGGTAATTTTCACATCTGTCAACACCTTCTTTCTTTGGGATTGGAATTATTATACTCTTCTTGAAGTCTGAGGATATTTCGCCTGTCTCATACATCTTGCTCACAACATGCTAGAGTTTTGTCAGGACTGGCTCTCCCAAGGCCGTCAGTAGTTCTAATGGAATGTTGTCTACTCCCGGGGTCTTGTTTCGACTCAGGTCTTTCAGTGCTCTGTGAAACTCTTCACGCAGTATCGTATGTCCCATTTCATCTTCATCTACATCCTCTTCCGTTTCCGTAATATTGTCCTCAAGTACATCGCCCTTGTATAGGCCCTCTATATACTCCTTCCACCTTTCTGCTTTCCCTTCTTTTGCTTAGAACTGGGTTTATATCTAAGCTCTTGATATTCATACAAGTGGTTCTCTTTTCTCCAAAGGTCTCTTTAATTTTCCTGTAGGCAGTATCTATCTTACCCCTAGTGAGATAAGCCTCTACATCCTTAAATTTGTCCTCTAGCCATCCCTGCTTAGCCATTTTGCACTTCCTGTCGATCTCATTTTTGAGACGTTTGTATTCCTTTTTGCCTGCTCCATTTACTGCATTTTTATATTTTCTTCTTTCATCAATTAAATTCAATATTTCTTCTGTTACCCAAGCATTTCTACTAGCTCTCGTCTTTTTACCTACTTGATCCTCTGCTGCTTTCACTACTTCATCCCTCAGTAATTTACGTAAAATTTAAAAGGACCTTGAAAAACATAACGGGAAGCACTGTACCTTCAATATATCTTTTAATACGCCAGTAGTAAAGCCAGTCATATGGCCGCGCTCGTATTAGAAAAAACAAATGCATTAAAAATATACATGTTGTAATGTGTGGGCAGCATCACAATAAATGCTATACTATAGCGAACTTGGCTGTTTGACGTGTACGTTTGTTTCTACATTAATCTTGATCGCCCCGCTAATTTGACAATGTCAAGCATGTAAAACATACAGGATCTGTATTTATCCTTTCCGAGACGACTGTAAGCTATTTTAAATCACAACGGTTTTCCTGCAGCGCATTAGGCATGATAATGTGTCGTGTTTTTGGTGTTTCCAGATTTTTGTCCAGCCCCTGCACTTCGCAGGCGGCGCGGGGAGGATGCGCCGGAGTTGTTTTGCATTTGTTCAAACAGCTCGGTGACGACACGGAATTTAACTGTCACAGATATGTAAACTATGTGGATATGTTATTTGTATTTATGAAGTGGTGTGTAATTGCTATACGATTAATAATAATAATAATAATAATAATAATAATAGTTCCTTTCTTCCTTTATTTGATGTACCAAAACAATGGGGTCGCATCGGGGACCGACTTTCTCTTCCTAAGAGAAGCCATGACTTTGGTTCCATTTAGGTGCCTGGCAGCGACCCCAGTGGGCGTCTGACCACGGGAAGGGTCGGGGCCGCGACGCCGGCGTCGGTGTGCTGCGGTGTGTCTGGAATCCGGTCCCCCGGCGCTGTCGCCTCGCCAGCCGCCTCTGCCTCTGCCTCGGCCTCTCTCTACCTGTGGCTCGGCTGTCCTGAATGCGGGACCTTCGGATCGCGGCCGCCGGCTGTTACGCAATTACAGCCGTGATTGGTCCGCGGCGGCCGTGTTTACGGCTGCCGGCCGCGGGGTCGCGCGCCCGCCGCGCCTTCATTAGCACGGGAATCCATAAAACAATCTCCGAAATTGCTGCTTAGAGCCCTTCCGAAAATAAGCACCGGGCGTCCTTCCTTATTTACGGCACGCGTTATGACTTCTCGTGTAACTCAATTTTTTTATCTCTCTTTCTTATTTCTGTGGAGTCTCTCTCGCCTTAAGGAGAGGAGCTAAATATTATTCCGGGCTTTCGTGGCTATTTAGCGCGTGGTTACAAATCCGTAGTACAGGGCTTCACAACATTCGTGCTTGCGGAGCAAGTTGTGAGCAGCAAGGCGGGAGCACGGAGCAGCGCGAGCACGCTACCCCCACTACTGGACCAGAGCGGAGAGTGGGGAGAGTCACGTGGGGTACACAACAGCTGCCGCCAGTCAATGTAAATCCGCGGCCACCTGCAGGGATATCACTCACGAATTATTACTGCGACAAATGAAACAAATAAAGGATAATGTACACGTGCCACATAATTTTATTAGCTTAGTGTATGCCTCTACATTCGTATTAATTTGCGAACTGTTACACAATAAAAGGTGTCACTGAAGTGTGGGATTCTCGGTTATCTTGTACTTTTTGCCCTTTACAATTGCGTCTATGTTCGGAGTAATTGTTCTTGTGCATTTTAGGTGCAGCGTGCAGTTTAAATTTCGAGCCGACAATGCGTTTCTCAGGCGCGTCTTGTTACATTTCATTGCAGAGAACAGTTGCTGACAAACATACGTGGAACCGAACATTGATATTATTGTAGCCGCCAGTTTGTGCAAACGAGGAAATCTATCCTGAGGGAAGTGTCTGTAGAATTCCAAAATGTTTTTCTTGTTCTGAAATTTGTCTCTGTATTCTCTGTCACACTGCAAGTCAATAATTTCTAGTTGCAGCTCAGAACCAATCTCTTCCATATTCGCTGAATATGGAGAGGAGAACATATCAAAATCACTGTCTAGTGCTGTCAGATCTTGAAAGCGTTGACCAACTAAACTATGTAAATAACGTTCACAGTCTTTGTGAACATCTTGCATGGATGATAATTTAGGAAAATGAGCTAGGTTTCCTGTTTCCAGCTGACTCACCCAAAGTGTCAATTTCATTTTAAACGCTCGTATTCGATATATGAATGGCTAGTTAAATCTGCTAAGAACGCGAGATCACATTCAAACGTGCGCGCGCATTCCCCCTCTCACCCCTCCCTCCCTACTCCGCGACCTTGCACCTGCTCGCGAGCACGTGCCTGAGCAGACGCGAGTACTCGCGCTCAAAACCGGCCAGTTGTTAAGCCCTGCCCTAGTAGCTGTACTCACCTGCTCCTTTAAATCTGTTTCAGTCACACCTCTCCCTTCGTCTTACACGCTGACTTACTGTTGAAAATCAACAATCCTTTTGCGATTTTTGTAATAACCACAGCCCCAACAAGCCGTGAAGGCTCAATGGTACCGATCGGCCGCCGTGCCATCCTCAGCCCACAGGCGTCACTAGATGCAGATATGGAGGGTCATGCGGTCAGCACACCGCTCTCCCGACCGCATGTCAGTTTACGAGGCCGGAGCCGCTGCTTCTCAACCAAACAGCTCTCCAGTTTGCCTCACAAGGGCTGAAACCACCCCGCTCGCCATCAGCGCTCGGCAGACCGGATGCCATCCAAGTGCTAGCCCAGCCCTACAGCCCTTAACTTCGCTGATCTGACAGGAACCGGTGTTACCACTGCGGCAAGGACGTTGGCTGCAATTGTCGTAACAGTCCATATAAATCACATCAACGGACTTTTATTTCGCTAACATAATAAGAATGCAGGCTGCGTCCTAACAAGGAAAAAATGTGATAAAACAAACTTGCGGTCTTCGATAAATTTGATTCAGATTTGGGACAGGTGCAACTACTATCCTAGCCCGACTAAGTGATTTCCCTAAATCGCTAGACCTGTATGCCAGACAGTTTTTGTCTCTTACTGTTACGAGAATGACTTGTCCGAACGTCTCGTCTAGACCGTTAGAAATAAAAATCTTGATTTTCGTCCCTCATTTCTTTTCTCGAATACTTCATTTACTTTCTCCGGACATCATCTATTCAGCCAGTTTCTAATATACGAGGTACAAAAACAATGCATTATGCAATGTATTGTACGTTCTAATGTTTCCTACCTACACACACACACACACACACACACACACACACACACACACACACACACACACACACACACACACGTCATCATCATCTTCATCATCATTTGCTTTCGAATACTTAAATCTGGGATGAAGAATGTACATACTATATCAATATTTTCGCGGTGGTTAAGATTGGTTCAAATGGCTCTTAGCACTATGGGACTTAACAACTGAGGTCATCAGTCCCCTAGAACTTAGAACTACTTGAACCTAACTAACCTAAGGACATCACACACATGCATGCCCGACGCAGGATTTTTGAACCTGCGACCGTAGCGATCGCCTGGATCCAGACTCTGCATCTGCATTATATATGTCCTCTGTCGTGACTGAATGACTTCCTTTCTACTGTACTTCTTGTAATATTTTCCTTTGTTGTTGTGCTGTTTTTTGTCCTTTTGTTGTGTGGTTATTTCTTTTGTTTTCCTTAGAGGCCCACTAATGCTGTAAGTGATGATGATGGTGATGGTGTGATGACGATAAAATATAAAACCATTCTGGAGCTGGTGCTATTTCACTTATGGCTGCTACACTTCGAACGTACTTTTTTTTTCTTTGTGTATCTTGTACACTACTGGCAATTAAAATTGTGTGGTGTCACCGCCAGACACCACACTTGCTAGGTGGTAGCTTAAATCGGCCGCGGTCCATTTAGTACATGTCGGACCCGCGTGTCGCCACTGTGTAATCGCAGACCTAGCGCCACCACCAAGGCAGGTCTCGTGATACGAGAGAGCACTAGCCCCAGTTGTACGAGAACCTAGCTACCGCCCAGTTGTACGAGAACCTAGCTACCGACCAGATGTACGAAGCCTTTCTCTCTCATTAGCCGAGAGACAGAATAGCCATCATCTAAGTTAATGGCTACTAACTAGCAAGGCGCCATTTGTATCAGTGCCTATAGCTTACGAGTATTCAAGAGAGATGTATTCCAAGGACTAATTAAAAGATAAGTAATAAGCATCTACATACTTTTCTTCTTATTCATTTATAAGTTCTCCTGTTCCAGTACTTCACGCCCGTCTGCTTTAGCCGTGCGTGCCCTATCGGCTACAGCGTTAGTCTAGAGTTCATTTTCAGCCATCTCAACTTCACGGTGTCGGCCCAGCTACCGACACAACAAATTGCTACACCAAGAAGAAATGCAGATGATAGACGGGTATTCATTGGACAAATATATTATAATAGAACTGATATGTGATTACATTTTCACGCAATTTGGGTGCATAGACCCTTAGAAATCAGTACCCAGAACAACTATATCTGGGCATTGAGTTAAACAGAGCTTGGATGGCGTGAATAGGTACAGCTGCCCATGCAGCTTCAACACGATACCACAGTTCATCAAGAGTAGTGACTGGCGTATTGTGACGAGCCAGTTGCTCGACCACTGTTGACCAGACGTTTTGAATTGGTAAGAGTTTTGGAGAATGTGCTGGCCAGGGCAGCAGTCGAACATTTTCTGTATCCAGAAAGGCCCGTACAGGACATGCAACATGCGGTCGTGCATTATCCTGCTGAAATGTAGGGTTTCGCACGGATCGAATGAAAGGTAGAGCCACGGGTCGTAACACATCTGAAATGTGACACCCACTGTTCAGAGTGCCGTCAATGCGAACAAGAGGTGACCAAGACGTGTAACCAATGGCACTCCATACCATCACTCCGGGTGATACGCCAGTATGGCGATGACGAATACACGCTTCCAATGTGCGTCACCGCGATGTCGCCAACCACGGATGCGACCATCATGATGCTGTAAACAGAACCTGGATTCATCTGAAAAAATGACGTTTTGTCATTCGTGCAGCCAGGTTCGTCGTGGAGTGCACCATCGCAGGCGCTCCTGTCTGTGATGCGTCAAGGGTAACCTCCTTACACGAGGCATCACAACAACGTACCTCCAGGCAACACCTGTCAACTGCTGTTTGTGTATGAGAAATCGGTTGGAAACTTTCCTCATGTCGGCACGTTGCAGGTGTCGCCACCGGCGCCAACCTTGTGTGAATGCTCTGAAAAGCCAATCATTTGCATATCGTAGCGTCTTCTCCCTGTCGGCTAAATCGCGCGTCTGTAGCACGTCATCTTCGTGGTGTAGCAATTTTAATGCCCAGTAGTGTAATATCAGGAGCGCGATTCGCCAAATAAGTAACAAACCTCAGACGTACCTCTCTGTCTTTGCCTCCTATATCGCTCGGTGTGTGGAGCGAACCCGGCCAGTCGCCGGCCCTCGGTAGGCGTCTAGTCGGCGGCTGGCCCTCGGTGGGCGTCGGCGAGCGACTCGGTCCGTGGCGCCGGAAGCGCGGCTGCGGCTACGGCTGCGGCTGCGTGGGGGGCGTTGTTTACGGCGTCCCCGCCGTGATAACGCGCCGTACGTCCACGTGTCGGGGACGCCATATTGGTCCGAGCGAGGGTCGGGTGGCGCGCCGCGGTAAATCTCGTTCGTAATAGCCGCCTCCCGCGCGCCGCATAACTCGCCACCGATATTGCCTCCCGTATTTATGCCCTCGGCACCGTCCGGCTCCTAATTTTTGTGCGTCCGTGTGTTCTTTGAGCTTCGAAACCCTCCTTGGAACCGCAGCTCCCCGGTGAGGCACTGCATCTAATCTCGTCTGCACTTAGTCTTTCTCCGCCTGTGGCCAAACCTTCTCGAGGATTCTGCGGAGGAGAGAGCCTCGTGTACATAGTTTGACAGCGGTTCACCTGCGCTTGTTCACTGGCGACGATTCAGTTTACTGTTCTGTATAGGGTAGATTAAAGAAGTACACTACTGGCCGTTAAAATTGCTACACCACGAAGATGACGTGCTACTGACTCGAAATTTAACCGGAAGGAAGAAGGTGCTGTGATATGCAAATTATTAGCTTTTCAGAGCATTCACACAAGGTTGGCGCCGGTGGTGACACCTACAACGTGCTGATATGAGGAAAGTTTCCAACCGATTTCTCATACACAAACAGCAGTTGACCGGCGTTGCCTGGTGAAACGTTGTTGTGATGCCTCGTTTAAGGAGGAGAAATGCGTACCATCACGTTTCCGACTTTGGTAAAGGTCGGATTGTAGCCTATCGCGATTGCGGTTAATCGTATCGCGACATTGCTGCTCGCGTTGGTCGAGATCCAATGACTATTAGCAGAATATGGTATCGGTGGGTTCAGCAGGGTAATACGGAATGCCGTGCTGGATCTCAACGGCCTCGTATCACTAGCAGTCTGGATGACAGGCATCTTATCCGCATGGCTGTAACGGATCGTGCAGCCACGTCTCGATCCCTGAGTCAACAGATGGGGACCTTCGCAAGACAACAACCATCTACACGAACAGTTCGACGACGTTTGCAGCAGCATGGACTATCAGCTCGGAGACCATGGCTGCGGGTACCCTTGACGCTGCATCACAGACAGGAGCGCCTGCGATGGTGTAGTCAACGATGAACCTGGGTGCACGAATGGCGAAACGTCATTTTTTCCGATGAATCCAGGTTCTGTTTACAGCATCATGATGGTCGCAACCGTGTTTGGCGACATCGCGGTGAACGCACATTGGAAGCGTGTATTCATCATCGCCATACTGGCGTATCACCCGGCGTGATGGTATGGGGTGCCATTGGTTACACGTCTCGGTCACCTCTTGTTCGCATTGACGGCACTCTGAACAGTGGATGTCACATTTCAGATGTGTTACGACCCGTGGCTCTACCTTTCATTCGATCCCTGCGAAACCCTACATTTCAGCAGGATAATGCACGACCGCATGTTGCAGATCCTGTACGGGCCTTTCTGGATACAGAAAATGTTCGAGTGCTGCCCTGGCCAGCACATTCTCGAGATCTCTCACCAACTGAAAACGTCTGGTCAATGGTGACCGAGCAACTGTCTCGTCACAATACGCCAGTCACTACTCTTGATGAACTGTGGTATCGTGTTGAAGCTGCATGGGCAGCTGCACCTATTCACGCCGTCCAAGCTCTGTTTGACTCAATGCCCAGGCGTATCAAGACCGTTATTACGGCCAGAGGTGGTTGTTCTGGGTACTGATTTCTCAGGATCTATGCACCCAAATTGCCTGAAAGTGTAATCACATGTCAATTCCAGTATAATATATTTGTCCAATGAATAGCCGTTTATCGTCTGCATTTCTTCTTGGTGTAGCAATTTTAATGGCCAGTAGTGTATGTTCAACAACTTAAACACATGAACACAGAATAGAAAGTACCTATCTCGTCAAGCTTAACTTTCCTTTTTCTCGCACGATATCGTGCGATCTATGTACGAAAGAATCTTTTACACTTGATGCTTTGCAGCTTGTAAGTACAGTATTTATATGTAGAGAGAGAGAACATTGATGTTAACTGTTACGTATTATACATCGAGCAAGACTGATGTAATGCAACAAGATCTGTGTCCACCATATAACGTGGTTTTCACCTCGTGAATGGCTCTAAGGAAGAAACATATATTCTGCTCTTATACAGCATTTCCCAGAAATGTCGCGACTAACTTCGAGGGGTTGTAGAGGATTTCTTGGGGAGCAAATAGGGGATATGACCTCGTATGTAGAAATATCATCCAGAGACGCTGCAAAGTGACGAAGATATAAGCGCTGGCGACTGCCACAATGCCACCCCTTTGGCAGCAAACGTGGCTTCGTACGCTAATTGCCCTTAGGTCGAACTCAGTGATCGCGACAGACCGCCACGCTCGTCACTGGACAAGATGGCGCTGGCGGCTGTGTACAAAGGCCGCGTCTCCTATGAATGAGATGCTCTAATGCCTCAGTGGATGACGGTTTAGAATACGGGTTTCCATCCACGGTTTATTTTTCTCCTTGAAACCTCTGAGATCCCCAACGTTTTTCGGTGTACAGGAGAAAAACTGCAAATGGAAACCTATTTCCAAAACTGTCATCCACCAATGCAGAAGAGCATCGCATTTGTAGGAGACTAGGGCTCCAACTTCTCCACTGGCAATAGTAGCAATCAGTCGTGTTCACTGAGTAACAAACAATAATGCGAGACATTCCGCCTAAGGTCCGTCTGTGTGCGAAGTCACGTTTGCTGCCGAAAGGGTTGCCTGTTGGTAGGGGCTGAACGTTTACCTTCGATAATGTGTAGCGTAATGGCTAAAGTTTATGGGCACGGTTTCCTGTTTTTGATTTGGTGTTCAAGACACTCTCTAGAACCCCTCTAAGTTCGTTGCAATTTTTCTGGAACACCCCGAAAAGTCTATACAATCTCCCCTTGTATGTTAATTTTCCAAGTACGTTATTCAATACACATGTGGGAACATTTCATTTACTTGGATGTGGTCTCAGAGGCAACAAGAGATCTGTAATTTAGACTTTCTGTTCTGTCTACCAGTTCCATGTTTTCATTCCGTGACAGCAGTGTCCAGTCCGACCAGGGAATATGGCCATTCAACATTTGACAGCTGTATCATGTACGCCCGGCGGGCTGTGTGCTGTGAGGTGATACATATGTTGGATCCTATCGCGATCACAAACACATGTGTATAGTTAGATTTTAAATATTCACGGAGCTCTCTGATTTCTAGATAGACAGCAGTTTTGACATCATACAGATTTTTTAATTGCCACACAGGTCATTTGGCAACGGCCTTGGCTCAGTGTTCCCGTGAGATCACCGAAGTTAAGCGCTGTCGGGCGTGGTCGGCGCGTGGATGGGTGACCATCCAGGCCGCCATGCGCTGTTGCGATTTTTCGGGGTGCACTCAGCCTCGTGATGCCAATTCAGGAGATACTCGACCGAATAGCAGCGGCTTCGGTCAAGAATACCATCATAACGACCGGGAGAGCAGTGTGCTGACCCCACACTCCTCCTATCTGCATCCTCCACTGAGGATGACACGGAGGTCGGACGGTCCCGGTAGGCCACTCGTGGTCTAATGACGAAGTGCCACACAGTTTATTTGATATATATGTGCGTAATATGTATGTAACCTTGCGTTTTACTCTTTGCAAGGTGTTTTGGTTTTAAAACTGGAAGGTAAGCCTAGCAGACGTCGCAATACTATTAAGGTTCCTCCAAAATTAAAAACTTATGGCTACTACATGAAGCACAATTCATAAATACTTTGTTTTATTTCAGTACGATCATTGCAATCATTGACAAAATAAATCACAAACAGTGGCACCATTAATATAATAAGCCTTTGGCGTATCTGACATAGGAGTTGGGGGGAAAGATGCTAAAAATTATGTATGTGAATTAATAGTACTCACAAAGTCCCCAGTGATTGTTGTGATGGTAACGGGGAAAGAAAAGCACTAAAGAAAGGAATACGTCACACTTGCGTTGGAGATGAAAGCAGAATATTCACTGGCGTGGAAGTACCAGTCTTCAGAGTGAAGCTTGATGTAACTGAATTACTATAAAATGACTTTAATGTTCCAACACGTCTCGCGGTTGCGGCTCGATCTCACCATAGTGTTTGAGGTGGAGGTTGAAGTAGCTGCAGAATCAGTCATTGGCGGGACATATGACACTCACCAAAGGCTAAGTGGAGATCAGCCCGAAATTTCTATAAGTCGTTAGTACATCAGCTCATGTGACTTGGAAGGCCAGTGGAGATTGCGGCTATCAGCGTGGAAGTCTGGCGGTCGAGGCTCCCGAAGATTGAATGCTTTCTGATCAGATGATAGTTAAGAGGAAACATCGCATTGCTGCATACTACATCTCTTACTAAGATTGGCTGGGTTCTATTTCTTCCAAGTGCCAACCAATAAAATTTCTCCTTAGAAAACACTAGTCCCTTTCCTCTAGCTGGTTAGCCAATAACTTTCATCCTACCATCTTCCACAGAAAAAGTCGCCTCTCTCTCTCTCTCTCTCTTTCTCTCTCTCTCTCTCTCTCTCTCTCTCTCTCTCTCTCTCTCTCTCTCTCTCTCTGTGTGTGTGTGTGTGTGTGTGTGTGTGTGTGTGTGTGTGTGTGTGTGTGTGTGTGCGTGTGTCACCAATGAGGTGGACTTCATCCACATTGTCTCGTTTCTCTCTCTAACGTGTAGTTTATTTGTTTTAGCCAATACTAGCAGTTTACATTCAGCGGTGTCTCATGTTTCCAGAGACTCTAAACTACGGCTCAGTAATTTCTTGAAGATGTTTATCTCTGGCGTCAGGTGCTTTCAGAAGAAACAGTCAACTTTCTACATTTGAGCACAATAGTGCCCCCTGTAAAAAATGAACCTTCTCAACCCACTCCCATGTTGTAAAATGTTTTCACCAGAAGTCTGCACAGTGGGAGATCCTATCTGTGTTCATTCAGAATAAAGTTGGACACCCCGGTGCCGCACTAAAAATGCATGGTCGATGGCCAGTGAGCTATTGGGACTCGCCTTTCCCTCAGCAGGTCTTTCGCAGACTGGCTCTAAGTGAGGTAGCAGACTGTACTTCCCTGGCAATCCACATGCTTTTCCCATCGTTCAGAATGCTTCTTCAAAGTTCTCTCGCTTCCATAAGACATGCAAATCCAAATCAAAACTAAAGGAAAGTAAGTTTGCATTACTCACTTACAATCACTGATACTATTGATTATCAAATTCCGCCGGCCGGTGTGGCCGTGCGGTTCTAGGCGCTTCAGTCTGGAACCGCGTGACCGCTACGGTCGCAGGTTCGAATCCTTCCTCGGGCATGGATGTGTGTGCTGTCCTTAGGTTAGTTAGGTTTAAGTAGTTCTAAGTTCTAGGGGACTGATGACCACAGATGTTAAGTCCCATAGTGCTCAGAGCCATTTGAACCATTTGATTAACAAATTCCTCGGCGTCATTTAAATATTCCCATAAAATGGGCCTTTCAACATGAATTACCATACATTACTTGACTGTTTCCATAAAAACAGCCGTCTAACATTTTTTGTACAAAAATGTTACTATGTTGTAGATGTCGGTATGTATGCTTTCGTTCCTTTGTCCTCTGTATCAGATGACTCTGACGGTGTGCTCTACGCCAGAATACCAGTCTCACATTTAAATATTTCATAGGCAACTGATAGCCTTTTAACAACCGTGGACGAAGGGCAACAGTCGTATCTTATATTCGTATGTTTCCAGAAAACAATTGACACAGTGCCTCTCTACAGACTGTTAACAAAGGTCCGAGCATGTAGAACAGGTTCTCAGTTATATTAGCACTTCGTACACTTTTTGAATTATAGAATCCAGTGCGCTTTCCTGGACGGTGAGTATCGGAGACAAAGCATCATCAGGAGTCCCTCGGTGATATGTAATAGGACCGCTCTTGACCTCTACATACGGAGATGATATTACGAACGGGGTGAGCAGCAATCTGCGACTGTTTGCTAATGACGCTGCAGCGTACGGGAAAGTGTTATCGTTAAGAGATCGTTAGAGAGTACAGGATGACTTCAACAGAATTCCTCTTTGCCGTGATGAATGCCAGTTTCTTGTAAAGGTGAAAAATTTCACATTACTGCAGATGAGTAGGAAAAACAACTCTGTATAGTTCGAATACAGCTCCTGCTTAATACATTCACGTCGATTAAATGTCTAGGCGTAACGTTGCAAAGCGATGTAAAATAGAACGAGCACAATGTTGTTGTAGGAAAAGCGGATTATTGGGAGAATTCTAGGAAAGTACAGGTCATCTACAAAGGCAAACGCATGTAGAACACTTGTGCGACCCACTCTTGAGTAATGCTCGAGTGTCTGGGATCCCCATCAGATCTGATTAAATGGCGACACCGAAGCAGTTAAGAAGCGTGCTGCTAGATTTGTTATCAGCTGTTTCCATGGCGATTATTAAGGAAATTCTCCACGGAAAAGAACGGGAATGCCTAGAAGAAAGAAGACGTTCTTTTCACGAAATAGCATTGAGAAAGGTTAGACGACCGGCAGTCGGGGTGTACTGCAAAACGATCCTATCGGCACCAACATACATCTGGCGTAAGGACCACGAAGAAGGGATAAGAGAAGTCAGGGCTCGTACGGAAGGAAATAATCGTTTTCCTTCGCTCCATTTACGAGAGGAACAGGATAGTGAATAACTAACAGTGCTACAAAGTACCCTCCGCCAAACACTGAATGCTGTACTACGGAGAATATACATAAATACAGATGTAGATACTCGTGCTGCGATTCTCTTAGTAGTGCAAGGATAAGTTGATGCTGAAAAATGGAATGTATACGCTATACAATTTTCTGCAGGCTAATCATATGGAGGTCTGTATTAAGAAACAGAACTGCTTTAGTTTCCTGTTCCCTTGCTAGACTGTCAGACATTGTACCATTGCTAGGAACAGCTGATCTCCTATTCACCATATGGGGACCCTATGCTCACTATGTGAACTGAGAGGTTGTTGTTTACCAGGTGCAGGCACAAAGATGCAGTCTTAGGTAAAACGGATTCTGGCTTGGATTCATTGTTGTGATATTTCTTTATAAAAGAGATTGCTTTCAAACGCTTCCGTAAAAAAAATAAAAAATACAAAATATAAAAATTAAAAAAAAGTTTGACAACTTCGCCATCAGTTTAGAATCTCGTACTTATTTGGGATATGCTCACCATCGATTTTTTGTTTATTGCAACTGGTTTCATTAATAGCCTCTAGCTAGTTAACATGTATACACATCTGTGTCAGTCTATTACCTGCGTATGTAGGACATGCAGGAGGCAGAAACGGATCGCAACACCTCCGTTTTGCATAGGAATAACACAAACTGAGACCACCGTAGTCGCAGTGCGTGCACAACATTTTACAGAATATTTCTCAATTGCGTAGGATCTGTGTCATGTTAGATTAGCAGGGGGACATCTAGTGCATACGAAGAAGAGTTGCAATTATGGTAACAATGCTGTGATTGTGGACCACGTAAAGAGCTAGCCTAATATCTCGAGAAAGCGTTCTTCAAAACTTCCAGGAACCACTTTCTAGACAGAAACAAATAATTTTCTCAGCCAGTACTATTAAGAGTTCATTGTTCATTCTAAGCCATATATGCACTCAGTTAGAAGCATTTCATCGGTGAATTAAATGGGAAGAATCCTTAATATGTGGTACAGCAGGAAGTAACATTTTTGGTGTACAGTCTACCTGTAATCTTTAAATCTTCTCCTCTTTTACATGCTAAAGACACAATTCAGTGAAATTCAGATGGTGTTCACAGTCCAGAAGCATTTTGCTTCACTTCACATAAACGAAGCATTAGTAACAAAGTTTTCTTCTTTTACAGGTACGTCGAATTGACGGCTCTCTCACTAAGCCACATACTTACTGTCCTTCTTTGCACCTTCGGTAAGTTGTCTATTATTTTATCATATAGCTTTGTTACAGATAAATGTGAAAAAAATTGATGTTCTTCAATAACTAACTGCCAAGATGGAGTACTTTTTCGTGAATCTCGAACACCCCTTAAGCTATAAATCTTGTGAACAACTCTCTATATTATTACACTAACAAGTTAAAGATAACCAAAAGCTATGGAGGTGTATTCCATTGCGCGAACGCGTACAACTGAAGATGACATTTCTAATACAGCCTGGGGGTTGGTTTTAACAGAACAGTGTCCTACTCCCAGAGTTCTTGTTGGTGGTGGCATGACTTTGCCTATCTTCCTGTGATTCAGAGCTCAGCCGGTGGTCAAGGAGACCTACAGTTTAAGAGGGGGTCCATCCACACACAAAAAACCTCTCGGAAGGAAAGCTGTAGCAAGTCGCAGAAATAATCCCAGAATTAAGACTTCGCGCGTGATTCTAGAAATCCACAGATGGTATGGCAGCGGTGTCGGAAGACAAACAACACCACCGATCTCTCCAGAGAAGCTGTGCCCATGGCTATGCGCCCTGTGGCGTGGCAAACAGCGGGGGCAGTAGGCTATCTCGAATATCATCTCTGCTGGGATAATTTACGGGCCGCGCAGCGCTTCAAGGGAAACACGACCGTATATCGTGGACATTTTTGTTCCCGTGTGGATGGCCTAAACCAGAATAAATTACCCGAGCATTCCGAATGTCCCGGTCCGTTAGGTCGGCTATGGGCGCTGTCGCCAGCACGCCAAGTCAGGCGGCTATTAACGTCACAGTTTCTCCACGTGGGTCGCGCCGGCCTGTGGGGGAACGGACGGCAGAGTGGTGGGCCTCGCCTTGCTTTCTTCTCGTGGCCGCCCGCCGCTCACCGCCTGACAAATTTCGTGTTTGCCTCTCCGCGTTATCAGCCGAAGGCCTGAGGGACTGAGATATATCTAGGCGGCTGCCCTTAGGCCTTTCTGCGTGCCCTCCACAAAAAGGGACCTACTGGGGTGACGTGAATACTGTGCTGCAGGCGGGATCTACGATACCACAAAACACGCTGCAGGACACGAGAAGACGTCCACTTTCATAGATAGCTTGCATGCGTTTCGTGCAGTGACATCTGGTGTTAAAGCAATTAAATCAGTGGTCGCCAAACATTTTTGCTCAACAGCTGATACCTGACATTGTGGGACGGCACCCCGGATCAGATATGTAGCGATCTTATCATTAATTGGTAAGCTATCTAAATTAGTACGTTGTGAGCCCCCAGTAGACTAGATATGCTAAGGGCGCAGTAAGTTGGCCCGCCGATAAAGTACTGATTTTTAAAAGTCGGTACTATTCGGAACACTTCGGTCGAGTGTTCTGTATTCCAGATTGCTTTCACTCTCAGCGGTTCCAAAATTGTGGCACTGTAATTGCCTGATGAAGTGTTGTCTGTGTCAGCAGGTGATTATCTGATTTATAACAGTAACTGTACTTAGTATTTAAATGCAACGTGCAGTACGAAACACGATGACAAATGTTTACTGTTTTGAATGACATTTCTATTCTGCTCATTGCATTGTATTACAAGAGCCGTAGTTTGTATCTAATTTAAGTTTTTTTCATGTTCAATAATTGTCACTCTGTGTCATTGACTTTGTTGCTAGAATCGCGAAAAACCCTAAGAGCAAGGGATAAAGTTAGCCTACAGGCTAAAAATTATTGTTTCTACTGCCTAAAATGTCCGTCTTCGTAATAATATCTTGCATTTCATATCCGCAGTCTTCTGAGCCAAGGAGGCCTCTCAGACAGTTAATACTAGTCGCATGTATCACAGAGCCACATTCTAACACATTTACTTTCTAGAGAAGTAACAAAGTGAAATAAAGACATCGCCAGCTCTGAGGCAACCCATTCCGCACAGACAGCTTCGTGGGAAGCTCTGCCGACTGTGTTTCGCCGATTTCAGCGGTCCTCCAACTGCACTGTGTCTGAGCAGAAATTTATTGCCCGCCGCCGTTATTAAAGCAGTGTAACGCTCCTGCCCTCTCGCGGTGGGCGTGCGGGTGTCCCTACCTGTCTGAGACTCGCGTTGTGCTTCTTGCCTTTTACATCGAGTAATAATGCCTAAGAATGTGGGCATTATTCAGATGAGCAGATTTAAATGTATGCATATGAGAATGTGAAGATTTCCTCCTCAGCCAGTTACAGACTAATAAATTTTGCGCCCAGTTTGTTTTAATATTGTTCAGCGAGTCGGTCTTAACAGTCATTAGTAAGAATATTCCGCGTCAGCGATGTATTCTTTCAGTCTGCGGTATCTGATTCGCCGTCGCATCGAATAAGAAGAACCACTTCGCTGATTTCGACGACTGACTGCTATTATTAATCGCAAATATATGCTTCCTATAATCAAAACTGAGATGCATCTTGCGACCAGAAATCTGACAAATCAGGTTTGGTGACAGTGAAATAAAAATAAGTTCCAGTATTTTAACTTGTATATGCGACGTTATTGCAGAATTATGAGCATAGACTGTGCAAGCGTTAAGGCAATAACTTCATTCCAAAGGTGTGCTATCTGTTGCAGAAATAGTAGGAAACTTCCTGTGAAGCGGCAGAACGAAAACGGTATTCTGCGAGTAAAATTTTGCATATAGTTAATTACATTTCATATAAAGGGAATTGATTATTTTTTATACAACTTTGCAATTTACGTATTCATAAATTCCAATTAACGAAATGGCTCGCGACTACTTTATATCAGTGAGAGTCTTTGACAGAGAGAGAGAGAGAGAGGGCGGTACAGAGATGTATTTTATACCACCTGAAATTAAATGATGGGAAACGAGTGGCCTATTCTGATTGAATCCGCCGCAGTCTAAACATACACAAAAATTTACTCAGAAGTGATAATTTATGGCTTGTCGAAAGCAATCAAGAGAGATTTACATCCGTCATACAGGGTGATTCAAAAAGAATACCACAACTTTAGGAATTTAAAACTCTGCAACGACAAAAGGCAGAGCTAAGCACTATCTGTCGGCGAATTAAGGGAGCTATACAGTTTCATTTAGTTGTACATTTGTTCGCTTGAGGCGCTGCTGACTAGGCGTCAGCGTCAGTTGATGCTAAGATGGCGACCGCTCAACAGAAAGCTTTTTGTGTTATTGAGTACGGCAGAAGTGAATCGACGACAGTTGTTCAGTGTGCATTTCGAACGAAGTATGGTGTTAAACCTCCTGATAGGTGGTGTATTAAACGTTGGTATAAACAGTTTACAGAGAATGGGTGTTTGTGCAAAGGGAAAAGTTCTGGACAGCAAGCATTTGTTCGCAGCCCAGGAAAATCGACTCGCAGAGCTAGCAGAGAGCTGCAAATTCCACAATCAACTGTATGGAGAGTCCTACGAAAAAGGTTAGCTATGAAACCTTATCGTCTGAAATTGGTTCAAGCACTGTCTGCAGCTGATAAGATTAAAAGAATCGATTTCTGTGATTTTATCCTTGCTCAAATGGAAACAGATGAATCTTTCGTCTGAAAGATTGTGTTTAGTGATGAAGCAACTTTCCACACTAACGGGAAAGTCAACCGTCACAATGTCTGTATATGGGGCACTGAGAATCCGCGGGAAACAACTCACTATGAACGTGACTCGCCTAAGGTGAACGTTTTCTGTGCCATTTCAGCCAATAAAGTTTTTGGTCCCTTTTTCTTCGAAGGTGCTACTGTAACTGGACTACAGTATCTGGAGATGTTAGAGAATTGGCTGTTCCCTCAGCTCGAACAAGAAGCACAACAATTCATATTCCAGCAGGATGGAGCGCCACCACATTGGCACTTATCTGTCCGTAACTACCTGAACGTCAACTACCCGAGGCGATGGATCGGCCGCCAGGCAACCCGTGACAGAGCAATTCATCACTGGCCTCCAAGAAGACCTGATCTTACCCCCTGCGATTTTTTCTTATGGGGGTATGTTAAGGATATGGTGTTTCGGCCACCTCTCCCAGCCACCATTGATGATTTGAAACGAGAAATAACAGCAGCTATCCAAACTGTTACGCCTGATATGCTACAGAGAGTGTGGAACGAGTTGGAGTATCGGGTTGATATTGCTCGAGTGTCTGGAGGGGGCCATATTGAACATCTCTGAACTTGTTTTTGAGTGAAAAAAAAAAACCTTTTTAAATACTCTTTGTAATGATGTATAACAGAAGGTTATATTATGTTTCTTTCATTAAATACACATTTTTAAAGTTGTGGTATTCTTTTTGAATCACCCTGTATTTGGGGATTAGTTTCAGCCTTAGTACCATAGTTCTTGCACTTTATGTTTAGTACACAATGTCAGGTTGTTAACGCACTGCATTTTCTCTACTACACGAGAAAGAAAACGAATGATATCTCTTCAGCGCCCGAATTGTATTTACACTCTGCTGTCTCTTCAAGCATTTGAATAAAAATTAATAATAATGCCATTTTAATGGGGTAAAAACGTATTTGTAACGATTAATTCCAAGAAAAAAAATAATGATATCTCTTCAGCGGCGGGATTTTATTTACACATTGCTGCACTCACCAAGTAATTGAATAAAAATTAATAATAATTTTATTTTTAATGGGGTAAAAACGTATTCGTAACGATTAATTCCAAGCGCTTTAGCATGTACCCGCACTCCCGGAATCTATGATTCTCTTTTATATCCGCCTGAATTACCTCGTACACCCAATTAAACGGATCAATTCAGCAATTAACCATTGTTCACCTACTGTTACTGCTGGATGTGTCGTTCTGTACGTCGCAGTAAGTGCTACGAACTAACAATATTGCCAGCCGGTGTGGCCGAGCGGTTCTAGGCGCTTCAGTCTGGAACCGCGCGACCGCTAAGGTCGCAGGTTCGAATCCTGCCTCAGGCATGGATGTCTGTGATGTCCTTAAGTTAGTTAGGTTTAAGTAGTTCTAAGTTCTAGGGGACTGATAACCTTAGAAGTTAAGTCCCATAGTACTCAGAGCCATCTGAACCATCTAACAATATTCGTTTCAGTATTCTCCACTTTTATAAATAGAATATTGGACAAACGATTATATTAATATGCCTCTAGATTCAGTACTTTCTTGTATTGTTGATTATAATGCTTAAAAATTATGATGAACCAGACTTTTTTTAACGCTACAGTAATTTACTAGGCATTTTTCTACTACGGAACAAATAACGTGGCTTTCTACGATGTAAGAACCATCTCACTCTGCCATTTGTAGGTAAGCTGGAGTTTACCCTAGAATTGTAAACACATTACGACTCCGTATTTTCCCACATTCAAGTAACATCGGTACAGTTCAAATGTCTCAGAATTCGTGAGGCACGAAGCTGCCTAGGTCATCGGTCGCTAGACCTACACACTGCTTAAACTAACTTATACTAAGAACAATACACAGACCCATGCCCGAGGGAGGACTCGAACATCCGGCGGTAGGGGCCGCGCGCAATCCGTGAAATGGCGCCTCTAACCGTGCGGTCAGTCCGCACGGCCCACCGGTAGAAGTGGAACTTGTTTTGTTTGCAACGTAAGATGAACCCTGTGATCGACTCAAAGTTGCACCGACAGCATTTTGGTTAGTAAGTTTCCACTTGTCACCAAATGTGCGAACCAAAAAATCAGCAACTAAATAATAACACCTATTTTCTCAGGAAACTTAGACTACCTCCTTGCAATGCAGTGGACTGATTTTAAACTTTTGGCCCAAACTCCCTTCCTCAACCCTCAATCTTTATACTCTTTGTCATAAGCGCATCACACAATAACCGACGAAGAAAACCCGTATACAGTTTCCCCTCCCCAAAAACGTGACTGGTTCTTTAGCCTACTATTTCACGTCTATTATGGTAGTATGAACTAATTTATGAGCAAAACTGTGTGACGAAGCAGCCACGAGTGTAACCTTGGGGAAACGAGACTGGTTTGTTTTCGTGGTACTCGGGCTGCATGTGTACCGAAACCAGATACAGCATGTGGCTCTGACCACCCAGTTGATCGACGTGGCAGGGGGTAGGGGGAGGGTCTGCTTGTAACGTTCTTTTCGCCCAACTTTCGTGGCTTCGCGCGAAGTCACACTCACGGCCGTCCGCAGCTCGTGGTCCGGTGGCTAGCGTTGCCAGCTCTGGATCACGGGATCCCGGGTTCGATTCCCTGCCGGCTTGGGGATTTTCTCTGCCCGGGGACTGCGTGTTTGTGTTGTCATCATTCTCATTATTCCTGACAGTGGCTAGACTGGACTGCGAAAAAATTGGGACTTTGTTCGGGCGCTGAAGACCGCGCAGTTGAGCGCCCCACCAACCAAACACCATCGTCGTCACCACACTCGCGGCCAGAATCCACGCGTCGTGGCGATGTGCAGCTCCCGAGACAAACTACGCGACTTACTGCTCCGCACATACGTCGGAAACGTTTATTGGCGGACTCAGATTACTTCTTTACATTGTTACGTAAAATCAATTTAAATAAGGGTGACAACAATGCTTTGACGCGGGAGGCAGGGCTAAACTTTACAATTGTAATTAATTACAGCCCTGTAGCCTTCTAGCTACTTTCAGGAAAGATTCCAGGTCCCGATATCTGGACTGGAATATATTCACCGCTGACAATTCTGTATTCTGCCTCCAACTGGCCACTTGCAACTCTCGCCGATAATTGCCAAAACAACTAACATGAACACAATTCAAAGCCAATAGAGAAAAAGTCACACAAAAATTCACCCTCCAATTTGCAAGAAATCCGATAAAAATTATTTGCACGAATTAACACCATCCAAGTCCAAAACATTTATCCAAACACCACCAACTGGTAGCTGGTGGCTCCACACTCTGCTCGGAGACTTTTTTTTTTTTTATTTACCGAAAACTGCAACACTCACCCAGATAAACAGGAAAGGCCCATGATTTACCATGACGACTTTAGGCCAACTCCTTAGTTTCGGGGGGTCCTGAGAGCTCCACGAAATTATTTAACATTTAGGCGTCTCAATCAGTCAGAATCAGAGGCAGAACGTATGGATTCTCATTCGACTTTTCCTGCTACTGCTTGAAACGTTTCTGTTAAGTGCTGCCTCCTTGTAGGACTGTAAGAAAATTTTCTGTAATTTACGTTGGAAGCAACAGCCGTCACGGGGAAATTTCTCGCCCTATAAGCCAGCCATGTAGCCTCTAGCCACAACCACTGTAGGAGGTAAAATAAACTTGATCTGTTTTGCTGTGTTAAAGCCACGTTTCCAGGTGATTCTACATAGAAAGGAAAGTATCTTTGTAATCTCTGTACTTAAAAAATTAATTAAGGGCAGCCAAATAAAATTTAAAGTAGTGTCACACATATTGGCACAGAGAGACGTCCCCAAGGTTCGTAGTCACAGAATCCAACCCCTCGGAGAGGGGAGTAGTTAACAAATAATAACGGGCATAGCTGTGAGGCCTACAGTGCAGCAGATAAGGCACTATGGCAAAAATGACTGTAGATACTGTAATAAAAATGATTAAAATGTAATACAAGAAGCTTAAAATTACATGCCATCAATAGAGAGTCTGTTTGGCTGTGAGAAACCCTCGCGACAATAACTACAGGGAATGTAAATTTCGTGTACTGGTATATTTCGACATTCAGGTTATCTTAGGCGGTTCATTAATTTTCTCTTCTGGTTTCCTTGGTTTGCCATGATAAATGGGTTCTCCTCACTCTAGGTTCAGACTTGTTTGTTATTGGAAAGTTGTCTTTGCCATTATAAATGGGTTCTTCTATTAACTGATGTTCATTCTAGGTTCAGATTTGTTTGTTATTGGAAAGTTGCCTTACATAAGTATCGTAATCTTATAATGTTTTTTAATGTTTTGCGCGCTTCATTTTCATCCGGTTTGCACATGTAGCTCCAACAGCTTAATTAAAACTTCTTACTTCCCGATGTTTAATCTTGCATAACCTTTTCCTTCTAGGGGTTTTATCTTCGTAGTTATCGGGCTGGTTATTGGGTTCCGTTTCTCAGACAGACGTTCTGTTGAAAGTATCTAATTTTAATCTTTCTATTGCAAGTTTTAATCATATTCTTGCGGTAACTACGGTCCTTTTTACCATATTGCCTCAACCCCTGCGCTGTTCGCCCCAATGCCCTCCCGATTATTATTTGTTGACCACTTCCCCTCTTTATGGGGTTTGATTCTGTGTCTTCGAACGTTGGGGGTGTCTCCGTGGGTTAATCAATGTGACACTACTGTAAGTACTTATCATTTGTGTTTATTTTTATTGGCTGCCCTTAATTCATTTTTTAAATACCGGGTGATCAAAAAGTCAGTATGAATGTGCGAACTGAATAAATTACGGAATACTGTAGATAGAGAGGTACAAATTGACACACATGCTTGGAATGACATGGGGTTTTATTAGAACCAAAAAAATACAAACGTTCGAAAAATGTCCGAAAGATGGCGCTTCATCTGATCAGAATAGCAATAATTAGCATAACAAAGTAAGACAAAGCAAAGATGATGTTCTTTACAGGAAATGCTCAATACGTCCACCATCATTCCTCAACAATAGCTGTAGTCGAGGAATAATGTTGTGAACAGCACTGTAAAGCATGTCCGGAGTTGTGGTGAGGCATTGGCGTTGGATGTTGTCTTTCAGCATCCCTAGAGTTGTCGATCGATCACGACACACTTGCCACTTCAGGTAACCCCAAAGCCAATAATCGCACGGACTGAGGTCTGGGGACCTGGGAGGTCAAGCATTACGAAAGTGGCGGCTGAGCACACGATCATCACCAAACGACGCGCGCAAGAGATCTTTCACGGTTTTTTTTGTTCTAATAAAACCCTATGTCATTCCAAGCATGTGTGTCAATTTTTACCTCTCTGTCTACATTATTCCGTGGTTTATTAAGTTTTCAAATTTATACTGACTTTTTGATCACCCGGTATATAGATTACAAGGATGCTTTTCTTTCTATGTTGAACCTGAAAATGCTGCTTTAATGCAGCGAAACCTGTCGTGAACAAGTCATCAATCAATAGTAGCTGTTTGCGGCTACATTTAAGTTCAATTTACCAAGAATTCCAACGGTTGTGACTGCCCATATCATAAAGTTGTATGTGACCATGTAGGAGAGTTAGGAAGAGATCGCCCAAGTGACTCCCAGCTGAAAAAAGCTTCCTTTCCCTACAGGTCAGCGCTCTCGTAGACAGTAGTCAAATAAAAGACGCATAGTCACGACTAGGGAATGAGGCGTTACATGTTGCTCATCCGCTATGCAATCTGTGTGCAAGTCGGGCTCAACTTCGTTACTTGGAAGTTACACCTAAACGCGTTAAGAGACTCTGGCTCTGTTAATTTAAAGCACGTAAAAACTTACCTTGGATTGGAGTAGACATATCGATCCCAGCCGCGGTATGGTACATTTCTTAACCGGGCACGGACCTTATCCCACGCACTTAAACCGCGTGAGTCTGAGGCAGACACCAACATGCACATGCGGGGAAGAAGGTTCCCCAGAACACACTGTCTTTTTCTGCGGGCAATACGCGAACAATAGACATACACTACACTTAGATTACACAGATACAGACATAGATATATACACAGCAATAAGAGACGAAGAACAATGGGCACAATTAAACGCACTGACAAACAGTATTTCAAAAACAACACATGAAGAGTATATGCGGACACGACATCACTGACAAGCCTATGTGCAGCGTAAGAGAAATCTCCAGAGGATGGACAGCGATACCAACAGTGACAACGAAAATAGTGACAAAGAGGAGGAACAGGAGGAGGAAGCTGAGATGTCACAGCAAATAAGCAAGTTGCTGGCAATCTAGCCAAGAAAACACCAAATGCTGTACATGGATGCGCACCTAATGTAGTTAATACATAGGATTAGTAACAAATAGGATAAAAAACATTATTTCTCTACTAATAACCATTTGTGTGTGTGAGTGTGACTGCGGTCAACGGCTCGAAGAAACCATTCCGAGGTATTCACCGTCAGTCACACTCGGTGATGGTACTAACAAATCTCTCATCTATCCTATCTTCTTTATATATTCTTCTTAAAAAAACAACAAAATTTTATTTATATTTCAACCTTAAATTATTGTTATTTTGAAAAGTATCATTCTTTGTAAATGTTGTAGATAAAACAAAAGGAAAGAAAACTGTAAAAAGATGAAAAACGAAAATTGTAAGATGTACGACCTGTTTTAAGCAACAGGTAACAGGTCTATAATTTGGCAATAAATAAATAAAAAATTGGAGTAGAAGCCTTACTCGGCAGCGTTGGGAACATGGCGGCCCGCTCGTGCGTCTGACTGCTTCTTTCCCGTGGAGCGACCAGAACGCAGCATTTTTTGGTAATAACTGCGCCTTCCCCAGGAAGGCAATTAGCCCACAGGACGACGCGTCGTTAGGCTGGGGATCGCCCAAGGCGGTCCGTTCCCTAATAGCGGGAGGCGCCTCGCTGGCGGACTACACTGGCCCGGGTTTCCGGGAATGCGGCCGCAACACCAAACTGCTGTCGTTCGGCGAGGGGGCCCTTCGGGTAGTGTAGCGAATTTTAGAGCCCAACCGCTCCGCTGGGGAACAACACACTGTGTTATAGTGAGCTCTCTGGGGATATAATGACAGTGGAGGGTACACAAGTGGGGCAATCTGTAGAAAACACTAATTGACCGTTAACTGGTATCATATGTCTGTGAGACGGCCGCTGAACTTCCCCCCGGGGTAGTTTCGCTATTTCCCTCCATGTACCTTTCAGTTGGACTGCTGGCAACACGCAGCGAATGCGCAATAAAGTCACCTTGTCGTCTCGTTGACGTGTGATACCAAACGTGAGATTATTATTCGTTAGACTGATAGAAGCCGACCTCGGCGAAGATCAGTTTGGATTCCGTAGAAATATTGGAAGACGTGAGGCAATAATGACCCTACGAATTATATTAAGGAAACGCAAACCTACTTTTCTAGCATTTGTAGACTTAGAGAAAGCTTTTGACAGTGTTGATTGGAATACTCTCTTTCAAATTCTGAAGGTGGCAGGGGTAAAATACAGGGAGAGAAAGGCTATTTACAATTTGTACAGAAAGCAGATGGCAGTTACAAGAGTCGAGGGGTATGAAAGGGAAGCAGCGGTTGGGAAGGGAGTGAGACGGGGTTGTAGCCTATCCCCGGTGTTATTCAATCTGTATATTGAGCAACCAATAAAGGAAACAAAAGAAATTTCGGAGTAGGTATTAAAATCCATGGAGAAGAAATAAAAACTTTGAGGTTCGCCGATGACATTGTAATTCTGTCAGAGAGAGCAAAGGACTTGGAAGAGCAGCTGAACGGAATGGACAGTGTCTTGAAAGGAGGGTACAAGATCAACATCAACAAAAGCAAAACGAGGATAATGGAATGTAGTCGAATTAAGTCGGGTGATGCTGAGGGAATTAGATTAGGAAATGAGACACTTAAAGTAGTAAAGTAGTTTTGCTATTTGGGGAGCAAAGTAACTGACGATGGTCGAAGTAGAGAGGATATAAAATGTAGACTGGCAATGGCAAGGAAAGCGTTTCTGAAGTAGAAAAATTTAACATCGAGTATAGATTTAAATGTCAGGAAGTTGTTTCTGAAAGTATTTGTATGGAGTGTAGCCATGTATGGAAGTGAAATGTCGACGATAAATAGTTTAGACAAGAACAGAATAGAAGCTTTCGAAATGTGGTGCTACAGAAGAATGCTGAAGATTAGATGGGTAGATCACATAATTAATGATGAGGTGCTGAATAGAATTGGGGAGAAGAGAAATTTGTATCACAACTTGACTAGAAGAAGGGATCGGTTGGTAGGGCATATCCTGAGGCATAAAGGGATCACCAATTTAGTATTGGAAGGCAGCGTGGAGGGTAAAAATCGTAGAGGGAGACTAAGAGATGAATACACTAAGCAGATTCAGTAGGATGTAGGCTGCAGTAGGTACTGGGAGATGAAGAAGCTTGCACAGGATAGAGTAGCATGGAGAGCTGCATCAAACCAGTCTCAGGACTGACGACCACAACAACAACAACAGACATGTTTATCAAGATGTCGTCCTTATTACGTTAACTGTGGTGTAAAATACTAAGATTATTAATGATAGTGTCCCGTAATTAATTTGCACACCATGGGGCCTCTACCAGGTCTTTCTTACCATTTAAAACAGCTTGAACAGATTGATTATTCTGAACGAGTCCTAAGAGTATGTGAGCCAAACTTCGAAATGCATTTGGAAGAAATGATTAACCAAGTTTCGGACGACAGTCGTGTTCATCCAAATTACGAGACAGGAAGCGCTGACGCTACGCAATCAAAACAGGAAGTGGATGATGATAATGATAATTATGATGGAGTGGACGACATACGAGGGTCGGAACTTAAATAGTGGCAAATATTTATTCACAACAGATACAAAAGAAGTAACATGTTTGCACCTGTTGCTGTCCATCAAGGTAGCCACCAGAGTTGTATAGAACCCGTTGCCAGCGATATGGAAAACGTAGTACGAGGGCTGTCCAAGAAGTAAGTTACGATTGATCGCGAAATGAAAATCACAGTGAAAATCAGAAATGTTCCATTTGTAACAGTTAGCTACACCTTTCAGCTACTTCTCTATGTAGTCGCCGTTCTGACTCAGACATTCGTCGTTGCATGGTACCAACTTTCCAATACCCTCATCACAGAAGGCAGCCGCCAGTGCTTTCCGCCAGTTCTCTAGGCTGGCCTAAAGCTCGTTGTCTGCGCCAAAATGTTGTCTTCATAGCCAGCGGTTCGTTTGAGCAGAGATGAAACTCAGTGGGAGACAATTACGCGCTGTATTGAGGGTAACCAAACATTTCCAATTGAAACGATGCAGGAACATCTTCATTGCCCCTGCAGAATGAGGCTGAGAATTGTCTTGAAGAAGAAACCGCACGACAGTTATGTAATGTTGGTTGCATAGCTTCAGGGGAAAATTCTCACTAGGCCCTCGTACTTGGCGGGAGACACTATTTTCTATAACATCTTTACGCGCTCACTAAGAGCTCAGGAATGAAAAGAGCGACGTAATTCTACCTAGAGTCATACTAGAGACACTGCCCAACACATCTTTGCAAAGCTTTATCGGATTTTCATAGTCGTTTCCATTTCGCGACCGATCGTAACTTACTTTCTGGACAGCCCTCGTATAACGTTAGCAGAGCTTGTTCTGTTCATGGTGCGAATGGAGCGGCCTACTGCCTGTCGAATCTCTGGAACAATTCTGAAGCGAATGCCCCAAAGTGGTTCCTTCACCTTCGGAATCAAATCAAAGTCACAAGGATTTAAGTCCGGGAATATGGTGGATGGTACAGTACTTCCCAGTCCCATCGACCGAACAGAGCAGCCACAGCTTGCGCTGTATGCGCCCGCACATTGTCATGCAAAATGTCTGTGGGTAGCGCAGAAAGTGTCGCCGCGTCTTTCGCAAAGCTGGTCGCAGGTGTAACTCCAAAAACGAACAGTAATACTGTGCACTGACTGTCGTGGAGGAACGTAATGCGTTAGGGTAACACCATCACGGTCGTACACGAGAATCAGACCGCTCCATTCGCACCATCAACAGAACAGGCTCTGCTAACAGTATACTACGCCTTCCACATCGCTGCCGACGGGTTGTACACAGCGCTGGTGACTTGTTTGAAGGACAGTAACAGGTGCAAACATGTAACTCTTTTGTACCGGTTGTGAATAAATAATTGCTACTATTTAAGTTCCAACCCTCGTATAAACAAATGAAGATGAAGTGGGAATAAAAAAGGTCATTTTGCCGTGATTCGTACTTTCATTGTAAGGAAAACTGCTCCAGATGGAGAAAAGTGCAACCACAGCTAATGACACAACAAGACAACATAACTATGTGATGCAGATTCCTGGTCTGCGACCATGGACTATTGCAGTCTACTTTTTACTCAAACCATTTTAGATAAGATTCTACCCTGGTCGAACAATGAACCTGATAAAATGAAAGTATTTTGTAAAGAACCTATCTTTTGATCGTGATGTTAACGCTCTTGAACTGAAAGCTTTCATAGGCTTACTTGTATTCACAGCACTCTCCAAATTTGACAACGAATCCATCAATAATAATCTTTTATCAGTGGATGTAGCCAGACGTAACGCTTTTGCAGTACTGGAAGGAATGAGTTTTGAACACATGAACAGCTCCTCGATTTGAGAACACAGATGATAGTAAAGAAAGGAAAAAAGAAGATACGACTTCCGCAGTGTCAGACATTTGTGTTAGGTTTATTGGAAACTGTCAGCAGTATTACTCTCTAGGCTGTACTGAGTCTACTGACGAAATGGATCTACCTTTCCGCAGTCGATGTATTTTCCGGATGTATACGCCAAATACATGTATTACGCCTACGTTCTTGTCTCTAACAAATTTAAAAGTTAACATCAAAATGTTAATTTGTCCTTGTAATTTCCCAGCAGTGTTATTTCTGTTTCTGATTTTTGATGGCCGGCCGCGGTGGCCGAGCGGTTCTAGGCGCTTCAGTCCGGAACCGCGCGACTGCTGCGGTCGCAGGTTCCAATCCTGCCTCGGGCATGGATGTGTGTGATGTCCTTAGGTTAGTTAGGTAAAAAAGTTCTAGGGGACTGATGACCTCAGATGTTAAGTCCCATAGTGCTCAGAGCCATTTGAACCATTTTGACACAGGATAGCATTAGTAATTAAAACTTTTATTTCTAGATTTTTGAAAAACTTAGGAATGTCAACTTTTTTAGAATATCACTTGCGTATTTTCTTGACTGTTCATGTTTCTCTGTTTCATTTCATACGGTGTAACCCGCCAAGTTTAATAACCGACCAAAGAGGCAAGACAATATTGTGAAATTCATTAGTAACACTACATCAGTTACGTCTGTAATACCAGTTACGTTAAAAAATTATATGATCCCAGTTAAGGGTTAAGGGGGATTACAATGGATAATCACAAAACTTTGACTATCACATCGAAAAAATAAAGCTGCGTAATTAATTTTTGTTTTGTTTTCGGGAACATTGCTGCAGCCCTGGAACACTCCGAAATTCAGATGACTTCTTTATAACTTTAGATTGACCTAACACCTGCAACATTTCTATTGATGCCGAAAGCCACTGCCCGCACTATATGAATAGGCTGAGCCACTTCGCTTCGGCTCTTATAGCAGTGTGCTACGCTACTGTGACGGGGAATTTTCGGAATATTTCAGAACTGTGGAAAAGTATTTGCAAACAATAAAAAATTACTTAACTTTATGTGTCGATGTGATGTTTAAAATTTTATGACCACCCATTGTATGATCAGATACCCAGTTGCACCATACATTACCGTACGAACATCATCGATGACCAAGCGAGGTGGCGCAGTGGTTAGCACACTGGACTCGCATTCGGGAGGACGACGGTTCAATCCCACGTCCGGCCATCCTGATTTAGGTTTTCCGTGATTTCCCTAAATCGCTCTAGGCAAATGCCGGGATGGTTCCTCTGAAAGGGCACGGCCGACTTCCTTCCCCGTCCTTCCCTAATCCGATGAGACCGATGACCTCGCTGTTTGGTCTCTTCCCCAACCAACCAACCAACCAACCAACCAACCATCTTGCACAGCACATGCCACCCACATGCCACATCATCGATGATATACGCACAGTTCTTCTCAGACTCCCTATACGAACAGGACGAAGAAATAAGTATTCAAATTTCAGAAGAATTATTTTAAAAGCATAAGTAATGAAACGACTTCTAAGCTGGGAAATAGTAGCTAGTTTTAGGAGCTTCGTGTGTTATCCCGGAACACCTTTGCTCCATATTTATAAGATCATAGTATGCGAACAATTTGGCTCGCGTTCTGCAAGAAATGAGCAATTCTTCACAGGTTTATTCATTCGTAAATTGGACAGGTCATACACAATGTTTTCGACCATTTAAACGAATTTTCCAATATTCAGAATAGCAAATACGATGTTCCACTTCTTCTCTCATTACAGGAAGTGACAAGAGCCACAGATATGTGACGAATACTTACTATTCTTAGTGACAGGCAAATAACACTGCCTTTCCGCCATGATCTTTGGAACACAAGGGTAACAAAAGCTCTGATGTAGGAGCGAACAGATAGCAATGGGAGCTAACGCTCTGAGTACCCCCCTCCCCCCCTCTCTCCTCTCGCTCTCTCTCTCTCTCTCTCTCTCCTTTTTCTCTCTCTCACGCGCACACACACCGACAGACACACACACACACACACACACAGCACACTCACACGCTACTTATCTCGTTCTCATCCTCCCCTTGCTCTAACAGTTGTATCGACATTGGAATCTCTTAAACAACTCAAAAGGCCTAACATCCAGAACGCTACAAACCCCTGCAGTGATTTCAGTATTAATGGCTTCTGTGATTCCAGCCCGCTCCACAAAATCGAAGGAGCTAAGTAGACTGCTCCGTGCGCTAACCAACAATAGCTGCTAGCCTATAATTTTTCGGACGTTGAAACTTATCGGTACAGTGAAATGCTGCAGGTGATTACCCTGTAGGCTTTATTTCTTTTTTTCCTTTTTTTTGAAAAAGACGTTTCGAAGGAGTGTGAGTGGAAGTAGTGGTATGCAAAGTCCAGTTTGTGTGAAGCCGTCACAGTAGATCTCTTGATTAACTTTTGTGTCGGATTTCCACAATACCCTAATCGATGAGTAAGTACTTTGCAGAGGATTAGTGAAACGACCGGAAATGACACGTTAAAATGTAAATTGAAAGCACATCTAGTCCTGGCACACATTAGCATTCACGACAGGATACAGCTACAGCTGAAGAAGACGTCGTTACGAACGCTAACAGAAGAAGCCCAACAAAGAATTCTCTTGCGAAGTTTGCTGGACCCTGAGCTTTCGTACGTAGGTTCGAACCCCTGAAAGCTAAAAACATTTATGTTCGGCATTGAACTGACGAAAATATTTTGTTGATCACAACACCAATACTAAAACATCGTAATATCATACATTCAGATTCTGACATATTGTTCAGTACAAATAATTTTATTTTTGCTTCTTACTTATTTCTGAATTTCTTGTTACCATCGCTTCAACCATTTTTTTGAAACGTTTACATCGAGTAATTTTGTGATAAGCACTTGTTGAGAATAACGGTATCTGCAGCTACAACTCAGAAACGCCATACTAAAGCCTTAGGGCGTGAAAGAATAAAAATAAATGAAAACGCTAGTAGAATATCTGTGAAACTCAAGTCAGAACCAGCGCATTCAGTTATCTCCTACAAGTAAAAACTGTATTATCCGAACTCTTCAAAAAGATACACCGTTGTTATGGTGTCACTTTGATTAGAAATCTATATTGCACTGCGATAATTTTTGCAGTAATAGTTTAGGAACGAAAGTGTGGTACATACTTTGACAATAAAACCAGCTTCTAAAGAGGTGCATTGTAGACATGAAGTTGACCTTTATTTTATGCCTATTTCCAATACCGGTGAATCACTACATTTATAAAAACACTTGAACCTGATAGCATCTGAGTCTCATCATAGCTTATAGCACTGTGTTAATTTACATAACCCTTCATGATGTACCTTGTGACAGTCCACCATAGCAATTGCTTCTCTGTAGCGAATATTCGAAGAGAGACGCACTATACCCTGCCCCTGGGAATCTCCGTAACTCCACAAAGAGCGCCATGAGGCAACTGCTTTTATTTCTTTGTATATTCCCTGAAGTATGTATTTCATATCTGCCCTCGGTCTCTGTACAGTAGAATAGAATTCAGTAGACTGTGTTCATAAAACACTTAATTTCACTTTAATTGTCGTCTTCCACTGAATTATCACACACGCCAGGTAGGTTCGAGTCGGTCGTGTAGCTACACTTGTCCTCGTGCAGGAACTTTCATCGTAAAAATGGCCATGGAGATATCTCTGAAAGGGAAGCAGTAAGTCAGAACAGTCTCACTAGGAGACTGCACAGCACTATCGCGTGAGCTTCACTGTTCCGACAAACAGCACACCGAGTGGAAACCACACGAAGAATGTCCAGTCAGTGAGGGAAGAGGTGTCTATAGGTAGCGCGAGCAGGAAGCAATCGTAATTGTGCTCGTGTAATTGGATGCAAATGAGAGACAGCTAATGGAAGGTTACGGCTGAAGGCTGGATGGAGCGGCTTTCTTCCCCCTCCCGGAGGTGGTCAGCGCATCCCAGACCTTCCAGGAGACCCGACAAAGGGTCCTTCAGACGGTGCAGTTGCCTCTCCTTCCTCTACGTGGAACACTAGCGACACTTCCCTGCCGCTATTTTTGTTGTTGTTGTTGGCTTCAATCCGAAAATGATGTAATTCAGCCCTCCACGCTACTATATCCTGTGCAATCTTCTTAATCTCTGAATAACTACATCCATTTTAACTTCCTTACCGTATTCATCTATGTATCCACTACCAAATTAACTATTTCTTTATGTATCAGAATGTGTACTATCAACCGATCCCTTCTTTTAGTCAAGATGCTCTATACATTTATTTTTTCTCCAGTCCGGTTCAGTTTCTCCTCACTACTCGGTCTACCTACCTAATCTTCAGCAATCTTCTGTAGCAGAACATTTCAACAAAACCTTCTTTTCCCTATCTGTCTGAACAGCTTATCTTCCGGTCTTGACTTCCGTCCGAGGTTACATTCGAGACAAATAATTTCAAAAAGATTTCCTAATACTTAAACTGATATGAGTCGTTGGTAAATTCCTCTTTCCCACAAATGTTTTCTTTGCTATAGCCAATTTGCACTTTCCTATTTTGGCCACCATCAATTATTTTGCCTACCAAATAGCAAAACCCATCTACCACTTACAGTGTCTCATTTCGTGATTTAATTCCCTCAGCATCGCCTGATGGAATACGATTGCATTCCATTACTCTTGTTGTACTTTTGTTGATGTCCATCTTATAACCTCTTTCCAACACACTGTCCATTCCATTCACCTGCTCTTGCAAGTTCTTTGACTTCTCTAATAGAATTACAATGTCGTCGGCAAAACTTAATGTTCTGATTTCTTCTCCCCGAAATTTAATTCTATTTTCAGTCATCTTTGCTCATAATACATTTACTGTGACAGTGGGCGTGAACATTTTCATTTTACCTTATTGTGCGTCTTGCCATACACTCCAACGTTTCAGGCAAAAGTTATTCTTCGTCAGTGATACTTTTTTTTCGTAGTTTGTCATCTCCCGATCCGGCTGACATCGTTAGAGGTTGCAAAAGAAACTGTTTAAATTTTTTTGTGATTGCCACTTTGAAAAGCACTTTGAATACTTCACTGCTACAGAGGAAATTGTACCCTATATCTCGTTAACTTGGACGTTTCACTGAAGATGGTATTTGTCAGATATATTTTCGGGATGTCATTTACGGTAGAGACACTTCGAGTCACTGTGGGCTACCACAGTTCATACCTTCTAAGAAATTTCAATCGGTCTCGGAAAGCAGCATAGGGCGTTTTTCCATAGGTATTTCGCTGCGAGCGACAGTTAATTGTGCAAGGTATAAATTACACGTAATCGCAATATTTACTTGTCATTATACTTTTATATCACTTATTACTAAACAACTGGTCTCCTCATGTGTGCAAAATCTATGTCTAAGTGAAATATCGGCGGCGTTTTGCTGCGATAGTACTGGCTTTAAGTCAGTATTACTCTGCCTCTTAATTTTCTTTGCGATTTCATTGTTGCGTTTATGTATATTTTCATCTCCTCTACGACGTTGTCGTTCCCCTCCAGAATTCTTCAGTGTAGAAAGTGTATAAATTTCCATGTAACAAGGATCTGTGACAAGTGTCATTATGATTCACTGTTGTAGTTTTGGAAGGATTGACAGGTCTATAGCAATCAGTGGATTTCGTAATTTCTGCTTGTATATATATAATTCAAACACTGTACTTGATTAACTTCTCAGTTGGTTGGTTGATGTCGTGTACATTTTCTTTTCCAAAACTGCTGGAAATTGCAAAAACCACAGCTAATTTATCTGACACGTTCTAAATACGTTATTGTCGTTTATTTTTAACTTTTTGCGTTAGTAGCATCCTCATTTTGGTCGCTATGAGAAAAAAGGAAAGTGAAGGAATCGTGTGTTAGCGTTCTGAGTGCTGCGCTTGTGACGATTCGAAACAATGTAAGCAGGAGAGTAGCTTTTCAACCAGCAGAGCGGTCATTCGTGTAGATCAACGAAGGGAAAGAGAAATAAAAGTAAAGGAGAAAATCGCCGATGTACGCTGAAGGGAATGAAAAAGGCGAGCCTTCTTTATTGACGTTACGAACAGTGGCTCTGCCGGGAAAAGATTATTTATGGCTGATAACCGGCCATATTAACTCCGAAGAGTCGTTATTATGTTGATTCTACAACACCAGAAGGAAATCTGCTGTCTGTTCTGAAAGATGCCATCTGGAATAAAAGATAATGTGGAACCATGAGACATGGAGTGAATGAGTGCCCTCTGTGACTGAAGAAACGGCCCTAAACAACTGAACTACTTTAGTAAAAAATATTTAATGATGGAAAATTGCGGAAAATATCTAATACAATAAAATTATTTAATTTGGAAATCTGTAAGGGAAGGAGCTCTGAACATTAACAGTACTAAATGAAACTAACCTTGTCGCGAAAATGCTCACTCAAAGTGGCTATACATTACGTGTCGAGAATGTATTCAAGTCTAGTTTATTTCACTGCAAGCAACAAGGAAATCTCGTTACAAATGAGTTCTCTAATTAAGTGCTGATAATGTCTTACCTCCAACGTCTCTCGTTTCTGTTCTGTCTCAACGTAGCTGCCAATGACAATACTGTCGTGAGACATAACAAGCTGAAACAGAAAAGCGCGGAACTGCGTGCTATAATTTACCACTTCTAAAGAAAGTCAACACCCTGTCCACTCGTCTATCTGTCCATTTACTAACAGTGCACTTAGTAGTCATTGCGTTCAAAATGTACGTCTTTTAAGAAAAGAGAGAGGATGATTATAAATGAAAAATAAAATTAAATCAGAACTTATTTACTTTTCTCAGAATTAAACAATCTAACATTTAAACTCCTTTTCATAAAACTACTGATACTTTTGGACCCTATAAGAGACACAAAGCATCATTGACGCACAAAATTGCTATCAGTTTTACTTTCGGATCTCCTTTTAACTAACAGAAGTGGATAGAAGTAGCTGACACCTTGGACATGTGACTAATAAATCGTCTCCTTTACCCAGAATTCGAAATCACTGAACAATGAAAATTAACGAACTGGAATAATCGCTAAATGCACGCAAAGCAATGCGACAGATACCTATCTTTGCCGAGTCATTTATGAGTCAAAATAAGATTCCAAAAATGTTTCCTCCAGTAATATTCAATTCTTAGCTGTTCCCAAAACTTCTCGTTTTCAAGAGGGATCCACTTGCTCTCACGCAGAGCTCCGCAGCTAAGCCAACCGATCGCCTCTCACCCAGTTCTCGACTACGATCATTCTCCCCGCTGCTGGTGTTCTGCCTGCCACGCGATATTTTGCTCAACAGTGTTTCTCTTAATACTCAGAGACAACGTATCCTTTCATGCTTGCAAGTTTTAGAGACGTATCAATGGAAGTTAAAGTCTTTGCAATCGATCTGTTACACAAATAACTGGTAAGTCGTGTTGAAACCTCTCCTTAGAAAAATTTATGAATGATTGTGCTGATAAACCCCTTACGTTATTTGATTTTCAAACAGCTGAGCAAAACTGAACGTTCACAGACATTTCTCTCTTTAGTTATTCAGATTATCAGTAAACTGACACACAATATTTTTTAGCACAACGCAATCTGACTGTCAATAATCCCCACAAAAGAATGGCCCTGAGTAACAATAACCTATACCTTTCATGAATCACTTACCCCACAAGAATCTTCGTTACTCGAACTACTGCAATACAGCGAGCGCCAATACTGCCAGCTAAATAAAAGATTCAAACTACTGAAGGCAGTAACTACTGATAGGCATAGTTAGCAAATGAAAGATTTTGATAGGGAACAAACAACATATTTACCTTAGTAGTGTTTAAAAGTGATAATATATATATATATATATATATATATATATCAGTTCATGACAACCAGTCTTACAAATTTACTGTCTCTGATGGACACACGTCCAGATCATCCGCTCTCAAAACTCCGCCATCTCTCTCCCCACGTCCACCACTGCTGTCGGCTCACCTCCAACTGCCCAACACTACGCGCTGTTCACATCCAACTGCCCAACACTACAATAGCGAATATTCCAACAATGCCAACTAGCCACAGACTTCACGCAGCACAGTCAGTGATTTTCATATAGAGAGCTACGTGGGGTTACCAACATAAAAACCTAAACAGCCTACTTACAGTGTAATAAAAGTTATACACTCCTGGAAATGGAAAAAAGAACGCATTGACACCGGTGTGTCAGACCCACCATACTTGCTCCGGACACTGCGAGAGGGCTGTACAAGCAATGATCACACGCACGGCACAGCGGACACACCAGGAACCGCGGTGTTGGCCGTCGAATGGCGCTAGCTGCGCAGCATTTGTGCACCGCCGCCGTCAGTGTCAGCCAGTTTGCCGTGGCATACGGAGCTCCATCGCAGTCTTTAACACTGGTAGCATGCCGCGACAGCGTGGACGTGAACCGTATGTGCAGTTGACGGACTTTGAGCGAGGGCGTATAGTGGGCATGCGGGAGGCCGGGTGGACGTACCGCCGAATTGCTCAACACGTGGGGCGTGAGGTCTCCACAGTACATAGATGTTGTCGCCAGTGGTCGGCGGAAGGTGCTCGTGCCCGTCGACCTGGGACCGGACCGCAGCGACGCACGGATGCACGCCGAGACCGTAGGATCCTACGCAGTGCCGTAGGGGACCGCACCGCCACTTCCCAGCAAATTAGGGACACTGTTGCTCCTGGGGTATCGGCGAGGACCATTCGCAACCGTCTCCATGAAGCTGGGCTACGGTCCCGCACACCGTTAGGCCGTGTTCCGCTCACGCCCCAACATCGTGCAGCCCGCCTCCAGTGGTGTCGCGACAGGCGTGAATGGAGGGACGAATGGAGACGTGTCGTCTTCAGCGATGAGAGTCGCTTCTGCCTTGGTGCCAATGATGGTCGTATGCGTGTTTGGCGCCGTGCAGGTGAGCGCCACAATCAGGACTGCATACGACCGAGGCACACAGGGCCAACATCCGGCATCATGGTGTGGGGAGCGATCTCCTACACTGGCCGTACACCACTGGTGATCGTCGAGGGGACACTGAATAGTGCACGGTACATCCAAACCGTCATCGAACCCATCGTTCTACCATTCCTAGACCGGCAAGGGAACTTGCTGTTCCAACAGGACAATGCACGTCCGCATGTATCCCGTGCCACCCAACGTGCTCTAGAAGATGTAAGTCAACTACCCTGGCCAGCAAGATCTGTCCCCCATTGAGAATGTTTGGGACTGGATGAAGCGTCGTCTCACGCGGTCTGCACGTCCAGCACGAACGCTGGTCCAGCTGAGGCGCCAGGTGGAAATGGCATGGCAAGCCGTTCCACAGGACTACATCCATCATCTCTACGATCGTCTCCATGGGAGAATAGCAGCCTGCATTGCTGCGAAAGGTGGATATACACTGTACTAGTGCCGACATTGTGCATGCTCTGTTGCCTGTGTCTATGTGCCTGTGGTTCTGTCAGTGTGATCATGTGATGTATCTGACCCCAGGAATGTGTCAATAAAGTTTCCCCTTCCTGGGACAATGAATTCACGGTGTTCTTATTTCAATTTCCAGGAGTGTATCTCAGTAAATCTATACATTACGTATACAGTCTACAAACTACTTATTATAAATAAAATGTTTTCACGATGTAAGTGGCAGACAATGTGTTACTCTAAGATTCTTCCATAATACAAGTCAAATTGATCAGTAAAATGTTCTTATGTCAAGCAAAGTAGGTGGCTTTGTCCTTACATGAACCAGTCAGCTTCTTGCAAGTGCACTTAGTGGGAATAGAGGCCAACAGTAGCTACACTGTTTCAGTTTCTTCGCCGCTTTGCCGTATAACTGTTCCGGACGTGACCTGGATACAGTGACACCAGAAACGCGAGTGGTGTGGTGTTTAACAGCACTTCCTGAGACTCCAGCGCGCCGTGCGGCTGGACAAAAACCCGCGACGGGGCAATTAGAAGCGGCGGGCGGCAGCGAGCGGGCCGGGGCAGTAGTCCGCCTGTTAGAGCGGCGCGGCAGGCTTATTCCGCTGGCGGTCTATCATCAGCAGCGGGTCCGTCGTTTGTATTCATCCGGCGGGCGCCGGCAGGAATTCCTGGGGGTGCAGTCACGCGACCGGCGTCCGTCCAGCTCCAGCGAGTCGTCTGGAGCTCGCGAGCGGGGCGCAGGTTTCAGCTGAGAGAGCGAGATAAAAGCGTTCACATTTTTCGTACGGTATATCAATCAGACAGCTCCTTCGGAGAGCCAATCATGACTAAACCATTCCACCTAGAGTGCAAAGATATGAGAGACAGGTGGAATGAAGTAATTCCAATTCGAAAGAAGGCAAGTACTGATACGTGTGAATACTACCAAACCATCAGCTTGAGGAGTCCTACTCCTGAAATACAGACTGGAACTATTTACAGAAAAGTGGAAAAAATTGGTAGATGCCGACGTCGCGTAAGATCACATTCGGTTACGGAGAAATCTAGGAACATGTGGAGCTATACTGACTTTTGTGTTAGCAGAAGAGCCAACACCTTGTTACGAGTGGAGGTCGAAATGCACGCGTTTTAGCTCAAGCAGGCTAGCGTGAGGAGGGAAGAACTATACTGACGTGAGGTCTGGAACACGACAAGGAATGAGAATTCAGAAAGCGGACGTAATTAGTTTGATACTTAACTTTAATCCATTAATGATGAACGTCGCTCTTGACGGTACATGATTCACAATATTATCAGTTCAGAATACATTTTTGAAGTAATTATAGTAACTGAATATGGCGCCTTGCTAGGTCGTAGCAAATGACGTAGCTGAAGGCTATGCTAAACTGTCGTCTCTGCAAATGAGAGCGTATGTAGTCAGTGAACCATCGCTAGCAAAGTCGGCTGTACAACTGGGGCGAGTGCTAGGGACTCTCTCTAGACTAGACCTGCCGTGTGGCGGCGCTCGGTCTGCAATCACTGATAGTGGCGACACGCGGGTCCAACGTATACTAACGGACCGCGGCCGATTTAAAGGCTACCACCTAGCAAGTGTGGTGTCTGGCGGTGACACCAGACTGACCCTATGACTTACCTTAGACTGAAGTAAGACAAACCTATGTTTATAGCATTTGCATATTAAGAGAAAGCGTTTGACAATGTTCATCGTAGGTACAGTAAAATGGTTGATATTCTAAAGATAGCAGGTATAAAATGTAGAGACCCAAAAAAATAAGATTAGAACGACATGAAAAGGAAAGCAGTGGTTGAGAAGTGACAGAGATTGGGCTAAAGCCGACGTACGATCTTTTTCAGTCAGTGCATTGAGCAACCTGTAAAGGAAACTAAGGAGAAATGTAGAAAAGTTTATATAGAGAACTTCAGAGAGAAGAAATAAAATCTCTCAGGTTTCCCAGTGACACTGCACACAATAAGACAAAAAAAAATTATCAGAATGGGAAGGAAATCGTTAAATGTGATGTACATGTACAAACAAACATATAATTACAGTTTCACAAGAATTGAATGGTTTATTCGTGAGAAAGAGTTTCACAAATTGAGCAAGTCAATTACGCGTTAGTCCACCCTTGGGGTTTATGCAAGCAGGTCCTCGGTTTGGCATTGACTGACAGAGTTGTTGGATGTCCTCAGGAGGGATATGGTGCCAAATTCTGTCCAAATGGCGCGTTATATCGTAAAAATTCCGAGCTGGTTGGAGGCCCCTGGCCAAAATTTTCCAAACGTTCTTAATTGGAGAGAGATCCGGCAATCTTGCTGGAGTAAATAGGGTTTGACAAGCGCGAGGACAAGCAGTAGAGACTCTCGCCGTGTGCAAGCGGGCATTATCTTGCTGAAATTTAAGCCCAGGATAAGATGGCTTACGATGAAGGGCAACAAAGCGGGCGTAGAATATCGTCGACGTACCGCTTTGCTGTATGAGTTGTGTTTATGCTGTTTTGTATCATAGAGGGTAAAAACTTAAAAATAGTCCAATATGTACAAACTCATGTTGGCTTATCCTATATTCTACCTCCGATACAAAAGCATACCGTTGAGTTCGAAGTATGTACCTGTAACGTAAGGAAAAAGTAATCATCCTTTATATTAAAATTTATATTAAAAATGAAGAAATTCCTCCAGCTGTATTTAAAGGTGTCGATTTATTTTGGCAACTAGTTTCAACGTTGTAACAACGTCATCTTCAGGTCAAACACTTGTTGACGTCAACTACGTGCGGCTGATACTAGAAGTCAGTGGTGAGATATGGACGAGCACGTCCGTATCTCACCACTGACTTCTAGTATATATAAATGACGTGGTAGATAGTGTCGGAAGTTCCATGCGGCTTTCCGCGGATGATGCTAGTATACAGAGAAATTGCAGCATTAGAAAATTGCAGCGAAATATAGGAAGATCTGCAGCGTATAGGCACTTGGTGCAGGGAGTGGCAACTGACCCTTAACATAGACGAATGTAATGTATTGCGAACACATAGAAAGAAGGATCCTTTGTTGTATGATTATATGATAGCGGAACAAACACTGGTAGCAGTTACTTCTGTAAAATATCTGGGAGTATGCGTGCGGAACGATTTGAAGTGGAATGATCATTTAAAATTAATTGTTGGTAAGGTGGGTACCAGGTTGAGATTCATTGGGGGGAGTCCTTAGAAAATGTAGCCCATCAACAAAGGAGGTGGCTTACAAAACACTCGTTCGACCTGTACTTGAGTATTGCTCATCAGTGTGGGATCCGTATCAGATCGGGTTGACGGAGGAGATAGAGAAGATCCAAAGAAGAGCGGCGCGTTTCGTCACAGGGTTATTTGGTAAGCGTGATAGCGTGATAGCGTTGCGGAGATGTTTAGCAAACTCAAGTGGCAGACTCTGCAAGAGAGGCGCTCTGCATCGCGGTGTAGCTTGCTGTCCAGGTTTCGAGAGGATGCGTTTCTGGATGAGGTATCGAATATATTGCTTCCCTCTTCTTACACCTCCAGAGGAGATCACGAATGCAAAATTAGAGAGATTCGAGCGCGCACGGAGGCTTTCCGGCAGTCGTTCTTCCCGCGAACCATACGCGACTGGAACAGGGAAGGGAGGTAATGACAGTGGCACGTAAAGTGCCCTCCGCCACACACCGTTGGGTGGCTTGCGTAGTATAAACGTAGATGTAGTATCAGCCGCACGCAGTTGACGTCAAGAAGTGTTTGGCCTGAGGATGTCGTTGTTACAACGTTGAAACTAGTTGCCAAAATAAAATCAACACCTCAAATACAGCTGGAGGAATTTCTCCATTTTTAGTATAAATTTATACCAGCTGACGTCCCATTGTCCTCCATTTCAACTATGGATGTACGAAGAATTATCATCCTTTAGTTATGTGGTTAGGGTTCTTGTTTCCTCCGAGACGGTTTCCCCACCTGATCTCAGGAAATAAGACTCCCTAGTTTACAGTGTTGACCTAGTTATCATAAACACTTAAAAGCACTTTGTCGGACGCGTGTAGTTAATATTCATTCATATAAGGTGATAGCTGCAAAGAGAAACCGACTAAAAGTTTTGAGAGATTTTACACCACGGTTAAGAATGTTAGGATTTCAAAACCACTTTTAATGAAATTTAGCTGGTCACGAAAACACAACGACAGGGAGAGCGGTGTGCTGACCATGTGCCCATCCAAATCCACATCCAGTGACCCCTTTCGGCTGCGGATGACATGAGGCTCCATTGGTACTCTTGGGCCTTCTGAGGTCTGCTCGGACGCAGTCTGGTTTGGTTTTTCATGAATTTTAGAAGTAGTAAAAGAACATAATGGATATTGCGTAAAACATTAATATTTTCTGTCATACTGTCAGAAATTGTTGCAAGACATATCTAAAGAATGTCTACAGATGTTAATTTCAAGTGTCGAATTTTATGTTGAAAAAATGTGGTACTACTAAAAATTGGCGGAAGCATACTAATGCTGTGCTGAGAAGGTAGCGTGCAAGAAGACATAATAAAAGCAGTTGACGTCTGTCGAATGCTCCAGCCACATTCTGCTAACTGCTGACTCAGTGTACTTGTGCTCGTATTTCAGATACATTAAGGACATACAATGTACGAAGTTGAACAGCTGTGAAGAGCTCAAAATGTACAAACGTTGTTTCATTAATTATTTAGAACCACTCAGATATTTTATAAACACTGTACAAACACTCGCGATTTAAAAACACCTAGTACTAGAAAACTGTTTTTTTTTTTAATTTTAGTTTGAATTTTTATTTTACATTTAACTATTGGTGTAGCTCTAACGGTGCTAGAAAACTTTTTATGTACTTTCATAGTTTTATTTTACATTTTGTCTAATAACACGTTCAATGTAGGAAATTGTTCGATAATCAACGGACTCGTTCTGAACTAGTCAGTTGTAAGCTAAATTATCAGTGTAACTGAGAGGGAAAAATAAGTAATAAGACTGAATATTGTAGCGGATTCTTTCGCCAATGATACACTGGAATTCCACATATAAAAACGAAAAATTATGCCGGATGGAAGAAAAAGATCGAAGTCCCTTACGATTGCAATTGTATTATTGTTTCGGGTTGTCAAGAATAGCTACTGTGACTGCCACAAAAATTTAACTATTTTTCAGGTCGTCTCATTTATCGAATGCGTTCAGTTCAAATGGTTGAAATGGCTCTGAGCACTATGGGACTTAACTCCTGAGGTCATCAGTCCCCTAGAACTTAGAACTACTTAAACCTAACTAACCTAAGGACATCACACACATCCATGCCCGAGGCAGGATTCGAACCTGCGACCGTAGCGGTCGTGCGGTTCCAGACTGTAGCGCCTAGAACCGCTCGGCCAACCCGGCCAGCGAATGCGTTTAGTATTCTGACTTATATCATTTTCGTTTTCATCATTAGCATCCAGTATAATACTAATGGATTAATCGTGACCGTTGTTGTTATTGTCTTTTCAAAAACAGTCGGTGTACAATGGCGTAAAACGGCTCCGAAACTTGGCGAAAGAGAATTGGCGGATAATGCGGCGTAAAGCCCTCAGTCTGCAGGCGCACGTAACCTATGGAAGTGCGGCCCGCCAGTTCCGGAAAGGCAGCTTCGTGAATCACCGGCGACGCGCAGTCCGGCATGCGGAATAAGACACGATCGGCGGAGGTTATCTGCAGCGCGGGCCGCGGTAATTGAGAAACGCAGATGTAATCTCTGGCGCTTTGGCCAGCTGGTGGAGGGGCACCACCGCAGCGGCGGCGGCGGCGGCGGCGGCGGCGGCAGCACAATGAGTGCGGTGTGGCTGTTTTTAATTCCTGGCCGGCCAGTGTGCGGACGGACGGGCCGAGTCACGGAGATTTCGTGTTCGGGTATCTGGGGAGCGCGGGGTATCTGCGACATGATCTCGCCGCACGATCCGCGCTGCCCGCCGGAACATCGCCGAGCCGGGCGAACAGCGGCCGCCGACGTGGCCGGGGTAGGCGGGCTGCGCTCCCATTCAAAAGTGCCCGCGGACTCGGGAGGCTGGGCAGGGCTCTGCTCTCTGACCCAATTTATGTGCAGCGTGGGCGGTATGTCTTCACACAAACTGTGAGCGCGGTAATATTTATTTTCACCAACTGCGACATAATCGCATATACAAACTGTGATCCAATACTATAAAATGCGCCGGCCTGTGTGGTCGAGCGGTTCTAGGCGCTTCAGTCCGGAACCGCGCGACCGTTACGGTCGCAGGTTCGAATCCTGCCTCGGGCATGGATGTGTGTGATGTCCTTAAGTTAGTTAGGTTTAAGTAGTTCTAAGTTCTAGGGAACTGATGACCTCAGATGTTAAGTCCCATAGTGCTCAGAGCCATTTGAACCAACTATAAAATGCTTTTTTATTTCAGTCTCTGACCATAATATGAATTCCTTAGACGATGACCGGTTTCGGTCTTTATTGACCATCCTCAGTTCTAAAATACATAAATATATACATCTAGTGAGCAGTGTGTCTTTTAACATAAAACAGCAATATGTATCACAATATACTGTGACCAACCGCACCGTTCTTCGTTGAAAATTCCCTGTCCCTTCTATTAATCGAACAATAGTCCAGAATGGGTCTAACAAGTGCCTTTCAAGCCAATTCTTTCATGGATGAATTACATTTTCTTAGCATTATGCCAATATATCTCAGCCTGGTATGTACTTTTCCTCCAATTATTGTTATGTGGTCTTTGCGCTTTAGGACGCGTCAGTTACTCCTTGGTATTTTACTATGGTTTTACTCTGTTTCTAGTTATTTCCCCCAATTGCGTAATCGGCCATTAATGGCTCTCTTCTTCTATTTATTCTCAGTATGTTATATTTGCGCTCATAGCCAGCGTCGGTTTCTTCACCAGTTTTGTAGCTTTTTGACGTGTTCTTGCATTTCATTACAGTCTTTTGCCGTTGAAACTTTGTTGCGGACGACAGCATCGATCGCGAATAGCCTCACGTAGCTTCGAACGTTATTCGTCAGTATTAACATACACTGCTCAACAAAAGTTTGGAATACTATCGTCAAATGTAGTCTACGATACTAGAGGTCTCACTGACCTAGGCACTTCATTATTCAGTCAGAGCCCATATACTACTACTACTGGAATACCTTGTGGCCGTTTCCCAGTCACGTAAATAGACCGCTGCCGCAGCAACACAACGCGGGCAGTCCAGTATGAGTAACAGCTTCATTTAGTTTGTGTTCAGCACCGCAGTAACGTGCCACGTAGAGTCATACAATACTATGACAGAGTTAGGTTAGTGGCTTTACTTTCAGCAGGTCATACACAGCAAGGTGTTGCCGATCGGTTACATGTCATCAAAGTGGTGTGTCTAAGGTGTGGAGAACATACACAGAGACTTGAAATGTGAACGATAAACCTCGCAGTGGTCGTCCTCGTATGACAACACTAATGCAGGATCGTTTTCTCCAACAGTCGTCTCGCAGGTGCCCAACATCAGTTGCCAGAATATTGGAAATGACTTCTCCTGGGCAACAGGGATTCGTATCTCAGACCAAAGAGTCCGTAGAAGGTAGTATCAGAGTAGTATTGATTCCAGAAGACTAATGAGAAGTTTTGCACTGAACCAATGAAACCGACGCAGTCGAAGGACTTGGGCTGTTGCAGATCAACATTGGACCATTGCAGAATGGAGTAATGTCATGTTTACTGACGGGACCAGGATTGGTTTGCGACCGGGCACTAGACGTGTTAGGGTTCTGAGATGTGCTAGACGACACCAGGAACGCCGATACGTTCAGGATGTCCATCCGTCTGCAGATGGAAGTGTAATGTTCCGAGCAACAATAATGATGGGACCGCACCCCCCCCCCCCCCCCCCCCCCCCTAATTCCCATCTACGACAATTTGACTGGTTCCAGATACCTCCAAGAGATCCTACAAACGATTGTAAGGCCCTACAGACGTGAAGTCAGTGATAAATTCGTCCGAGTCGATGACTAGCCAAGGTCTCGGTATCTTCAAACATGCAACATCAACCGAATGTATTGACTAGCACAGTCCCCAGACTTGAATGTAATTGAGCATTTTTACATTCAGAAAGAGGTCAGCAGGAGCCAAGCTGAATGTGTCATACTAAAAAGAACACTCAAACGAATTAACTGAGACGTTGCAGTGCTAGTAAAATTGATTGAGAGTCCAATTTGCCGCGTTAGCTGTTTTATTGTAGTCGCTCAGAGACTGGTGCAACCGGTTTGGTACCATGCAGCTAGATTCTCAGGTGTATTCTGCGTAAAAAAAAAAAGTTTTTATACCAATCGTACTATTGACCTGTTAAGTTCAGAATTCCTAATACTAAAAAATTGAAATCACGGATTGTAAATTTATATAAAAGGCATGACCCTCAATCATAAATTACTTACAAGGTCAAATATCCCATGCAATCTAAATGGCTTAATACGTGTACCAAGGTGCAATGAGGAGCAGTCCGACGCAGCCATCAATGTAAGTAGAGCTTTACACAGCCAATTGTCATTAATAGTTCGCGTTCGGAGAGCACCAGACGACCCTAAAATGTTGTTGTTGTGTCTGAGACTGGTTTGATGCAGCTCTCCATGCTACTCTATCCTGTGCAAGGTTCTTCATCTCCGAGTTACTACTTAACTACTGCAACCTACAGCCTTCTGAATCTGCTTAGTGTATTCATCTCTTGGTCTCCCTCTACGATTTTTACCCTCCACGCTGCCTTCCAATACTAAATTGGTAATCCCTTTATGCCTCAGAATATGCCCTACCAACCGATCCCTTCTTCTAGTCAAGTTTTGATACAAATTTCTCTTCTCCCCAATTCTATTCAGCACCTCATCATTACTTACGTGATCTACCCATCTAATCTTCAGCATTCTTCTGTAGCACCACATTTCGAAAGCTTCTATTCTCTTCTTGTCCAAACTATTTATCGTCCACGTTTCACTTCCATACATGGCTACACTCCATACAAATACTTTCAGAAACGACTTCCTGACACTTAAATCTACACTCGATGTTAACAAATTTCTCTTCTTCAGAAACGCTTTCCTTACCATTGCCAGTCTACATTTTATATCCTCTCTACTTCGACCATCGTCAGTTATTTTGCTCCCCAAATAGCAAAACTCCTTTACTACTTTAAATGTCTCATCTCCTAATCTAATTCCCTCAGCGTCACACGACTTAATTCGACTACAATCCATTATCCTCGTTTTTCTTTTGTTGATGTTCATCTTATACCCTCCTTTCAAGGCACTGTCCATTCCGTTCAACTGCTCTTCCAAGTCCTTTGCTGTCTCTGACAGAATTACAATGTCATCGGCGAACCTCAAAGTTTTTATTTCTTCTCCATGGATTTTAATACCTACTCCGACCCTAAAATAAGTGCTATAAAAGTAATGGTGAGGAAGGTCCAACAGGGGATATAACTCGACCGAAATGACAGTACAATTAAAGCAATAATGTGGTAACATGGAACTGTCTAGACTATAGAACATCTGAACATTGAGATGACAGCGGAGAAGACACCAGTGTCTACCGTTTCCACTTTCGGACCAGCTATACCATCAAAAGCGGTAGGTCTGTTACTAAAACGAAAGTCTGTGTGACGCGAAATTGCCCACCGTCCTAAACAATAAGAAGGAAACAGGACCTGGGGACAGAACTTATCAGAAAGTGGTGCCTACACACGGTAGTAAAGCCGTCTGAATTGGCTTCCTTGGTTGAAGGACGACATGGCCTGCATGACGAACGTGCGGAGTCCAGCAGAACACAAAACACTGTGAACTGGCTTAGTGAGCAGTTGACGACAAGACGGAGTGCTCCTTTCAGTATGTACGATTATTTTGGCTGTGGCTGCCCTGCTTAAAGACTGGATGTGTCAGCCTGGTCTCAGGGCTGGGTTACGAGTTGCAGAGTTTCGAAAGAAGCAGATTTATCAAGTTTCCTAGCGCAGGCGAAAAAAGCTAATGCGGAATTCAATGGCAACAGAGTGTGTAATTTCCGTGCACAGTCGTCATACATAAATAATAATAAGGCGGCCAATCCTGGGATGGTAGTGCGTCGCTGTTCACATGTCGCTCACGCACGCTGGTTCCGTACGGCACACAGGCTCTTCGGACTGTCGACTCTTTCAACTGGGCGGCTGCAGCAGCCTCCATAAGGAGATAAAGCCCCCAGCGCCGTCGGCCACGAAGAAGGGACTCAGACATCCTGACACGCGTTATCTTGCGCCGTACATCGCCCCTCTTTCAGCTGTCGAATGTGGCGCTCGCGGCCTCCCGTGACGGGCGAGGCGAGTGTGTGCGGGTAAAAAGAACACTCCTGCTTCCGCTAGCAAACAATTGGGAACGAAATCTACTGTGAATCTCAGTCCGGAGGTGAGACGTTTCTTCTGCGCGCGGTGACTATCGCCTCTACGCTGAGAATAACTTGGTTGCTGTCATACCGCGGTAGGAAATGTCTGTGAGGCAGCAGATACCTGCGTCGAGCAGAGTCCACGTCGCATTTGAGTCCTCAACACAGCCATTATTCCTCCTACGGCAAATGTAATAACTTGTTCACTCCTTACCTCGTTTGATGTACACTGGTCTGCAAAACTGATGAACAAAAGTAACTTCTGCATGATGTTTCACTGCCGTGTAACATAGCTCGATCAATCTTGGACCTTAAAAGGAAAGAACTGCTGCACTAAAGTGCAGACGGTAAATGCAAGAAATACTCAGTGAAATCAGTAGAGATGGGACATTTATTCAAAAAGAATAATTACACAAAAGTCACGGCGATATATGATGGTCCCCTGGACATTAGGCGGCAATACACGATCTGCAACGTGCTACAATTCTGACTAAAAGACTTGTGTAGAGTTCCCATGGTAAGCGTTCCGGTCCTCCAACACCTGCTGAATGATCGTCGGTGGGTGGTGGTTGAAACATGTGTACGTACTGCACTTAGTCTGCCCTGTGCATCCCACACGTACCAACGAAATTTAAGGCGGGGGAATGGCCAGGCCAGTCCATTCGCCGAATATCCTCTCGTTCCAAAAGCTGCTCCATATGCGCTGTTGGAAGCGAGACCCAGAAAATATTAGATTCAGGCTGCCAGGTAGATGCCACTATCCTTGACTTCCGAAAGGCGTTCGATACAGTTCCGCACTGTCATCTGATAACTAACCAGCCGTGTGGCTGGATTGAGGAGTTTTTAGCAAACAGAACACAGCATGTTGTTCTCAATGGTGAGACGTCTACAGACGTTAAAGTAACCTCTGGCGTGCCACGGGGGAGTGTTATGGGACCATTGCTTTTCACAATAAATACAAATGACCTAGTAGATAGTGTCGGAAGTTCCATGCGGGTTTTCGCGGATGATGCTGTAGTATACACGGAAGTTAAAGCATTAGAAAATTGCAGCGAAATGCAGGAAGATCTGCAGCGGATAGGCACTTGGTGCAGGGAGTGGCAACTGACGGTTAACATAGACAAAGGATCCTTTATTGTATGATTATATGATAGCGGAACAAACACTGGTAGCAGTTACTTCTGTAAAATATCTGGGAGTATGCGTGCGGAACGATTTGAAGTGGAATGATCATATAAAATTAATTGTTGGTAAGGCGGGTACCAGGTTGAGATTCATTGGGAGAGTCCTTAGAAAATGTAGTCCATCAACAAAGGAGGTGGCTTACGAAACACTCGTTCGACCTATACTTGAGCATTGGTCATCAGTGTGGGATCCGTACCAGGTCGGCTTGAACGAGGACATAGAGAAGATCCAAAGAAGAGCGGCGCGTTTCGTCACAGGGTTATTTGGTAAGCGTGATAGCGTTACGGATATGTTTAGCAAACTCAAGTGGCAGACTCTGTAAGAGAGGCGCTCTGCATCGCGGTGTAGCTTGCTCGCCAGGTTTTGAGAGGGTGCGTTTCTGGATGAGGTATCGAATATATTGCTTCCCCCTGCTTATACCTCCCGAGGAGATCACGAATGTAAAATTAGAGAGATTCGAACCCGCACGGAGGCTTTCCGGCAGTCGTTCTCCCTGCGAACCAAACGCGACTGGAATAGGAAAGGGAGGTAATGACAGTGGCACGTAAAGTGTACTCCGCCACACATCGTTGGGTAGCTTGCGGAGTATAAATGTAGATGAAAGATATGTTTGGAGTTACTAATAGTCAGGAAAGGAAACAAATGCAGATAAAATTGTGAGTAACGAAACTTGAAATAGAGGTGGGAAATTTATGAGATTAACAGAAGACATGCTGATTATCATCGTCTTGATGATCAGATCACGTGCAGTCTCGACGTACACAGTAGGCTTTACAGTCGCGACCGATCCGTAGTTCGCCGAAAGGCCAGACTGTCCACCAGTTGGTTTCACAGTCGCGGCCGGCACTAATATCGCTGGAGGGACGGGGCGCTCCCCCCCCCCCCCCCCCTCCTCCCATGTGCGGCCAGGGCGCCCTCCCATGTCGCCGAGGATTCTCTCCGTAGGAAGTCGGGGTCCTCCTCCGCTTAGTTGTATCGCCTTGGAGCCGCGTCGCTCAGGTCGACCGAATGAAGACGAATGGCTTGTTGCGTCCAGGCGGGATGTGTAGGCCCTGCGCCACATTCGGCTTTACGACCTCTTCACGGCTTTCGAAACCGAACGCTCTCCTCCGCAACCTTCTGACCCCGAGTGCGTTTAGAGCTCTACCTGCGAGATTTCGTGAATGCCTTCGCACGCTTGTCACCGCCAAACTCGCTTCGCTGTTGCTGGAAGGCAACTTCGTAAAACAAAACACGGTCCTCCGCGAGTTCCTCCTCGCCTGTTAAAGAGGTACGGAGATGAAATCAATCGAGCGTGGCACTCGCTGTCCCTTGTTGCTTTTTTCCACCGCCCTCTGCCTTCGTCTCTTCTCTGGGCCTCTGTTATATAATCGATTCTATGCTACAGGATGGCTCTTTCCGACCCAGGGACTTAGAATGAGAGATTTATTGCTCAGCACGCCGTAGCTAAATCCGTAACACATACGTTTTGCAATTTGTTAGTATCTCAGTTCTGACATTTCTCTACATAACCTTAATACGTGAAACTGAATGTGTCTGTTTGCTTTGAGATGTAAAAATCGAACAAAGCCAGTAACTCCACGTGCTTAGATAAATACCAGACTATAATGGGAAAAAATAACAAAATTTAAGAAAGTGCTGGTGCAAATGAAAATGCAAACCTCCGATCATTCTACATAACAGTGATTACAGAATATGATGCTTTTTGGAGAGGAAAAGATTGTTCAGTTTGCTACTGAGCGAGATGGCAAGGTGACTAAGCCACTGGACTCGTTTTCGTGAATGTGGCTGTTCAGATCCCCCTGTGACATACCTGATTTACGTTCTCTTCGCTTTTCAAAATCGCTTAAGGTAAATGCCGGGATAGTTCCTTTCAAAGCGACTCAGCCGGTTTCCTCCCCCATACTTCGGCAATCCGAGCTTGAGCTTCGTTTCTAATGATCTCCCCGTGACACGACGTTAAACCCAAAACTTCCTTCTTTCGTTTTTGTAAAACTTATTTGAAATTACAACCTAATGTTTCGGCTTTGGACACAGTTCTACGTGGGAGGCTCACGGCGTTACTGTTTAAGATGTACACCGTACGCTCAAAAAGTTCCGAGACTGATTTTATGGCTGCCGCATTAGCGACCTTGGCACAGTAACTACGGTGGCAACTTCACTAACAATTTTGAACAACAGATGTGCATTTGACAAGTCAGTTGTGAGCAGGCAGCGTTAAGTAGTGGACGTGCGACCGTAGTGTGTCAACATTGTTGCATCACAGATCGCAGTGGAGTAACATCTCTAAATCAGCTGTGTTCAAGGTATCGTCTAGAAGTTTTTGAAAAAGAGCAAAGGTGTGCCAAATTTCTCCTGCATACCTTCACACCTGAAGAAAAACAACTATACGTGAACTCCTGCCGCGACTTGATTAAAATGCAAAGCACGGACAGGTTGACGAAACCGTGTGTTATCGATACTAGCCTACCACAAAACTGCAGAAATCGGCATTGAGGATGAACAGTTGGGCTGTATAACTGACACTAAGCCACTGCGACGTGCGAGTTGAACGTCGTCCCAAAGAGGGAATTACCTGAGTGTTACGCAAGGTTGTATGGACTTTCCGTGCGTTATACTCGAGGGTCGGGGGTGGTGGAAGGGGAGGGGTGGAATTGGAAAAACTGTGTCGAATAGGATATGCACTAAAACCACGAACTTAACTTTTCTCTATTTTCTTTATTAAATGAATGACCCAGCCTAGATTTTTTTCGAATAGCGGGATATATAAATCATTTGGTGGATAGCGGCAGAATCCACACTAATTTGTTTACGGATGATGCTGTTGTACGAGGCGTGTTTTTTTAAGTAAGGTCTGTTTCAACATAAGTACACAACGAAAGGTTATTTCAAAAAAGTAAATTTATCTTAGAAAGTGCGTACTTCACTCTATTTTTCAACATAGTTGCCAAGTTTGTCCAAACACGTATCATACCTCTCAACCAATTTTAAAATACGCTCTTCATAGAAACTTGCCGCCTGCTCCGATAACCAAGAGTTCACTGCCGTTTTCAAGTCGTCGTCACCATTGTAACGGTTGCCACTGAGGTTTTGTTTGAGGTGGAGGAACAGATGGTAATCGCTCTGCGCCTGATCAGGACTGTAGCGTGGGTGATCTAAAACATCCCAGCCAAAACTGTCCAATAAATCGTGGGTCTGACTTGCAGTGTGAGGTCTTGCATTGTCATGGAGAAGAACAGTCCTATTTGTCAGCAGGCCGCGTCTTTTGGTTTGAATCGCTCTGTGTAGCTTTCTCAGGGTTTGGCGGTATCCTTCTGCATTGATAGTGGTTCCTCGTTGCGTGAAGTCGACCAACAAAACACCGTGCCTATCCCAAAACACCGGCGCCATGATTTTGTGCTGGGACAGGGTCTGTTTGGCATTCACCTTTACAGGCGAGTGTGTGTGTCTCCATTCCATGCTCTGTTGCTTCGATTCGGGCGTGATATGCGAAATCCATGTTTCGTCTCCAATTACGATCTGACTCAAGGAGCCGTCATCTTCTTCGTGATAACGGGTCAAGAACTTCATCGCACACTCAAATCTTTGGTTTTTGTGGTCCTGTGTTAGGAGTTTCGGGACCCAACGGGAGCACAGTTTCCTTAACTTTAGGTGTTCTGAAACAATGCTGTCAAGCACTGATCTCGACACGTCAGGAAACTGGTTGGAGAGACCTGTTATTGTGAAGCGCCTGTTCTCACGAATCCTCGCTTCAACTGAAGCCACCAAATCGTCTGTCATCAAACAAGGGCGACCGGAGCGGTCCTCATCACGGATATTGGCACAGCCATCTTTGAATTCTCGTACCCACTTACGCACTTTGCTTTCACTCATAACACTATCACCGTACACTTAGCAAATCTTTCGATGAATTTCTGCAGCAGACTGGTTCATTGCTGACAAAAACCGTATCACTGAGCGAACCTCAGACGCGGCGGGCGAGTTGATAGTCTTAAACATTTTGAAAGCACAGAACGTAGCGGTGCAGATCAGCTACAGAGCTCAAACTGAGAACAGTTGTTCCCGAGGCATGCCGGTGCACGACGCACGCGCTCCTTGCGGTATGCGCGCGAACTACTAGTGTCTACAACAAAACGGACCTTACTTAAAAAAAACACGCCTGGTATATAGAAAATAACTACTGGACATTAAAATTGCTACACCAAGAAGAAATGCAGATGATATACGGGTATTCATTGGACAAATATATTATACTAGAACTGACATGTGATTACATTTTCACGCAATTTGGGTGCATAGATCCTGAGAAATCAGTACACAGAACAACCACCTATGGCCGCAATAACGGCCTTGATACGCCTGGGCATTGACTCAAACAGAGCTTGGATGGCGTGTACAGGTAGAGCTGCCCATGCAGCTTCAACACGATACCACAGTTCATCAAGAGTAGTGACTGGCGTATTGTGACGAGCCAGTTGCTCGGCCACCATTGACCAGTCGTTTCCAGTTGGTGAGAGATCTGGAGAATGTGCTGGTCAGGGCAGCAGTCGAACATTTTCTGTATCCAGAAAGGCCCGTACAGGACCTGCAACATGCGTTCTTGCATTATCCTGCTGAAATGTAGAGTTTCGCAGGGATCGAATGAATGGTAGAGCCACGGGTCGTAACACATCTGAAATGTAACGTTCACTGTTCAAAGTGCCGTCAATGCGAACAAGAGGTGACCGAGACGTGTAACCAATGGCACCCCATACCATAACGCCGGGTGATACGCCAGTATGACGATGACGAATACACGCTTCTAATCTGCGTTCACCGCGATGTCGCCAAACACGGATGGGACCATCATGATGCTGTAAACAGAACCTGAATTCATCCCAAAAAATGATATTTTGCCATTCTTGCACCCAGGTTCGTCGTCGAGTACACCATCGCAGGCGCTCCTGTCTGTGATGCAGCGTCAAGTGTAACCGCAGCCATGGTCTCAGAGCTGATAGTCCATGCTCCTGCAAACGTCGTCGAACTGTTCGTGCAGATGGTTGTTGTCTTGAAAACGCCCCCATCTGTTGACTCAGGGATCGAGACGTGGCTGCACGGTCTGTTACAGCCATGCGGATAAGATGCCTGTCATCTCGACTGCTAGTGATACGAGGCAGTTGGGATCCAGTACGGCGTTCCCTATTACCCTCCTGAACCCACCGATTCCATATTCTGCTAACAGACTTTGGATCTCGACCAACGCGAGCAGCAATGTCGCGATAGGATAAGCCGCAATCGCGATGGGCTACAATCTGACCTTTATCAAAGTCGGAAACGTGATGGTACGCATTTCTCCTCCTTACACGAGGCATCACAACAACGTTTCACCAGGCAACGCCGGTCAACTGCTGTTTGTGTATGAGAAATCGGTTGGACACTTTCCTCATGTCAGCACGTTGTAGGTGTCGCCACTGGCGCCAACCTTGTGTGAATGCTCTGAAAAGCTAATCATTTGCTTATCACAGTATCGTCTTCCTGTCGGTTAAATTCCGCGTCTGTAGTACGTCATCTTCGTGGTGTATCAATATTAATGGCCAGTAGTGTAGGAATATCAGAAAATCGTAACGCCACTTTGGAAGACGTACATGGGATGGACGTCTGTGCAAAGTCTGGCAGTTGGGCTTCAGTAGTGTTGCGGTGTGTTGCACGCCACGTTTGTTGAACACGGACACAAGAACAGCTCAACAAAGTAGGAGTGCACTGCACAAAACAATTCTGAGGCATAGCCGTCGGCAAACGGCAAACAGTAAGCGTGAATCCGTTCAACAAAATAATCCGTAACTGGTGTGTATGTCTGCACGCAAGTGTCGTTGTCGGTGATGCAGCCCGATTTTAGTGTAATAACGTCCAGCAAGCACACGCTCGATTCGGCTCTCTTATCAGTATGCTCTAGGTAGAGCGTAGCGTTTCGAGTAATGACACCGCTATAGAGGCCAAACACCAGGCGATCTGACAGCTGGAAATGTTTGGGAGTGCTTCTCCAGTTCCGGCTTGTGCTCCGCTGTGGCGGCCCTACTTATGCTGTCCCGGAGATTAGGGGGCGTGTCCAATGCCTGTAGCGGCGTCCTCTGTGGAAGGTAGCGGGGCATAACGCCGCCAGTGGCGCGGTCTGACGAACGTTGACGTCTTTGTCTCTATCGCTGCTGTTGACGGATTACAGCAAACGTCCACAAATGTAATAAATTGCACATCTATAGGACGACGATCCGTTATTGCTTAAATGGAAACAGTAACAACCAGCAATTACGAGGGTGAGCCAAATGAAAACATTAAATAGTTTTTTAAATATTATTTATTGTGCAGAAGTGGTACAAAGCTGTATCACTTTTCAACATCATCTCCCCCACGCTCAACGCAAGTCCTCCAGCGCTTACAAAGTGCATTAATTCCTTTAGAAAAAAAAATTCTTCTGGTAGTCCGCGCAACCACTCATGCACCGCGTGGCGTACCTCTTCATCAGAACGGAACTTCTTTCCTCCCGTTGCGTCTTTGAGTGGTCCAAACATATGGAAATCGTTTGGGGCAAGGTCTGGAGAGTATGATGGATGAAGAAGACGCTCAAAATGCAGGTCTGTGATTGTTGCAAGTGTTGTACGGGCAGTATGGTCCCTTGCATTGTCATGTTGTTGAAGGACACCTGCTGACAGCAATCCACGTCGCTTTGATTTGATTGCAGGCCGAAGATGATTTTTAGGAGATCTGTGTGTGATGCACTGGTGACAGTGGTTCCTCTAGGCATGTAATGCTCCAAAATGACGCCTTTTTCGTACCAAAAGAGAGTCAGCACAACCTTCCCTGCTGATGGTTCTGTTCGAAACTTCTTTGGTTTTAGTGATGACGAATGGCACCATTCCTTGCTCGCTCTCTTCGCTTCTGGTTGGTGGAAGTGAACCCAGGTTTCGTCCCCAGTAACGATTCTTGCAAGGAAGCCATCACCTTCTCGTTCAAAGCGCCGAAGAAGTTCTTCACAAGCATCAACACGTAGTTTTCTCATTTCAGGAGTCACCTGCCGTGGTACCTATCTTGCAGACACTTTCTGAAACTGGAGCACATCATGCACAATGTGGTGTGCTGACCCATGACTAATCTGTAAACATTCTCCAGTGTCATTCGGCGGTTTTACTTCGCTATGGCTTCAACTGCTGCAGTGTTCTGTGGAGTCACAACTCGTTATGCGTGACCTGGACGAGGAGCATCTTCCACCGAACTCACACCGTTTGCGGACTTTCTACTCCATTCGTAGACTTGCTGCTGTGACAAAAATGCATCACCGTACTGAACCTTCATTCGTCGATGAATTTCAATAGGTTTCACACCTTCACTGCGCAAAAACCGAATAACAGAACGCTGTTCTTCCCTGGTGCACGTCGCAAGTGGGGCGGCCATCTTTATACTGACAATGCGACGGTATGTGTGTATCTGCACTATGCTGCCACCTAAAGGCCATTCTGCACGCTGTTTGTAGCACGCTTACCAACTTACAGGATAACGGCACGAAATTTCGATTTGTTATTACAAAATTAAAATTTCCATTTGACTCACCCTCGTAAATGGAAGTTTGCGTGCGGTATGACCTCAAGTTGATCGACCACACAAAAGTGTTTGCAGCAAATGGAGACACTAGACTGAGATTCACTGGAAGAATCCTAGGGAAATGTAAACATCCGACGAAAGCTGCAGTTTCAAGACCCCCGTTTGACTGATTCTCGAGTCCGCTTCGTTAGTGTAGTTCCTTCACGAGGTAGGACTACTACCAGAGTGAAGTTGAGCGACGCGTTTCGTCATGGGACAGTTTACTAAGCACGAGATCGCCAGTCAGCAGCTCATCAAAGTGGCCGGTGTACCAGACATTTCATCGTTAATCTGGCCTCGGATACGGTGTAGGCCTCCACGCAAGATAGCGCGCTGCGCGTTTAGCTACACGAGCGGTTCGTATATTAAAGTTAAAATCTTCTGGGGTGTTATGCAGCGTGTATTCCAGCAGTAGTGGAGGGGTTGAAACGTCGATTATTTTAGAGGAAATATGACGCGGCCTAACCCCAAGAAAATTTTAACTTTAGTGACAACGGCCACGAAAACCTGCAAACTTACAGTTCACAGATTAGTTCAGTTCTTGTTGCTTATAAATGGATACCACACATAGTGTACCGCTGATAATGGCACTCCGTCTTCAGGCCATAAGTGGCCCATCGGGACCATCCGACCGCCGTATCATCCTCAGTTGAGGATGCGGATAGGAGGGGCGTGTGGTCAGCACACCGCACTCCCGGTCGTTACGATGGTTTTCTTTGACCGGAGCCGCTACTATTCGGTCGAGTAGCTCCTCAATTGGCATCACGAGGATGAGTGCACCCCGAAAAATGGTAACAGCGCATGGCGACTGGATGGACACCCATCCAAGTGCCAACCACGCCCGACAGCGCTTAACTTCGGTGATCTCACGGGAACCGGTGTATCCACTGCGGCAAGGCCGTTGCCTGCCGCTGATAATAGCCTCTGCTAAAATATTGACGACGTCGTATCAATTGTTTGTATCGGCAAGCAACCCTCTTTGTGTAAGTTGACAGGTAGCGGAGTTTCTCGCCGTCTAGAGCAGTTCGTGGCACTTACCTGGTACTGTTTCACTGCATTTAATGTCCGCCACTGGTAGCTGAGTGGTCAGCGCGACTGAATGTCGTACCTAACGGCCCTGGTTCGATTCCCTGTCCCTTCTGGGTCGGAGATTTTCTCCTCTCAGGGACTGGGTGTTGTGTTGACCTTATCATCATCATTTCGTCCCCATCCACACGCAAGTCGCCGAAGTGGCGTCAAATTGAAGGACTTGCACCAGGCGAACGGGAGGCCCTAGCCACAGGGCATTTCCATTTACTGTACATAATTAAGCCGTATGCTGTTCTATCATCATCATCATAGCTACTGAGCATTTCTACGGTCTTGATAAAACGTTCAAGTACGCTGACGGGAGAAAATCACAACTCCTAGTAGGAGTTGTGCGATATAAACGAAAGTTGGTAAGCGTGTTTGTACATCATCCACAAAAAGTTATATCCGGCACCTGTACAATACAATGCGTGCACATTTTCATGCTTGCATTCAACATTCTGGCGGTTTCAGCGGTAGCAGTGTACAGAATTTCACATTTACAATGGCTTATTTCGCGCTTCCACTAACCTGTGATCTTGCAATGTTAATCACTTAAATATATTACCTAGACAAATGTATTCCCAAGATTTCATTACTCTGTATTAATTATTCTTTGGCGCTGCGACATTTTTCGTCAGTGTTTGTATTTGACATATAAATTTTTAACATTTCCAACAACTAAAGGCCAATGTTTCACTGGATTTAACTAACCCACATGCTATTCTGTCATCAATATACACTACTGGCCATTAATTAACATTGCTACACCACGAAGATGACGTGCTACAGACGCGAAATTTAACCAACAGGAAGAAGATGCTGTCATATGCTAATGATTATCTTTTCAGAGCATTCACACAAGGTTGGTGCCGGTGGCGACACTTACAACGTGCTGACATGAGGAAAGTTTCCAACCGATTTCTCATACACAAACAGCAGTTGACCGGCGTTGCCTGGTGAAACGTTGTTGTGATGCCTCGTGTAAAGAGGAGAAATGCGTACCATCACGTTTCCGACTTTCATAAAGGTCGGATTGTAGCCTATCGCGATTACGGTTCACCGTATCGCGGCATTGCTGCTCGCGTTGGTCGAGATCCAATTACTGTTAGCAGAATATGGAATCGGTGGGTTCAGGAGGGTTATACGGAACGCCGTGCTGGATCCCAACGGCCTCGTATCACTAGCAGTCGAGATGACAGGCATCTTATCCGCTTGGCTGTAACGGATCGTGCAGACACGTCTCGATCACTGAGTCAACAGATGGGGACGTTTGGAAGACAACAACCATGCGCACGAACAGTTCGATGACGTTTGCAGCAGCATGGACTATCAGCTCGGAGATCATGGCTGCGGTTACCCTTGACGCTGCATCACAGACAGGAGCGCCTGCGATGGTGTACTCAACGACGAACCTGGGTACACGAATGGAAAAACGTCATTTTTTCGGATGAATCCAGGTTCTGTTTACAGCATCATGATGGTCGCTTCCGTGTTTGGCGACATTGCGCTGAACGCACATTGGAAGCGTGTATTCCTCATCGCCATACTAGCGTATCACCCGGCGTGATGGTATGGGGTGCCATTGGTTACACGTCTCGGTCACCTCTTGTTAGGATTGACGGCACTTTGAACAGTGGACGTTACGTTGCAGATGTGTTACGACCCGTGGCTCTACCCTTCATTCGATCCCTGCGAAACCCTACATTTCAGCAGGATAATGCACGACCGCATGTTGCAGGTCCTGTAGGGGCCTTTCTGGATACAGAAAATGTTCGACTGCTGCCCTGGCCAGCACATTCTCCAGATCTCTCACCAACTGAAAACGTCTGGTCAATGGTGGCCGAGCAACTGGCTCGTCACAATACGCCAGTCACTACTCTTGATGCACTGTTGTATTGTGTTGAAGCTGCATGGGCAGCTGTACCTGTACACGCCATGCAAGCTCTGTTGGACTCAATGCCCAGGCGTATCAAGGCCGTTATTACGGCCAGAGGTGGTCGTTCTGGGTACTGATTTCTCAGGATCTATGCACCCAAAATTGCGTGAAAATGTAATCACATGTCAGTTCTAGTATAATATATTTGTCAAATGAATACCCGTTTATCATCTACATTTCTTCTTGGTGTAGCAATTTTAAAGGCCAATATTACCTAGACAAATGTATTCCCGAGATTTCATTACTCTACATTAATTATTCTTTGGCGCTGCGGCGTTTTTCGTCATTGTTCGTATTTGACATATAAATTTTTAATATTTCCTAGAACTAAAGGCCAGTGTTTCACTGGATTTAATTAAGCCACATGCTATTCTGTCATCAATATAACTACTGGGCATTTCTACATTTTGATAAAACGTTCGCACGTGTACTCGACTTGCACCTCATTAATATTTCCGAGAACTAAAGACCACGTTTGATACACCTTTAACCTTATTTTACAAAAAAAAAGGATAGAAATGAAAAAAAAAACGAGATACCGCAAATTATAGTTGATAGCCAGTATCGGATACACCTCAGGTGAGTAACGGCGGGGCAGTAAGTAGGTGGTAGCGCGTACTCCACGCGGCTCGCTCCCTTATCTGTTATCTGCTGCCAGCGCAGTGCGCTGCTTTCTGCGAACGTCGTTACAGCAGTGACCGCGCCGGCCACCTGTTGCTGCGCGGCGGAATGTCCACAACCTGCCCCCGCGATAACCCGCGTTATAAATGCCCTTCCGCAGACCTTACACGGGCGCACGGGTTTCTCCTTCCTTGTCTACTTGGTATACTCATTTTTACACTTTTCGATTTGTGCTCAAACCATAACAAACATTACCAGCTTTAGTGAAGTATGGTGAATCTACGAGGAGACAAAATAATACTAAACTTAATGGAAGCCATACCGTAACATTATTTTCGATTTAAATACAAAATTATTTGTCATTAAATAATGCCACGAATCGTTCCTTAAGCACTGTGAAATTATAGCTCCTCGAAGAAGGTGCAGTTCACTTTAGTTAGACCTTTCACAACTCCCAGGGAGCTGCATTAAGCCAGTCACCAACAGCGACTTAACGACCAAACCAACAGGATAAAGTCACTGTTACTAACCATTAACCTCCGCGCCCAGTGAGTGGCAAGTAAATAGTGATTTTACAACGTGGCCGCAGTCTGCCTAGGGATGACGGATCGCGAATAGACATTTGCAGTATCGATAATTAGTAAATCTATCGGCTGCTGAAGTTAAAAGCGGACAGGTGACATGTTCGCAGGGAGTTAGTCGTAGAGGAAGCGAAAATTTGTACTGTTAGGAGATACCAAACAATGCGTAAACTTTACTGCCAAGACTGCTACGAGTATGTCTAACGAGATGCCAATTCTGCAAAAACTATCAGCAGTTAATGTACCTGTTCTGAAAAAGATAGAGGAAAATACTGCTAATAAATGGTTAGCGACCGATACACTCATATTTCCAGCAGATATGTGTCTCAATAACCAAAACGTTCACGGTAAGATCTAAATTTCAAGCCTCCGTTATAATCAACGGCTTCCGACTAGCGCTAGTAAGAGGCAAACGACAGTAGTCTTGAATTCTTTTATGTAATACAAGTATACACTTAAATATGGCTCTCCTTTTTTAATTTTTTTAAAAATATTTTGGATCTAAGCGTTTATTTTGAACAATTACTTTCTCTCTCTCTCTCTCTCTCTCTCTCTCTCTCTCTCTCTCTGCTGGAAAACAGGCAACGCAGATTTGCTGCTTTTCAGATTAGTTTTACGTATGTAAACAACCTGAAAAAAAAAACAGTCGTTTGAGTTTCTGGCAAGATCCTTCTGGATATTACACGTTACTGTAGTAGTCTATCAGATTCTTTTGTACGAATTGGTATGTAAAGGTCACTATTATTTATACTGGCCGGCCTGTGTGGCCGAGCGGTTCTATGCGCTTCAGTATGGAACCGCGCGACCGCTACGGTCGCAGGTTCGAATCCTGCCTCGGACATGGATGTGTGTGATGTCCTTAGGTTAGTTAGGTTTAGGTAGTTCTAAGTTCTAGTGGACTGATGACCTCGGATAGATGATAAGTCCCAGAGTGCTCAGAGCGATTTGAACCATTGATATTCATTGTTGTCCGTTTTAATCTGTACTTCATCTCTATTTTATTTACCTGTAGTGGAACTGTATATCTGTGATTATTTCATGCAGTTATCGTAAAGTAGCGGTCACCACCTACTTTTCTCAGTTAACAATTACTAATGTCATCAAAAATTTATTTTTAAAGTAACTGATTATTCGTTATTTTAACTTTTTTTTTCTTTGCCATACATTGTATCGAAATACTACTCACACACAGTGGTTCTCCACTCACACAATTCTAAAACAACAGACACCGCGTGGTCTACACGAACATCAATTTCAAATTCATTGACTCTCTTAAGAAATCGCAGGAGTGTTTTCCTGTGGTGAGAAATGACTGGAGACAATTGACATGAAGTGGGCGCCTTTATAAAAGAACGGTGTTCAATAACGTTCTCTCTCGAGAGTCACTTTTCCTGAAACAGGTTACTGTGTAATGTTTTCTGATAGAAGTAAAGTCCTGATAGATTTAATTTCACATCAACGGCTTCTTTATCCTTAACCGTAAAGTTCATTGTAAGATCTGAATTTCAATTCAAACCTTTCAGCATACGCCTAGTTGTATAAAAACTAAAAAAAAAAAAAAAAAGTACTGGTCCTTTGCGCTCCAAAATGGATTATTTAATAGCTTCACCTGTGAGGTAATGTATTTAAAAGCTTTACCTGTAAGTACATTAAAGAAAGTAAGTGATAAATTCATCTTAACGTTTCCATGTAATTAAGAGAAATATGATAAAGATGATATACATACGGGAAATGGCATTTTTATGCTATCTTACTATTTGTCACGCAGTTTTCCGTCGAATTTACTGGCGAGGCCATTCGATGTACTGACAGTAATGAAACTTATGAATCCTCGGTAACATTCATTACTTCCCTGTTCGTAATTTATTTTATTTATTTACACGTCTAGTTCCCTAGGACAAAATTGAGGAGCGAATCTCCAAGGTCATGGAACGTGTCAGTACATGAAATTACAACATAAAAGTAATAACAAACAAAATGAACCCCAAAAAAGTCAAGCCATAAGTTTAAGTAAACGCAATCAACAATATAGCATAGGAATCAGCTTAATTTTTCAAGGAAACCCTCAATAGAATAGAAGGAGCGACCCATGAGAAAACTCTTCAGTTCCGATTTGGAAGCGCGTGGAATACTGCTAAGATTTTTGAATTCTTGTGGTAGCTTATTGAAAATGGATGCAGCACACTGCACACCTTTCTGCACAAGAGTGCGAACCAAATGCAGATTGGATTTCTGCTGAGTATTAACTGAGTGAAAGCTGCTAATTCTTGGGAATAAGCTGTTATGTTAACAAGAAACGACAGTAAAGAACATATATATTGAGAAGCAATGTCAAAATATCCAGACTACTGAAGGGGGGTCGACAAGAGGTTCGCGAACTTAGCACCAATTATTGCCCTAACTGCCCGTTCCTGAGCCAGAAATATCCTTTTAGAATGGGAAGAGTTACCCTAAAATATAATACCATACGACATAAGCTAATGAAATAAGCAAAGTAGACTAATTTTCGTGTCGAACGATCACTTACTTCAGATACCGTTGGAACAGTAAAAATGGCAGCATTAAGTCTTCGGACAAGATCCTGAACGTGGGCTTTCCACGACAGTTTACTATCTATCTGAACACCTAGAAATCTGAACATATCAGTTTCACTAATCATATGCCCATTCTGTGAAATTAAAACTTCGGGTTTTGTGTTAGAAACGGTAATGACTGAATGTTACTGTGATTTAGCATTAGTTTATTTTCTACAAACCACGAACTTATGTCATGAACTGTACTATTTGAAACAGAGCCGGTGTTGCACACAACATCCTTTACTACCAAGCTAGTGTCATCAGCAAACATAAATATTTTAGAATTACCCGTAATACTAGTGGGCATGTCATTTATATAAATAAGGAACAGGAGTGGCCCCAACACTGATCCCTGGGGCACCCCCCCCCCCCACCCCCATTTGGCCGTACCCCACTCAGACCCCAGATCACAGCCATTCTCAACACTGTGAATAATGATCTTTTGCTACCTGTTGTTAAAACAAGAGGTGAACCAATTGTGAGCTCCACCCCGTATTCTGTAATGGTCCAACGTCGGGAACAATATTTTGTGAGCCACACGATCAAACACCTTAGTTAAATCGAAAAAATATGCCTAGCGTTCGGAACCTTTTGTTTAATCCATCCAGTATTTCACAGAAAAAAAAAAGAATATAGCATTTTCAGTTGTTAAACGACTTCTAAAGCCGAACTGTTCATTTGATAGCAAATTATGCGATATAAAATGACCAATTATCCTTATGTACACATCCTTTTCAATAACTTTAGCAAACACTGATGCCACAGAAACAGGTCGAAAATTGTGTACATTACCCCTTTCCCCTTTTTTATACAGCAGCTTTACTACTGAGTACTTTAATCGTTTAGGAAACTGGCCATTCTTAAAGGAAAAATTACAAATGTAGCTAAGTACAGGGCTAACATGTGCAGCACAGTACTTCAATGTTCTGCTAGGCACTCCATCATATCAATGAGAGTCCTTAGTCATCAGTGATTTAATTATTGACTCAATCTTCCCCTTGTCAGTAGCGCAGAGGAGTATTTCAGACATCTGTCTTGAAAAGACATTTTCCAAGGGAGTTATGATTCCCTGTAGAAACTAAGTTTTCATTTAATTCACCAGCAATGCTCAGCAAGTGATTGTTAAATACTGTACATATATCTGACTTATCAATAACAGAAATATTTTTACTGCGAACTGACTGTATTTCTGTCTCTGTATTCCGGACTGAACCATGGAACGTCCAAAAGCTTCGGTGCTGTGTGTTTATTCACTGACAACGACTTTTGGTCACGTGACAATCTTCAAGTTTCAGATTAACACTACATCAGATTAACGGAATTTTACTTCTGGTGAAATAGATAATAATGTTTCCCGTTGCAGCATCTGTCACGTATGTACATGCATCTGTTGTCTTACAATCTTTCCATTAGCCACCTAGTCCAAAACCCGACGGTCCATTGCAGCGTCCAGCAAACTACTAGGTCACTGTTTACAGAAAGTATCTAATATTCTGAAGAACAATTCCTCTGTAAATTTAACTTAGTCTAGCGCCTAGGTAATTAATAACTTATTCACACTTATACAGATCATTTACAAGTGTATTAGACATTTAAACTTAATATAACAATAAAATGTAATTAAAAACTTGGAATTAAACTTTGTTAAAAGTGAAGAAATTTTTATATGTATAGTTTCAAAAGAATTTATAGGGTGATCCAAATGGTTGCACAAAACTTCAAGAAGTTGACAGAGGATTCGAGATACTAATTGTTGTTCATGGCATCCCAAAACCTTTGTTGCTTCAGGATTACTTCCAAGATCTTAAGTTCTTACGCCACAGTTGTATTTTGACTCCTGTATCAACTCTTTCAATGTGTGCGCATCCTTTTGAATTGACCTGTTTATAAGATAATTCAACCAAGTTGTTTACCTCATCTCTTTTATCACTAGTTTAAGATAGCGTAATTCTGTTTTCACTCCGATGAACTGAGAGAAACTTCTCACTGAATGATGCATACTCTCTCGTCATATCTATATTAATTACAGAGATATCGATGTTAATACAGCTTTTTAAAAAGGAGCGTAGCAGTTTTTGCTGCTAGTTTCGTAGTTCTAAAGGAGACAAATTCAACGGCGTTACACTCTTCAAAATCCGAACCCTGGTTTTGGAGAAACTAACATACGTAGAACTTGGGGTATCCCTGTGTTGAATATGAAAGCAAGAAAGGTCTTTAGCGGATCTTCGTGATCCCATACCCAAATAAGGAAATACGTCATGTCGGGTAAGGAGGAAACAGAACGTTGCACTGCCGCGATGACGGTGGGAAGGGGGCACTGTCTGTGTCGTTCACGTAAGTCGAATGCTGGTTAGTTTCAAAAAATAAATAAATAAAGCAGCCCTGGAAAAATTAGATATCTTAATTCTTCACAGTGAATGCGTAAGAAACTCAGAGGACAGTGAGTTTTACGCACAAAGGTGTCGAACTAGAATGAGAAATCAGTGAATGTGCAAAAAAATTGTTATTGGAAGGGCACTGAAATATGATGCAGCGTAAAAAGTGAAGCCGTTACCAGTTGGTCTGCAAGTTCACCTGATTTGACGCAGTTGACCTTCTGGGTGTTGACACAAAGATGAGGTCTGTGCACTAGTTCCGACGACCCAAGAGGATTTAAAACATCACATTGTTGCAGCATATGCAGTGATATCGAAGAAATCTTTTTCGTCTGTCTGGAACCCCTTGCACCTACCACTGTGAAAACAGTATTAGGATATCTTAAACGGTTCAGCCGATAATGCCAAAGCTAATGTTACACGTTTTCTTCACTTCTCATCATTAGTCACCGTACACGCTGAGTGCAGTCCAAGTAATTGTTTTTCGGTACTGTGTTCACATTTTATGCACTAATAGACGTAATGCAATGTACGATTTACAAATTCTTATTTTACTGATCTTGCTGATAAAACTAACAAGCACACTTTCAACAACTTCAATATTTTTTACGTAGCAGGATGCGTAGGTCTTCTTGGGCTAAAAATCATAGATGCACACACGTCGACGTGGTGTGGTACAGTACAATGTTAAAAGTGCCTTTTGTGAAAAATCCATATTACTGAACGTCAGGTTGCTTAACAGGTGCTGAGATCTAGTCTGTAAACAAGTCTGCTTCGCACAGCATCTTAAGCACCGTTCTTTCCATCTTACATACACTGACCGTCCTTCAACTTCTTTTCGAGTCGCTCCCACGTCATAAAGGTATCGCCTTCCTAGATTTATTTAATATTTCAATCTGAGTGAATAAAAGACAGAGATTCTGATGCTTCGATGTTAGTAGTAATTATTTGAAGACTACCGCTTCTTGATAGTCGACCCGTATTGTTATTTATAAATGGGAATGACATTATAATACACATACCTGAAGTCACTCTTCACTTGTTTGGAATGAAGTTTGAGACCTCCCACACTAAGAAAACTTCATCGTTACTTTGTTTTTCCATTATCTAACTCTCATAATTACCATATTAAAACGTGGACATCTGTAATTCACGGTAGAAATAAGAAAGAAAGAACATCTACGATGAAAAATCTGAACTCGTCTCATAATGACATCATTTATTTCACGTGTCTGACTCTGCTATTTTTTTCGTTAGCTTTCGCCTATATTGTTTGAATGCAACTCCACCAATACGTCATAGAAAGGTAGCTCCAACGAATGTGAAGTTACCTTACAAAATTTCAGCACTGTATATGTGTTGTTTTCATTTATGTAATATTGTGTAATCTTACAGTTGTAACGATAGATAATTATTTCTAAAGAATTAAAACATATTCAAAATCATTCTGACTGGATCAACTGTTGATTCTTGGTGAAACATTGTAAATTAATTAAAGAAACATTGTTTTTTGCCTTGTTTCACAAAGTTTATCTTGGTGACTGTACAACCGAGAATCGGATCATAAGCCCGTTTTCAAGTACATTACTGACTCCAAAGCTAAAGAGGCAAAGATAAACATGATGATAAGCAAAGATAAACAGCTCTCCTTAATGTATCGATCCTTGGCTTAATATAAAATTGTTTCAATACCATTTTTTTCACAAATTATAAATTGAATTATACAATTCAGCTATTACACTAACATGCCTAATCATACCTAGGAATAAACTTATGCATCAGCCTATTAATTTTTATGTACTCGTGGACTGAGGCCCAAAGTTTTACTGCTGTTTATGAGTTATGATGTCATCTAAGAGAGGCGAATAATTGAATTGGGTATGCTTTTTTAATACTATCTGTGGGGACGTACACTTCTGCTTTTTAGTTTCTATAATTTCTAACTGCTGAGTTTTGCCCATTTTTCCTCTTTGTGAAAGACTTCTACATCTGTTAAGTATTTATGGCTTTTGTTAATGCAATATCCTGAAGAGAATGAATCAAGCTTCCTCAATCTCCGGCTTCTACGCTCTTCTTTAAGCCTGGTGCAGATTGGCCTCCTAGTCTGTAGCAAGATTGAGACTCTCGGCATATGATCTTATAAACCCCACTTTTTGTGATGGCTGGTTGTTTGTCTTTTGCATTGAACAAGCAACTACCTATTTCCAGAGGGACATAGAAAAGTACACTGAAACCCTTTGCCTTCAAAATGTTACTTATCCTGTTTGATCTTGATCAAAGACTTCTTGGGACACGGGGATAGTAAAGACATTGGGGATCACATTTGTGGAAAATACGAACCAGCGGCACACTAATATGAAGGTCAGCATGGAGTTAGGGGGACCCAGCATACATTTCCTGAACATTAGCTTAAAGACAGAAGACGGCAACCATAAATTTAAAACTTAGCGAAAAGACTCCTTCACTGACGCATTCATTCCGGCTTCCTCCTAATATCCTACAGCCTACAAACATGCAGCTTTCCTCCATGTGATCCGCCATCTCCTTTCTATCCCCATGTTCCAAGAAGACTTTTACCAGAAACTTAAAACAATAAAAACAAAAGCCACAAATAATGCATTTGATTCCAACACTGTTGACAAATTTCTTAGCAAAGTGATGAAGAAGCAATGCAGATCCCCAATTAAGGTCACAGACTAAGTGGAAAAAAAATGGTGCACATTACCTTTTATAGGGAAAACGTCATACAATGTAAGTAACATTTTGTGGGCAAGGAGTTTCTCTATGCTTTTCTATGTCCGTCATACAATAGGCAGTTGCTTGCTCAATACAAAAGACAAACAACCAGCCATCACAAGAAGTGCGGTTTATGAGATAATATGCCGGGAGAGTCAATCTTGCTACATTGGACAGACTGGGAGGTTTAAAGAACATCATACCACAAATACGTAACAAATATAGAAGTCTTACACAAAGAGGAAAAGGGGGCAAAACTCAGCCATTAGAAATTCTAGAAATTAAAAAACATGTGTACATCCTCAGACCTACTATTAAATCAGCAAATCCAATGCAGTTAGTCACTTCTTTTAGAAGATATCACATTTCCTAGACAGAAGTAAAACCTTGGGTCTCAGTCCACGAGTGGATAAAAATTTCTAGGCTGATGCATAACTTTATTGCTTGGAATGTTTGGTCGTGTTAGTGTAGTTGCTGAATTGTGTAATTCTGTACGTAATTTGTCAAAAAGTCCTCACTGAAGTAATTTTACATTAAACCAAGGTTCGAACAATTAAGAATTTGAGACGCTTATCTTTGCCTTGCCATCATGTTTATCTTTGGTATCATTACCATACTTGAAAATGGGCTTATAACCCGAAACCTAGGTTGTACAGTAACCATAATAAGCTAATTCAGGGATTATCATGATATAAATATTGTTGTGTCTAAAAGCGCAGGTGCGGGGCGAAGTTTTCTAGAGATACGGGTGAAATATGGGTATGAATATGTGCAGAATATGTTAAATATATGTGAAATATATGTGACATGTGCGGACGTGGGAAAACCCATGGGTAAAAAGCTCCTCCTAAGTCCCTGGGTGGATTTCAACCAAACTTGGTATCCATATTACCTGCTATCTGGTAACAAATAATACGGGAATAAGGACCAGCAACCTTCTACCTGGATGGGTGTAATAGCATGGAGAGAGAAAGGGGAGACGGACAGAGAAAGGAAAGATGAGGAGATGGACAGAGGGGGGGGGGGGGGGAGAGTAGATGGACAGAAGGAGGTGGCAGGAGGAGATGGACTAATAGGAGACTGGAATAAATACATACCAGGTATGCAATAGTTCTGTGCATAAGAGGGCGTAGGAACATTTCCTTTATAGAAATTCAGATTCGACTATTGTGCTGACAGCTATTCAATTTCTTGTCCAAACACGTTTCAGCACATTTACCCCCTCATGAGTGGGAACTTTGATTCAACTCTGTAAAGTGTAAACATGTTCAGGCATAACAATGAATAGTTGTTTGCATAACAGATGGACCTCAGTTCCTATAAGTTTGTCTGAAAATAATCTGTTATTAGATTTTCAAAACCAAACGATGAAGATTTTATGTGGTACAAACGGCATAGTCCAGATTAGCTACCCGAATTTTTTATGCATTCTGCGTACAAAATGCAATCATCAGCTCTTCTGGATGCACTAAAAATTTTCTATGAATCATAATGAAAAAACGTAAGAAATCACACATGAATATGGTAATTCAGCACTACCCCTAACTGGTAGTCATGCGTTTGCTCTTGACCATCGTATCATTGAACAGCTAAAATTTAATATAAGGTGTGATCAATGCCTTTAAACTTGTCCAGATTTGCCATGAACTGTCAAATATCCACTTTATGACAGGGAATTTATGTACGAGTTATAAGGAGTTCAAGAACTTAGAAAGAGAAAAATATGTGTCTATGTTGCCAGCAGTGTCAAAGCAGCGAATGCGCAGCTTAGAATATGTAAATGAAAAACAAGACAATATCAAGACGAATTTCATGATCTATGAGTGTTGACTGAAGCTGTTGAATCATGAAAAAAGGAGTGAGGGACAAGAAGCACCGAAGGAATGAACTGTTCTCATGCAATAGCCTAAAAACTTTAAAAGGATAGGTATAGTCTGTTTGCACACTGAAGAACGAACAGGTGAGTCTCCACTCTCTCTGCCCCATCATAACACAAGAAGCACCTACAGGTAGTTTCACAGAATTACACCAACCCCTACTTAAATCAATGGCGAAGCAGTGCGCAGACACGCCAGTGGAGTGTTTACCTTCCATTATATGTGTTAGCACAATATCAGAAATATTAACTAAGATAACAATGGAAGAAAGGCATACGACTTGTGTCTGCCTAAATCACTGCATGCCGCACTGCGCTGCGATAAAGGAAACTGACTCCCATGCATACTGTATGGCAGCTTCAACGTTCTTTCGATAAAGGTCGCTTCCCCCACCACAGACATAGCTCGCCCTTCAGCGTACAAACTATACGACGATTGCTTCTGTTTATTCCGATACCCTTTAACGCTGCTACAGCGTTAATTGGAATCCGCCGGCGTCTTGTGAGGCTCCGGTCGCAGAGTACGTCGTGCGCTCTGCGCTACGGTGGCGCGCTGCGGCGCGCCGCCGCGCCTGGCGAAGCTGGTATTTTCAGGACGGCTACTAGCTCGCGCTGGTAGCCCGGCCCACCGACCGCCAGCGCCGGAGAGCTCGTCACTTCAGCGACAAGTGAAGTCAGTTTGAAGCGCGCTCCCGGTGCGCGTGGTCGTGTGCACGCGCTGCGCTGCGCCGTGTACCTTGCGAGGAGACTTCGACGCGCGGTTAGGCGACGAACTCGTCGTGCTCCGTGATTTACAGTGTACCCGTCCTTGGTAGTAAAAGTCAGCGGATAGTTCGCTTCCGTGGTGGTGCAACGTTCCGCGGAAGATTTAGCAAAGTAACAGGTTCTGTCACAACACCACACATTGTTGTGTGCAGTAGTTCTGTGTACCTTTAAAGCCGGCACAGAAGGGAACAAATTCCGTAGCTTTGTTTAATTTTTCTTCAATATGGAGTTGATAAACGTAGTGAGAAGTTTTACTGTTTCTGTGTGTCAGTGATAGAGAATCGAAGCCGTTTTACATTATTTATTATTATAAGTGAAATGTGTCAGTGCATATTACGATTTCCAGTCTGTAGTTTCTTTCATGATTAATGACAAGCGTTAATACTATTTCTGTGCACCATTCACAACGAAATAGTGCCACTGAGTATACCGTACACGATCAGTGATTATTTCGTTTGTGCTGTTATTTTGCAATTTGGTTGGTGAGTAACGTGAAGTGTTTCAGTTGAGGTGTGATCGTTTCAGATTGTGTTCTTAACACGATCGAGCATTTACCGAAGACCGTGTACCCACTGTGTGTACCGTAGGAAGTGTAATTCTCCGCGACGTGTTCTAATGCCTACCGTGTGTCAGTGACCTCTGAGCAATCAGAAAATCGTTAAGTGTAGTGTTGTGAGCGGCCAGTAATGCTTTCTGGCGATGGCTGCAGACAACAGTGGAAGTGGCGGTGGCTTGCTGATGTGCCGTCACTGGTGGAAAGTGTGTTGGTTGCACGGCGACCAGTCAAAGTACTACCGCCAGCTGTATGGACGGAGGGCAGCTGTCGTCACAACGCGATCGCAAGCGCGTCACCAACTGGAGGATGGCTCACCGAGCACGGAGCACGATCATGGTGACGTCACTCTGCCCGGCAGCTCGCACGACCAAGAGTAAGTCCATAAATTTCTGATACAAAAACTGAAAAAAAGGTGTCTTCTCTGTCTCGTCACTTCTAGAAGTTTCTGTAAGTGTCAGTAGGATGATAGTCGCAACTACTTAGAAATTCACATTTAGTCACAAATACGTTTCATTGCACTGCATTACGATTTTTGATGCTTGTAGTCCCATCTCCTTGCGTCTTGCGTGTAGACTCCCTTTCTCTTGAGCGAGACGAACTCGTGAAAATATGCACTGCATTTTGCTCACGGTGCAAGGATGTATAAATAGAACTAAAGCATTTCACTGGTGTGGAACACTATCGAGTTTGGCAACAACGAAGCTTCGTAGTCGATGTCAAGGGTGTAATCTGTACTGATATTTCTATTATTGCTGAGTTTTTAATACGGTATGGCGTTACAACAAGCGTTAAAAATAACACATTTCTCATATGTTTTGTTTTTTCCCTCATTTACCATTTTTTCGCAGTTTTTGATGCGCGTTTTTCAAGATCCAGTACACGATCTCTGAAGTCAGCAGAGTACGTACCGAAGAAAAGTACATAAATAAAAGCAGCAAAAGATGGACTCTTTCTTCTCGAATGCATTGTACAGTACTAGAACAGTACTGGAGTGATGGCACTTTGTTTTTAGGGTCTTACTGTGTGTTCAGCGTACTAACATATAAATTAGGATAACATTAAATGCTGTTATGGGAGCTGATGACTGTAATCATGTTAATTGATCTGATGTACCTGACACACTCTCCGCCTTCGCGAAAAGATTTTTCCGAGTGAATGAGTTCTCTGTTAGAGCAACTTGCTTATTAAGACATTCTGTTTAACAAGCAATAATCCACGTGGTACGACGTCGTGGAGCATGAAATATAAACACACTCACGCACACACATTTCAAGGGCTGTAAGTAACGTTTTCATGCATTTCGCGACATCATCATGCACCCGAAGTAAATAAACGTGAACGAATACCGCTTCATAATTCCTCCTGGATCCCAGCGAGTAGTCACGCTTCCGGTTTCCACAGAGGGCAGCTTAGCGGGGCGCGCAGTCACCGGTGTTAGCCATTCCGGGAGCGTTGCGCATGACTTGAGATATATCTGTGGCAGACATGCAATTTCGCTCGTGGCGGTAAACGTTGCGCTCGGTTGCTGCTGAGCTCGCGCTACTTTCCCTTTGCAAGGTCCAAAACCGTTCGCAGAGATTTATATGCCCCTGCTCTTTACTCCCAGTATTGTTACAACACTCTATTGATATAGTGCTAAGTGTTAAAGGTTTCGTGCTCTGGATGGAACTACACCTTAAATCACGTCGAATGCTATGCTGGAAGGCCAACTAAAATTATTTTTCCTATGGTATACATCCGTGTGTGAATGTATAGTGAACTTGAAAGTGCAGTAATCTCACGTAATCTCTACTTTCTTCAACGTTTAACAATGGAAACTAACGTGTAATCTATAGAACTCGTTGATTTCCGTCGATAAACCGTCCTTGTGTATGATTTTCAGAGATTTCAGTAATCTCACGTAATCTCATCTTCTTCAACGTTTAACAATGGAAACTAACGTGTAATCGATAGAACTCGTTGATTTCCGTCGATATACCGTCCTTGTGTATGATTTTCAGAGATTTTAGCTGAACACTGCTGAACAGGTCGGCGATCTCAGCAGACATTCTATAGCGCGGTTACTCGCCTGTACCAAGCCGTTTCAGTAGTGTAGAAACACAAACGCTAAATATGTTTCTTTCAAATATCGGTGACGGAAAAGAGAAACGGCTTTGCTACCGTCTTATTCGCCCCTCCGAGCGACAGTCGACCGTGGAACATGGACTATTGTAATCTCTGCATGAACAGACCCCATATTTATCTAACCTGCCCGCCCTTGTGAACCAGTTGTGCAGTGTTACACAATACCCAGAAAGTTAGTAATTAGTGCGCGTGAGTTATGTGGTCGTTTTATTTCTGCTCGTGACACCGCTGTCAAGTTAATAACTAATATCCTTTCTGGAACTTAATAGCGTGAGATAACCTGTTAGACAAGATTGCACGTGATACAGGGCATATTGCTGCAGTGACAGAGCACGAAGACGGGAGGGTTGAAGCGAAGGCAGTGGGGGAGGCAGTGGCCATGCGACAGAGCGGGAAAACATGCGCGTGACCAGAACTAATCTGTTTCTTCCTACGTTTGACCTACACGTTCGTTCCATTATGTTGCGTACAGTTACAACGTGAAACCAATTCATACACCGTGCCGGCAGCGAAACAGTGCATCAACATTTACTACTGAGTCACGACTGAAGTCAACACAGCAAACAGGGTAATCATAAGGCGCTGCCGAAAACGATGAGAGAACCCACTATACTTGCGCACCGAGTTTCTTAGGGTTCTGTGATACAGCTGGTTGCTGTTATTCGACGTAGAGCCACCTGAGGTGAATGTGGTACCCTGAGCCATATATCTCTGTGGATCTCTCAATTACGGCATCTCGTCACGAAGTAAACATCCCGTTGAGGAAACGGGTGGGTAGGTGTGGACAGGCAGCACATAGATCCGGTTCAGCCCTTGGTTTCTGATAAAATAGTCTGTAATAAATCAGTGATACCTCCAAAGCACCCCGTTTGATGTTTTAGGTAATGTAATCGAACTCTTCCCTCAGGAGAACATTTCCACTACTTCGACATGACAGATCTGGTTTGCTATAATACAACAGTTTCAACTATTGCACAATTTTTCATACGACAAAGAGGTGATAAATAACCGTAAATAAAGCACTTAAACCTGCTAAAAACATAATTTCTAAGCAAACCATTATTTTCTGTTAAAATTTCAAACGTCCTGTTGAAGAATATATGCAAGTCTTCAATTTTTCGTGTTCAAAGAAAGATTTCGAGATACCTGTCAGTCGCACCAAGAAAGTAATATAATTCATTCCTTACTTACTAGTTCTAATTGTACTGTGCCACCTGTCTTGTTTACTTGTCAATCTGCTCGCTCTCACGTATAATCAGTGTGTTTTGCATCTGTGTCTCATCGCTGCTTCTGTTTCATAAGCAAATTAATAACGCTTTACACAGTTTTATGAAATACACCACAGAAATGCTTCTTAGGTCAATGGCCTCAGCAGTTGTACTACCGATGAGTCGAAATTTAGCTTACTACGTACTTGTCATCTCTGGGAACTACCTATCGAGAGACGATTTGAAGACTTTTCTGCTCGCAAAAGTGAACAGACAGCTATTGCAGCACTAACGTACCCACGATTTAAAAACATGATCCATCTGTATTTCTCTCGTTTACAATAAAATTGTGATGTACAGTAGCCAAACAAATGTCGAAGTTATCGGTTGACGAGTCTGAACATAATGTTGTAATACAGAAGGGAATTCATTTTTCGGGTCTGAATCTGATTCGATAGCTAAAACTATCATGAGAACACAACAAAGTTATTCATCAGAATCTCGAGGAGAATAGACCTTTCCCAATTTTTTTCTGAACAGGATAGTGGTTTGCAAGTGTTAGATCGTTGTTCTGAAATTAAAGCATCTATCGGGCGCGTTCTCTCATGTGACACCATAAAAAACCATTCAGAATCGAATAAACTTCATTATGAGATGTTTGAAAATAGAACTGCCATGAAAACTAATGCCACTATGAGAAACCTTCCAAAATCAAATAAACTCGTTGACGAGATGCATGAAAATAGGTTTGTTCTGAAAGCTAACGTAAGATCAACAAAAATAACCTCTGTTTTTTAAATAACAAAGAACTGGAGAAGCAACGTTTTTGGATTTGAAATTTATCTTTTCTTCTTTTGACCTCTCTATTCCCAATTGACAAATAAAAGTTTTTATTCGTGTTAATGCACAGTTGTTTGAATAAATGTTTTTATACGTCATTCAACATCATTCCAATAATTTTTCCTGACTGTGTCATAATAATAATGAAAATGTAGATGTGCTGAGAAGAAAATCTATTCTGATCTTGTTTTTGGCGCATTACTTCTCTGTGAGTGCATGTAGTTTTCACCTCTCGCACCTGTTGGATGTAAGGTCCGCCAGTTATGCAAAACACTGTTTTTTTCCAAGTTCCCAAACATGTTTCAGCACCTCTGTGCCATCATCAGTGGGTTTCTGTTTTATTTAATATTTACATTTGGTTTGCGTAGTTACGTAGGACCACTTGCGTATTATTTCTTACAGGTAGCTTGTCATGTTTTTATGTGGCAATCCCTTTTTTCTCAGAATCCTAATGAGGTGTTGTGAAGCACGCGTAAATATAGCACATATCTCCGAAACTATGGTTACCACCCCTGGCAAGTTCAGAATCAGTTGAATTTTGACGCGTCTTTACGTTAACTTCTAGGGTGCTTCCATACATCTCTTCTTCGTTTTCTCCAGTTCATGGATTAGGTATTCTTGCCCGTTACGACTTCTCAGTTGTTTTCACCGCGTCCTGGAGTCTTCCTCAACCTCTACTTTCCTTCGGCATGTAATCCAGGCCTACATTGAGAAACCCGGTACTTTCGATTCTTTGTAGGCGATCGGTCCAACTCTGTATATTATTTATTATTTTACTCGTATTATGTGCTGAGTTTTTAAATTTGATAATTGCTCTAAAATGTTGTCTAGAACAGTTTCTCATCCGACTGGATCCATCCCTTGTTAAGTGAGATTTTAAAATTGTAAGATATACAAAGATTATTTAAAAGATACATAGTTTTCTATAACTGTGCCTCATTTGTTTGGTAACGCAATTTTCGTACATCTACAAAGTATTTTTGTGTTAAGAGACCTTAAAGCTGTGTAAAGCGTTAATAAATCACTTGTGCAACTGAAACCGAGCTGAGTCGCATAAACAAACGCGAGTTGTACGTGAGAGGGAGATGACTGAGAGGCAAACAAAAATTGTGGTGGCGCAGTAAATTATTCGTTACTTACGTTACTAATAATAAATAACATATACAATGTCACAAATTTCCAGCCAACAGGTTCCAAATAGAATTAAAATTCCTTAACTAGTTTTCAACGCCAACCAGGGACGCCTTCTTCAGAAGAAACTGTTACCTTACATGTGGTTAAAAGGGAATTTGAGCGACATCGCTCTAGTCAAAACATTAAAACCACATTTAAAACATTTTCCACCTGAATATATAACAGGTATAGTCAAAATTTTAAAACAATATATAACTATGCCACTAAGGGCACTACAATGGTATAGGACACGAGTAAGTAACAGCTGGAAATTTGTGACATCGTAATTAATTACGGTTTCTGATCACAGCCATTTTCAAAACATTAAATAACAAATAACCATTTATACTCCCAGACTGGAATGATCCTCTTATCCTCAGATTTACTCGCGAATGAATTTTTTGAATTACTTTTCTTTATTCGACTAATTATCTCAGGAACATTGTACGCAGATCACATTTTATCGACCACGTCCACACCTATTTTCATCTACATCTACAACTACGTGATTACTCTGCTATTGACAATAAAGTCCCTGGCAGAGGGTTCAATGAACCACCTTCATGCTGTCTCTGTACCGTTCCACTCTCGAACGGTACGCGGGAAAAACGAGCACTTAATTTTTTCCGTGCGAGCCCTGACTTCTCTTATTTTATCGTGATGATCATTTATCCCTATGTAGTTGGGTGCCAACAGAATGTTTTCGCGATCGGAGGAGAAAACTGGTGATTGAAATTTCATGAGAAGATCCCGTGGCAACGAAAAACGCCTTTGTTTTAATGATTGCCACTCCAATTCACGTATCATGTCTGTGACACTACCTCCCCTACTTCGCGATAATACAAAACGAGCTGCCCTTCTTTGTACTTTTTCGATGTCATCCGTCAGTCCCACTTGATGCGGATCCCACACCGCACTGCAGTACTCCAGAATAGGACGGACAAGCGTAGTGTGAGCAGTCTCTTTGGTAGACTTGCTGCACCTTCTAATTGTTCTGCCAATGAATCGCAGTATTTGGTTTGCTCTACCAACAATGTTATCTATGTGATCGTTCCAATTTAGGTTATTTGTAATTGTAATCCCTAAGTATTTAGTTGAATTTATAGCCCTCAGATTTGTGTGACTTACCGCGTAATCGAAATTTAGCTGATTTCTTTTAGTACTCATGTGAATAACTTCGCACTTTTGTTTATTCAGGGTCAATTGCCACTTTTCGCACCATACAGATATCTTATGTATATCATTTTGCATGCCGTTTTGAAAATGTGATGACTTCACAAGACGGTAAATGAGAGCATCATCTACAAACAATCTAAGACGGCTACTCAGATTTTCTCCTATGTCGCTAATACAGATCAGGAGCAATAGAGGGCCTATAATATTTCTTTGGGGAACGCCAGATATTACTTTGTTTTACTCGATGACTTTCCGTCTATTACTACGAACTGTGACCTTTCTGACAGGAAATCACGAATCCAGTCGCACAACTGATACTTTTCGCACCATACAGATATTTTATCTAAATCGTTCTTCAAGTCGTTTTGATCATTGATGGCTTTACAAGATGGTAAATGACAGCATCATCTGCAAACAATCTAAGACGGCTACTGAGATTGTCTCCTATGTCGTTAATATAGATCAGGAACAATAGAGGGCCTATAACATTTCCTTGGGGAACGCCGGATATTACTTCTATTTTGCCGGCCGGTGTGGCCGTGCGGTTCTAGGCGCTTCAGACTGGACCCGCGTGACTGCTACGGTCGCAGGTTCGAATCCTGCCTGGGGCATGGATGTGTGTGATGTCCTCAGGTTAGTTACGTTTAAGTAGTCTAAGTTCTAGGGGACTGATGACCTTAGATGTTAAGTCCCGTAGTGCTCAGTGCCATTTGAACCATTTGAACTTTTGTTTTACTCGATGACTTTCCGTCTATTACTACGAACTGTGACCTTTCCGACTGGAAAACACGAATCCAGTCGCACAACTGAGGCGACACTCCGTAGGCACGCAGCTTGATTAGAACGGGGTAGAAAGTCTTGAATAATGCGCAGCAATGGATTCTCTAATTCGGAACGAAAACAAGATACAGAAATAGGTGGTAATCCGCCAGCGAATGATTTCCGTGAACCGTTTGTCCCCAGATGTTCCGGACACCGCAAAACCCTCGGGAGCCTCCGACGCGAACTGTATCTCGCAGATCCGAGGCTCGCGCAGCGATTCGCAAGACTCGGCGCGCGTGGGCCGCGCATTCATAAATATTAAACTGGAGCCGCAGCAAGGCGATCATTAGGCGGCCGCGAGTACGCACGTGTAATTACACGTGGGCCGGCGGCCTGCTCCGGCACTGACACTGACGCCGGTCGCGGCCTGCACTGCTGCCGCCGCGGCCCGCCGCGCCGCTCCGCGCACCGCAGTAATGGCCGGCTGTCGCGCACGCCGGCTGATTTGCAGGCCCGCGGCCCCACCACCCATTACCCATTATGCTCGCTCGCTCGCGAGCAATTAGTTTTGGCGCCGCGACACGGCGCTGGACGCTCGCCGCCGCGCTGTGACAAGCCGCCGCAGCAGCAGAGGCAGGCGGGGGCGCCGGCGGCAACAGGTGGCGCCCTCGTCTCCAGTGCGGAGGTATGGAAAGGTCTCCAGAACACCGACGTCACGTGATTTCGTTACAGCCGCCGTCGTCCTATGTAAAAAAATGTCAAACACTGCAGCCGGCAGCCAAAGAGGTGACTTTTAGCCGAGAAATCTCACTCTACTAAATATATGCTACTGGCCATTAAAATTGCTACACCAAGAAGAAATGCAGATGATAAACAGGTATTCATTGGACAAATATATTATACTGGAACTGACATGTGATTACATTTTCACGCAATTTAGGTGCATAGATCCTGAGAAATCAGTACCCAGACCAACCACCTCTGGCCGTAATAACGGCCTTGATAAGCCTGGCCATTGAGACAAACAGAGCTTGGATGGCGTGTACAGGTACAGCTGCCCGTGCAGGTTCAACACGATAACACAGTTCATCAAGAGTAGTGACTGGTGTATGGTGACGAGCCAGTTCCTCGGCCACCATTGACCAGACTTCTCAATTGGTGACAGATCTGGAGAATGTGCTGGCCAGGGCAGCAGTCGAACATTTTCTGTATCCAGAAAGGCCTGTACAGGATCTGCAACATGCGGTCGTGCATTATCCTGCTGAAATGTAGGTTTTTGCAAGGATCGAATGAAAGGTAGCGCCACGGGTCATAATACATCTGAAATGTAACGTCCACTGTTCAAAGTGCCGTCAATGTGAACGAGAGGTGACCGAGACATGTAACCAATGGCACCCCATACCATCACGCCGGGTCATACGCTAGTATGGCGATGGCGAATACACGCTTCCAATGTGCGTTCACCGCGATGTCGCCAAACACGGATGCGACCGTCATGATGCTGTAAACGGAACCTGGATTCATCCGAAAAAATGGCGTTTTGCCATTCGTGCACCCAGGTTCGTCGTTGAGTACACCATCGCAGCCACTCCTATCTGTGATGCAGCGTCAAGGGTAACCGCAGCCACGGTCTCCGAGCTGATAGTCCATGCTGCTGCAAACGTCGTCAAACTGTTCGTGCAGATGGTTATTGTCTTGCAAACGTCCCCATCTGTTGACTCAGGGATCGAGACGTGGCTGCACGATCCGTCACAGCCATGCGGGTAAGATGCCTGTCATCTCGGCTGCTAGTGATACGAGGCCGTTGGGATCCAGCACGGCGTTCCGTATAACCCTCCTGAACCCACCGATTCCATATTCTGCTAACAGTCATTGGATATCGAGCAACGCGAGCAGTAATGTCGCGATACGATAAACAGCAATCGCGATAGGCTACAATCCGACCTTTATCAAAATAGGAAACGTGATGGTACGCATTTCTCCCCCTTACACGAGGTATCACAACAACGTTTCAGCCGGCAACACTGGTCAACTGCTGTTTGCGTATGAGAAATTGGTTGGAATCTTTCCTCATGTCAGCTCGTTATAGGTGTCGCCACTGGCGCCTACCTTGTGTGAATGCTCTGAAAATTGCGCATCTGTAGCACGTCAGCTTCGTGATGTAGCAATTTTAATGGCCAGTAGTGTACCTCCCTACACAGCAAGCCACATTACTACATCTGGCGGATACGTGGATTATTCGGAAAGTAAGCTCTTATCTATTGCGAAATGGAAATGGAAATCCAATGTGTTTTGCACATGTGTGTTGGGGAGTGTCTCTAGTATCCATGTCGATCGCATCACATCTCTCTTTTCAGTTCTGAGAGCACAGTGAATACATAAATATGCCTATAAAATAGTGTGTCCTTCCAAGTATGGGTGCTCATCGCGACGTTTCGCCTCATGTCACGCTGCCCGCATGGCATAACTGTCAGGCGTTTCGTTCTTCACTTCTCGGCCGCACCCTACAAGTGCAATGAGGACGCTCCTGCAGCGTTTTCGATGGGAAGTGTTTGATCACCGGCCATAGAGCCCGGACTTGGCTCCCTCTTATTTTCATCTGCTCACGTGAACCATTGGCTACAAAGACAACATTTTGGCATAGGCGATGAGCTGCAGGTCAGCATCGAGAACTGGCAGAAAGCACAGGTGGCTGCCTACTATGACGAGGGTACTAGAAATGTGGTACAATACCGCTGCGTGTAGGATCCTTAGCAGATAGGATTGACGTAGTACATCAACGTAGTTCAAAGAAGGCTAGCACGTTTTGTAATGTCGCGAAATAGGGGAGAGAGCGTCACTGAAATGATAGAGGATAAGGGATGGACATCATTAAAACAAAGACATTTTTCGTTGCGACAGAACCTTCTCACGAAATTCCAGTCACTAACTTTCTCCTCTGAATGCGAAAATATTTTGTTGACACCGACTTACATAGGGAGGAATGATCACCAAGATAAAATAAGGAAAATCAGAGCTCGCATGGAAAGGTATAGATGTCCGTTCTTTCCGCGCTATACGAGACTGAAATAATACAGAATTGTGAAGGTGGTTCGATGAACCTTCTGCCAGGCACTTAAATGTGATTTGCAGAGTATCCATGTAGATGTTGATGCTACGACAAATGTCCCAGTCGGAGCGGCGACTATGTACAGCATAAAGCGGTGTGCGTCAAAATGTGCTGTGAAAAACATAAGAAATGCATATTGCTGCAGAACAACTAAAAATTAGACCAAAATTGTGTGTGTAATGCAGAAAAACAACGATGTGCTCGCAGACGGCATTTCCCGATGAAAGTGAGAAATTAAGCGAAAATAGTCACTACCGATGATGCTTTACCTCAATAAAGCGAAACGCGTCTGGTGAAAAAAATCACGCATTTTTGTAGTTACAACGACAGAACAAAAGTACCCTCAAGAATTGCAAAGCAAATACGGACAAAATGCCACATAACTGAACAATTTAATGTAGAGAAGTAGCTGGAAGTTGTACCTACTGTTAAAAATAAAACATTTTTGAATTTCGCGACCAATTGGTCCTTACTTTCGGAACAGCCGTCGTATACCACTGCCGCTTTCCCATTACCTCTTCAACTTTCAAATGGTACGCGAGAAGAAAATTGTTCATAACGTCATTATTTTATCCATGATGCTTTGAGAACACTATCGCCGCTTTCGTCAATATCACTGACGAAAAGCCTGAGGACTTTATAGAACCCCTCACCTAAGAGGATACAAGATCGGTACGTCGATGTGTTGTCAACAGCGTCACATGTGGTTCAAATGGCTCTGAGCGCTATGGGACTTAACATCTGAGGTCATCACTCCCCTAGAACTTAGAACTACTTAAACCTAACTAACCTAAGGAGATCACACACATCCATGCCCGAGGCAGGATTCGAACCTGCGACCGTAGCGGGTGCGCGGTTCCAGACTGTAGGGCCTAGAATCGCTCGGCCACCGCGACTTGCAGCGTCACATACATCTTGTGTGTTTCCTACGTTATAACGTTGTTTATGCCCTCTTATATTGCACGTACCCATTCTTCCTTATTATTGTGTTATGTCCGCCCCTTGGGTCGTAGATTTTCTCCGCTTAGGGACTGGGTGTTGTCCTTCTCATCATCATTTCATCCCCATCGACGCGCAAGTCGCCGAAGTGGCGTCAACTCGACAGACTTGCACCAGGCGAACGGTCTACCCGACGGGAGGCCCTAGTCACACCGCACTTCCATTTTATTGTGTTTATATTTGTACATGTGATCATGCAATCAGTCTTACGACAAATAAATAAAACAACAAACATCTGATTTGCTTTCGAGGAAACACTGGTGATAAACTTCGCGACAAATGAAGGAAACTCCGTCTAACTCCGTCTCTTGTGGTGCAGAAGTAAACTTGGGATTCAACGTCCCGTCGATTGGGAAGTTCCTGGAGATCAAGCTGGGGTGGTAGAAGTATAGGATATGAAGTTGGCCGTGTCCTTCTCAAAGGAACCGGCCATTCGTCTCCCTGAACTGATTTAAGGACGTGATCAGCATGGAGAGTTGCATCACACCAGTCTTCGGACTGAAGACCACGGTCGTCCCAAAACAACAGTGGAATACCCAAATCTGAGTGGGTAGAGGGGACGTTGAACCACGGGCTGCCAGAATAGGAGTCCGGCGCCTTGCCACAGCTTCACTCCGTCATTTTTTCATCGTTTCTGGGCGACAGGAATTCCCAGGTATTTTTTTCGTTATTAATGTTTCCGTTGATAAGTCGCTAGTAGCGAAATCGAGTAGTAACGGAGCTCTTCGCCTATTTAGGCGCTGCACATTACTTTTATTTACATTCAGCACCATACAGTTAACTCTATATTATTCTTTGGATTCGTCAACTCTGCACAGTAGACACTGCGCTAAAACCGTTCTACACCCTCGTCGAATGCTTCCTCTCGTTTTTCAAGTTACTTTTCAAGCATCAGTAAATGCTAGCTCATCATAGTATATGCAGCTAATACCAATGTGAATGACTGATTCACTGTGCAATACAAGTTGCACCAGAACTCCGACAAACTTTCAGATGTTCTAGTATGGATCAAAATAAGACAGGGTAAAATGCATGAGAAGTTGTTCAATAGAAGAGGTGTTTAACTGTAGCGGAGAAACAATTGTTCACATCCCTTAAGGTCTGCGGTTTATATGACATGTTTACTAGAATTTCTTTTTCTTGTTTTGGTCCAAACTACCTCCTCCGAAAACATGGAAGGCAAAGAGCTTGCAGTAGAAGAGCTGTAGCTCACAGAATGGAGGATGAATAAGTGCTCATAGCTCTTAAGGTCCGCATTTTAGAATCCAAGTTTACTGGACATTTTTCTTGTTTTGATGTAAGGGACAAGTCCCCAAATGTTTAAAACGTCATTCTGAAACACCCTGTACCTTTCGATACAGTAGGCACCTTCTCCAGCACCTTCAACGCTCGACTGTAGCGAACAGTACGCAAGTTTGCTACAGGTCTCTGCATCTCCTACAATAATGTTAGTTTTTCACGTGATTCATCGATATTTTTTTACCAGTTTCGATGTCAAAGTTAATTTTGTGAATCTTGTCGCAAAAGCAGCGCTTTGACGCAAGTCTTATTTGCGGATTTCTTATACGAAGGCATAAGCATTCAGTATTGTAACAGAAGAAAATATTTGCATGCTAGCTTAGTAATTTTACATAACATTCCCGAATAAAATGACTACGAAGTGTTCCTGTCAACGTGACTGATTTGTATTTATTGCTAGTTGCTCCTCGTAATGGCATCGATCTGACAGTGGCAGCATATTGAAAAATTTATTGCCACTTGTCTGTCTCTCTATTTTTCTTTCTCCACGTGCCCGTTCACACACACACACACACACACACACACACACACACACACACACACACACACACACACACACACACAACCACACACACAGACACATCCGCGCGGAAATGAAATTGCAGTCATTTTCCATGAACTGCGTATCATATAAATGAAACCTTGTGGGGAACTTCTTTACGTTCTGGAAAGCTGGCATTGTTCAAAATCTGTTTGTGACTGATGCCAGTCGGCGTAATTGGTAACTGCAGTAATCAGTTTTGAATTGAGAAGAAATGGTAATTCTAGGTTTGAGATTCATCCCAGCTGTGTGGAAGCAATTCTTCTTCATCTCCTCCTCCTCCTCAGTGTGCGGGAAAACCGAAACGCCTCGCAACACTGTGGAACTGTGTGGATTCGTGCCGCATCCACGGTCTCGAGATGGTCTGCACGCTCTGAAACAATTCCGACTTTTTTATTGTCCGTAGCGTGGCTTAATGTAATCAAGGCAGGCAACAATTTTCTATGAGCAAACGAAAATTTGCACCGTAGTCTTTTAATCAAACTATGCGTTATAACATTACTAATTTGGCTGTCTATCCGTCACGTCGTATATACACACTGTACTCAGTCAAGGGAAAAAAAAAAGCCCTTGGCTGATTCCTTACACAATCGTAATGTCGGCGTGACATCAGAAACAAAAGTGTTAGCAGTTGCTCTCAAGTCAGACGTCCGTGGCTGATTTCGAATTAATGATTTGTCGAAAGAAACTCCGTGCAGCCACGAATGCTTCGGAAGAAACTTCTATTGTCTCCTCACGACCAAGTTCGATCGGAAGCACTTCATGAAATTGCTACGTCAGTATTTGCGGCACTCTCTAACGACTTTTTTAGTATTTCAAACAATTGTGGCCTTGTACGTGTACTTAACGAGTGGTTGCTCTAATTTTCGTGTACTACAAACTTACTTGTGACACTCATTACACATAGTGGTACCACGTGAAATGAAAGTCATCTAACTAATTCTCTTGAGTGCCACATGCAAAAATTCTCTCGGATTGATTTCGGCTATTACTTGCCACAACAACTTTGCACTGTTGTCTGTCTCGTGGCACCAGTACGGAATTTATGATGCATCAGTCGTCCAATTAAATTATTACGGACACACAACACCGTGATTCCAATGCAACATTAATTTTATTTCTCTCCAAGGAACGTGCATCATGGAATATAAAACATTAATTCAAGGATAATCAATATTTCCAGAGTGTCTATAATTACAAATATCAACCCGCAACACCCTCCCCACCCTGGTCAACTTCTAGAGGAATGACCAGTTGAACGGGACGTGAGATTATGGATCCTTCTAAAGTTCGTAAGGTCACAGTTCGTATTTTCCCATCTCTTCCTTCATGAAGATCTTCTATCCGTGCCTTCCTCCACATGCGTCGTGGAGGAACATCCTCCTGTAGAAGAACGACGTCACCCAGCTGGAGTCTTTCTGAACCTGGCCTTGGTTGATGAGTTTCGTGGACGTTTTTGAGCAGGATCAGATATTGTTTCTTCCACCTGTTCCAGAAGTGTTTTACCATCTTCTGCAGCCGTTGAAATTCCTTGGACAAGTACTTTCTAACTGTTGATTTTGGACTAGTAGGTAGTGTTGCGAGTCGATCACCTACAAGGAAATGTGCGGGTGTCAGTGGCTCAGATTCCTCTACCTCTTGCGTAATTGGTCTAGAGTTTAGTGCTGCTTCTATGCTGACCAGGATTGTGTTGAGACCTTCGTCGTCCAACTGTGACTGTCCTAAAATTTTTCTCAGGCAGCGTATGACAGATCCCACCATCCGTTCCCAGAATCCTCCCCACCAAGGCGCGTGTGGGGCGATGAATTTCCAAGTGATGTCTTGCTGGGCGAGGTACTTGTGCGTCTTGCTTGCCATGAGAGCCTGCCAGAGCTCCTTCAGCTCTAAGTGCGTGGCATGGAAGGTAGTAGCATTATCAGTGTAAATTGTGGTGGGCACTCCTCGTCTTCCGACAAACCTTTGTAGGGCTTGAATAAATGTGTCACTTGACATATCTGAGCGTAGTTCCAGGTGTATGGTTCGTGTTGATGCGCATGTGAATAGAGCAATATACGCTTTCTTCGTAATATGTCCTTGTCTGACATATAATGGACCAGCAAAGTCAATACCTGTTACTGTAAATGGTTTCAGGCTTGCAATACAAAGGCGCAAAAATTGTTTTGAAGCAACCAGTTCATGCGATCATATTATATTGGAATGGACTTAGCTTGTGATGCGGTCCGACGTCGTCTCTTGTTTCCTACAGCGAGAAGTAAACCGTTAATTGTTGAAATCACGCACGAAATCGCAATTTCTCCCGGGTTTCGGCACCAAAATATTACGGACGCACAACACCGTGATTCCAATACAACATTAATTTTATTTCTCTCCAAGGAACGTACATCATGGAATATAAAACATTAATTCAAGGATAATCAATATTTACAGAGTGTCTATAATTACAAATATCAACCCGCAACATAAATAAAGCATTTGGCCAACTGGTGCGCCATAATCTACACACTGATTTTATCTTCATTTAATGACACTTTAATCAGGCGTGCCTGTGTACCGGTCGTCAGTTTTTCAGAAAGTGCTAAACACTTGCTAGATAGTTATGGGCGTAAAGGAAAATAGAGCCACAAATTACGTGACAATGGTTCCAAATCACGTTTGAAAAAATGTTTACCTGTTATGTAATAGCCGGCCCGTGTAGCCGAGAGGTTCTAGACGCTTCAGTCCGCAATCGCGATGCTGCTACGGTCGCAGGTTCGAATCCTGCCTCGGGCATGGATGTGTGTGATGTCCTTAGGTTAGTTAGGTTTAAGTAGTTCTAAGTTCGAGGGGACTGATGATCTCAGATCTTAAGTCTCATAGTGCTCAGAGCCATTTTTTTGTTAAATAATAAAAATTGGTAGATGCTCACCTCTGGAAAGATCATTTTGGATTGCGGAGAAATGTAGGAACATTTGAGACAGGATTCACCCTACGACTTTTCTTTGAAGATAGGTTAAGGAAAGGCAAACCTAGGTTGATAGCATATGTAGACTTCCCCGCCCGGCTAGCCGCGCGGTGTAACGCGCTGCTTCCCGAGCGGGATGGTGTGCCGGTCTCCTGCACGAATCCGCCCGGTGTATTAGTGTCGAGGTCCGGTGTGCCGGCCAGCCTGTGGATGGTTTTTAAGGCGGTTTTCCATCTACCTCGGCGAATGTGGGCTGGTTCCCATTATTGCGTCTAAGTTACACTATGCCGACGATTGCTGCGCAAACACTGTCTCCACGTACGCGTACACAGGATTACTCTATCACACAAACATTTGGGGCTACAATCGTCTGGTATGAGGCGTTCCCGGGGAGTGTGGCTCCACTTAATCTAACTTAAACCAACTTACGCTAAGGACAACAGACACACACACACACACACACACACACACACACACACACACACACCCATGCCCAAGGGAGAACTCGAACCTCCGACGAGGGAAGCCGCACCAACCGTAGCAAGATGTCCCAGACCGCACGGCTACCCCGCGCGACAACTGGTAGTAGTAGTAGTAGTAGTAGTAGTAGTAGTAGTAGTAGTAACAGATCTGTAGATCACTTTTACAAGGATATTGTACATGTCATGGATTTCCAACTTAAGATCAGCAAAAATAGTGTAATTCATATATACAGGCATTGACACAGTTACTGGTCTGAATTAACCAAGGACAGGACAGATAGTCGGCTGTGACCTTGTAGTAGGAACCAGCCCGGCATTTTCCTGAGTAATTTAGCCCTTAAAACTTAAATCAGAATGGCGAGATGAAGCGTGGAGCCTCCACTTTCCATCAAATGTAAGGCCAGTCTTCTTGAAACAGCTGTACCTCATTCGGTTGATATCTTGTATGCAGTACAGCTTCACAAAGAAGTTATTAACAGTAGTAAGGCTAGTGCTACACTGTTCATTCATTTCCCACTCCTAGTCACTGCACACACCACACGTACTGAACACACATTCATTCATAACATAACTCCATTAGTAGTGCAGCGCTTGACACAGTCACGTCGACTAAATATTTGGGCGTAACATTGCAGAGCGATATGAAGTGGGACAAGCATGTAATGGCAGTTGTGGGGAAGGCGGATAATCGTCTTCGGTTCATTGGTAGAATTTTGGGAAGATGTGGTTCATCTGTAAAGGAGACCGCTTATAAAACACTAATACGACCTATTCTTGAGTACTGCTCGAGCGTTTGGGATCCCTATCAGGTCGGATTGAGGGAGGACGTAGAAGCAATTCAGAGGCGGGCTGCTAGATTTGTTACTGGTAGGTTTGATCATCACGCGAGTGTTACGGAAATGCTTCAGGAACTCGGGTGGGATTCTCTAGAGGAAAGGAGGCGCTCTTTTCGTGAATCGCTACTGAGGAAATTTAGAGAACCAACATTTGAGGCTGACTGCAGTACAATTTTACTGCCGCAATTTATATTTGGCGGAAAGACCACAAAGATAAGATAAGATAGAGATTAGGGCTCGTACAGAGGCATATAGGCAGTCATCTTTCCCTCGTTCTGTTTGGGAGTGGAACAGGGGGAGAAGATGCTAGTTGTGGTACGAGGTACCCTCCGCCACGCACCGTATGGTGGATTGCGGAGTATGTATGTAGATGTAGATGTAGACGTTACACCCCTCTGCCAAGTGATGTCAGGATCATAGCATCAATGTTTGTTTCTATTTTGTGTAGGCTGATTCCCATTTGCTAGCCTGAAAAAATGCTGCCTGCATCCCTGTACAACGAGTGAGATGTTAAACTCAGAAAGAGGAAAAGGTGTCAGTATTATACGAGGGCTATTCGGAAAGTAAGGAACGATCGGTCACGAAAGAGAAAATCAAAACCGTTATTTTCAACAGTTAGCTACGCAACTATACATGTCTTCCGCCTGGATTGTGCTTGTGACTGAAGCCTTCTTATAGATACAATTTTTATTGTCATCCTTTGATTGACGCTTAACTTCTGGAATTACGTGTCAGTTCCTTCTATCTTGATTGCTTATTTGTGGACTTCAATTTTTCACAGATACAAGGACCTGTGAAGTTAATTTGTCTTAACAAGTTTTCCCATACACAAGGATCCGCGATTTAAATTGTATTAATAATTTAAATCGGTGGATGCGTGTATCTGGTGAAAAATTAAGTTAACGAGAAGAAAAGCTAAGTAGTAGGGACTGTCACAGAATTCAAAAAGTTGAGCGTTTATCAAAGGATGCAGTCAGTGACACTGAATAGTGATGTGAGCAAATTCAGAGTGTTTCATACGACAAAGAGATCTGGAAGAAATGTTTCCGAGTTTATGACGGATTCAGATTCTCGTGGCAGTGCAGCAGGGGGAGACGAAGAATTCGGCACAATTAAGCAAGGCGAAGTGGTGACGAACTCAGAGGCCACCGGCAGAGGCGGTCAGTCCTGGTGGCTTAGCGCAGCTGGCGGGAAATCTGCTCGGGGTGCCTGACTAAACTGTTTCCCGATCTGCGCCAAGTTACGTGGCCATTTTCGTAGTTCCCTACGCGGCTTACTCGCTACTGAGACTTACAATGTACACTGTCTCTTCCATGGGAACGACTACGCCCATCGCAGGCAAAGATTTGCGAGACTTGTCTTTGAACTGCTGTAGGTGTTTTCCTGACTTGTTCCTTGTGTATTTAGTTTCGAGTGAAGTGGAGTGAGACCAGTTGTTGTTGTTGTTGTTGTTGTTGAGGTCTTCAGTCCTGAGACTGGTTTGATACAGCTCTCCATGCTAATCTATCCTGTGCAAGCTTCTTCATCTCCCAGTACCTACTGCAACCTACATCCTTCTGAATCTGCTTAGTGTATTCATCTCTTGGCCTCCCTCTACGATTTTTACCCTACACGCTGCCCTCCAATACTAAATTGGTGATCCCTTGATGGCTCAGAACATGTCCTACCAACCGATCCCTTCTTCTAGTCAAGTTGTGCCACAAACTTCTCTTCTCCCCAATCCTATTCAATACTTCCTCATTAGTTGTGTGATCTACCCATCTAATCTTCAGCATTCTTCTGTAGCACCACATTTCAAAAGCTTCTATTCTCTTCTTGTCCAAACTATTTATCGTCCATGTTTCACTTCCATACATGGCTACATTCCATACAAATACTTAAACACTTAAATCCGTACTCGATGTTAACAAATTTCTCTTCTTCAGAAACGCTTTGCTTGCCATTGCCAGTCTACATTTTATATCCTCTCTACTTCGACCATCATCAGTTAATTTGCTCCCCAAATAGCAAAACTCCTTTACTACTTTAAGTGTCTCATTTCCTAATCTAATTCCCTCAGCATCACCCGACTTAATTCGACTACATTCCATTATCCTCGTTTTGCTTTTGATGATGTTCATCTTATACCCTCCTTTCAAGACACTGTCCATTCCGTTCAACTGCTCTTCCAAGTCCTTTGCTGTCTCTGATAGAATTACAATGTCATCGGCGAACCTCAAAGTTTTTATTTCTTCTCCATGGATTTTAATACCTACTCCGAACTTTTCTTTTGTTTCCTTTACTGCTTGCTCAATATACAGATTGAATAGCATCGGGGATAGGGTACAACCCTGTCTCACTCCCTTCCCAGCCACTGCTTCCCTTTCATGTCCCTCGACTCTTATAACTGCCTTCTGATTTCTGTAAAAATTGTAAATAGCCTTTCGCTCCCTGTATTTTATCCCTGCCACCTTCATAATTTGAAAGAGAGTACTTCAGTCAACACTGTCAAATCTTTCTGTAAGTTTACAAATGCTAGAAACACAGGTTTGCCTTTCCTTAATCTATCTACTAAGATAAGTTGTAGGGTCAGTATTGCCTCACGTATTCCAGAATTTCTACGGAATCCAAACTGATTTTCCGCGAGGTCGGTTTCTACTAGTTTTTCCATTCGTCTGTAAAGAATTCGCGTTAGTATTTTGCAGCTGTGACTTATTAAACTGATAGTTCGGTAATTTTCATATCTGTCAACACCTGCTTTCTTTGGAATTGGAACTATTGTATTCTTCTTGAAGTCTGAGGGAATTTCACCTGACACATACATCTTGCTCACCAAATGGTAGAGTTTTGTCAGGACTGACTCTCCCAAGGCTGTCAGTAGTTGTAATGGAATGTTGTCTACCAGTCCAGCATAGGCCGACGAAAATCATAGCTGAGCATTCTTGTCTGCAGATCAGGTACTAAAGAAGCCGGCTCGTGTTCACAATTGTCAAAATTAGCTCTTAGGTCCGCGTTGGTATCGAGTGGTCTTTAACCCTCGGCGCGTAGACCTGTTTGCAGAGGCCCCGGCAGCATTGTTCGGCGCTCGCTCTCGTCAGGTGATTGCGCTACAGGATCAGCGGCGGTAATTGTAACACACTCGCCTAATAAGGCGCCGGAGCCCGTGTTGTTCCAAGAGACGTTGCGCCGTCAGCCCGAGCCGCGACCTGCGGGAGCGCTAACTTATACACGCCGCCTGGGTCTTGCTTTTTTCTTCTTCTCTCTATCTCTCTCGCCCCACCCCTCCTTCGCTCCCGACTGCTCCAGATACGACCGCAGATAAAGAGAATGAATCGCGCTGTTAAGAGTGTCACTGTATCGGCCCAGCGATCGGACCGCGGCTGACGAACAATGCACGCTGAGCGCACGGCGACGCTCGCACGTCGCGAAGAGGTACGCGCGGAAAATCGCCCATCATAGCGAACCCGCTCTGCGCAGATGCCGAGCATACCTGCGCTCCGGGGAACACAGGCCGGCGGGTCTCTTCTTTTTTATTATTTCTCATGTGCGTGGAATGACTGTGCGGAATGAGTGGCTGCAGACGATTCCAGCCGTGGTGGTATCATGGGAAGCCATATTATCAGATTTATGACCTCTGCTATGACGTAGAAATATGGGAACACAGTCGGCAGGTGTGTTTTTCTATTCATCTTACTTTATTTAGATGTCCTTAAGCGTTCGGCAGCTCAACTTCTTTTAATGTGCAATAAATTTGCCGCGCGAGATTAGCCGAGCGGTCTGGGCGCTGCGGTCATGTACAGTGCGGCTGGTCCTGGCGGAGGTTCGAGTCCTCCCTCGGGCATGGGTGTGTGTGTTTGCCCTTAGGATAATTTAGGCTAAGTAGTGTGTAAGCTTAGGGACTGATGACCTTAGCAGTTGAGTCCCATAAGATTTCACATTTTTGCAATAAATTTAGTATGAAGCACAGAATGTGGAAGTGCAATGCTTAGGATTTTGGGCCCGTAGTCGGGAGGAATAGGCTTCGAAAAACCAGGTGTTAAGGTCTCTGTGGTTCCTACTTTGGACACACAATACGAAGGCATGCCTCGCTGGAAAAAAAACAAAGCAATGTGTGTTCCAACCTGGAAGATCTACGGGAGAAAGTGCAAGACAGAAAAAAGTGGCGTGATTTGGTTCATGGGGTCACGAAGAGTCGGAACCGATTAAACGAAAAGAGACAGGGAGAGAGAGAGAGAGAGAGAGAGAGAGAGAGAGAGAGAGAGAGAGAGAGAGAGAGAGAGAGATGGTTCAAATGGCTCTGAGCACTATGGGACTTAACTGCTGAGGTCATCAGTCCCCTAGAACTTAGAACTACTTAAACCAAACTAACTTAAGGACATCACACACATCCCTGCCCGAGGCAGGATTCGAACCTGCGACCGTAGCGGTCGCGCGGTTCCAGACTGTAGCGCCTAGAACTGCTCGGCCACACCGGCCGGCAGAGAGAGACATTAAAGTGAAATTCACCCTCCCACCGAATGTTTTCGTTACTTCTAATTCCTGTTATACGTGCGGCATTGTCGCTTCTTGTGTCTGTTAAGGACAGTGCAAGTATTTCTTCTCTACACGGACGCAAACAAAAATGAAAAACTCTTTAATGCAAATATTGGAAGTTGCTGTCGGTCGATCGTTCGGTCGGTTGGTTGGTTGAATTCTTGTCATCTTGTAATTCTCACGACAGTAGCACGCGAACAATAGACCAGCTTCACCGTTCCCGAAATGCTGGTTCCCAGGCGCTGGACCGTAACACTCTGCACATTGTCAAAGTCGCTGATGACAGTGGATTTCCTCATTTGCGGTCCGTATCGTCGCTAGAATGATTCCTCATTCTTCCCTACTCCGCTTATGGGTAGTAGTCATAGTGATTTAAATCATCAACGCGCGTGGGAGGTTTTTGTTTCAGTCCTGTTGTTAGTACAATTAAAGAAAGAAAACGACTATAAATACATCGCAGCAAGCGACGCAACGCTTCCACGTAGTCAGCCTTGGTGCTTTTGCAGTTCCTCATCGTAGTACCCTTTAAACATATCTAATTATTACAGCAATTCTGAGTTCTTGCCTGTCGTGATGAGACGTCTTCGCATATTAGCTTTTAGCAGACGCTACCCTCGTGGTTTTTTTTTATTATTGTATTATTATCAAACGGAACCATCCTGCCTTATAAAGGTTCATAGAAAAAATTTATTACGTCAAGATCGCCTAATTACTATATTATTCAAATGACCGGTTTTGGTAAATTGCCATCTTCACATGTGATAATTAAATCACGAACAGTTGTCATATATAAACTCAAGTTAAATCCACTCTGAACGTCATGAAATGTCATAAAATATGTCAGCGAAATATACAACATGCCGTCACTTGGTAAATGCCGTCATATTTCTGTGATATATTTTATACCATTCCATGATATTCGGAATGCATAGAACTTAAATTTATGTGTCATGACCTAACTGTTTGATTAATCATCACATCTGAGGACGGCAATAAATTTCCGGAACCCGTAATGTGACTACAGCAGTAATTAAGCGATCTTGTCGTAATAAATAATTACATATACTAGAGCAGTGGCTTTTGATCTAGGCGCGACCGGCGATGTGATCATTGCTGGTGGCGTACGATTTCTGATTACATGTTTGCGAGTCTGATTCCTGAGACACATTCCTGATCTCTGCGCAGTGTCTCGCGGAGTGGCTGCCACAGTGTTGTTGGTGAAGATCAGAGTGGAGGAACTGAGTTCCACAGTGTCCGTTGTGTTGCAGAAGAGGAGCAGGCTTACGTGCCACAAGAAAAACGTATGAGTCGCGTTCGAAAGGACGACAGCTAAAATTACCATCCAGTCAGATTTAAGATTTCCGCGGTTTCCCTTATTCGCGCAAGGAACAGCGCGATGGCACAGCCGCTTTCCGTTTCCCATCCTTCACCATTCCAATCTTATGCTCTTTTTCTAACTATTTCGTTGTCGATGATATATTAAACCTCTAACAGTCCTTCCTCTTCCAGAATCACCCACAATATTCTCTGTATCCAACTATCATTCTATCCCTCCCCGACTACGTTTATGCTCCATGTTTAATGTTCACGGTATCTAAGTCAAAATCTAATGTAATCTGCTTGCAACCAAAACGCTACTGTGCGTTACAAAAACGTAAGAACATCATACACAGCTCACGCCTCAATCATGGACCGAAGGACGGATAAATCAAAAGAGCTCCATTTCGACCTCTCCAAGCAAACTACACGAGGTCTCCCCTGTTTAGAGCCTAGAAATTTTTCCGGTCCCTGATCGGGATACATCTTCCATCAGCATTGCAAAACACTACTCTGCAACTTTTCTCTTGATAGCATTACCGTCTATTGGCTTAATGTTTCTTATGATCGCCCTGTTGTGTTATTATTACTTTTTTATGCTATGCTCCAGTGGAAGACTCTGCAGGAGAGACGCTCAGTAGCTCGGTGCGGACTTTTGTTGAAGTTTCGAGAACATACCTTCACCGAGGAGTCAAGCAGTATATTGCTCCCTCCTACGTATATCTCCCGAAGAGATCATGAGAATAAAATCAGAGAGATTAGAGCCCACTCAGAGGCATACCGACAATCTTTCTTTCCACGAACAATACGAGTCTGGAATAGAAGGGAGAACCGATAGAAGTACTCAGAGTACCCTCCGCCACACACCGTCAGGTGGCTTGCGAAGTATGGATGTAGATGTACATGTAGATGTAGATATTTACTCGTGGAAGAGCCGAAACACTGCGTGAAATTCAAAATCATTTTTCTTAAAATAGAATCTACTTATTTAAGTTACATTATAGCACATTATACTACAATGTGCCGTGTTTTATACATTTCTACATTCATTTTAATTAAAATAATAAGTCTACGGTTAAAAATACAACAGAAACTGCTATTATTTTCTCTGTTACTAATGCTAATGCTACCACAATTATAAGGGACAGTCAAATGAAAAGAGGACAGATGGAAAGGGAGGAAGTAAACGATTTATTATTTCAAAAGTAATCGCTATAACAGTCAACACACTTACCCCACTGTGACAAACACGGTCACTACCTTCATGGAAAAATGTTTACGGTTGCCTACGGCACCACGATTGTAGCGAGGGGTGTACCTCTTCGTCCGATGCAAATCCTCGGCCATAAATATCTTTTTTCAGGGCTCCAAAAATTCGGAAATCGTATGGGGAAGAGACCAGGGACGTATGAAGGCTTTGTAAGGGCTTCCCAGCGGAACTTCCGCAGCGTAGTCAAAACAACAGACGCGTCAGCCCCAGTAAAGACATGGTAACCTTTTTCTTTGACTTCTAGGACTCACTGCTCATTGAATTTGTGGAAAACAGCGCCACAGTTAACGCAGAGTGGTAGGTGGATGTTGTGGCGTAACAAGCCTGCTACGCCACACTGGGAAGGGAGCCGAAAGAAAGGCACGCGTACACACACGCCGACTGGCGTCAATTCTGGAACAGGATAGTATTGAATGGTAGCAATAAAAGTACGTAGCTGCTTTATACTTAACTTTTAATCTTGGTTTGTTTACAACGTTCTTCGTGAGACATTTTTACGATAACTCTCAAAGTATAAGGCTAATGGCGCCTTGCTAGGTCGTAGCCATGGACTTAGCAGAAGGCTATTCTAACTGTCTCTCGGCAAATGAGAGGAAGGCTTCGTCCGTATTGTCGCTAGCAATGTCGTCCGTACAACTGGGGCGAGTGCTATCCGTATCTCGAGACCTGCCTTGTGGTGGCGCTAGGTCTGCGATCACACAGTGGCGACACGCGGGTCAGACATGTACTAAATGGACCGCGGCCGATTTAAGCTACCACCTAGCAAGTGTGGTGTCTGGCGGTGACACCACAGTGGACACTTTGCAAAACCTGAAGCGCGCTATCAGGTCCAAAAGCCCAAGAATGATCGCGGAGGGTATCATTCTGTTGCAGCATGATGCCCGTCCACATGAATATATTGTTGTTTTGACAATCCTGCAGAACTTTCGCTGGGAGACCCTTACGTATCCTCCAACCAGTCCGTATCTCTGCCCACGCGATTTCCGTGTTTTTGGAACGCTGAAGGAAGACATTCGTGGACCTCAAGCTGCTTTGGATGACGAGTATAATGACTCTTCTGGAGAGTAGAAATCTACTCTGTAGGAATCAGCATGGGTTTCGAAAAAGACGATCGTGTGAAACCCAGCTCGCGCTATTCCTCCACGAGACTCAGAGGGCCATAGACACGGGTTCCCAGGTAGATGCCGTGTTTCTTGACTTCTGCAGGGCGTTCGATACAGTTTCCCACAGTCGTTTAATGAACAAAGTAAGAGCATATGGACTATCAGACCAATTGTGTGATTGGATTGAAGAGTTCCTAGACAACAGAACGCAGCATGTCATTCTCAATGGAGAGAAGTCTTCCGAAGTAAGAGTGATTTCAGACGTGCCGGAGGGGAGTGTCGTAGGACCGTTGCTATTCACAATATACATAAATGACGTTGTGGATAACATCGGAAGTTCACTGAGGCTTTTTGCGGATGATGCTGTAGTATATCGAGAGGTTGTAGCAATGGAGAATTGTACTGAAATGCAGGAGGATCTGCAACGAATTGACGCATGGTGCAGGGAATGGCAATTGAATATCGATGTAGACAAGTGTACTGTGCTTCGAATACGTAGAAGGAAAAATCCTTTATCATTTAGCTACAATATAACAGGTCAGCAACTGGAAGCAGTTAATTCCATAAATTATCTGAGAGTAGGCATTAGGAGTGATTTAAAATGGAATGACCATATAAAATTAATCGTCGGTAAAGCAGATGCCAGACTAAGATTCATTGGAAGAATCCTAAGGAAATGCAATCCGAAAACAAAGGAAGTAGGTTACAGTACACTTGTTCGCCCACTGCTTGAATACTGCTCAGCAGTGTGGGATCCGTACCAGATAGGGTTGATAGAAGAGATAGAGAACATCCAACGGAGAGCAGCGCGCTTCGTTACAGGATCATTTAGTAATCGCGAAAGCGTTACGGAGATGATAGATAACCTCCAGTGGAAGACTCTGCAAGAGAGACGCTCAGTATCTCGGTACGGGCTTTTGTTGAAGTTTCGAGAACATGCCTTCACCGAGGAGTCAAGCAGTATATTGCTCCCTCCTACGTATATCTCGCGAAGAGACCACGAGGATAAAATCCGAGTGATTAGAACCCACACAGAGGCATACCGACAATCTTTCTTTCCACGAACAATAGGAGACTGGAATAGAAGGGAGAACCGATAGAGGTACTCAAGGTACCCTCCGCCACACACCGCCAGATGGCTTGCGGAGATGGATGTAGGTGTAGATGTAGAGGCGCACACCTTGATGTAATCATCGTTCCGTAGGCAACGGCTGACATGTTTCCATGAAGGCATTGACTGTCTTAATATACAATGGGATAAATCTATTATCGGTTACGGCGGTTACTTTTGAAATAATGAACAGTGTACTTACTTCTTTTCCATCCGTCTCGTTTTCGTTGTATTGCCCGTTATACTATCTCTGTTACTGTTATGAAGTATAACGACAGAAAACTCCATTTAACAGTTTTCCCATCAGAGACCCCCATTGTCAATCGGTGGCACCCCGAGCCAAAGGAGCACTAACAGCTCCGTTGCCATTGCAGAGGAAATTATGAAGCAGTCTCCATTCTTCGTCTAAATCAACTGACATAGCAGTCTCTTCCCTTGTGCTTCATGGTTGCAGGGTACATTCCCTGTTCCCACGACGCACTGCAGTATTTGATATCGACTGTAGCCACATGACAACTAGCGTTACCCCGTTATCTCTGATTCCCTGTGTGCGCAGACTAACACTTCGGCGGCACTGCTGTTCCTGTAGTGCAATGGCATCGTTTTGATTCAGATTGTTTTGAGGCTCCCAAGCCTCTTTGCAAGGTGCGGCAGCTGTGTTGTGCCTGGCTGACTTGTAGCGCAGGGTCTCATTCAGATTTAGTATTCCATGCAGTGTAAATGGTTGCCGCGCAGTAGCAGACACGTCCGCATACGGGAGGCATCCCCGGGCAGTTTAGTTGGCATTGCCTAAAATGGAAGCGGTGAAGGAGAGTTGAAGTTGACTCATACTTTACTGAACGGCACAGAACAGAATGTCAAAACCGTCCACAATGTATCTCAAATGGTGGCCGTCAGCGGGGCGGAAAGTTAGTTAGTTAGTTACGTGTTCCATTGATCAATAGCACGGAAAACCGTTATGATGTGGAACGTGTCAAATGAAAGGAACAGCGTCTTCTACTTCAAGGTTTCTCTGGACGAAAATTTTGTCCTTGACGCTGGTGGGGTGCGGTGGGGGGTGGCAGGAAATGAGAAAGGGGGGCGTAGCTTCTTCTACTAACATCAGAAGTTAATCTGTTATTGTTTTGCGTTTCGCGTCTTTGTGCCTTCTAAGTCTTTTTTGTTTGATTTGTTTCGTAACACATTCAAAAAGTTCGATAACGACTTGCATATTTTTTCCGTGAGTCATCTTTCACAAAAGAATTCAGATATGTAGAAATGAAAAAAAAAAATTTGGTTTTCATAAAACTTGGACGAATAAGCCTACATAGTGGGAAAATGAGGTCATAAATTGTTCTCATTTAATGACTTTTACTGCAAGTGAAAAAGTCAGGTTTGCTGAAGGAGAGTAATGTACTGTTTTTGACATTATTTGGTACGTAGAAACAAAAACAACTCAATGGATAAGCAATTTCAAAATTTTCTTTTGTGGTGGGCCCATAACATTCTTTAAGTTAGTGAATGACGTAGTATGTTTATTTTTCAGGTATCTGCTGCACACTCGTTATTTACACGCGACGATTCTCGTTTCGCCTACTATGCCATTTTCAAGTGATCGGTTTGAGTGTCACAATGTAGCGTCTTGAAGAGTTTTTCTGAGATTATTTCTCAGTTTTTGTGCTGCTGAAGTTCGCCAGACCCTTAAGGATGATGCTCACTTTTTATTCGCACCTATGTTGTTCGGCATCAAAACTTCTTCCACTAGAGTATACCAGTGAATTACAGGTGCAAATGAAAACTGAGCACCATACTTAAATTTCTAACAAACCTCAATATCACAACAACTGAGAAATAACCTCAGCAAAGTACTCCAGGATTCTATATTGCGACACTTTAAACGATCGCTTGAAAATGACACAATAGGCGAAAAGAGACTAGTTGTATGTAAATAACGAGCTAATAAAATCAGTGCGCAGCAGAAAGAGCAAAAATACATACTATCCTATACAATGGGTAACATAATTAGGCTTTATGTATTGCCTTGTACAAATGTATTGATGAATTTTTCCGTATATTTTTTCTCTGGCAAATAAATGTTGATGTAAGAATGAGATTTTCACTCTGCAGCGTTGTGTGCGCTGTTATGAAACTTCCTGGCAGATTAAAACTGTGTGCCAGACCGAGACTCGAACTCGGGGCCGAGTTCGAGTCTCAGTCCGGCACACAGTTTTAATCTGCCAGGAAGTTTCAAATGTTGATGTATTAGAATGTTTGGACGGCACTTTTCCTGTTGGTTCACTTCTCAGCAGTTTACAATAAAATTTGTGCAGGACATCTGTTGTTAATTTTACTTTTGGCATTAATAAACTTCGTCAGTAATAGTTCCTTAATTCTGATACTACTAGCAACCCTAGGCTCGATTCTGTAAATAACCGAATTCTGTTTTAAGAAAGTTGTCTCCTGAACTGTAGAATTATATAATTTCCGAGGTACATTCAGTGGTATATGTAGATACTATGTGCTCCCATTCTCAAATACTGGATGAATATAGTCTTGGTAATTTGCGCGCCATGAGTTAACGGTGCCCCAAGACATATAAACACTTTCTAACTGGAATAACTGACTTCTTGTATTAAACGTATAACATTAGATTGTACCTCTTAATCAGTTGATTGTAACAGAATTTTATAAATTTTTAAATTCGTTCAATAATTATATGAAATAGTGAAAATCTAATTTTTTTTTTGTCCCTAGAAGCTGCTAGGTAGACAACCCGCAAGTGAGACGGTGCATCGGTTTAGCCGGCCGGAGTGGCCGTGCGGTTCTAGGCGCTACAGTCTGGAACCGAGCTACCGCTCCGGTCGCAGGTTCGAATCCTGCCTCGGGCATGGATGTGTGTGATGTCTTTAGGTTAGTTGGGTTTAATTAGTTCCAAGTTCTAGGCGACTGATGACCTCAGAAGTTAAGTCGCATAGTTCAAATGGTTCAAATGGCTCTGAGCACTATGGGACTTAACATCTATGGTCATCAGTCCCCGAGAACTTAGAACTACTTAAACCTAACTAACCTAAGGACAGCACACAACACACAGCCATCACGAGGCAGAGAAAATCCCTGACCCCGTCGGGAATCGAACCCGGGAACCCGGGCGTGGGAAGCGAGAACGCTACCGCACGACCACGAGATGCGGGCTAAGTCGCATAGTGCTCAGAGCCATTTACATCGGTTTAGTCTTATAGTAATATAGATATTTCGTTTATATACTTACAGAAGACAGCCTCATTCTAACCTAGGGCGAGCAGCATTTCATCGTGGTTTTAAGGGAGATGACCGACGTCTAACAAGGTTTTTAAGGGAGGTTTAGGGAAGATTTAGTTGTAATAAATTTTGACTGCGCAGGTTCATCGCATGTTTTTGGAATGGGTAACAATGGAATACACGTATAAAAAAACTGGCACACTTTGCTTGTTAAATATCAACGTCTCTATAATCCACTATTGCGAGTCCTTGCTACTTCCATGTGTCACTTATACTACAGCCACTTATCGATAGGAGGGGAGCGCATTTGTGGGGTGGGGGGGGGGGGGGTTGCCAGTACTGACCGTGAAACAACTAAAGATCCCCCCCCCCCTCCAACCGCCCTCTACACGTGTAGGCTATGTCAGTCTTCGCTCCTCGGATTCCCTTGAGCCAAAACGTCTTCTTTCCATGGGAGTATGAACGGGAAGAAGACTATATCCCAGCAAGATTATGGATTACTATACCAAAACTTTTCGAGACCTGTCAGTCAGGGAATCTGAACTGTCGATATTACTTCGCGGGATTAATACTCATAACAGTGATTACTGACGAAATATGCGGGGAAGCAAGTAGTCAATAACGGAACCATGCGGATTAAAAATATTGTTGTAATACGATTGTTGTTGTTGTTGTTGTTGTCGTGGTCTTCAGTCTTGAGACTGGTTTGATGCAGCTCTCCATGCTACTCTATCCTGTGCAAGCATCTTCATCTCCCAGTACCTACAGCAACCTACATCCCTCTGAATCTGCGTAGTGTATTCATCTCTTGGTCTCCCTCTACGATTTATGTACGGTAGATCCCAGGAAATTGGAGAGCTAGTCACCTTACTCTCGCCGTTCCGTTCTCGGCTGAGAGAAGCGACGTCACATTGACGTTACGGCTACTATAAACACACCACGATTTGAGAGGCGTTCCGTTCCGTTCTGGTAAGTCCAGCCTTTATGCTTCCGCGGTTTGAGAGGGCTGCCCTAGCACTAAGGGCGAATTTGGCGTGGCGCAGCAGGTGCTGTGGCCGTTTCCCAGAGTTGTCCGGTGAGCGGGAACGGAACGGCGTATCCGGTACACCTGCTGTTCGCCGGGGCTGCCCTGCCCGCTTCCGGCACGGCCTAGCTAGCCGCTGCCCTGAAGCCAGTCCACCTTGTCTGGCCGTCTCTGCAGTGTGCATGGCTACGATTGCTTCATCCATCTGCAAATCGTCCTTCAAGTCATGGCGTAAATTGTTTGGGTAACACACTGTTCCTACTGTTTCATTCGTACATTTCACTTAGGAATAAGGTAAATGAAGGTAGGTCTGCTTTGTTAATTGCTAGAAACAATTGATCCTCAGTATCTACACAGAGTGTAGTCTTGTCTTTTGAATAATTAATTAAAGGTAGGTGTTAGTTTTTTGTACGGCAGGATATATAGCGCTTCTGATTGCATCTGGATCAGCGGCCCGGTACACAAGGAAACTTGTGTAGTGGCGAAGGTATCATGCAATGTTGTGTCGATGCTCTACCAAGCTTATTTTGTTTGGGGTGACTTTATGTACAGTTTCTGAATGTTACCATATAGTAGTTTAATCGTAGATTCCAACCTGTTATCATGGTACATTATAACCCATTATTTTTTCTTTCGGCCTAGGGACGACATCTCATATTTCTGTAGAGATTACTACTGATCACTTTACTGAATGCTCGAATTCTGCAGAGTAGTATAGAGCGTGTGTACGTGTGTGTTTGTAGAGAGAGAGAGAGAGAGAGAGAGAGGGGGGGGAGGGGAGGAAGTTGTTGGTGAGAGGCCCCCCCCCCCCCTCTCTCTCTCTCTCTCTCTCTCTCTCTCTCTCTCTCTCTCTCTCTCTCTCTCTCTCTATACACACACACGCTCTATACTACTCTGCAGAATTCGAGCATTCAGTACTGTGATCAGTAATAATCTCTACAGAAATATGAGATGTCGTCGCTAGGCCCAAAGAAAAAATAATTGTTTATACTGTACCATGATAACAGGTGGCACAGAGAGATACGGACGGACATAGGAAAGGAACGAGGTCTTAAACATCCCTTCTGAATCATTACATGCTGATAGTAAACCGTAGGTTATCAGACCCCCTACACTACCAAGTGTAGCTCATTTGCGAAAACTGTTCAGCAAGACGTACAGGAGTTCTGATATTGCATGCTCAGTTAGAAATGTTTACAGGAGGCTACTCTAAAAAGTTGCGAAAAGCAAACATAAAGAAGCCAATTATTTTTTCGATTGTTTACGAGAAACCACGGAAAACCTAACTCAAAGTGGCTGCGTGGATGACTGAATACTGTTTCTCTCGGATGCGCTTCCTCTGTTGCTGGCGGCGACCGTTGCCATCGTTAAGTGGTTGATATTAGCTCATTTCGCCTAATGAAGACTTACTGGACTTCCATACTTAATGCAAGCGTAATAAAAGAAGAAGAAGACTCCACTCTCTATGTCACGTTGCTCGGTGCTTCATACTAAATCGTAGCTTGAAATGCGTTCACGATTTTGTAAAACTGCTTCGAACCACTAAAGGATAGTGGCGCAGATTGCCCACTAAATCGCACCCAAAACCGTCATTTGTTTTACAGGAAGTGAATTCATCAGATGATAGGGGTATACTGCTCTAAACAATGTCGTAGAATTTTAAAATAAAAAGATAAATGGTTACAGATATTTGTGTTTCTCGACCGATAATTGTATAAGTTTTCAATCGGGGATATTGTCTGCATATCCACTTTTTAAATGTTTGTGTTAGTATTAAATCCACTGTTGTCTGCAATACCTTCTAGGCCTGTGAAAGGATTTTCATCTAGAAGGGTACTCTCAGATTTGGCACCTATACCTGATTACATCGCGGTAATTCCCAAGAATGTTTGCCAATCGAAGCTGCAGGCTCCAAAGATCGATATCGAACGTGCGATTCTAAATCGATCATGCGACTGTGGTGGCGGGCGTTATGAGAGTGATCACTACAACAACGACAAAAGACGAGTTGTAATTACAAAAGAAACTTCTTACCTCACTTGTCGTCGACGTTGTAGTCATGGCAAAGTCCGTTTGATGTGTATGCTACGGGAAGCATTCAGTATTTGCCGTAACCTGTGTAGACTCTGCCAATGTCACGCAAAAATATGAGTAGAATGTCACATTTCCGAAAAAAATTCAAACAATTTTCTGCATTGCATAACCATGGAATTAGATTCTTCCACTTGGGGTAATCGGCCGAAGAAACGTCTACAATACCAGACATGCCACTCACTACCGTCATAAATCGTTTGGGTTTTCCTAGCATCTCACAAATAATCTATTATAACGCCCGCCATCACAGTTACGTGATTGATTTAGAATCGCACGTTCGATATCTATCGTTTGGAGCCTGCAGATTCGATAGGCAAACAGTCTTGGAAATTACCTACATCGCTGTTCAAAAATGTGTGTGAAATCTTGTGGGACTTAACTGCTAAGGTCATCAGTCCCTAAGCTTACACAGTACTTAACACAGATTATCCTAAGGACAAACACACACACCCATGCCCGAGGGAGGACTCGAACCTCCGCCGGGACCAGTCTACATCGCTGTTATTTTCGTTCAGAAAACCGAGCGAGGTGTCACAGTTGAAAGACAATCAAGTCGTTTTCGTGGGCATCGCGGCTAATTCCCTGTCCGGATATCCAGATTTAAGTGCCCATGTTTCTCTAAATATCTTAAAGCGACTGCTGGAATAGTTCCTCTCAAAGGAGATGGCCTCTTTCCTTCCCCAAACCGAGTTTTTGCTTCGTGTCTAATGACCTCGTTGTCTACATGACACTAAACTTCAATCTACATTTACATCAACACTCAGCAAGCTACCTGTCGGAGTGTGGCGGAATGTACCTCTCCGCCCGCATCTCGTGGTCGTGCGGTAGCGTTCTCGCTTCCCACGCCCGGGTTCCCGGGTTCGATTCCCGGCGGGGTCAGGGATTTTCTCTGCCTCGTGATGGCTGGGTGTTGTGTGCTGTCCTTAGGTTAGTTAGGTTTAAGTAGTTCTAAGTTCTAGGGGACTGATGACCATAGATGTTAAGTCCCATAGTGCTCAGAGCCATTTTTTTTGTACCTCTCCTTACGTTCAAGATGTCAGATTCTTAGTACTCTACGTCAATAAATTTCTTGTAAATGATGTCAGACTTGGGTCACTGGCAAAAGAGGGCATGCTGTAGCACTTGCTAAGTAGAACGGACGACCACCCGTGAGCAACAAGTGGCATTCCGCTAGTCGTTTCGTGCACGCATGTTCACGTGCACTGCCAGTTTTGCATGGAAGACGGCTAGTCGGCAAAGTTTGCTCGCTGACATTCTCCAATCACTCGTAACGCACAGTGTCGGTGTTGCATGTAACATCCCGGCGATGACGCAAGCGGCGGGAGGTGCCACAATGGAAAGCGTGATCGGAATGTCGCCTTGCGTGGGTACCGGCGACGAAGGCTCGCAGACTCAGCAGCTATGCCGGTGGTCACGCCCTTGTCCGACATTTTTAAATACTTTCCACGTACAGCGTCACGAGGAACATATACCGTATTTTTGAGGGCCCGAGGAGAACGTACGTTGCCAGATTGCATTCCTGTTTGGCATACGCATACATCACATGACGTGACGGCACGAGTTTCCATTCGGTGCACAACGCGCTGACCTTCGGTTCGCTTAAGTTTCTAACGTGTTAAGGCCGTTGGCTACGTCTTATCTTCGACGTCAACGTGGCGTTATCATTCGACAGGATAACGCAAGACTACATGTTGCCTATTCTGTCCTGACCTAACCCGATACAGATAATGTTAGATTGTTTTCGTGGCCAGCACGTGCTCCGGATCTCACACCCGTTGAAAATATTTGGTCATGGTTTTCCTACAAACTAATAATAATTTCGTGTAGCTGAGTGCATGCGTGTCCGAACGAAAATTACATCGTTCTTGAAACTGCCTGGCAGATTAAAACTGTGTGCTGGACCGATATTCGAACTCGGGACTTTTGCCTTTCCCGGGCAAGTACTCTACCATCTGAGCTACACAAGCACGACTCACGTCCCGTCCTCACAGCTTTACTTCTGCCAGTACCTCGTCTCCTACCTTCCAGACTTTCTCCTTAACAGCACAGGTATGAAGTATCGGACTTACCACTTGCATTTATCAGTGCAATTTTCGATTGTGCCATCTATGAATTCGAGTTTCCTTCGTATATAAGACCAGATCTCAGATACGGTTCTACAGGGAAACCTGTGAGTTGAAGTTTCAACTATACTAAATGTTTCACATTGAAAGTAGTGGTGAAGTGAATGCTGTAAAATTTTTCGTTCGTTGCTGTTTTTACGTTGACAGTCATGTACCGCATAAAGTTATTACTAAGGGGTGAAATGTTGCTGTATAAATTCCTCCAGATAATATTCCAGCTTATCTGAGAGTAGATTCCCTTAGCTCATTTTTCTTGCTATTCTTCGTTAAAAAATGATAGTCTCTCTGTTAAGATACGCTGCGGATTACGGTTGTCATATATATGTAGATGAACTCGGATAAAATACGACTTGATACGGTATGTGTTAAGGCTGTTGATATTGTTATACCAGGCGGCTCCATTCTTACAGTCTCCTATCTATTAATTAAAGTCTTGATATTACTGTTGTTCCCATTTCCCGTACTTTTGCGCATGCGTGTAATGAGAGATTCGTATTTTTGTCTTACATCCGAGAGGTTTAGAGCACCCGACATGGTTGGCAGTGTTAACGTGTCGTAAAGCATATTAAAAATATTACCCCTCATGATAAACCAGAATAGCGCTCGTTGTATGTTATCTGCTATGGCAACAGGCGCTGCAAGTATCTGTGCCAAGTAACTCAGTATACTTCATAATCAAATTTTTACCGTTTGCACTTTTCGTAACAAGTTTAGCTGCCTGTCGCAGTACAATTTGGCGTTGGCCCCAATTCTCTTTAGCGTTTCTGCCGAATTTCGTGTCGACATCTTGTCGGGTATTGTTTCCAGGTACTGCTTCAGTTAGAGGTAGCACCTGTGTGTGCTGAATTTTCCACCCTGTGTCGCTTCAAATTACCTAAAAATTTAATAATGTATTCTTCCTGCTATCCTGTGTAAGCACAATAAGTAAAATTCCTCGCAGTGTTGCAGTTTTAATGGACAGCAGTGTGTGTACAGGGTGTCCTAAGTCAGCAGCTCGTTGTCTAGATGCTAGCGTTGCTGCCTCTGGACCACGGGGTCCCGGGTTCGATTCCCGGCCAGGTTGGGGATTTTCTCTGCCCGGGGACTGGTTGTTTGTGTTGTCCTATCACCATCATCATCATCATGATTTGTGAGATGTGGACTGTGTAAAAATTGGGACTTTGTACGGGCCCTGATGACCCCGAAGTTGAGCGCCCCACAAACCAAACATCATCACAAGGTATCCGAAAAGCCGTTTCTACAGATATTTGCAATTTAGTTTTTGCAAAGTGTAGACGGAATCAAACCAAGAAAATACTGGTCATCAAGTCATTCGTGCGATCCCCAGTACTGACCATAAGCGTCGGTTTGATTCCCGCTACACACTGAATGATTTTAAGAGGAATTTTACGAGCAAATTCGATAGGGTTGTCCTAAATTAGTGTAGTGCGATATTCGTTTTATAGACTTGTACGAGGAGTGTTCAAGAAGTAATGTAACTTATTTCTTTCTGAAAGCATGTTGATTTTATTCAGTATTGCAAAACAGCATGTTATTCCCCACTCTTTTGGCTACAGACACTTATTTTTCAACATAATTTCCGTTCAGTGCCTTACGCCACGCTAGTGGGAGAAAATGTATGTCAGTATGGTGCAACTTCGTGTCAGAGCCAACGTCTCGCTCCATCGGTACCTCCCGTACTGCTTCCCGCAGAGTGCATCCTTCAGTGTGCCCAACATATGAAAGGTGCTAGATCCGGGCTCTAGGGTGCTGAAGAAGAACTGTCCAGTGAAGTTTTGTGAGCTCCTCTAGGGTGCGCAGACTTGTGTGAGGCCTTGCGTTTCGTGGACAAGCAGAAGTTCGTTCGCATTTTTGTGGTGATGGACACACTGTAGTCGTTTCTTCAATTTCGTGAGGGTAGCACAGTATACTTCAGAGTTGATCGTTGCAGCATGAGGAAGGACACCAAAGGCAATAACCCATTCAGAGTCCCAGAGCCTCTTCTGCTTGGCGGTGAGTAACCTAGCGGGCACACACCTTTGAGTAAGCCAGTTGGTGGACGTGTGTGAGCACTACCAATGGAGACGCGTGCGGCGATTGTGATGACCTCGAATGAGAGTGTCCACACGTTCCAACATTGCAGGAGTCACAGCTGTGTGTGGGCGGCCGTTTTGCGCTACCTTGTTACCACGATAAAAGACGACTCGCTCAACAATTTGGGGTGATCGAGTGTCCGTCAAAATAAATTCGATGAGAGGTCTCTGGAAACATTAAACATGGAAACAGAAAAGATTGTAACAACTACAGAGATATCTCTTTAACCAGCGTTGTGGGTAAAATCTTCTCAGGTATTGTTGAAAGGAAAGTGCGAGTATTAGTTGAGGAGCAATTGGATGAAAATCAGTGTGGGTTTAGGCCTCTTAGAGGTTGTCAGGACCAGATCTTTAGCTTACGGCAAATAATGGAGAAGTGTTATGAGTGGAACAGGGAACTGTATCTATGCTTTATAGATCTAGAAAAGGCATATGACCGGATTCCTAGGAGGAATTTAGGGTCTGTTCTACGAGTTTATGGAATAGGAGACAAACTTTTGCAAGCAATTAAAGGTCTTTACATAGATAGTCAGGCAGCAGTTAGAGTTGACGGTAAATTGAGTTCATGGTTCAGAGTAGTTTCAGGGGTTAGACAAGGCTGCAATCTGTCCCCACTGTTGTTCATATTATTTATGGATCATGTGTTGAAAACAATAGACTGGCTGGGTGAGATTAAGATATGTGAACACAAAATAAGCAGTCTCGCATATGCGGATGACTTAGTTGTGATGGCAGATTCGATTGAAAGTTTGCAAAGTAATATTTCAGAGCTAGATCAGAAATGTAAGGACTATGGTATGAAGATTAGCATCTCCAAAACGAAAGTAATGTCAGTGGGAAAGAGATATAAACGGACTGAGTGCCAAATATGAGGAACAAAGAACAGGTGGACGGTTTCAAGTACTTTGGATGCATATTCTCGCAGGATGGCAACATAGTGAAAGGACTGGAAGCGAGGTGTAGCAAAGCTAATGCAGTGAGCGCTCAGCTACGATCTACTCTCTTCTGCAAGAAGGAAGTCAGTACCAAGACTAAGTTATCTGTGCACCGTTCAATCTTTCGACCAACTTTGTTGTATGGGAGCGAAAGCTGGGTGGATTCAGGTTACCTTATCAACAAGGTTGTGGTTACGGATATGAAAGTAGCTAAGATGATTGCAGGTACTAGTAGTTGGGAACAATGGCAGGAGGGTGTCACAATGAGGAAATCAAAGAAAACTGGGGATGAACTCTATAGATGTAGCAGTCAGGGCGAACAGGCGTAGATGGTGGAGTCATGTTACACGCATGGGAGAAGCAAGGTTACCCAACAGACTCATGGGTTCAGCAGTAGAGGGTAGGAGGAGTCGGGGTAGACCAAGGAGAAGATACCTGGATTCTGTTAAGAATGATTTTGAAGTAATAGGCATAACATCAGAAGGGGCACCAATGTTAGCAGTGAATAGAGGATTATAAAGGAATTTTATAAGGGGGACTATGCTCCAGACTGAACGCTGAAAGGCATAATCAGTCTTAAATGATGATGATGATGATGATGATGATGATGATGAGACGTCTCTGCTTAGATCTCACCTGCGTTTCCGACACCATTTTGAAGCAACGTATAGCGCAGTCTCATGAAACTACAGAGGGCGAGGCGGGAATAATGTGTTGTTACTTATTGAACGCCTGTCGTATTAACAGAGACGGTAAAACACGAAAAATAACCAGTAGTGCAGCGGTGAGTCGAGTGCCGCCCTGGCCTGCAACGACTGCTACCGACGTAATGCAGCGCTGCTCAGCCGCTGCTGCAGTACTGGTAATTCTTTGTGTTTTACTGTCCATGTTAATACATATCGATAAAACAAATATCGGACTAGACCAATTTAGGATCGCTCTGTCGAATGAGCACGTAAGATCCCGCTTTAATTTTTTTTTTTTTTAACAACTTGCAACAGACCCACACTTTACACTTTTCATCGAGACTGGGAGTCCCGTGAAAGACGCAATGAGCAGTATTTGTTTTGGCTGACCCCATCGACACAAAACAAAAAAACGAAATTGCAGATATCTGCCTAATCACCAGAGAAAATGCGCCTGTCGACTCTTAGGAGGCAGTCCTTTCCGTCCCTTTACGAAGGACCTGCACCTACCTGTGAACATTGTCTCAGCAGATCATCAGTAAAAAAGCCGAGTGAAACCTACTGTACTTCGACGTGAACCAGGCTGCAATTAAAGTCTCTAATCTACGTTTCGGGAGAAAGTTTTCACACAAATGAAAGGTTGGAAATTTTGTCCTCAATTAATATATTCTGAAGCTTAGGTGAACAAGCATCACTGCCAAGACCGTGCTAGTCCTAATACAGTCACTCGTAATCCCTTTCACTCACTTTAGTAAGTTGCATTTCCAGAAAACGTAATAGCTACAAAAATACTGATTGTTTTTGATTGATAATGCTCGCCAAATAATAAGTCTGTCGGTACCAAATACAGTCACAGTCTTTAGCCACCGACCTGCTCAATACGCCACGCGGAATATATGTCTTTTCTCGTCACAAAATTCACTTAAAATTTCCGGAATTTCTACACGCCCATCGGAATAATTATGCCGTCACTTTACCACACTTTTGATGTATGAAACACTTCTAGATCCGGCAACTTATCGTTTCCATCACAACTACTACTACACACGTCCGAACTGTTTCATGGCTAGGCTTCCACACTTCTCTAGAATACTCCAAGTCTTCTCTACCAGCAGAGAAAGGCGCACGAAGAATATTGCTTTACCATTGGTCAGTTTACTCAACAGTCAATACCAAAACGACATTCTCCCGCTTCAATCCGCGCTTTTCATCCATAACCAATCGCCAAATAGTAAACCTCACGACTATACTTTTTACCGACGTAATTATCTAATACGATGAAGTTTTGCTTTTGCATAAAGTTATTTACTATTGTTATTTATACCTGAATTAATTTTCCCTTTCCCATAAACTTACTTTACAAAATTATTCTACAAAAATCTATTTTGTCCATATCCAGTATTTCTTCGAAATGTTCCCACACTAAATCCTACTACACAACTCGTTAAACAAATATCTTCATATTAACCTTAAACCACACTCACGCATCATTCATACTGCTAAAACACATTTATAACATTTTACATACAGAAAAAGACAATAACTGAAACGTCGCCTTAGAAAAATTAATGAAATACTGTGCTGATAAACCTCTTACATTATTTGATTTTCAAACAGCTGAGCAGAAGTGAACGTACTCAGAAATTTTGCTCTTCACCTATTCTGATCAACACTAAACTGACACACAATATTTTTAGCGCAATGCAATCTGACTTTCAATAATCCCTACAAAAGAATGGCCCTGACTAACATTAACGTATACTTTTCACAAATCACTTACCTCACAAAAATCTTCGTTACTCAAACTACTGCAATACAGCGAGCGCCAATACTGCCAGCTAAATAAAAGATTCAAACTACTGAAGGCACTAGCTACTGATAGGCATAGTTAGCAAATGAAAGATTTTGATAGAGAACAAAGAATGTATTTACCTTAATAGTGTTCAAAAGTCATAATATATATACCAGTTCGTGACATCCAGTCTTACAAATTTACTGCCTCTGATGAACACACGTCCAGATCATCCGCTCTCAAAACTCCGCCATCTCTCTCCCCACATCCACCACTGCTGGCGGCTCACCTCCAACTGCGCAACGCTACGCGCTGTTCACATCCAGCTGCCCAGCACTACAATAGCAAATTGCAACAATGCAAACCAGCCACAGACTGCACACAGCACAGCCAGTGATTTTCATACAGAGCGCTACGTGGCATTACCAATATAAAAACCTAAACAACCTACTTACATAACACTTTATGAAAATACTAGAACAGTTTATGAAAAACATTCTATTACTTTAGTGCACTCTAGTGGGAACAATCGAAACTAAAATCACAGTCTCCCTATCCAATATTGTCCTCTATCGGCTGATACATAAACTACGTGCACGTCCAGTCTCGCATCACCGTCTGTCACTATCCAGCTCTGAGACACATCTCCCACTTAACCGCCTCGAAGGCAGGATCGTTATAAGGCGCTACTCCTCACAGTGTACTAGATAACGTATGTTTTTGGATGGGGTCCGCCTTTAGCAGAAAGCAGAAAGCAGAATGGTTGAAACAAAAGAACCTCCAAGCACCCACACCGAAAAGCCTACTAAAGCTCCAAAAAGATGGGAATCCGATACGCTCTGTAGTGCCAAAGGCGGTCCCTATCCAAAAACATACGTATTGTTAAAGCAAACACGGAAGAAAAGTGTTTCAACCCCAAGATGAGTACTAGATAACGTTTCTTAATGGAGAAAATAAAGGAGAGGGACAGCATTAATTTCGGTTGGGCCTCGCACTCACGACACTAGTGCCTGCCACACAACCCTAACAGGTTGCGAAGGGAAGTGGAGTTGACGAGGCGAGCACCTGTCGCCTTGAAGGCCGGCAGTTGGGGGCGCACGATTTCCGTAGCAAACGGCCGCCCCTGCGCTCTGGGGCTAGAGAGTACGGCGCCCCACACCACACCAAGCCACGCCACGCCACCTGCGAGACCATTACCTCCTGGTCGATGGGCGCTCGCGGCAATTTACGGCCCGGGAAGGACACTCTCCCACTGTAAATCGTCGAGACAAATTGTTTATGATCGGCCCGGGCCAATTACGCTACACGTGATCAACATTCCCCGGCTATGAAACAAGTCCGGCAGACCGTTACCCGGGGCGACCGCCGTACGCATCGCGTCCCGACAGCGACGCCGGACGCTGATGGGATCCCGGCGGCGGGGCCGTTTCCCTCGTCCCGGTGGCATCCGGTCGCTGCGAGCACACGAGCGTCGCCAGTACACGACAGAGGACGAGGGAAGCGCTGTCCGCACCCGCCCCTCATCCGCTAATCTGCGATCCGCGTCGGTGGATATTAAAGTTCCGTGAAGAGAATTAAACCCTTCGGCAGGCCACAGCTCTGCGACGGGGCCTGAATTTTCGTCTGCCGAAGTCCTCATTCGACTTTGAAGCTTTCCTGCGAATCAACTGCTCGACACGTTTCAGTGTACACATCAGATGAATTCGCAACAGCGAATACTGTGTAACGCATTGAGGCGTAGCGCCATATAACGATCCTGCCTTGGAGACGGTTAAGTGGGAGATGTGTCTCAGAGCTGGAGAGTAGTGGTGGGCAGGAAATCGCGTATCTGTTAGAAATCACAGTGACTGAGAAGTCACAGATATCACAATAGCAACTTTACAGAATCTAACTGCGATTTCAGTCACAGTTAGCAGTCGCAAGTAGTATTTCACATTCAAAGACGTGAGCCATCTATTGGTCGAATTTAGCACTGCTTTCTGCGATTTCAGTGACAAGTCGCAACTAAGAGTCGCAAGTAGCAACTCGAATGCGCGGTTAACAGTGCCATCTGTGGGTCAAAGTTCGTACTACGCCCTTCTCTGCGATACACTATTGAGTCCAACTGCGATTTCCGTGACAAGTCGCAACTAAGAGTCGCAAGTAGCAACTAAAAAGCGCAGTTAGCACTGCCATCTGTTGAGCAAAGTTCATACTACGCTATTCGCTACCGAGTCAAACTGCGATTTCTGTGACAAATCGCAACTAAGAGTCGCAAGTAGCAACTAAAAAGCGCAGTTAACATACTTTTCCTAGTGTCATCTGTTGACCGACGTACGTACTTCGTTATGAGAGCCTTGTGCCTCACGAGATCGGTGTGCTGTGTGTGCATATGAAGGACTTATTTCATTAGTGGTAGAAGTCCATTTTTGTTCATTTTGAGATACAGAGTCATAAAGTTAAATGAGCGCTGAAAAATCTGCAGTTGAGATACCAGAAATATTCAAGCATATGGCTTCTTGCTGGAGATGAACCTTTATTTATGTTTGCTTGGATCATTAATTTCAGAAGCATTATAGACAGAAAAGTGGACATAATGGACTTGTACCACTATTGAAATAAGCCCTTCACATTATATGACGACATGCACATTCAGCATGTTATGGTTGGTCAAACACAGCTGTGACTCTGAAAGTATTATATTAATAAGAAGCAACATTGCCTTTTTCTCCTGCAAATGTCAAGTAACGTAACAGATGTGTTTGATTCTGCTTCCAATATGACAGTTTTGCTTAATACTCCACATGCCTACAGGACTTTGCAATGTTAACACAGAGGAACTCAGACATCTGTATAAGTGTAGTGAAATGAAAACAGTATTATTGGGTCATATGAATGCTTCACTTTTGTTCCGACACAGTTCAAGACTCGGGATAAAAGTTTTACACCTGGTGTTCTACATGGCAACTTCACACACAAGAACTTTTGGGACTAGTGTAGCAGGGGATACAACCCGTCGGCTTTGGACAATGACGTCACAATTCGCCAAACGAGAAGCGATTCTTCTTAGTGTTGTAGCTCCCTTCAGTAGCTGATAAGTGTTTTTTGGCTTTTTAAAAAAAAATCTCACGAGATAGAATAAACAGATTCACTTTATTAAGCAATCAGTAAAAAAAACGAAACTGAAACATAACAGCAAAAGCGAAAATGGTAAACTGCTCTCTGGCGACTTGTGACGTCATTGTCCAAAGCCGACGGGTTGTATCCCCTGCTACACTAGACCCGAACTTTTTGCCAACACTACTACCACCTACATAAGTAAACTTTCCCTGTGTTACTTTCAAGTAATGCACTTAGGCTATTCCTGATTTAAATGAAAGATCTGTACTTCCCACTTTCATACCAACAGCCTCAAAATGCATATTGTAGACTTTGGGATATGTTACAGGTCAGTGTCACACCAAGATTGTGGTGACGGGGAGGGGGGGGGCGGCATGTCACTCTGCAACTAGTGTTTACCAGTAAATAAGTGGCGGAAAATTACGGGTATAGGACGGCTTAAACATGTGGAAAATGAGATTTTCATTATTCACTCACTGTATTTAACATTTATTATTCCTTTAAAATCGCACAACAACTTCACTAAAACACAGTTTAATCACTCATCTGCACACTTAGTTCACAATTATGTCACTTTTAAACTGCAAAATCTTCTAAGAGCTGTCTTGAATCTTCACGAGTCCCTCTCAACAGCCTTGATGTGGATAGATACGTACAGCAACCAGTAATCAGAGTCAGAACTGTGTCTGCAAAATCACAAGGATTATTAAACAATTTTTGCTGTCACTAATTACAAGTAATATAATTTTCAGAGTAGATTGCTAAAATTTGCTGTAATGAAAGCCACTCAATGGGGTATATTTCACATTTGCTAGAACGATCTCACTGAAGTAATTAAGTCCATCGAAACACTTAGAAACTAACCTCTCGTCTGACGAAAACGGTCTAAAGACGCAGTGGCAATTGCTCCAGATCTGTTGACAATGATATTTTGAGTTATCACTTTACTGAGTGACTAAAATGTAGTTCGCGTACCTGTGAACACAACAATATGTTAGAATTCATTTTATAAACACGAACTATTACGCTACTGTATGGCTACTTACATATTAACTACACTATTAATATTTTCACAGTTGTTTCTTACCAATGACAGGTTTGTTGAGATGCAATTTTCTGTGTGGACAGATGTAACGTTTTCATACGGTGGTAAGTCGCAGAAATCGCAGGAGTCACAGAAATCGCTGAAGTAGCAGAAGTCGCAGAAGTAGCAGAAATCACAGAAGTAGCAGAAATCGCGGAAATAGCAGTGGCGGAGGGATACACGACCTAGGTTCCTTAACTGCGACTCTTAACTGCGACAAATCACAATTAAGAATAACAGATACTGAAAAGTAGCATTCACAGAAATCACTGATATCGGCAAATCGCAGTTTAGCCCATCACTACTGGAGATTGACAGATGGTGACGAGAGACTGGATGCGCACGTAGTTTATGTATCAGCCGATAGAGGACAGTATTGGATAGGGGACTGATTTAGTTTCGATTGTGCCCAGTAGAGTGCACTAAAGTAATACAATGTTTTTCATAAGCTGTTATAGTATTTTCATAAAGTGTTATTATCTCTTTTTGTGTATGTAAAATGTTATAAATGTGTTTTAGCAGTATGAATGATGGGTGAGTGTGGATTAATGTTAATATGAAGATAACTGTTAAACGAGTTATGTAGTAGGATTTAGTATGAGAAAATTTCGAAGAAGTATGGATATGAACAAAGGGGATTTTTATGGAATAGATTTGTAAAGTAAGTTTATGATAAAGGGGAAGTTAATTCATATATAAATAACAATAGTAAATAACTTTATACATAAACAAAACTTCAGCATATCAGATAATTACGTCGGTAAAAAGTGCTGTCGTTAGGTTTATTATTTTGCGATTGGTTATGAATGAAAAGCGCGGACTATTGTTTTGCTATTGGCTGTTGAATGAACTGACCAATGGTAAAACAATATTCTTCGCGCTGGTAGAAAAGACATAAGAGTATTCTAGAGAGGAGTCGAAGCATAGCCATGAAAGAGATGGGACGTGTGCAGTAGAAGTTCCGATGGAAATGATAAGTTGCCGGATCTAGCAGTGTTTCATACATCAAAAGCGTGGTAAAGTGACGGCATAATTATTCCGATGGGCGTGTAGAAATTTTGGAAATTTTAAGTGAATTTTGTGACGAGAAAAGACATACATTCCGCGTGACGTATTTAGCAGGTAGGTGCCTAAAAACTGTGACTGCATTTGGTACCGACAGACTTAATATTTGGCGAGCGTTCTCAATCAAAAACAATTTCGGGAAATGCAGCACCATAAACTTGCTAACGTGAGTGGAAGGGATTACGAGTGACTGTGTTAATGCTTGGCAGTGATACTTGTTCACCTAAGTTTCAGAATGTATTAATTGAGGACAAAATTTCCAAACTTTCATTTCGTGTTTCTCCTGAAACGTAGATTAGTGACTTAAATTGCAGACTGGTTCACGTCGAAGTACAGTAGGTTTCACTCGGCGTTCCTACTGATGATCTGCTGAGACATTGTTCACAGGTAGGTGCAGGTTCGTTGTAAAGGGACGGAAAGAACCGCGCCGCCGCACTATCGCTATCTTTACGACGTTTCTCATCGAGCCATATACGTTATCTCGCATTTCTAGCTGCTTCTCTCACACAAATAATGATAAAAATTCAGAAATTCAGGGTCGCCACCAGCCAAAGCCCTTCCTAATCATTTAGGAAAAAACAGAGCTGGAAAATTATTAGTTTAATTACTTTACTAGCGCCGGCCATAGTGGCCGTGCGGTTCTAGGCGCTACAGTCTGGAGCCGAACGACCGGTACGGTCGCAGGTTCGAATCCTGCCTCGGGCATGGATGTGTGTGATGTCCTTAGGTTAGTTAGGTTTAATTAGTTCTAAGTTCTAGGCGACTGATGACCTCAGAAGTTAAGTCGCATAGTGCTCAGAGCCATTTGAACCATTTTTGAACCTGTGCGTGCCTCATCATCTCCGAATAGCTATTGAAACCTGTGTCCTTCTGCATCTGCTTACTGTCTTCATCTCTTGGTCTCTCTCCACGATTTGTAACACCCCCCCCCCCCCCCCCCCCACACACACACACAGACACACGCATGTCCCTCTAATTCAAAATTGATGATCGCTTGATGTCTCGCAATACGTTATTTAGGGCGTATGTAATACGTAAACATGAAGCGAAGTGTCCAGAGAACGGCTTGTCCTAGAGCATTCTTCGTATCCATTTCTTGTCGTTTCAGTAGGTACATAATTGACGTCCGTTACTACAGTCTCTGCGCTAATCAGTATTGTGTAGTGTTCTTGTCATTAACCAAACAGGATGTGGTGTGGTTTTATACGCGTACCACATGAAAATGAGCACTGCTCGAGCCCAGTAGCACAGAAAAAAATAAACAAATGAACAAAGAACAAATTGCAGCTTCGGTGGAATGCAAATACTAAAAAAGTGTATTTCATTAGAAATTCTTTCTCGAATTCCACTAGCACCGTCTGTGATCAGGAGCCTTCTACTCCCTGCCGAAGTTGCATATGCGCCTGAAATGCGTTGAATTATCTCTGAAGACATCTCTTGGGGCACAGAGGAAAAAACTCTCTGGAGCATGGCAGTATACATCAGAAAAACCATTTGGTACCTATGTCTTCCGTGACCATCGGTTTGCAATATAAGATCAGATGTAGGCGCTGCATCACCATCAAACATCATCAATAAGAAACGATAAATCGCCGTTGGCATATATGTGGGCTATCCCCAATTCAATCCATATTAGTGACTGTACATCTAAATTAACAATAAAATGTTCTTCGGTATGTCCTGCAAGGATTGTTTCAAAAGCTGCGAATAGAGAATCGAATATTTTTACAGGTCTAAAAGTACCATCTAGACAGAGCAGGAGAACCGTTTTCAAGATCTAGGTTTGAGTATTGCAGACATACGTATAGTGACAGCACTATCCAGACACTTTCCTATAGCAGATGCACAGTGACGTGTGGTGTGTTCGAAATGTATTACACGTTTCTCCGCTGACAACGATGGCTTTAGACACATTGTCTTGGGTTCGGTAAGGAATGGGGATAGGGTCTTGCAATAATTGAGGTATTTGCATTAGGTGATGTTTATGGAAACCCAAACGGTGATGGTCAGCCGGAAGTACTCGACTGTTGCTTCAGTTCCCTCTCGTCGCAAGGCTGAATTGCGTGTCGTCCAAGGTCTAATGACTGCCGTATCATTTACAACGCGTTGCCAAGGTTATAAATTTTGTGTTTTGCCCACCTTCCAATCTCAAATAAAAATTAGTCTATAACTCAATTTTCACTCTACAAACAAATGCCCAACGAGAAGCGTTTCAGTATTTACATAAGCGACTTCGACAGAAGACACATTTCTCTTTAGTGCGAACTGCGGTAACCAGCTGTATTCTGTATTCACTCATTTTCTCTTTCAAAAAACTTTTAATGCAGTACAGCACTAACCCTTCTTGCACAATACACCTCAACATGATATATCCACTCGCAACTGAGTCTAGAATAACCATTTATTTAGGGACAGGTAGACATATACGAATTATCGGATGTGATTCAGTATTAATACTTTTCACATAATGCGTTAATGTTTTCGCCAGTACCTGTAGTTGTAAACAAACTTAATGACATATAACGCTTGTATCTTTGAAAAATAACTAGCTACAAGAAAGTTATACTAATATCCAGGTACCAACAACATCTCACATTAGAGCAAAGAGTGGAATTAGCTCTTAATGTAGAGGGTGAAGTTGCATGCTTGTAAGAGAAGAGAATAAAAAACGTAGAGTACATAAGCCAGTCTCTGAAAACTGGATTAATGTATCTCCACTTGAATCAGTTCTGTCACACAATCACTTTGGTAACACTGTTTGGAGATATGAAGTAAACGATTGTATAGTAGTCTGGCAAATCAAATTTATTAGTAAGGTAGTGGGAAAATGCAGTTTGCGTCCGAAATAAATTGCTTACCCAACAATGGCACACTAGAACCTAGAATGCAAGATCGCTCACACATTTGTAAACAATCATCCCTCCAATGCCAAACCTTGACTGGAATTGCAAGAAATCTCAGTGTATGGTCCAGTGAGAAAGAAATACGTACCCTTGTGCAAACACAGTATTTGCTTTTTCCAGACTATAGGTGAGTATGGTTCATCGTGTTATGTCGTGGAAGGTCTCTACGTCATGTTTCCCACCTTTTGCATGCACTTTAAAATTTTTTTCAGACTATAGATGAATACGGTTCTTTCAGATACGTCGTGGCAGATCTCTACGGCATGTCTCTCAAGGCTAAATAGTTTAGTCATATTTCACGATCTTTTATCGACGAGACTCACGACGTAGATTACTGTAATATTCTTGACTATCATTACCTTAGAATCTTATTTAGGTATTCCAGGATGGTCTATAAAAGCTGCACTAAGACTATAAGACATCTCTGAGCCTAATTTATGAAACTGCAGCTCCGACGGCTGGTTACATCACGGCCGCCCATCATCGTATATTCTGCAACTTAGTCCCACTGCTTGCATTTAAATGTCATTTCGTACATCGGTACTAATATTGCTGTTTTTCCGCATATCAACTTCATATTTGCATATTTGCTCTTTCATTGCAATATTTTCTACCTGTGGCATGGAAGTTGGCCTTTGTAAATACGTTAAAGCACAAAGCAACTGCTTATAACTGCTCACCTGTAACTATCTTAGTTTGTGATATGGTTGTGTAGTTCAAGTAGTTAGGTAACTACAGACCGAAAGTGGGAGACAAATCATCTTTAAAAAAATTTAGTAGGCAATGGTTGAAGACTCGCGTCAGTTCACATTGACATAAAGCTTTTAAATACATCCAATAAAACTTTTTAGTTCCTTCAAGTCATCACTTTACTGAAATGACGGTGTCGTTCTGAGAATTATTACGCGTGTCCTTACGGGCAATTATCTACTCATTCCTGATACCAGCAGCTTTTAGCGTTGTAAATGTCTGCGCATTTCTCTTACGCGCCGCGGAAAGGCAAATAACAAACAAACGAAGAACATTTATTTTCTAGGTTTATCCATCGTATTTGCAAGCGTTTATAAAAGAAAACTAACAGTTATACATTCTGGAAGGCCGCTGCAAGTGAGTAGTATCATGCTATTTTGTCCCTCTTATATCGCAAACGATTAGAGTTTCCGTGGGAAACAGGCAACCTCCAACGAATAATGCCGTGTAATTACAGCTTCCGTAATGATGTGTCATTACTTTCCTCGTACAGCGGCACATGATGCTGAAACGAAGAGCCGCGGGTAGCAATTAAAGCCGAAACGCCTAAGCAACGCAGCAACTTCTTCGTATCTCGCGGGGAAAGCTGCAAAACAAGACGCGGAAAAGTAATACATCCGAGAAATAAACAGGCATTATCTACTCTGATTCTCTTTAGTTCTAGGTGGTTGTCGTCTCACATTCTGAAAGCTGTTTCATATACGTGGAGATCCATTGATAGTGACCGGGCCAAATATCTCACGAAATAAGCATCAAACGAAAAAACTACAAAGAACGAAACTCATCTAGCTTGAAGGGGGAAACCAGATGGCGCTATGGTCGGCCCGCTAGATGGCGCTGCCGTAGGTCAAACGGATATCAACTGCGTTTTTTTTAAAATAGCAACCCCCATTTTTTATTACACATTCGTGTAGTACGTAAAGATATATGAATGTTTTAGTTCGACCACTCTTTTCGCTTTGTGATAGATGGCACTGTAATAATCACAAACGTATAAGTACCTGGTATCACGTAACATTCCGCCAGTGCGGATGGTATTTGCTTCGTGATACATTACCCATGTTAAAATGTACCGTTTACCAATTGCGGAAAATTTCGATATCGTGTTTATGTGTGGCTATTGGCGGGATAATGTATGGTGCGGCATTATGGGCCCCCATTTTATAGATGGAAATCTAAATGGTGCAATGTATGCTGATTTCCTACGTAATGTTCTACCGATTTTACTACAAGATTTTTCAGTGCATGACAGAATGGCGATGTACTTCCAACATGATGGATGTCCGGCACATAGCTCGCGTACGGTTGAATCGGTATTGAATAGCATATTTCATGACAGGTGGATTGGTCGTCGAAGCACCATACCATGGCCCGCACGTTCACCGATCTGACGTCCCCGAATTTTTTTCTGTGGGGAAAGTTGAAGGATATTTGCTATTGTGATCCACCGACAACGCCTGACAACATGCGTCAGCGCATTGTCAATGCATGTACGAACATTGCGGAAGGCGAACTACTCGCTGTTGAGAGGAATGTCGTTACACTTCTTGACAAATGCATTGAGGTTGTTGTACATCATTTTGAGTATTTATTGCATTAATGTGGTATTTACAGGTAATTACGCTGGAACAGCATGCGTTCTCAGAAATGATAAGTTCACAAAGGTACATGTATCACATTGGAACAACCGAAATAAAATGTTCAAACGTACCTACGTCGTATATTTTAATTTAAAAAAGCTACCTGTTACCAACTGTTCATCTAAAATTGTGAACCATATGTTTGCGACTATTACAGCGCCGTCTGTCACAAACCGAAAAAAGTGGTCCAACTAAAACATTCATATTTCTTTACGTACTACACGAATATGTAATAATAAATGGGGTTTCCTACTTTTTAAAAAACGCAGTTGATATCCGTTTGACCTATGGCAGCGCCATCTAGCGGGTCAACCATAGCGCCATCTGGTTTCCCCCTTCAAGCTAGACAAGATTCGTTCTTTGTAGTTTTTTCGTTTGACGCTTATTTCGTGAGATATTTGGCCCGGTCACTATCAATGGACCACCCTGTACACTACCTCATCGGAAGTATCCGGACATTCCTATGTAATACGAAATTATCGACTAGGAGTCACGACAGGCAGGACCGTCCGCTATAAAAGGAGGCAAGGAGTACTGTGTTGTCAGTAGGGATGCAGTAACAGCAGAATGTGTAGGACAGCAGAATTTATGTCACATGAGTAACAAAGCCATCAGGGACAGTTCAACATTTCTAAAGCTGCCAAAGTCAATTGTTGGTAGCGTGAGTGAAGTGGAAACGCGAAGGAACAGCAACAGCTCAACCGAGGCCAGGCAGACCTGATGTAGTGGCGGGCAGGGACCGTTTAACTTTGCCGAACTCCTCCCGAACAGGCCTTGAAGGCCCAAAGGTACCGACCGGCTGCCGTGTCACCCTCAGTTCACCGGCGTCACTGGATGCGGATGTGGAGGGGCACGTGGTCAGCACACCGCTCTCCCGGCCGTAAGTCAGTTTCCGAGACCAGAGCCGCTACTTTTCAATCAAGTAGCTCCTCAGTTTGCCTCACAAGGGCTGAGTGCACCCCGCTTGCCAACAGTGCTCGGCAGATCGGATGGTCACCCATCCAAGAGCTAGCCCAGTCCGACAGCGCTTAACTTCGGTGATCTGACGGGAACCGGTGTTACCACTGCGGCAAGGCTGTTGGCTCTGAACATTGCAGAGGGTGGTTGTAAAAGATCGTGCGAAATCTGTGGTATCACCGCCAGACACCACACTTGCTAGGTGGTAGCCTTTAAATCGGCCGCGGTCCATTAGTATACGTCGGACCCGCGTGTCGCCACTGTCAGCGACAGCAGACCGAGCGCCGCCACACGGCAGGTCTAGAGAGACGTACTGGCACTCGCCCTAGTTGTACAGCCGACTTTGCAAGGAAAGGTTCACTGACAACTACGCTCTCATTTGCCGAGACGATAGTTAGCATAGCCTTCAGCTACATTTGCTACGACCTAGCAAGGCGCCGTATTCAATTGATATTTATTATGTAAAGCATGTATCATCAAGAGAGATGTTCTACAATTGTGGATTAAAGTTAAGTATTACATCATCTACGTACTTTATTTGCAATTCTCAAGATATTGTCCTGTTCCAGAGCTCACGCCAGTCAGCGTGTAATTAAACGCGTGCATTTCGGCCTCCTCTAGACACACAGTGTTGGCTCTTCTGCCAACACTACAAAATCAGCGGAATAAATCAGTCGAGAGTTCCAAAGTGCTGACAACAGTGCAGCTAACACAGTGACTGAGCTTAGGGAGTGGCATGGGGTACCACCATAGAGCAGCCCCTCTTAAGTCTCACATTTGTGTAGGCAGTGCTAAGCGACGGTTGCAGTGGCGTAAAGAGCGACGTCACTGAAGAGTGTACTGCAAACCAGTGACTTGGAATGATGAATCACGCTTTACACTGTGGCAATCTATGGGAGGGTGTAGTGGTTCAAAGTGCTTCAAATGGCTCTAAGCACTATGGGACTTATCATCTGAGGTCATCAGCCCCCTACACTTAAAACTACTTATACCTAACCAACCTAAGGACATCACACACATCCATGCCCGAGGCAGGATTCGTACCTGCGACCGTAGCAGCAGCGCAGTTCCGGACTTAAGCGCCCAGAACCGCTCGGCCACAGCAGCCGGCCAAGTGTAGTGGCAGCAGTGGTGTTACTGCATGGCACTGTTTTTCGTGGTTAGTGTGTAGTCTTTTTATTGGGCTTAAGAAAACCCTAAATGAGGATGGATATGAAAACATTCCGCAGCTCTTCGTAACGCACACGGTATCGGAACAGTCCGCAGACGATGACTGTATCACCATGACAATGCACATTGTCACATAGGAGTATCTGTGAGGCAATGGTTTGTAAATATTAACAGTGTTGAAATGGACCGGCGTGTCCAGACTCCCAACCTGAACCCTATGGAACGCATTTGGGATGAATTAGAATGTTGGCGTCGCTCCAGTCCCCAGAGTTCTCTTGTTTCGGCTGGTAAGGAAGAAATGGCTTCCTTCTGTTCACAGAAGTTCAGACACCTAACTCAAAGTGTTCCTAGCAGACCCAGCCATCACAAATGCGAAGAGTGGAGGCACCAGCATAATAATGAATTTCGCTAATAAGTGTCCGCATTCATTGGATTTGTGTGTTGCGGGTGTTGACAGAAGTGAAAATTACCGAAATATCACTTTAATAAACCACGGCTGCAAAATACTAACATGAATTCTTTACAGACGAATGGAAAAACTGGAAGAAGCCGACCTCGGGGAAGATCAGTTTGGATTCCATAGAAATGTTAGAACACTTGAGGCAATACTGACCCTACGACTTATCTTGGAAAACAGATTAAGGAAAGGCAAACCTACGATTCTAGCATTAGTAGACTTAGAGAAAGCTTTTGACAATGTTGACTGGAATACTCTCTTTCAAATTCTGAAGGTGGCAGGAGTAAAATACAGGGAACGAAAGGCTATTTACAATTTGTATAGAAACCAGATAGCAGTTTTCTAGTCGAGGGACGTGAAAGGGAAGCAGTGGTTGGGAAGGGAGTGAGACAGGATTGTAGCCTCGCCCCGATGTTATTCAATCTGTATATTGAGCAAGCAGTAAAGGAAACAAAAGAAAAATTCGGAGTAGGTATTAAAATTAATGGAGAAGAAATAAAAACTTTGAGGTTCGCCGATGACATTGTAATTCTGTCAGAGACAGCAAACGACCTGGAAGAGCAGTTGGACGGAATGGACAGTGTCTTGAAAGGAGGATATAAGATGAACATCAACAAAAGCAAAACGAGGATAATGTAATGTAGTCGAATTAAGTCGGGTGACGCTGAGGGTATTAGATTAGGAAATGAGACGCTTAAAGTAGTAAATGAGTTTTGCTATTTGGGGAGCAAAATAACTGATGGTGGTCGAAGTAGAGAGGATATAAAATGTAGACTGGCAATGGCGAGGAAAGCGTTTCTGAAGAAGAGAAATTTGTTAACATCGAGTATAGATTTAAGTGTCACGAAGTCATTTCTGAAAGTATTTGGAGTGTAGCCATGTATGGAAGTGAAACATGGACGATAAATAGTTTGGACAAAAACAGAATAGAAGCTTTCGAAATGTGGTGCTACAGAAGACTGCTGAAGATTAAATGGGTAGATCATATAAGTAATGAGGAGGTATTGAATAGAATTGGTGAGAAGAGGAGTTTGTGGCACAAGTTGACTAGGAGAAGGGATCGGTTGGTAGTACATGTTCTGAGGCATCAAGGGATCACCAGTTTAGTATTGGAGGGCAGTTTGGAGGATAAAAATCGTAGAGGGAGACAAGGAGTTGAATACACTAAGCAGATTCAGAAGGATGTAGCTTGCGGTAGGTACTGGGATATGAGGAAACTTGCACGGGATAGAGTAGCACGGAGAGCTGCATCAAACCAGTCTCAGGACTGAAGACCAAAACAACAACTACAACAACAGCAGCAGCAGCAGCAGGAATGCAGAATGGCTTTCGTATCCGTTTCTTCGTCCTTTTTTTAGTCAGCATTTCTGTGACACTTGTGAAATTGCATCGATGAAAACTTCATACGCTTTTTCTGTTACACAACGTGATCAGTTTCCTGGCCGCACCTCTTAGATAAGCAGGCGGACTCTCCGGCAGATTAAAAATGTTTTAGTCGACCTGCAAGATTCAAAACGGCGCACATGCCTTTGGAGAGTGAAACACTCATTCTGCAAGGATCGTGTGATTCAAAAAAAAATACGTCGCTATCTCTCTTGGATTAATAACGCCAACGAAGTAGTGTCCCGTTGTCGTGTGTTGTGTGCCTGCGAGCCAGCGCCCAGCCAGAGCGCGGCTAAGGACAATCGCCTCGGGCGCTTCGGCCGCGTCTCGTCATCCCGGTCACACCTCTGGCTGGCTTCATACCACGCGGCGCCGCATCCCACGATATTTTCACAATAATTTAGTGCTTGTTTGTAATCAGCGCTCGAGTTCGCCCGCGGGCCGACGGAATTTCTCCGGTGTGCCAGGCCATTAGCATAATGCATGCAGCGAGTATAAAGACCAGCTGCAGCGGCCACGAAAAAGGGGTGCGCCAGCCTCCTTGATATATAGTGGCCGCCGGGCTTTTCGTTCTAAATGAAGATCTAATTAGTTACAGTAATACCGGACCAATACGGCCGCGGCGTCCCCGTAGAAATATGTGGCTCCTCACCCATAACTCATCGGCCAGTGTCGTTCTCGTTTTTCCTCCGATAGCGGAGTAACACGTTACTCCGTGTGGCTCGGGTCAGCTCGCGCTGTTATTCGATTTTCGGGCCGTACCCGAGCGATGCGCCCAATGTTTCATCGTACAGTCTTGCGCCCCGAAAGGGTCGTCATCGCCGTGTGTTATCTCTGGGCAGGATCGCACTGGCGAGTGTCTCCCGGCGCCCACTTGCCACTTTGCCCGCGGAGGTCGCTGCTCGAGGAGAGCATCACCCTTCGGGGCTCGTGGCCGCGGCTGCGCCTGTAATTTATGTTAGTCCAATTAGGAGGGACCGGCATCTCTCGTTTCGTTGTGTTCGCGGTCGGCCGGCGAGGAAAAATAAGAACTCCCTTATTTATGGCTGGCCAGCAAGACCGGATTCTTTTGTATGAAACATATGCTGCGTGTTACATTTGGAGATATTACCTTTCTCCGACACTCCCTGATACAGTCGCCGCGCGGAAGTGGGCTCGGCCGTGCTGGACACAGCTGCGGAAAGCGGACGAAATAATGGAAACACTGTGCCACAGAGGCGAGAGCACTTTCCCTGTCGCTCCTTCTGAACCACGGTGCTTTGCAATATTTTGTTTCTTCTTAAGATGTTTTCCTGCGCTATTAAACGTCAGAAATGTTTGTTTAGAACTCGTTTGTCGCACTCTTGCTGTGGATAAGGTACCGCTCTGCCCTACAGGAACCGTAAACAGTAGTGGCTTTGGACTATACGTTTAAGTTGGTTGGTTGGTTAGTTGATTTGGGGGGGGGGGGGGGGAGGGGACGAAACGGCGAGATCATCGGTCCCACCGGATAAAGGAAGGATGGGGAATAAAGTCGGGCGTGCCCTTTCAAAGGAACCACCTCGGCATTTGTCTGAAGCCATTTAGGGAAATCAAGGAAAACGTAAATCAGAATGGCCGGACGTTGGTTTGAACCGTCGTCCTCCCGAATGCGAGTCCAGTGTACTAACCACCACGCCATCTCGCTCGGTTTTAATTAAGCACTATTAGAGTCATTCATTTCATCGTTATACGAAGTGCGAAAAGGCGTTAATAACGAGCATCAAAACCGATTCAGGGATTAGTGAACACAAGGTTGTCGTAGCGAGATTGAATACTGTAATCCCCAAATCCTCGAAAAATATACCTATTCAAAAAAGCAGAAAAAAATTCACTTGACGCATTCCTGAGAGACAATCTCCACTCATTCCAAATTAATAATATAAATGTAGACAAGATGTGGTTTAAATTGAAAGAAATAGTATCGGCAGCAATTGAGAGATTTATACCAAATAAATTAACAAACGATGGAGCTTGGTCCTCCTTGGTACACAAAACGGGTTAGAACACTGTTGCAGAAACAACGAAACAGGCATGCCAAATTTAAACAGACGCAAAATCCCCAAGATTGGCGATCTTTTACTGAAGCTCGGAATTTAGCGCGGAGTTCAGTGTGAGATGCCTATAACAGTATCCCAGCGAAACTTTGTCTCAAAACCTGGCAGAAAATCCAAAGAGATTCTGGTCGTATGTGAAGTATGTTAGCGGCAAGAAACAATCAATGCCTTCTCTGCACGATAGCAATGGAGATACTATCGAAGACAGTGCTACCAAAGCATAGTTACGAAAGAAAACCTTCCGAAACGCCTTCACAAAAGAAGACGAAGTAAATATTCCAGAATTCAAAGCGAGAATAGCTGCCAACATGAGTAACGTAGAAGTAATTATCCTTCGAGTAGTGAAGCAACTTGAATCACTTAATAAATGCAAGCTTTCTGGTCCAGACTGTATACCAATTAGATTCCTTTAGGAGTATGCTGATGCATTTGCTCCATACTTAACGATCATATACAACCGTTCGCTCGACGAAAGATCCGTACCCAAAGACTGGAAAGTTGCGTAGGTCACACCAATATTCAAGAAAGGTAGTAGGAGTAATCCACTAAATTACAGGCCCATATCGTTAACGTCGACATGCAGCAGGATTTTAGAATATATATTGTGTTCGAACATTATGAATTACCTCGGAGAAAACGGTCTGTTGACACACAGTCAACATGGGTTTAGAAAACATCGTTCCTGTGAAACACAACTATGTCTTTATTCACATGAAGTGTTGATTGCTATTGACAATGGATTTCAGATCGATTCCGTATTTCTGGATTTCCGGAAGGCTTTTGACACTGTACCACACAAGCGGCTCGTAGTGAAATTGCGTACTTATGGAATATCGTCTCAGTTATGTGACTGGATTTGCGATTTCCTGTCAGACAGGTCACAGTTCGTAGTAACTGCCGGAAAGTCATCGAGTAAAACAAAAGTGATTTCTGGCATGCCCCAAGGTAGTGTTATAGGCCCTTTGCTGTTCCTTATCTATATAAACGATTTTGGACACAATCTGAGCAGCCGTCTTCGGTTGTTTGCAGATGACACTGTCGTTTATCGACTAATAAAGTCATCAGAAGACCAAAACAAACTGCAAAACGATTTACAAAAGATATATGAATGGTGCGAAAATTGGCAGTTGACCCTAAACAACGACAAGTCTGAGGTCATCTACATGAGTGCTAAAGGGATCTCGTTATACTTCGGTTACACGATAAATCAGCCTAATCTAAAAGCCGTAAATTCAACTAAATAGCCGGCCGTGGTGGCCGTGCGGTTCTAGGCGCTCCAGTCCGGAGCCGCGCTGCTGCTACGGTCGTAGGTTCGAATCCTGCCTCGGGCATGGGTGTGTGTGTGTGTGTGTGTGTGTGTGTGATGTCCTTAGGTTAGTTAGGTTTAAGTAGTTCTAAGTTCCAGGGGACTGATGACCACAGCAGTTGAGACCCATAGTACTCAAAGCCATTTGAACCACTTTTTCAACTAAATACGTAGGTATTACAATAACAAACAACTTAAATTGGAAGGTACCGGAAGACATAGAAAATATTGTGGGGAAGGCTAACCAAAGACTGCGTTTTATTGGCAGGACACTTAGAAAAATGTAACAGATCTACTAAGGAGACTGCCTACACTACGCTTGTTCGTCCTCTTTTAGAATACTGCTGCTCGGTGTGGGATCCTTACCGGATAGGACTGACGGAGTACATCGAAAAAGTTCAAAGAAAGGCAGGACGTTTTGTATTATCGCGAAATAGGGAGAGAGTGTCACAGAAATGATACAGGATATGGGCTAGACATCATTAAAAGAAAGGCGTTTTTCGTTGCGACGGAGTCTTCTCACGAAATTCCAGTCACCAACTTTCTCCTCCGAATGCGAAAATATTTTGTTGACACCTACTTACATAGGGAGGAATGATCACCAAGATAAAATAAGGGAAATCAGAGCTCGTACGGAAAGATACAGGTGTTCATTCTTTCCGCGCGCTATACGAGATTGGAATAATAGAGAATTGTGAAGGTGGTTCGATGAACCCTCTGTCAGGCACTTAAAATGTGATTTGCAGAGTATCCCTGTAGAGGTAGATATAGATGTAGATCGTTGTAGCTAAACCAAATGGTAACTTTAGTTCCTTGGTAGATACACCTTAAATTTGCGGTTTCTGTACCATTCTCGATAAACTTCGGGTTTCTTTCTATCAGGAACAGCGTGCTCCACGACCGTATTAATGAGATGCAGGATAGGAGGAGGGGTGGCATCGATCGTAAAAATATACGTTGCAATAAACCGATTAAAAATTCACGACCGACGCTGTCCTTCCTCCTGTCTTGGCTTCTCGACAAACAATAAATCTCGAACTTAAAATGCAACTCGAAAAATAGGCTGACAAAATAAGCTGTTATTAGGCTGAAAGCAGCTGCAGTATTCAAGTTACTGTCAAAGAATGCTGTTTATGTTGTTGCGCTTTAAGCGGATAAGCTGCGTCGTCGTCGTCAGTATCCGACTGACACCGAAATCGTTATAAATAGGTAATTGCATGAAATGAATTTGTGCTTGGGTAATGTCCGCACCTTGAGCTGGTAAAATAGAGTCAAAAAACGTGGTTAGTTGTGCATTTCGTAATCTGCAGCTACACAGAATGTCAGCATGAACGTTAAGGAAAGAGTCTCGCCCGGAGGAAAGATTAAAGAAAATGGTGAAAACTCTCAGCAGGTGGACGTTCAGAAAAAAATGTTGGTCTTCTGCGCCACTCTACTGGTAAAATTTCACTAAGCTAGATCTACGAATATTCTTCACGCCAGTAAATACTGCTTCCTTACTGGCTGAAGAGTAAGATTAAATTTCTAACAGCTCGCGTAGCATCATTTAAAAAAAAAAATTCTACCCTTGTGGATCGAACTGGAAAAACCTTAAATATTTGGTTAAATAGTAAGTTATCCAGCCTCATATCTTACATTTATTGCTGTGTAAGCATGTAGGGCTACACGAAAACAAGTGAACCAGAGAGGTACGGAATTTACGCGTACTGCGTTTTCGTGTTTATTTCAAGAAAATGTCGAGTTTTTGCCATCTCATTCGTTACATTACAGTACTCAACATAGCCAAACAAGCTACCATGAATGAAGACAGACAATCAGACCTGAGTGACATTTCTCGTCGAAAACTGACGATGGTTCTAGCTATGCGCTGTTGCATTGCGGAGTTAAGTGAACACGTTGAACAACAAGAGCAGTCCAACAACGCGTTCATAAAGTCAACATCTGGGCTCGAGCTGTAGTGCCCAAACCCTTTATTACCGAAGACAGCGCACTGCGGCGGTAAAGATACTGCATGGAGTATAAAACGTGCACCACCAGTTAACACAAAAACTCGTCTCAATCATCAGGCAAATGTAAATCCTGCTACACCCGCGCCAGTAGAATTAATAATTGCTGGTGGTCCGTCTGCTCGCAAGAAAAGGTCTGATGTTTATGACTCAAACCTGTTTCTGCACTGCTGTGCCATTACGAGTAGAGAGGGGTGACTTGTACTAAAAAAAAAAATTAATAAAATAAAGGATGACTTGCCTATCTCGGGGAGAGTAAAAGTCAACTTCAAGACATCTTATGTATGGATTTTCATCATTTCACTGGCAAATGTTGAGAAACGATAGGACCATTTTTGTCAAGAGATATATTCTCTTAATAAGAAAGGAGATAAACTCACTAACAATAACAGTAATAATAATAATGTATGCACTGAAGTAAATATAATAAATGCACTGAAATATAATGAATTAATCTATGCGAATGATATCAATGATTATACAATGACTTGAAATTATATCTGTGTCAACCGATGGGTACGCTGAACCTGCAGTGTGATGAGTGGGCAGTGACAGTTAAAAATCTATGCCAGACTGGAACTCCAATACAAATTTCCTGCATATCGCGAGTCGTCACCTCAATCATTAAGCTGTCGCAGCACACTACCAGCCGTCACTCAAATTCTTATTGTCACTGATATTTCCATCTATACATTCCGAACGCTGCAACCAGAGGTTTTCTATCCAACGTTCAGGTACAATAGCCTGTGTAATTCAAGATGAGATTTCTCCCCTGATAGTGTACTTTGGTGCAGGCACGCGATATCACTCTCACTGTAGCACATACCGAATAGTCACGTAACCTGGACTCGCCTAAGATACCTTAAACTTACGAAGATATTAAGCACGGATACCCACAAATAATACTGAAGCAGAGAGTACTTTTCTGTATGGTATGGTCATAATTCTTTTCCCACCGATTTTCCAAAATCTGTATTTTTTTTAACTGCCTCCAGCTCTTTGAAAGCTTGGAGATATTTCATAAAATACTCATCAGATGAGATCTGCTTGTGTTGCTAAGATGTTCTCAATGTTCATACTGAAAACATTACAAAAATATACCCACATCAAAAAAAGTTTTGCAACACCCCGCTTCCCAGAACTTCTGAAGATAGACGTTGACTGTGGATATTGTATCAGACACAGACCCTTTGACTGTTCCGGCCCAAAGATGTAAACAACCATGCATGAGCAGCGCCTTTTAGAGTGAGGGGGTCCGATAGCCGATCAGTTCCAGTCATTCCACCAGGAAGCAGGTACACGGCTCGTGTTATCTGTAGTTCAACCATGCCTAGATAGTCAATACCACGGTTCGATCGCGTCCACATTGTGCCAGGAAGGGCTCTCAACAGGGGAAGTGTCCAGGCGTCTCGGAGTGAACCAAAGCGATGATGTTCGGACATGGAGGGCTACTGCTTCAGTGCATGACTACTACCTACGGATTATAGCTAGGAGGAACCGTGACAGCAATGCCACCATGTTCAATAATGCTTTCTGTGCAGCCACAGGACGTCGTGTTACGACTCGAGCTGTGCGCAATAGGCTGCATGATGCGCAACATCACTCCCGACGTCCGTGGCGAGGTCCATCTTTGCAACCACGACACCATGCAGCGAGGTACAGATGGGCCCAACAACATGCCGAAAGGACTGCTATGGATTGGCATCACGTTCTCTTCACCGATGAGTGTCGCATGTGCCTTCAACCGGACAATCGTCGGAAACGTGTTTGGAGGTAACATGGTCAGGCTGAACGCCTTAGACACACTGTCCAGCGAGTGCAGCAAGGTGGAGGTTCCCTGCTGTTTTCGAGTGGCATTATGTGGGGCAGACGTACGCCACTGGTGGTCATGGAAGACGCCATAACGGCTGTACGATACGTGAATACCATCCTCTGACCAGGTAGTGCAACCATATCGGCACGTATTGGTGAGATATTCGTCTACATGGACGACAATTCGCGATCCCATCGTTCATGTCTTGTGAATGACTTCCTTCAGGATAACGACATCGCTCGAATAGAGTGGCCAGCATGTTCTCCACACATGAGCCCTATCGAACATACCTGGGATAGACTGAAAAGGGCTGTTTACGGACGACGTGACCCACCAACCACTCTGAGGGATCTACGCCGAATCGCCGTTGAAGAGTGGGAAATTGTGGACCAACAGTGCCTTGATGAACTTGTGGATAGTATGCCACGACGAATACAGGCATGCATCAATGCAGGAGGGCGTTCTACTGGGTATTAGAGGTACCGGTGTGTACAGCAATCTGGACCACCACCTCTGAAGGTCTAGCTGTGTGATGATACAACATGCAATGTGTGGTTTTCATGAGCAATAAAAAGGGCATAAATGATGTTTATGTTGATCCCTCGTCCAATTTTCTGTACAGGTTCCGTAACTCTCGGAACCGAGGTGATGTAAGACTTTTTTCATGTGTGTCTTTTTATTGATAATTCAGTGAGTTTGTGCGTAGCTTTGTTTAGGATTGAGACAGTTTTTGCAAGGTCCTTACAGCGTTTTTGTTTCTCTTCATGTATTCTGATTACATCCAGTAACTTTTTCGCTGTCGACAGAGGAAGGAGTCGAACTTCCAGTACACATTCACCAGACTTTAATAGTTCATTCTTTCGTGAATTGCGTGGAGAGCACGTTGGACCACTTACGCCTAATCCAATCTGTGAAGCATGGAAGGGATAAACTACAATTTGGGAGGTGCTGTCATGGGGTTTCGGAGTTTCTATCTATAGCTTAGGGGGAAATCACTTCATAGGCCTATTAATGAATCATGCCTTTCCTTATATACAACTATTGCCTATTTAAGAGCATGCATTGCTTCAGAATGATAATGCATAAATATAGCATTAGCTCCTCCATTAACAGTAATTTGAAAAAATAAAAAATTTATGAATTTCGATATCGTCCTCCTGAGATAAAGGAAACAACCAAATGTTCTCTCTTTAATTCACCTCAATTACTGCCCGGTATAGTTCACTGTGAATCATAAAAGGTTACGGTGCTCACTACCCAAGTTATGTACGACACTGGTGAGATAAAAGCGAGATGAAATAAAGCAACAGAGTCCTCCATGCCTTTTTAATAAACAGTGTATTTATGTTGTTTGGGTATTATGTCCACTCAGCATATGTCAACATCTACATCTACGTGACTACTCTGCAGTTCACACTTAGGTGCTTGGCAGAGCGTTCATCGAGCCACCTTCAGAACACTTCTGTGCCGTCCCACACTCTAACAGCGCGTGGGAAAATTTGAAGACTTAGCTCTTCCCATCCGAGCTCTGATTTTTCTTATTACGATGATAATTTCTCCCTATGTAGGTTGGCTTCAGTAAATTATTTTCAGATTAAGAGGCGGGAGTTGATGATTGAAATTTCATGAAAGGATCTCGCTGAAACGAAAAACGCCACTGTTTTAATTTGTTGCCACCCCAACTCACTTAATATATTCGTCATACTCTCTCGCCTATTTCACGAGAATACAAAATCAGCTGCACTTCTTTAGACTTATTTTACGTCCGCCGTCAATCCATTCTGGTAAGGCTCCCACACCGCACAGCAATATTCTTGCAAAGAACGGACAAGCGTCCTGTATGCAGTCTCTTTAGCAATCCTGTTGCATCTTCTGAATGTTCTTTCAGTAAAATATAGTCTTTCGTTTGCCTTCCCCACAACATTATCTGTGTGAATGTTTCAATTTCAGTTGTTCGTAATTGTACTTCCTAGGTACTGAGCTGAAGTGACAGCCTTTAGATTTGTGTGATTTATCGTGTAAACGATATTTAATGGATTGCTTTTAGTACTCAGTTGAATGAGCTACACTTTTTCGTACTCAAAGTTATCTCACATTTTTCGTACCACACAGATATATCGTTTAAATTATTTTCCAGTTGGTTTTGATCGTTTTATGACTTTACTACACGGAAAATGACAGTTTCATTTTCCAAACAATCCAAGAGGGCAGCTCCAATTGTCTCCAAAATCGTTTATAGAGATTAAGAGCAGTAGAGGGTCTGTAAAACGTCTTTGGGGAACGCCATATCACTTCTGTTTTACTACATAACTTTGCGTCGACTTCCACGTACTGTGACCTATCTGATAGGAAATCACGAATTCAGTTGCACAACTGAGACAATACTCCAGAGGCACGTCATGTGATTAGAAGTCTGTTGTGAGGAACGGTGTCAAAATCTAGAAATATGGATCAGTTCGACATTGCCTATCGATAGCACTCATTAATTCGCACGAACAAAGACCAAAGTCCGTTTCACAAGAACTGACAAAATTTTATTTCACGGTTGTTGAGATGGCGTTCTTCAGAAAACATACCCAGCAACGAGGGAGTTCAAAAATGGTTCAGATGGGTCTAAGCACTATGGGACTTAACATCTGAGGTCATCAGTCCCCTAAACTTAGAACTACTTAAACCTAACTAACCTAAGGACGTCACACACATCCATGCCCGAGGCAGGATTCGAACCTGCGACCCTAGCAGCAGCGCGGTTCCAGACTGAAGCGCCTATAACCGCTCGGCCACAGCGGCCGGCGAAGGAGTTCATCTTTCACGATAACACACCAACACACAGTGTGCAAGCTTCTTTGACGAGCATAACATTGAAATAACATTTCTTCCTTGAGCTCCACAACCCTGAAGTAGATCTTATTGGAATGAAATAATTAAGGATCTTTTACAATCCTTTAGCGGCCCTCAATTTACTAGAACAGTTTGTCCTCGCATAATTATAAACACTCCTATTGACCACCATGCATGATTTGTGTGTTTAGATTCCCAGGAATATTCGATCAGTTTGGATGTCGCAGACAGATCTAAACCGTATTAGATTGGTTTTTAACAATACACGTCCACTAAATGTGGATGGTCAGCAAGGTTCTTTAACCGTCATCCTGCCGAATGAGTTTGTTCTCCTGTAGCCAAAATAGAGCAAACTTCCAAAGAATCATCTTCGAGCTGTTCTCTCAGTTCCACAGCAAATAAATATAAGAATAGGGAACTTGGGAGAAATACAGTATCTTCTAATGTGCAACTGAATTCTACTTCCCGTATCCAAGACAAGCGAGTACAAGAGAAATCAATTTTAAGCTGGGAATACTAACCTGAAACTAGTTTTAGGGATATAAAACGGAAAGGTGGACTACAAAATCTTGTCGAAATCGATGTGATGGGCTACGTATACCTACCATCGGTTGACAAGGAATGTGTAGGTGTTTGTTGTTAAACTTTACCAAATATCTTATGATGCGATTTACGGAAATGACAAGAACCTACATTGTAGATGGCTGGTGAAGGAGTTTAGCCTCGTTGTTGCGTGATTCGCATTCAGTGTCTTAGCCAACCTGTCACCTCGCTCCGTATGTTGTAAAGCATCCACGCTTCTCACACCTTCCGATGGCAGTAGATACGGATGGCAATGAAGCTCGTGACGACACTTCCTGGATATAAAAGCAGACTAGCGTAAAAATAATATTCTGTCGGATCAGAAGGCCAGTAGCCGGCAGTTTACGACGAGTCCAGTTTCAGTCTCTCTTCCCCCGTCTTCAGACGTCGAGAAAGAACCCAGGGTTTATTAAAGTTTTGTCGGCTGCTACTGATCATCACACTCGCTACTGCGTGTAACACACGTTTCTGATTTGTAGAACCAGTCTGGTAAATGCAAATGTATTCATGACTCGGGAGGATTCGAAGACGCCGTGATAGAGTAATACAGACGCGGTCGCCTTCCCTGCCTGGACGATGGCTCCACACCTCGTAATTTACGCGACCCTCCTCGAGTCTGCAGCGCGGCAAATGCGGCAGGCGATGTGGCAAGTCGAGGGAGCAACCTGAGGCTGCCTCCCAAATAAATTAAGCGGCGAGGAATGCGCTAAGCGGAGCCGGTCTGCTCGCCTCTACGTGTCGAGTGCTTTGGATTCCACGTGTCCGCTGATGGAGACGCCACGCTCCAGCTAATACCAGCAGGACGCAACAGGCTGCCGGCGACTCGGGCAGTGCCGTTTTGTCGAAGCAGTTATGTGGCGCTGGACAGCTTTTTGCTTCATTGCTGCAAACTTGTTAGACTGTGCTTCCCGTCAAACATGTAAAGCAGTTCTCTCTCCTTCCCTATCCCTCCTTCCCCCCCCCCCCCTCTCTCTCTCTCTCTCTCTCTCTCTCTCTCTCTCTCTCTCTCTCTCTCTCTCTCTTTTGCTCTCTCCAGTTGAAAAATCACTGATTATTCAATGTTTTTGATCCGATACATCCTATGAGTATTCTCTGTATTTGACATCTGAATACGAGCAGCTCTCTCCCAAACATTCGCAGAAATCCAGAATGAGATTTTCGCTCTGCAGCGGAGTGTGCGCTGATATGAAACTTCCTGGCAGATTAAAACTGTATGCCGGACCGAGACTCGAACTCGGGACCTTTGCCTTTCGCGGGCAAGTGCTCTACCAATGAGCTACCCAAGCACGACTCACGCCCCGTCCTCACAGCTTTAATTCCGCCAGTACCTCGTCTCCTACCTTCCAAACTTTACAGAAGCTCTACTGCGAACCTTGCAGAACTAGCACTCCTGAAAGAAAGAGCACTTCACCGCGAAAGGCAAAGGTCCCGAGTTCGAGTCTCGGTCCGGCACACAGTTTTAATCTGCCAGGAAGTTTCATTCGCAGAAATGTTCGTGTCATTAGAATCTCGTGCTCCCTATCTTTCTACCCCGATAGGAGGTTGCTGGTCCAGACAGTAAATTAGACATGTACCAAGTTTGGGGGAAATCGGCCCAGTGATTTAGGAGGAGATGTGGAACACACACACACACACACACACACACACACACACACATTGGTTATATGTATGTGTGTAAAACTCTTTAGAGTCAAAATTACCAAATTATACAGACGAAATATCCTAAACTATGTACTTTGACATAAGGAATTAGTGGTAACAAATGAACAGGTAGTTTTTATTGACGTGAACTACGTAGCAACAATTGGTGAACTCTTCTCGGGTTATCAGCCGACTTCGCCTGAAGATGACGAATAGGAAATTCGTCCAAACGTTGCGACAACACGACTGATAACGCGAGGCCGGCCGCTGTGACCGAGCGGTTCTAAGCGCTTCAGCCTGGAACCGCGCTGCTGCTACGGTCGTAAGTTCTAATCCCACCTCGGGCGTGGATGTGTGCGATGTCCTTAGGTTAGTTAGGTTTGAGTAGTTCTAAGTCTAGGGGACTGATGACCTCAGATGTTACGTCCCATAGTGCTTATGACCATTTGAACCCTTTTTGATAACTCGATAAGATATCATCAGTGATAACCACCGAGAAAGCCCGCCTTCCAGTATACATATCGATAAAAAAGTGACATAGCAACTATTCAGCAAAACGATCGAAGTTCGGCATTGCAGTTCAGCGATGGATGATCCACTGACAAAACTGAACTCTTGAGTTCAGAATTAATTGACAGTATTGCTTGTACACGTCGTTTGTTATTGCTGGGTATATATTCTTTCAGTTGTGCATTTCACGGATAATTTGACGGGCGATTATCAACGAATCTTACCCTGCACCATCCAACACCATCTCATCAAGTCATCGCTCTGCAAACAGTTCTTTGGTGGCAACTTCGGCCAGCTCTGTGTGCTTTCAGCGACCCACTTTCTCTTAAGTTTCTACCCAGAGCGAAAAATCTCCGCCATTTAGGATATAGCCTGTTGCCGTTTTTTTCTCTGTTTACGTCCGTTCAGATTTACGGACACTTCATCGTGCCGCACCGTACATTAAATTCATGTATGTAAGTCCTTGTAACGAGTAATACTCCTACGTCTATAACCAGTCACAGACCGTAAACAGTGGGAAAGTCCACCGCCGACATATAACAGACGTTGCTGCACTGTTTTTCAACATAGCGTCGCCTACGTTTATTCTGTGTCAGCTGTTTTTTTTATGAATCTTAAGCATTATAAGGATACGGTCGAGAGTATGGGAAAGGGTCTTAATGTTTGATATAACATTTATTTTCCAGACATGAGTTTATAAAATGATATGACCGCTTTCGATTTTGCTAGCAGTCATATTCAGATCATAAAATTCTGGCGTGATCGTCTAGCGGTGAATTGCGTGCGTAGAAACAGAGATCTCATGGGATCGAATCCCGGTCGGGCCATTCAAATTTGCAGTCTTCCTTTAATTCAGCCTTCACTTCTCAACGATGCGAGGAGTTCTAAGGGGACTGATGACCTCAGACGTTAAAAAATGGTTCAAATGGCTCTGAGCACTATGGGACTTAACATCTCAGGTCATCAGTCACCTAGAACTTAGAACTACTTAAACCTAACTAACCTAAGGACATCACACACATCCATGCCCGAGGCAGGATTCGAACCTGCGACCGTAGCAGTCTCGCGGTTCCGGACTGAGCGCCTAGAACCGCTAGACCACCGCGGCCGGCCTCAGACGTTAAGTCCCATAGTGCTCACAAGGGGAAGGCCTCAGAGACGGCCAACCGATTCGGCTCATATTTAGCAGGTCGCTTATGCACAACCTATAAACGAAGGAATCTAAGATATTTTGGGTCAACACCCCGCGTTTTTGAGAAAATCACCCCTAAAAGTTATGATGAGCGATCGACTCAAAGTTGGCGGGATCGATAGATAATTGTAAATAGAGCATTTTTCATCATCAGGTGTGGGGTCCGAAAACGTATACTTTTCCAGAAATCGAGGTAAGAAACTTTTACAACTGCCGCCTCTGTAACCACATGGTCAACGCCTGTCGTCGACAGCGCCGATAGCGCAGCGGTCAACGTAACTGGCTGGGAGTCGGAAAACCCGGGTTCGAATCCTGAAGAAACCTAGCGGATGTTACTGTTTTCGTTTGTGTTTTTCCATATCCCAATTGATAGCGATAGTAGGGTTAATAAGGTAAGTAAATCAATAAGGAATGACAATAATAAGATACGCAAACTAATTTCCCAAACGCCGTGAGTTAGTAAAGTATCAAACTTTTAAGCCTTGTCCCATGAAAACAACTCCGAGTAAGAGTGCTGCGAATTCCTCATGAGGGATCACAGATAGCCAACCGTGCGACGCTTGTTTACAGTGAGGCACGGGACAGAATGCACGTGGGGAGAGTTATGTTGTCCCGGTTGCCTCTTCGTCATATCATACAGAAGGAACAGTGTAGCTGTCTAAAGATTGCATTCATTAGATGTTCTTGGTGCTGTGAGTATATTTATTTCGAATGTTTGTATGACAAGTACCATCCGTCTAGTTGTTCGAAGAAAAGTGAGGACACGTAACAGTGACTGGAAGAGCCATTGTAAAGTGACCTGGAGTAACATTTTAGCTGTTTACTATCCCAAGAGGTTTGAGAAATTTATTTGCCCACCTTATTATTATCATTCCTTGTTGATTTACTTACCTTATTAACCCTCCTATCCCTATCAATTGAGATATGGAAAAATACCAACCAAAAGAATAACATCCACTACGTTTCTTCGAGATTCGCAGCCAGTTACCTTGGCCGTTGCGCTATCGGTGCTGTCGGCGAAAAGCGTTGACCATGTGGGTACAGAAGCGGCAGTTGTAAAAGTTTCTTACCTCTATTTCTGGAAAAGTATGCGTTTTCGGACCTCATAACTTATGATGAGAAATGCTCTATTTACAATTATCTATCGATGCCGCCAATTTTGAGTCGATCGCTCGTCATAACCTTTAGGGGTGATTTTCTCAAAAACGCGGGGGTGTGTTGACCCAAAATATCTTACATTCCTACGTTTTAGGTTGTACATAAGCGACCTGCCAAATCTGAGCCGAATCGGTTGGCCGTGTCTGCGTCCTTCCCCTTGTCAGAGCCATTTGAACCATTTGAGCCAAGCGTCTCTCTACAACGCCTGTCGCAGCCTTGCGAATTCTTGGGAGACAAACAACTACAGCGCGTAGTCTGTTTCAGAGTAAACAACGGCGAAGTAGCACACGCGAACGACCTTATTTCACATGGAAACAGTGAACTAGAACATCGATTTGTAACGATTTACGTGAATGAGGTTAACACTGTGAAAAGGTGTATTTTTGACGATGACATGTATACACGTCAGAGGATTTTGCAGTATAACTTGAAAATAGCCCAAAGGCCGAAATTGCAATATTAAAATAAATAATTTCTACAGTCAACGGCGAAGATGAGGTCCTTTAAAAGAAAATATTCTGTACTAGTGACATGCCATGGCTTCGATGCACTAAGTATCTGCAGGCAATCCATAGAGCCCTTCTACCATTTCAAAAAAACTGCAAGGTTGAAACTATTAGAGACAGAGCATCGTCGTTTGTTGTGAAGTATCTAGCAGCTTTCACAGTTCATTTTTTCTGTTGTGCCAGGCTTACATTGGTGCTCCACACGTCGCTCGTAGAACAGAAAATTGACATTCGATTTCTACCAGTGCAGGATCATCAATGGAGCGTCAATAGTTCTAATTACCTCATTGATTCCTGCATTAGGGGAGCAATATCATTGACTACCGGTGTGTACATGTAGTTCTAGTAGTAACATCACAAAAAGAAGGATAAACATTGGGAGAGCACCAGGACCTTCACGATCTATCCATTTTATCAACAGTTGATCTTGCTTATAGCAATTCGCACGACGCACAGCGAATTGACCTCATGGGGGCTGAATTAAAATGCAACTCGCTGTCTCTTAACACGTGCTTGGAAACGTAGGTGGAAGAAAGGTCCTTGACACTGCATGTCTCTTTAACGTTTTTGAATTACCTTATTATGCTTCTTTTTGCCGGTTGTGCCCTCCAGTATGGCGATGATAATATCGCAGTACTGACGTCACAGATTCGGATTCTACTTACCAGAAGACACATTGCGCCTTTTTCTGGTCTGTCGCCATTCATATCTGCCACAAAGGACAAAGGAAAAACAGACTTTGACAACTGCGAAACGCTTTATGACAAACCGCTATACTCTGCCTCTAATAGTGTCCCAGCCACGATTTTTTGAAATGATAGCGGGGTTTATGGAGACCCTGTACAGACGGACGATATATCTGGCGTAACGGTAATAAATTATGTAAAAAACTGTGCACGTGAATCAGTCTACCTATTAGTGAGAACTCTATCAAAATCCCTACAGTAGTTAATGATATAAGCCTTCACATAAAGGGAGAAGAAGAAAACGCAGCAGGGGCTTCATTTTATAAATATGCATAAATTTCTCTTTCTTTACGCAGAACTCATCACACAGCCACCGTCTTAGCTGTCAAGTAGATTTCGATCTTAACATTATGCATATTATCTGCTAAACTTTTTTCTATGAAAAGATCACAGTGAGATAATTCCTACTGTCTCAAACCATAGAATTCCGTTATAAAATAATTGTTCACAAGAAAAATAGTGCAGTTTTTTCTGTATGCCATCGTAGTACACATACGTCCCATCGGGAGGCTGTTAGCGCAATTAGAGTTTGTAGAAAATGGGGGAGCGGGGGAGGAGAGAGAGAGAGAGAGAGAGAGAGAGAGAGAGAGAGAGAGAGAGAGAGGAGAAGAAGAAGAAGAAGAAGAAGAAGAAGAAGGAAGGGAACTTAGAATTTAAAGCCCCATTGACAACGAAATCATTAGAATGCGGAGGGTGTCATATTTTTACTGATTGATTTGGTTTAACCGATAGAATTCACAGAATTCCAACTTTCAGTTACCGAGCTTATAACCAGGCAGTCAAGATTTCCTATATAATTATTCTACTTTATTAAAAATATGACCGCGAATGCCTCGGACTACCCAACGCCGCGTTATAACAAAATTTCAAGTACACTAGGCAAAAATGCTTCACTTTGAGGAGCGCGTACTGATAATTTGAAATTCGGAAGAAAGAAAACATTTACGATATTCGAAGGTTGACGTGGGCTCACTAATGATGTAGCATGCTGTAGGACTGAATCGCGTAGCTACATAGAGTCGTAATAAATATGGTAACCACTGACACAATCGCACATGCAAACTAAATTACATTCGCAAAGGAACGTTGTACTTTAGTGCCATAAATGTTTTATGATGATGGATCGTAAAAGCAGCTAATAAAACGAACAGGTTGTCTGCTCCGTATTTCATTCTTGAACTGCAGAACGTAAACAAAAAAAGTTATCGAGAAACTGCACTTTACGAACAAGTGCGACTTCGCTCCGTTGTTGCTGTAGACTTCGTGCTTCATTGGCAGATAAACAATTTTCATATTGTCCATCACTCTTTCCGTTGCAGTGTTATGTTAATTACTTCATAGTGGCCAACGTCTTGTTCTGGCTTCTCCGTATATATAGCCACATCATAGGTGCTTTTCGTTGATCATCACAAACGCACACAGCTGCACTCAGAGCACACATCACAAAGACGATAGACTGTTACAGACTACTACTCTCGATGCTGTTGCGATGAATAAAGTCTCTGCCTAACTAGTGCGTAATAAAATTATTTATATTCTTTGTTTCGCTTCATTACATATTCCAATTTTCTGTGTGGTTCAACTTTTGAAGGAATTGAAGATGAACGAATTAATCCCTACACTAACTTACAAGATGTGTTTAACTCGAATGTATAGGCATGTGGCTGTCGTAATTTATGTTGTTGCATAGCTTAGTGGATGATTTGGTAATGAGCTTGGGCACGAAAATAGTTATCAAGTAATAAAGAAAAAAAAATGGCTCTGAGCACTATGGGACTCAACTGCTGAGGTCATCAGTCCCCTAGAACTTAGAACTAGTTAAACCTAACTAACCTAAGGACATCACAAACATCCATGCCCGAGGCAGGATTCGAACCTGCGACCGTAGCGGTCTTGCGGTTCCAGACTGCAGCGCCTTTAACCGCACGGCCACTTCGGCCGGCAGTAATAAAGAACCCTAACATTGCCACTTGGATGGTTTTTTGCAATTTATTTCGTAATTTGATAAACCATAGAGTTGTTGACGTCATGCCTTCCAGAATCCTAGAAATCAGTAGATCACAAAAATAATACCTGCAAATATTGAGCAGCCGAGTCATAAATTGACAAATTTATGCAAATAACTATAAATAGTTATTTACCCTGCCAACATATGGTATTACTTGTTATATTTACAGAAAATTGACGCATATGCCTGAAACTATAGATTGTTATTTGAAATTAACGAGTACACGAATGGAAATTATGCTCTGCCTTTATGTTTCAGAAGTGAGTGTCTTTTAATGTGCGGTACTGCCTTGACTTAACTGTGTCGTTACAAGCTCTAAAGTCCCGTTATAATATCAGTCCTGGTGCTTTACCTCAGGTGAACAGACCGTATTAGCAATCTAAAAAAAAAAAAAATCCCCTTATATTTTCACTATTAGTGATCTGACTGAGTTTCAATATGATTCCGCCTTTCCAAATGTGAAACAGTCGAAAGAGTAGTCCGCCATAGTCAATGATTAAATAACTCTTCTCACTCTGCGCAACATTCATTAAATAAAAAGGAAACTGCACTGCATTGCAACTAATAGTACTTACGTCATCACACTGTGACTCACATGGAATGAGAGAGCGGCCGCTAGCTGTAGATTTTATGCAACCCGCAATACCTTCAGATACCACGGGGATAATTTGTCTTATTCTGTCGCTCTATAGATGAAAACTATTAGGCCTACAGAAAAAATGAACAAGACCTTTTGTAGGAAATTTAATGTAGTTAAGTTTCGTACTGGAATACGTTTTCGCTAGAGACTATATTTTTCGGATTGTTCAAGAAAAATATACAAAACTGACCTTCAAACAAGTTTCTCTTCAATAACTCGAAAACCGTGGCCTCCAGCGAAAACATATCACACAGTACAAAATTTAACTACATTATATTTCCTATAAAAAAAAGTCCTGTTCATTTTTGTTCTGTATGAGCAATAGCTTGCGCATAGTGAGCGAGAAAATATGAGAATCTCGCACGTTGCAGGATGCATAAAACCGGTAGATATGGGCTGCTGAACCACCTTGCATACCCTCACCGTGCGAAAGAAAACCGAAGGACTGCTGAACACTGATGTACGAATACATTCTTCCGGTGATAGTACTGTCGATGCATCCTGTCGCAATAGCTATGTTTTAATGAAAATCAAGCAATATTAAGTTCAGTTAATCTGGCCTAACGCAATAAAATATATACGTCAGTTAGGAATGAATACAGAACCAATAGTGGCGTTGTACAAGGCTGAACAGAATTTCTTCCGGAACAGCAACAGCATCTGTAGGCTCCGTGCTGTCAGTTAGTTGTTACTCCGTCTCCACTCCGCCGTACAGGTACTAAGTCCAGCTGAGTGGCGCCTCGGAATCTCTTATTCATCAAGAATATGTAACAATTTTTCCAAAAACAATCGGCAACAATACCGTCCTCCACTTGCAGTCACTTGCAGTCCTTATTCCATCACTCAGCAAACATTTTTGACATATCACATCAACACTAAGTTTTGAGCTAAGAATTTCCCTGGGAATAAAAAAGCGATGTATGGCGAATGTAATTGGGCCGTTACTAGAGATGGAGCACAAGGTCAGATTACGGTGTACGTTCATGAAATGGACCGAAAATGTCGATTTCCACTTTATTTCTTGCTTATTAGTAGAACTCATGGACAATAAGTTCCAACAGGTTTCAATGATAAAATCGCATCCGAAAAGCCTCAGAAATAATTAAATGTGTGATGTGACGTTAGTTTAAGTTAGATTAAGTAGTGTGTAGGTCTAGGGACCGATGACCTCAGCAGTTTGGTCCCATAAGACATTACCACAAATTTTTACTAACTCGGTGAACAACGATTCCGCGGATCACTTTCGAGAAAACTTGCACGGGATACTTCTAGAAGGCTATGATATATACTCTTTGGTTTTAGAGATCACATCTACGTTCCTTGTGTTAGAAACAATTACAAACTAGGTGATTTGTTCGTAAAGAAGCAGTTCTTGTTTTGCCTTATGCTACTAACGGAGATTTACGCAAGCGTTCGATTCTTTCATCATTCAATAACGCCACGGTCAGAAAGTGCAGCATTCAGTACATATTACCATGTGGTGTCAACAGGTGAACATTCCATTGTCACCTGTGCCGCAAGAGCTGACGTTAATATCTATGGGCTCAGAGGGATAACAACCTCTACATTCACAACCAGAGGCTTCCAAACTGTATCCAGGACGTTTCTGACGATCCTGAAGCTGTAAAAATGTGTGTTCGTGGTAAAACCCAGAATCCAAATGAGTTTCTAAATTGATTCATATGGAAACGAGGCCCTAAAACAGCATTTTCATCTGCTACAGTTGTCAGATTTCCAACTCTTGATGCAGTTCTTGTGTTCAATTATGGGAACGTAGAGAGGACGAAGATGTTAGAGAGAATGGGTTCTTCACTCTGGACGTCTTGAGAACAATAGATTCACAGCGCATCTCTGCAGCTGAAAACTCAGTTAAAGATCTGGTAAAGGAAAGAAGGCAGAAAACAAGAAACCAGAAATAAATGTAAATGTCGTGTGACTAGGGCCTCCCGTCGGGTAGACCGTTCGCCGGGTGCAAGTCTTTCGATTTGACGCCACTACGGCGACTTGCGCGTCGATTGGGATGAAATGAAGAAGATTAGGACTACACAACACCCAGTCTTGGGCGCTAATGACCATAGAAGTTCTGCGCCCTAAAACCACAAACAAACAAAAAAAAACAAAAAAAAACACCCAGTCCCTGAGCGGAGAAAATCTCCGACCTAGCCAGGAATCGAACCCGAGCCTTTTTTCTTTGATATAGTTCTTTGTGTTTGGTCTGGGCGGACGTCACAAGACATCCGTTCAAATTCATCGATTCCTTGACTCAGGTTTTTTTTTCCTGAAAATTACGTTTTTTTAATTTTATGTACTCTTTTCCCAGAATCGATGAAGGCCAGAATTGCGAAACTTTGAGCACTTATTTCTATAAACCCAATGAATATTGCTTCAAGAGTAAATTTTGAAATGCTGAGTGTAAGCTGAGATATCTGGCAAAGAGCTTGGAATTTTTCATGATTATTATATTATACTTACAGAATTATAAATAAAAAACGTTAAAATTCTCCAATTCGATATATTCAGAAAACCTCGTGTGAAAAACATACTATTTGCAAATAGATTAAACAGAGGAAATTTTGAGGAAATCTCTGGAATACTTTCTCTGGAAAAGATACATATATTATTTTTGAATATAAAATTTTTAGTCCGCAGCTCGTGGTCGTGCGGTAGCGTTCTCGCATCCCACGCCCGGGTTCCCGGGTTCGATTGCCGGCGGGGTCAGGGATTTTCTCTCCCTCGTGATGACTGGGTGTTGTGTGATGTCCTTAGGTTAGTTAGGTTTAAGTAGTTCTAAGTTCTAGGGGACTGATGACCATAGATGTTAAGTCCCATAGTGCTCAGAGCCATTTGAACCATTTTTTGAACATAAAATTTTTAAATTCCATAAAAATGTTAAAGGTCTATAATCCAAGAAAGTTAAAAGTGAACGTTTTAACATAAAGCATTGTTCAAATTTTATTTCATGAAAAATACTTTACATCTTCAAATTGTGGATTTGGTGCATCTTTAAATAGTTTTTCATAAACGTCCCCTTTTAAATGAATTAGGAAAATCGCGGAAAATCAAAATCTAGAAGATCAGGCGGGGATTTGAACCGTCGTCCTCCCGAAAGCGAGTCTAAATAGCTAAGAAGGGGAATGCTTGCTGCGGGCGTTGACAGAGGATTTCGATGAAAAGCAACAAGTTATATTGCGCGTTCGGGGAAACATTTTGTAAGTGCGAAGTTCTAAAAACAACGCGCCGACGGGTTCTCCGATCCATTTCCCCGAATACGGGCTGCAGAAATTGTTCGCTGCAGCCAGAAGCACGACCGGCATTTGAAAGGGACCCAAGCGTCCGCGGCTAGCGATTAGGTTAGTTGCCTCTAGATAGCAGAGTCTACGCGTTTAATTCCCAGACGGGTCGAAGATTACCTTCGCTCGGAGACTGAATGTTTTGTTTTGTCCCAATCACTTCATTTCATCTTCATTACGAAGACGCACTGAAAGACCTAAGTCGAAACAAGGCCCTGGGAGTAGACAACATTCCATTAGACAGCCTTGGGAGAGCCAGTCCTGACAAAACTCTACCATCTGGTGAGCAAGATGTATGAGACAGCCGAAATACCCTCATACTTCAAGAAGAATATAATAATTCCAATCCCAAAGAAATCAGTTGTTGACAGATGTGAAAATTACTGAACTATCAGTTTAATAAGTCACAGCTGCAAAATACTAACGCAAATTCTTTACAGACGAGTGGATCAACTGGTAGAAGCCGACTTCGGGGAAAATCAATTTGGATTCCGTAGAAATATTGGAACACGTGAGTTAATACTGACCCTACGACTTATCTTAGAAAATAGATTAAGGAAAGGCAAACCTACGTTTCAAGCATTTGTAGACATACAGAAAGCTTTTGACAATTTTCAAATTCTGAAGGTGGCAGGGGTAAAATACAGGGAGCGTAAGGCTATTTACAATTTGTACAGAAACCAGATGGCAGTTACAAGAGTCGAGGGACATGAGAGGGAAGCAGTGGTTGGGAAGGGAGTGAGACAGGGTTGTAGCCTATCCCCGATGTTATTCAATCTGTATATTGAGCAAGTAGTAAAGGAAACAAAAGAAAAATTTGGGGTAGGTATTAAAATCCATGGAGAAGAAATAAAAACTTTGAGGTTCGCCGATGACATTGTAATTCTGTCAGAGACACCAAAGGGCTTGGAAGAGCAGTTGAACGGAATGGACAGTGTCTTGAAAGGAGGATATAAGATGAACATCAACAAAAGCAAAACGAGGATAATGGAATGTAGTCGAATTAAGTCGGGAATTAGATTAGGAAATGAGACACTTTAAGTAGTAAAGGAGTTTTGCTATTTGGGGAGCAAAATAACTGATGATGGTCGAAGTAGAGAGGATATAACATGTAGACTGGCAATAGCAAGGAAAGCGTTTCTGAAGAAGAGAAATTTGTTAACATCGAGTGTCAGGAAGTCGTTTCTGAAAGTATTAGTATGGAGTGTAGCCATGTATGGTAGTGAAACATGGACGTTAAATAGTTTAGACAAGAAGAGAATAGAAGCTTTCTAAATGTGATGCTACAGAAGAATGCTGAAGATTAGATGGGTAGATCACATAACTAATGAGGAGGTATTGAATAGAATTGGGGAGGAGAGGAGTTTGTGGCACAACTTGACCAGAAGGGATCGGTACATGTTCTGAGGCATCAAGGGATCACCAATTTAGTATTGGAGGGCAGCGTCGAGGGTTAAAATCGTAGAGGGAGACCAAGAGATGAATACACTAAGCAGATTCAGAAGGATGTAGGTTGCAGTAGGTACTGGGAGATGAAGAAGCTTGCACAGGATAGAGTAGCATGGAGAGCTGCATCAAACCAGTCTCAGGACTGAAGACCACAACAACAACAACAACAACACGAAGACGCACAAGACGCCGTACTGCAGTAGATTTGCACCAGACAGTCGAACAACACCGGCCGGGCTCTGCCGCGCACTAATGTCGTACCGTCTGCTCAGAGGCCAGTGGCACACCGGTCGCGCGGCGCTGCCCTGAAGCGGATCCATGCGATGCAGTGCGGCTGGCCCCTGACCCAGAGCGGCCGCGTCATGGAGCCTGTTCCGCGCCGATGGAGAGCGGCCTGCTGCAGGGGGCGGGGCAACCGCGGGGACAGAGTCCGGTGGCGGCCGACTGTGTCCATAAGTCGGGGTAATTTATGGGTGTGCCGAGCGTGCGGCGGAATACATCGCGGCCGTGCGCTAACAAGGCGGCCGCCGGGCCGGCTACCAGCGCCGTGTTAACAAGTGCCGCCGGCGCAAACAACGCGGGGGCGCGCGCGCTACCTGCCGACAGCCAGCGCTACGCTACGCACTTGTTTCTTCCTTCCGTCAGCGCAGCCGCGGCACAACCTCACGACGATTATCCTCGTGGCGTGCACCAAGCTCGGCGCGTGCGCGTGTTGACGTACAACAGTCTTATGTAAGATCCCTTCTCCAGCAAACCTACTGGCCACTAAAATTGCTACACCACGAAGATGACGCGCTACAGACGCGAAATTTAACCGTGAAGAAGAAGATGCTGTGATATGCAAGTGATTACCTTTTCAGAGCATTCACACAAGGTTGGCGCCGGTGGCGACACCTGCAAAGTGCTGACATGAGGAACGTTTCCTACCGATTTCTCATACACGAACAGCAGTTCGGCGTTGCCTGGTGAAACGTTGTCGTTATACCTCGTGTAAAGAGGAGAAATGCGTACCATCACGTTTCCGACTTTGATAAAGGTCGGATTGTAGCCTATCGCGATTAGGGTTTATCGCATCACGACATTGGTGCTCGCGTTGGTCGAGATCCAACGATTGTTAGCAGAATATGGAATCGGTGGGTTCAGCAGGGTAATACGGAACGCCGTGCTGGATCCCAACGGCCTCGTATCACTAGCAGTCGAGATGACAGGCATCTTATCCGCATGGCTGCACCGGATCGTGCAGCCGCGTCTCGATCCCTGAGTCGACAGATGGGGACGTTTGCAAGACAACAACCATCTGCGCGAACAGTTCGACGACGTTTGCAGAAGCACGAGCTATCAGCTCGGAGACCGTGGCTGCGGTAACCCTTGACGCTGCGTCACTGACAGGAGCGCCTGCGATGGTGTACTCGACGACGAACCTGGCTGCACGAATGGAAAAACGCCATTTTTTCTTATGATTCCAGGTTCTGTTTACAGCATCATGATGGTCGCATCCGTGTTTGGCGACATCGCGGTGAACGCACATTGGAAGCGTGTATTCGTCATCACCATACGGGCGTGATGGTATGGGGTGCCATTGGTTACACGTCTCGGTCACCTCTTGTTCGCATTGACGGCACTTTGAACAGTGGACGTTACATTTCAGATGTGTTACGACCCGTGGCTCTACCCTTCATTCGATCCCTGCCAAACCCTACATTTCAGCAGGATGATGCACGACCGCGCGTTGCAGGTCCTGTACGGACCTTTCTGGATACAGAAAATGTTCGACTGCTGCCCTTGCCAGCACATTCTCGAGATCTCTCGCCAATTGAAAACGTCTGGTCAATGGTGGCCGAGCAACTGGCTCGTCGCAATACGCCAGTCACTACTCTCGATGAACTGTGGTATCGTGTTGAAGCTGCATGGGCAGCTGTACCTGTACACGCCATCCAAGCTCTGATTGACTCAAAGCCCAGGCGTATCAAGGCCGTTATTACAGCCACAGGTGGTTGTTCTGGGTACTGATTTCTCAGGATGTATGCACCCAACCTGCGTGAAAATGTAATTACATGTCAGTTCTAGTATAATATATTTGTCCAATGAATACCCGTTTATCTTCTGCATTTCTTCTTGGTGCAGCAATTTTAATGGCCAGTAGTGTAGATGTATTGAGCATCATTAGGTGGATAGACCCATTATTGTCTCATTACTCGATGAGCGATAAATCATTGTACACCTTAATAACGGTAATACACATAGAAATTTGTGTCCGGTCCGACCTTAAGTATGACAATCGTATAAAAATAATTGTGAAAAGTGGGTGCCAGTACAATGATGCTAGGAAATGTAATTCAGTAGTTAATAAAAGTTTACTTGGACCGGTTCTTGGTTGTTATCCGTCAGTTTGGAATCCTTACCACTCAGACATAGAGAAGAAAAGCAGAAGAGAAATGCAATTAGTCATGTGATCACTTAGTAAGTGCGAAGTTCCCGCGGCAGATGCCGCAAGAGGGGCGTTGTGCATCTCGGAGGGGTTACTGTTAAAAATCCGAGAGCGTACGTTCCAGGAAGGGCCGGACAATATATTACTTCCTTCCACTTACATCTCGCGGCGTAATCGCGACGGGAGAATCAGATGAATCCGAGCTCATGCGGTGGTTTATCGTCAATTGCCGCCTTCCTCGCTCACCGTTCGCGATGTGAGCGTATCATAATGGTATCAGAAAAAGTGAAGCAACCAGAAGACATGGTCGAATGTCACTGTAAGTTTGTACACGCACACACCATCAACCTGTATGTAAATGACTGAAGTTGCAGTTCTCTCTGACTTGTAGAACGGCCACCATAGTACATAATTGTTGTTCGCGTTTATTGTTGTTACAAGGCCTGGCAAGGCATACAATAGGCGTGAAGGACGTCAGGCACTGGCTGATACCTAGATGTCGGGTACCTGTGTGACACAGCGTTATGAGGACCTGACAGTGTCTGAAAGGGGCTTCATTGCCGGTGTTCATTTGGCTGGCGGGTCGAATCGTGCAGTGCCTGCGTGTTGTTGAGTGGCTACAGAGTGAGGTGGCGTAGTGGTTAGCACACTGGACTCGCATTCGGGATGACATGGGTTCAAAGCCGCATCCGGCCATCCTGATTTAGGGTTTCCGTGTTTTCCCTAAATCGCTCCAGGTAAATGCCTGGATGGTTGCTTTGAAATAGGCACGGTCGATTCCTTCCTCATCCTTGAACGAATCCGAGCTTGTTCTCCGTCTCTACCGACGGGACCTTAAACCTTAGTCTTCTGTCCTTCCTATTATTCACGTGGCCATCTAGATCCCCGCATCTGTCCCCGACAGAACATCTGTGGAACCAGGTCCGACGTCAGCTCGGCCCCTCTGTCAGTATCCAGAAAGTCAAGGACCAACTTGCCGCAGGAAAGGGTACAACCTCTTTAACAACCCAGCCAAACCCGTGGACACATCCACGCCAGAGGCAAGACATACTGCCAAGATCTTTCCAATTTTGAATATATTTTTTGCTGTAACATCACATACCCTCTCAACCTGTGAAGTTTCATTTCGTTTCCTTCAGCTCTTTTGGATGCTTCACCTTTTTTGTCAGGCAGTGTATTTCCCTGCACTCACCGACAGTGTGTATGTGCAGATATTTTTCATTTACCGAAGTTCCCTAGTTAGTGCTGATTTTTAGTATTTTCGTCATTTATGGAATCCATTCAAGAAGCTAGTAATATATTTGTTTCCCCAGTAGTGCATTTAACTATTTCTTTTACGCATTGTCCGGCCGGAGTGGCCGAGCGGTTCTAGGCGCTGCAGTCTGGAACCGCGCGACTGCTACGGTCGCAGGTTCGAATCCTGCCTCGGGCATGGATGTGTGTGATGTCCTTAGGTTAGTTAGGTTTAAGTAGTTCTAAGTTCTAGGGGACTGATGACCTGAGAAGTCAAGTCCCAAAGTGCTCAGAGCCATTTGAACAATTTTACGCATTGGTGTACCTGAGGTAACAGACGCTCAGGGCAGATTTCAACTTCGCCTCTTTCCTCAGCCAACATCTTCCTTCTTTTTTTTTGTTTAATGCTCGTCGCTGCTTAGTCTGTTTATTCTTTCATTGAGATCAACACGTCCTTTACTGTGAAGTAAAATGTGCACAATTCAATAATTATTTTTCGCATGATATAATTCAAAATATGGAAAACACACGTTCCAAAGTCGCATTACTAGTAACAATAATGCGATTTTTTTAATTGTTTTATTGCCGATCAATGCAAACCTGAAACAAATAAGCAAAGATAGCGAAATATACTCGTTACACTTGCGTTGCGCTGGCTTACTTGGCAAAACGAGTGGCTGCAGCTAGTAGCCGAAAGCAAGAAACACGCGCCTGTACACCAGGGAGCAGTATATCTTATGGAGCTGTTACCGAACACAGTCCTAATCGAATCCTATTGATTTGTGTTCGTACTCCTCTGCCCCATTTCATTTCAGTGCCCTGCAATATTTTCGATTCTTCTTCTTCTTCTTCTTCTTCTTCTTCTTCTTATTCTTCTATTGCTTCACCTGCCATCTTCCCGTTTTCTCGTGCCAGAATTTTTTTTGCCTGTCACAAAAACGCGCCCTCTGGGTGTTTTGTATCCCGCCTGAAAGGCGGCGCGTGGGTGTCTGCTCCTGTAATCTGACGAAGAGACGCCGGCCGGACTGGCCGAGTGGTTCTAGGCGCTTCAGTCTGGAACCGCACGACCGCTACGGTCGCAGGTTCGAATCCTCCCTCGGGCATGGCTGTGTGTGATGTCCTTAGGTTAATTAGGTTTAAGTACTTCTAAGTTCTAGGCGACTGATGACCTCAGAAGTTAAGTCCCATAGTGCTCAGAGTCATTTTGACAAAGAGGCCGAATGAAAGGAAACGAGTAGGAGCAGGTGAGCTAAAGCACGTCGGTATTGCAAGTAAAGTAAAAGAGGTTTTACTACAGTATGCACATAGGTGTGCAGCCGAAGTCCAGAAAAGAAATTGTCTATAGCAAGTTAAGCTAAAGCGATGGTTCTCGGCCGTCTGCTGTTCATGAACTGGGCGAAAGTGGAGCGACGCTTGTAGAGATGCAAAGCGACGGCTAGAGGGCGCTGTTGTCGGCGAAAATCTTCCGCTCTCGTAGTGCCAACCTACACTGTGGAATCGGAACTATCTATACCACACGGGGAAACAATTTTTTTTTTTTGTCTGAGCTGTTTTATGATAGTACGTCCCTATATCCGTTTGAAATATATCTTATTTAATATACAGTTTCGTGGTTCTCATACGTGATCCACTTGGCTATAATGAAAACGACGCGCGGAATTCAAATTACTCAGAAAAATGTTTTCTTGTTTTGAAGTCACATATGGAGGACGAGGTGGAAGTGTGAGGAGAAGCTACGTATAGCTAATGTCTCCTGTACACCTGCACAGTTCGGGCCTTTCAGTTAGTACGACATTGCATCTGAAGTACTTTACTTGCATCATATGCTGATCCACGAGTATATTTTATATTTATTTTAAAGTATGCTTCGTCAAGTAGAAGAGAAACGATTTTTAAATTCCTGGTTTGTTATTTGGTTTTTATGTTTTCCATTTTAGTTTCTGAAGCTCTAGTCATAAGCAAAAACTTTGTAATTGGGTCCAACAGAAAATAAATAAGTTATAATCATTTCCGATAGTAAAAATTTTGGCATTAGACGTCTTGTTCCTGAATCTCCAATCCTCTTCTTCACATAAGAAGCCGCGGCTCTTTTACCTAGGCATGGAAACAGGCGTCCGAGGCATAGGGAAGCAACTGAAAGAGTTGAAAGAAAGGTAAGTCGCCACGCCCAGATGGAAACGCAATTCGGTTTTACAAAGAGTACTCTACGGCATTGGGCACTTACTTACCTTGCATTTACCGCGCATCTCTCCCCCAGCGCAAAGCCCCAAGCGACTGGGAAAAAAAAGCGGGCGACCCTGTATAAAAAAAGTCAAAAGAACGGACCTCCGTAATTATAAACCAATATCCTTATCATCGGTTTGAGGTCGAGACAGAAAAGCTTTTGTCCAGAAATCAGCACAGAATTAGAAAGCATGTGCGAAACTCAGATTGCCCTTTTCTCACGTGATATCCTACAAACCCCGGATGGAGGGCAAAAGGTAGATTCCATGTTTCCGGAAAACGTTGGACACGGTGCCCCACATCAGACTGTTGACGAAAGTCCCAGCATACGAGTTAGGTTCCAAAACATGTGAGTGCTTGGAAGACTTTCTAAGTAATAGAACCCAGTAGGTTGTCCTCGATGGAGAATGTTCATCACAGACAAGGATATCGTCAGGAGCGCACTCGGAAAGTGTGACAGGTTCGCTTCAAAAAATGGTTCAAATGGCTCTGAGCACTATGGGACTCAACATCTTAGGTCATAAGTCCCCTAGAACTTAGAACTACTTAAACCTAACTAACCTAAGGACATCACACACACCCATGCCCGAGGCAGGATTCGAACCTGCGACCGTAGCAGTCCCGCGGTTCCGGACTGCACCGCCAGAACCGCGCGGCCACCGCGGCCGGCTGACAGGTTCGCTCTTATCCTCTGTACAGATAAATGATCCGACGGACTGGGCGAAGAGCAGTTTACGCAGGTTTGCTGATGACGCTGTGAGGTACGGGAAGGTGTTGTCATTAAGTGACTGTAGGAGGATACAAGGTGACTTGGGCAGAATTTCCAGTTGGTGTGCAGCTTGCTCTAAATGTGGAAAAATGTAAATTAAGGCTGATGAGTAGGAAAAACAATCCGCTAACTTAGAGAACAGCATTAGTAGTGTGCTGATTCAGACAGTCACATCAATCAAATATTTACGCGGACGTTTGAAAGTGATATGAAATGGAATGGGTAGTCGTTTTCTTGGAATAATTTCGGGAAAGTGTACCTCATCTATAAATGGGACGGCGTGTGAAACACTAGTGCGATCTATTCCAGAGTATTGCTCTATTGATTGGGATCCCCACCAGGTCGGATTAAAGACAGACATTGAAGTAATGTAGAAGCTAGATTTGTTACCGGTAGGTTCGATCAGCACGCAAGTACTACGGAAATGCTTCTTAAACTCAGTTGAAAATGCTTAGACGGAAGAGGACGCTCTTTTCGCGAGGTACTATTGCGGAAATTTAAGGAACCGGCATTTGAGGCCGATTGCAGATCGATTCCGCTGCCGCCAACGTATATCTAGCTTAAAGACCACGAAGATAAAATGAGAGAAATTAGGGATGGTACGCTAGCTCCTGGATAGTAGTTTTTCCTTCGCTGTATTTTACACAGAGTACGCGAAGGTTCTTGCCCCCCTTATTGCAGCGGTGTAGCGTAGGTCTCTAGAGGAGCGTAGCGTTCCAAAAGGTTGGAAAAGGGCACAGGTCATCCCCGTTTTCAAGAAGGGACGTCGAACAGATGTGCAGAACTATAGACCTATATCTCTAACGTCGATCAGTTGTAGAATTTTGGAACACGTATTATGTCCGAGTATAATGACTTTTCTGAGGACTAGAAATCTACTCTGTAGGAATCAGCATGGGTTTCGCCGAAAAGACGATCGTGTGAAACCCAGCTCGCGCTGTTCGTCTACGAGACTCAGAGAGCCATAGACACGGGTTCCCAGGTAGATGCCGTGCTTCTTTACTTCCGCAAGGCGTTCGATACAGTTCCCCACTGTCGTTTAATGAACAAAGTAAGAGCATATGGACTATCAGACCAATTGTGTGATTGGATTGAAGAGTTCCTAGATAGCAGAACGCAGCAATGGAGAGAAGTCTTCCAAAGTAAAAGTGATTTCAGGTGTGCCGCGGGGTAGTGTCGTAGGACCATTGCTATTCACAATGTATATAAATGACCTTGTGGATAACATCAGAAATTCACTGAGGCTTTTTGCGGATGATGCTGTAGTATATAGAGAGGTTGTAACAATGGAAAATTGTACTGAAATGCAGGAGGATCTGCAACGAATTGACGCATGGTGCAGGGAATGGCAAATGAATCTCCATGTAGACAAGTGTAATGTGCTGCGAATACATAGAAAGAAAGATGCCTTATCATTTAGCTACAATATAGCAGATCAGCAACTGGAAGCAGTTAATTCCATAAATTATGTGTGAGTAGGCATTAGGAGTGATTTAAAATGGAATGATCATATGAAGTTGATCGCCGGTAAAGCAGATGCCAGACTGAGATTCATTGGAAGAATTCTAAGGAAATGCAGTCCGAAAACAAAGGAAGTAGGTTACAGTACACTTGTTCGCCCAATGCTTGAATACTGCTCACCGGTGTGGGATCCATACCAGATAGGGTTGATAGAAGAGAGAGAGAAGATCCAACGGAGATCCCTCCTACGTATATCTCGCAAAGAGACCATGAGGATAAAATCAGAGAGATTAGAGCCGACACAGAAGCATACCGACAATCTTTCTTTCCACGAACAATACGAAACTGGAATATAAGGGAGAACCGATAGAATTACTCAAGGTACCCTCCGCCACACACCGTCAAGTGGCTTGCGGAGTATGGATGTAGATGTAGATGTACTGCTCTGTTGATTGGGATCCCCACGAGGTCGGATTAAAGACAGATATTGAAGAAATTGCGGAAATTTAAGGAACCGGCATTTGAGGCCTACGTACGTTTAGCATACAGACTACGAAGATAATATGAGAGAAATTAGGGATCGTACTCTGGCTTGATCTGGCTTGTAGATAGTACTTTTTGCCTCGCTATATTTTCGAGTTCAACCGGAAAGGAAATGCCTATAGTAGTGGTACGTGGTACCCTCCGCCATGCACCGTGCGCTGGCTTGCGGACTATGTATGCAGATGTAGATGCCTGACAATATGAGTAGATCAGTCTGGGGACTAGTGAGCCTTTCCTCGACCTTTCCTGGGCCCAAACTTCACTGTGCACAGTTTGCATGACGCTGGCTGCCGTGCTCCAGTTACGCCTCTACTGTGTGCAGGAGTGCAGGCAGGCAGCTGCAGCCTGTTGCGGACGCCCACGGGCTGCTTACCTGCGCTAACGAGCCTGGCAAGGACGCCTGGAGCCTATGGCTACGCGTGTGCGTGCAGGCCGCTTGTGTACTCTCGCGTGGCACACACTTGCGTTCTGTGCGTCCAGTCTAATTACTATGCCGAGTCACCTGGTAAGCAATGGTGCTTGACTCACTTAGGCCAGGAATAACGCACTGCATTAAGGGCTCTGATTTATGGGACGCGCTGCACGTTTCATTATTTCGCCTAGAGCTCAATAGGTCGTAAACGGCAGAACTGTATACTCATGAAGCATATATTGTAACAGTCTCCGACGTAAACCGTCTCAGATGTTGTTCTTCGTGCAGACTGCATGCACTGAGTCGCAACAAGTAATGGCAGCTGATATCCTCATAGAACATTGTTATGGTAATGTTTTCTGCGGCTGTGTAGCTGATGCTGCACTTACATCTAGTTTGTGCAGTTTCGAGCTCTCATTTACTTAATATCACCCGTTCGGGATTAGCCGAGCGGTCTGAGGCGCTGCAGTCCTGGACTGTGCGGCTGGTCCTGGCGGAGGTTCGAGTCCTCCCTCGGCCATGGGTGTGTGTGTGTGTTTGTCCTTAGGATAATTTAGGTTAAGTAGTGTGTAACCTTAGGGACTGATGACCTTAGCAGTTAAGTCCCATAAGATTTCACACACACACACCACACACACACACACTTAATATCATTCAGAAATCATAGATCGTGCACATGCTATGAGAAGAAGTGGGTTACTAGGAGCTGGAGATATCGTCGGAGGCGTAGTTTTTAATGAGACGAGTACAATAGCTCGTTAGGTAAACTTTTTGAAAACATTGTCAGTGATCTTAAAATTTGTTGAAATTGAAGTTTAAAACAGTCTTCATCGCAATTCTTTTATTGGAGTAAGTGACCGGTTTCGACTCTCTAATAGTCATCCTCAGACTCCAGAGCGGTGGATGGACACTGTCAGACGAGTTACACGAGTCTGAGGATGACTCTATGAAAGATTCGAAACCGTCCAGTCACTCCAATAAAAAAATTGCGATTAAGACTGTTTTAAACTTGGTGCGGCTAAACGTGCTCTACCACGACTAACACGATTTTGTTAACGTTTCTATAGTAACTCGTCAGTGTTTTTTCAGTCCTAGACATCTACGGTTTGCAGTGAGTGTTGCAGCGGTTATCGAAATGTCGTGCAGAAAAACAGAAGTAACTCGGAAGAAAAACCGAAAATACCACGACTGTACGATCGTGCTATCACGAAAAATCCGAGAAGCCGCCAACACCAGCCATACGGGGCGAAAAGATTCTGAAGATGGCTTGTAAAAAGAAATGTTACTGTGATCTCGTCTGTTCATTTATTAATATAGAATCAGATTGCTTCTCTCCGTGGACTGTGTTATCAAAATTTACGATTAATCAATAACGCCTAGAAAATCTTAGAGAGCACATGATCTTCTTATTCGAGCCTGCCGGCCTCAGTGGCCGAATGGTTCTAGGCACTTCAGTCTGGAACCGCGCGACCGCTACGGTCGTAGCTTCCAATCCTGCCTCGGGCATGGATATGTGTGATGTCCTTAGGTTAGTTACGTTTAAGTAGTTCTAAGTTCTAGGGGACTGATGACCACAGATGTTAAGTCCCATAGTGCTGAGAGCCATTTGAACCATTTTTCTTATTGGAGCCATCAGTTTCCTTATTGTTAGTAATTTCACCAGTTCTTCCACTATTGTGTATAGCAGATGACATTTCTACGTGTGCTCTTTACGCTGCAATGGCAAGTAGTTCCAGACAATTTTAATAGAATTGGAATTATTGGAACTGATCTCGCAATTAAGGTCTCCAGCTTTCTTTCCTCTCGAGGGAAATCTAAAAGGACCGTCGTTCGGATAGACCAAACAACACTTCAGCGATCACAAAGGTGTCGTCAGTTCGTGGTACTTCTAGAACTCCATACCAAAATCCCGTGTCACAAGGAGCAAGTTTCGCTGTATGTTTGCTTGAAGACACGCATAGTTGTTAGGCTTCTCAGAAAGCTGCCCCCCCCCCAAGCATTCCCACGGCCAGTTTTTGTGTGGCAAAATGTCTATTTCAAGGCTTGACGTTCAGATGACATTAACTTTATTAGCTATTTTAGTGCCGAGTGACTCAGACTAATACATAAAAAGACGAAAGCGTGGTCAGGAGCTTACATGAAAAGGAGAAACCGAGGAGAGGCGTGCTCCCTGTTTCATGGCAGGTACAGCAATAAAAAAAATTTCAAAGAAAGCTGTAAATTTATTAAATAATAACATGATTTTTTGCATTTGACAGTGTGGACTGTAGCATCGAACTTTCTCTAGACTCAATCTTCCTCTTAATAGGAAACGAGTAGATAAGTAGGAAGCGACCGAACGCAACGCCATCGCTTTCAAACTCGCCATACTCCCGGAACTACAGCGTGGAGGAAGGAAGACGTATACGGGGCTGCGAGATACACGTGAGGTCACCACACTAGCCGGCTTGTCTGCCACACTTCGCGAACGCTCGGCTCCGTGCAGGGCCCCCAGGAAAACATTATGTAATTGAAAAGGTATCAACGAATGGTCTTAATTTTGTCGTGTGCTATCGAGAACTTGCAGGCATTGAAACATGCCTCGCTGTCAAGATATATTAAACTCTTCTGAAATGGTCACTCGCTTCCCGCCAGAGACGGGTGCTGGCACTCCAGAGAACTGTAGTGCCACTTGCTGTGAGGCAACCGCCAGGGCCTGTCTTTCTCTGGGCCTCAGCCAGTATAGTACTGGTATCACAATGGTGCCTTGATTTCTAACGTATACAGCCCTCAATACACGACTCATACTCAATGCGTTTATGATTGGTTGGTTAGCTGGTTGATATGGAGGGAGGGGACCAAACAGCACGGTCATCGTTCCCACCGGATCAGGGAATGATGGGGAAGGAAGGCGGCCGTGCCATGTCAAAGGAACCATCTCGGCATTCGCCTGAAGCGGTTTAGGGAGATCACGGAAAACCTAAATCTGGAAGGCCGGAAGCGGGTTTAAATCGTCGTCCTCCCAAATGCCAGTCCAGTGTGCTAACCACTGCACCACCTCGTTCGGTCGGTTTTTGATCTGTAGTCGGGAGCCATCGCGCAAACCATCAATTAAATACAGGGTGGCGCACGAAATGTGTTACCATTTTGTTTTTGAATATAAACTTGTCAATACAATCTGAAAGGAACATATACTACAATGAAGAGCCGTCCATGGATATTTGTTCTAACTCAGCGCATGTTCAATATGTCCACCATTTCGTTTCCTAACTTCCTTCAAACGAACACTGAAGTTAGTGATTACCCTACGGCACAAGTCTTCCGTAATTTCACTGCAAGCTTGAAGAATAAGTTTTCTGAGCCCCATTAAATCACATGGACGTTTCGGGAAAATTTTTTCCTTTAGGTACCACCAAAGAAAAAAGTCACATGGATTGAGGTCTGGACTACGCGGGAGCCAATTTAGTCCGTCATTGAAACGACCTGGAAACCTGAGCGAAACGATCCGCATGTCGAAATGCTCGTGTAAAAACTCCAACACAGTGTTTGCAGTATGTGGCCTTGCTCCATCTTGCATGAACCACTGCGTGTTGAAGGGCAAAGCAGTAGCAAGAATCTGTGGAATGAAGTTATTGCGAATCATGCTCAAATAACGCTCGCTGTTCACTGTTTCTTCAAAGAAAAAGGGTCCAATAAGTCCGTGGCTGCATATTGCTGCCCACACTGTAATCCTCGGAGCATAATGTTGTCGTTAATGAAGCAATTGTGGGTTTTCAATGGCCGAAAAGCGTACATTTTGTTTGTTAACCACACCGTCTAAATGAAAATGCGCCTCGTCTGAAAACCAAACGTTGCTGAGAGTTACTTCCCTATCCTCCGCCCACTGAGCAAACAGTAGTCTCTGTGCACGGGTCATCTTGTATGGTTGCATATGGAGATCACTTTTAAGAATGCGAGGAACGGAGCGTCTGGATATTCCCAGTTGCACTGCTGCTTTCTACACGATTTCCCGGGACTTCTCTGTACAGCAACTCGTACCGCTTCAATATTCTCCGGCGAACTAACAGACGTAGGCCGAAGTCGCTTCGCTTCCAATACTGTTCCTTCCTGTACAAATTTATCGTACAACCTGTGGATGGTCTTCTAGCAAGGGATCCATCGTGTGTTAAACTGTTGTCGAAAACGCCTCCGAGTCACAACAAGGCTTTTCGTTTCATGAAAAAGTAACACAATTGCCGATCATTGCTGTGTCGTCAGTCTTCCATTGTCAGCCCTTGCTGCTTACTGGTCTCCTAGCGGCAGTATCGTGAATTACACGTCATTTCGTAACCGATTTGTTTTTCCAAGCTTTGCTGGTACTGCTGTAGAGATCCCAGCGAGATATCTAATGTGCGTCGTAAATTGTGAAAGAAACATTTGGTAACACATTTCGTGCGCCAAACTTACATTACAACTTCTGACGGCGTTGGGAGAGCCAGTCCTGACAAAACTCTACCAACTGGTGAGCAAGATGTACGAGACAGGCGAAATACCCTCAGACTTCAAGAAGAATATAATTCCAATCCCAAAGAAAGCAGGTGTTGACAGATGCGTAAATTACCGAACTATCAGTTTAATAAGTCACAGCTGCAAAATACTAACTCGAGTTCTTTACAGACGAATGGAAAAACTGGTAGAAGCCGACCTCGGGGAAGATCAGTTTGGATTCCGCAGAAATGTTGGAACACGTGAGGCAATACTGACCTTACGACTTACCTTAGAAGAAAGATTAAGGAAAGGCAAACCTACGTTTCTAGCATTTGTAGACTTAGAGAAAGCTTTTGACAATGTTGACTGGAATACTCTCTCTCAAATTCTAAAGGTGGCAGGGGTAAAATACAGGGAGCGAAAGGCTATTTACAGTTTGTACAGAAACCAGATGGCAGTTATAAGAGTCGAGGGGCACGAAAGGGAAGCGGTGGTTGGGAAGGGAGTGAGACAGGGTTGTAGCCTTTCCCCGATGTTATTTAATCTGTATATTGAGCAAGCAGTAAAGGAAACAAAAGAAAAGTTCGGAGTACGCATTAAAATCCATGGAGAAGAAATAAGAACTTTCAGGTTCGCCGATGACATTGTAATTCTGTCAGATACAGCAAAGTATTAGAAGAGCTGTTGAACGGAATGGACAGTGTCTTGAAAGGAGGGTATTAGATGAACATCAACAAAAGCAAAACGAGGATGATGGAATGTAGTCGTATTAAATCGGGTGATGCTGAGGGAATTAGGTTAGGAAATGAGTTTTACTATTTGGGGAGCAAAATAACTGATGATGGTCGAAGTAGAGAGGATATAAAATGTAGACTGCCAATGGCAAGGAAAGCGTTTCTGAAGAAGAGAAATTTGTTGACATCGAGTATAGATTTAAGTGTCAGGAAGTCGTTTCTGAAAGTATTTGTATGGAGTGTAGCCATGTATGGAAGTGAAACATGGACGATAAATAGTTTGGACAAGAAGAGAATAGAAGCTTTCGAAATGTGGTGCTACAGAAGAATACTGAAGATTAGATGGGTAGATCACATAACTAATGACGAGGTATTGAATAGAACTGGGGAGAAGAGACATTTGTGGCACAACTTGACTAGAAGAAGCGATCGGTTGGTAGGACATGTTCTGAGGCATCAGGGGATCACAAATTTAGCATTGGAGGGCAGTGTGAAGGGTAAAAATCGTAGAGGGAGACCAAGAGATGAATACAGTAAGCGGATTCAGAAGGATGTAGGTTTCAGTAGGTACATGGAGATGAAGAAGCTTGCACAGGATAGAGTAGCATGGGGAGCTGCATCAAACCAGTCGCAGGACTAAAGACCACAACAACATCAACCCTGTATTATCCGGGCTTAAGACGTCACTGCCTTAGAGATAAGTTAAGAAACAGTCTCTAGAAATCCTTATGTCGGGTGTTGGTATCGCATTGTGGAGTCGCTTAAGAAAGGTCGGTGGACGCTGAGTAGTGCAGCTGTAGGGCCGACGTGTCTCGGACTCGACCCCTGGACAGCTGGGTGTGCGCCTGCGCACCGCACCGCACCGCATTCCTGCCGCTAAAGAGCATACATACGTCACGGAGGACGCAGCCCGCCGGCCCGCAGCGGTAGCGGCTATAGTACGAGGCACGCCGCGTATGCGCCGTTCCCGCGTTCATCACGCTGACGTATGTACTCCGTATCGGGCGGTACAGAACTCCGTCGCTAAATGTCAATCGCATCGATTTGCAAGAGGTCATCTCTCAAGCCGACATCCCGTATTTATCTCCGTGAAGTTGACAGGTTTGAGTGCGTTGTCATCGCCAGCGTCCGTAGCTGAGGCGGCTGACGCACGAGTGTCGATGGTCGACCAGACGATAGCAACAAGTGGAGCTGTCAGGGAGTACAGTTCCTCATCACATGACTGCGAGTCCAAGTCGCCGGGGAAAATTACAGTCGTTTTCACAGCGTCACATGAAGCGACATCTGGACCGTGGTTTATTTTCAAAGAATATTCTTAAGAATTTATTTTATTTGCTAGCGATTCATCAAGAACATTAACACATTTAATCACACTATGTAAGCACAAATGGGAATTTTATTCACTTTAATAGTGCCTAAAAGCATTTTTTTAAAAGAAACAGATTTAAAATTATAATCAGCAACCACCCTCTAAATATCAAAGTTAACATTTATTCAGAGGCAGAAAGGAACCAGTTTTGACTGTATGAGCTTTCAGGCAGAGAACCTTGCCGCTCCCTTTAGACACGGCCGTAGTTACGACCGCTCACAACAGCCTCTGAAAGACTGCACTGGTGCAAATCCGCAACACACCAGATAGCTTTAAACTAAGAGCGTTAAAAATTTACACAAGCACACAAAGTATGCAACCCCCCCCCCCCCTGTAGCAGGGATGGAAATGGTACAAAACACTAACAGTTGCCACCGAAGGTGCAACTTTTTTAACTTCTAAAGAAAAGTCTTATACCAAAATGATCAAAACATATTTCAGGTATTAGGCCATTACACTCCAAGCAATAAATTCCTTAACACACCAAATCTGACAAACATGACAGGGGCAGCTACTAAAGTACGGTAGATTGATAGGGAGATTACCGAACAACCCGAACCGCAGGTTGCTCTAACCCGCCCCTACTCCACAAGCGAAAAGCGGACTACCCAATTTATAAGCAACCACCTTCCCGCGGGTGGGCAAACGGAGAAGAATGGTGGCACGACCACAAAGCAAAGCGGCTGGTGACCTCACCAAGAAAACAAGTACAATTTAACAAGAGTAACAACATACCACCAATCACTTAACTTCTAATAAACTGCGATTTCTTGAGAAGAACTGGCGCAGCACCCCCAAATCCCTCTCCCGAACTGTCCGCTGCCAGCCGCTTCAACGGACGCAGGAAGGCGCGCCGATCTCCCGCCTCACGGCGTCGCAGCTCGCACCGGGCAGACTGATGTCGTGGGCTGACTCTTGGCCCGCATCTCGTGGTCGTGCGGTAGCGTTCTCGCTTCCCACACCCGGGTTCCCGGGTTCGATTCCCGGCGGGGTCGGGGATTTTCTCTGCCTCGTGATGGCTGGGTGTTGTGTGATGTCCTTAGGTTAGTTAGGTTTAAGTAGTTCTAAGTTCTAGGGGACTGATGGCCATAGATGTTAAGTCCCATAGTGCTCAGAGCCAGCCAGCCAGCCAGCTGACTCTTGTTGCTCTCGTGTCGACCGCGAAGTCACTACCGCTCGCTATACGCCGCGGCCCACTGGACTCACGTGGCGACCTCACATGCGCCGACGCTCAAGACCGACAAGTCATCTTGTGCCTCAGTGCGCGACCGACCAACCAATTGATCCAACCGCCAATGACCATTGCCTGAGCAAACTGGAGCAGACTGGCGGCCTAACGCGCAGACTCAGATGCAGGAGCTAAGCCCCGACCGGGCGACCATTCGCTGATTCGCTGAGTTCTCTTACTGGCGGAGTGGAAAGATTCCCATTTTTCCGGCTTTAAAGATTGATCCGAACGACAGACATACTAACACTCCGAACAACAGACACTAGCTGCCTAACAAATGCGGACGAGAGACGGACCCAGACTGACCGACTGGCGAGCTCATAGCGCCCCTTAAATGCACGTGGACAGGCAACCTTTCCCCTTTCCCACCAGAGAGAGAGACAACAAAGCTGCGACTGCCACAGCGGCGCCACCGCCAGAAACGGGGGGCGACTGCTTCACACTACGCGCTGCGGCGCGCTCTTCAAAACAGGAATTTTTACCACGGCTCAACACCATGTGATACTATTGATTACAGATAGCCTTTGTACGGGAACTTTAAAGTATTTGAAGAGTAATAACAAATTTCTAACATCGAAAGAATCAAGGTACGGCCACGGTATTCGCTAATGGTTCTAGCCCTTCTCCACATACTCATTCGTCAACGCAACAAATTTTTCACCATGATGGATGACTTGGCGGAGACCTCGGGTATACAAAACTGCATATTGTTTTTTCAAAAAACTTTCCAGGTCGAAACTCACCTCGTCATCATTCTAGAAATTCCCTCCACGCAATGGTTTCTTCCTCCGAGGAAAGAGAAGAAGTCTTTAGTTGCAGTGTCGGAGGGGGGGTGGGGGGGGGGGAGGAGGAGGAGGAAGAAGATAACATACCCCGAAGAAGCAGAACATGTGATTGTGTCCTTTGCAGAAAGATCCACGCCCGTTGACAGCTTCCTGCAACGCTCCGTCTTAACAGTCTTGTAACCTCGCCAAGAAATTTAAGCAGTATACCCCTTAACAGTATTCCCCTTACGATCTTAATCTGCTAGCAGCAACTACGACAGGCCTAAAAACATTCAGTTTCACCTTGCACCGACGATGTTTTAATGTTGACCTCCTTCGTCGGTGATCTAGTCTCATTTCGACTGCTTGCTTTGCTCGTTTGTCCCGCGCTCGTAGTGGAGCACCCAGCTAGCGTCCATAGTGATTAACCACCGAGAACTCGCGTCTTTAAGAGTTACGCGAACGTCACCCGTCGAGCATTTTGCTCACGCTCAACAGACAGTCTGAAATGTACCCAGTATGAGTAAATTAGTATACTTTTGTTTGTTTTTATAATAACACGCTCATATGTCACTATTTAAAATATTTATTTGCAATACAAAACAGTCAATGTATCTGTATTGTTGATGATAATCTTAGAACAATTAAAGTCACCGGTCTTCTAAGATCAGGTTATCATGGTTTAGCTTTCCGTCGTGTCCCGAAATCACTTCAGATGATTGCTGAAGTGGTGTGTTCAGACGACTGGTCTAGCTTTCATTGAATAATGGCATCGATCCCAACGAGACGGCCGGCCGGAATGGCCGAACGGTTCTACGCGCTTCACTCTGGAACCGCGCGACTGCTGCGGTCGCAGGTTCGAATCCTGCCTCGGGCATGGATGTGTGTGATGTTCTTAGGTTAGGTTTAAGTAGTTCCAAGTCTAGGGGACTGATGACCTCGTATGTTAAGTCCCATAGTGCTCAGAGCCATTTGAACCAAGGAGACGTAAAACACAAATATCCCCACTCCTCTTTCCCCTCTTCTCCTTTCTCGTTCATTTCTCGTATAAAAATCGGCCAAGAAATTTGAGTATCATAAAACAGATTTATTTTCGTGTTTAATGGCCTTCTACAGTGCTTCTGACTCCAACAAGGAAACCATAAATGACATAAACATAGGCTAGTGTCTGCTGTTCATTCCCAGATGCATGTTAACAAATTTCATGGACCACCACGTAATTGGCGTCTCTGTTGCCAAACAAGAAGAGAAAAAAAATTGCGATTAAACTGGAATTTCTATCTAGGAACATAGTGTGTTTAACGGGAAAGACTAATATTATTACGGAATTGAGCGCTGCCCAATTTTCGTAATTATCAGTTTATTACTAGTGGATAAAAGGCTACGCAGAGCAAACTTAACAACTCTCGTTCCATCTCTCGAGATTTTCGACAGTGCATAATGAGCTGCAAAGCAATTAGTTTCATTCTCTCTCTCTCTCTCTCTCTCTCTCTCTCTCTCTCTCACACACACACACACACACACACACACACACACACACACAGAGAGAGAGAGAGAGAGAGAGAGAGAGAGAGAGAGAATACTTTGCGCTATCCGCAGTTCCCTCTCTGTTTCCATCCCAAACCATAAAATCCTGTAGTTCTCTCACCTTACATACGGTAGCTGGCCCATGTGAAACACTTCAGCGTTGTTACTTCGTCTCTCACTCTTCTAAAGAGTTGACGTACACGTAACGTTATGACTTTCTTTACTTGAAGACAATAATCGCACATTACTGGAACTAAATACGACAGAAATGTAGCGACGTCTATATTCGTCTGAGACATTCCTATTTCGTTTTACATTAAAAGAGGTCACTTACGTAATTCCCAAAAACTTCCAAAAACGAATTGTAGGTTGTTCTAGGATTCTTAGTCTGTTGCCATCTTCACTGCATGGCTTTAATCCTGTTTGTGTATCACGTACAATATAAATAATGTTAGGCAGTGATGCTATCAGCGTTACTCTTAAAAAAACCTTTACAAGGACGCAGTGCAATGCCTGTTACACTGAGAAGTGTAACTCGTTATAATGATTTAATATTATGGTGAATTAACATACATTTCATAGACAAACTATACGGTTAAAAGTTTAACGACATGCAAGATGTGGTGATAAGATGTAACATGACTTCACTTGTCTTCCCAATGTTAAGGAAATATACTACATTCTCAAAATCTATTTCAGTAATTACGACAGGAAGTTTTAACATAAGAACGTACCAATAATATGAGACAGTATGTTATATCAAACTGTGGTCGTAATCGGTCTCCGATTTCTTAGACAACGGGATATGAATTACGAGGTCCGACTTCAGCATACGGAATTTCAGGCCATCAGAATTCCAGTGTACCGAACGGATTAAAGTGGTTTACAATATTTCAGCGACTGCTGCTGCAGAAACCATTTTTCTCATCCGCGCATAACTATTTGGGAAAGTGGTCGGAATGCGCGTTGTTTAACAGATACGTATGAGAGCTATTCGGAAAGTAAGGCCCGGTAGGTCGTGAAATGGAAACGACAGTGAAAAAGTTGAAGTTTTGCATAGTGTGTTGAACAGGGTCTCTAGTATGCCTGTCGCTCGCGTTACGTCGCTCTTTTCAGTTCTGAGCACACGATGAGTACGTAAAGATGGCCTAGAACTCCGTTACCATGCTGCAGGGTATCATTGTTGCTAAGGGTAAAGTTCAGATCTCCACCACAGAATACTGATGGACCATGAAGGACGACTTGTGCACCCACATAGTTCTTGGTATTCATAGCAATATTGTCTATTGCTTTATATAAAGGCGGGTACGCGTTTTTTTCCTATAATATCGTGGCATCTTCTGTGTGAGCGGTCCAGTGCTGTTGCTTACGAGGCTGGACGAAGACTGACACCTTCTTACCAGATTCATTACTTATACAGACAACAGACAATATTGCTGTTAATACCGAGAACTATGTGGGTGGACAAGTCGTCCTTCATGGTCCATCATTATTCAGTGATGGAGTACTGAACTTTACCCTTAGCAACAATGATACCCTGCAGCACGATAACAGCTGGGTAACCGTAGCCCTCGTCCGTGGACATAAAGTCGATAAAGTTCCATGGCTTGAAAGTTTTAACAGCCGTGACGTCATCGCTTATAGGACATTTCACGTCGCAGAGGTCTACAACGGAGGTATGGGTAAATCATATTACCTGTCGACCATGCCTTTCGTCCTCACGAGCAGGAATCATCCTAAAATAAATGAATCGGAATCTGTTTCAGTGTGGGTTAAAGGTGCTGACAATTGTAAAAAAAATTAGACTCGTCGGTGACCTTACCCATTATTATACAAATTAAATAAATTCTTTCCTTTCCCATGTTGTTGTTGTTGTTGTGGTCTTCAGTCCAGAGACTGGTTTGATTCAGCTCTCCATGCATTCCTGTGCAAGCTTCTTCATCTCCCAGTACCTACTGCAACCTACATCCTTCTGAATCTGCTTAGTGTATTCATCTCTTGGTCTCCCTCTGCGATTTTTACCCTCCACGCTGCCCTCCAGTACTAAATTGGTGATCCGTTGATGCCTCAGAACATGTCCTACCAACCGATCCCTTCTTCTAGTCAAGTTCTGCTACAAACTTCTCTTCTCCCCAATCCTATTCAATACCTCCTCATTAGTTACGTGATCTACCCACCTAATCTTCAGATTTCTTCTGTAGCACCACATTTCGAAAGCTTCTATTCTCTTCTAGTCTAAACTATTTTTCGTCCATTTTCACTTCCATACATGGCTACACTCAATACCAATCCTTTCAGAAACGACTTCCTGACACTTAAATCAATACTCGATGTTAACAAATTTCTCTTCTTTAGAAACGCTCCTTTCCCATATCCTTACCAAAATAATTATTAATTACAATATTGGACAAGCCACATGGGAGATACTCCGTGTTATTGGAAAGTTGGTAGAACGATACGAAAAATGTCTTAGTCGGTCCGGCGACTATGTATAAAAGTAGCTGGAATGTGGAGCAAACTGCTGCAAATAAAACATTTTTGATTTTCACTGTGGTTTCTATTCCGCGACTTGCCGGACCTTACATTCCGAACAGCCCGCGTTAGGTGCACAGTTCACAAGTTACTTCTTGCGCCATCTGGTCTATGTGAGGGCCACCTACTTGTCGACACGATTCGTTCTTTGTCTGTCCGTCGATGTGAATAGGCGTGCAGGTGGTATCACTGTGGCAGGCCGGTAGGATGCGGGGGAGGCGGAGGGGAAGGGAAGGGGAAGGGTAGGTATTCGTGGTGCGGACAGGCGCTCCATCATTGAGCCGTCAAGAGTGGTCGGCGCGCCATCGGAAGCGCAGCGAGGGTTCCAGCCGCGCAGCGTGGGGCGCCCGTGCTGGCTGCCCTCAGGTAGGCGGCCAGCCAGCTAGCCAAGGACTGCCAGCGGAAAACTCCGCCCTGCCGCTCGGTATGTACACACAACGAGAGACGGAGAGTCCTTAGCACTGGGTAAGGCCGTATCGGTGTATAACACCAGCGGAACGTACGTATCTATCTAAAGAAGTCAACTACAAACGCGGAGAAAAAATCGCAACACCATGAAGGAATTGTGCGACATAAATGAATGTTGGTAAGCGTGTTTCCACACTACTAGCCATTAAAACTGCTACACCAAGAAGAAATCCAGTTGATAAACGGGTATTCATTGGACAAATATATTATACTAGAAATGACATGTGATTACATTTTCACGCAATTTGGGTGCATAGATCCTGATAAATCAGTACCCAGAGCAACCACCTCTGGCCGTAATAACGGCCTTGATACGCCTGGCCATTCAGTCAAACAGAGCCTGGAGGCGTGTACGGGTACAGCTGCCCGTGCAGCTTCAACACGATACCACAGTTCATCAAGAGTAGTGAACGGCGTACTGTGACGAGCCAGTTGCTCGACCACCATTGACCAGACGTTCCGAGAATGTGCTGGCCAGGGCAGCAGTCGAACATTTTCTGTATCCAGAAAGGCTCGTATAGGACCTCAACATGCGGTCGTGCATTATCCTTTTGAAATATAGGGTTTCGCAGGGATCGAATGAAGGATAGAGCCACGGGTCGTAACACATCTAAAATGTAACGTCCACTGTTGAAAGTGCCTTCAATGCGAACGAGAGGTGACCGAGACGTCTAACCAGTGGCACCCCATACCATCACGCCGGGTGATGCGCCAGTATGGCGATGACGAATACACGCTTCCTACGTGCGTTCACCGCAATGTCGCCAAACGCGGATTCGGCCATCATGATGCTGTAAACAGAACCTGGATTCATCCGAAAAAAATGACGTTCTGCCATTCGTGCACCCTGGTTGGTCTCCGAGCGGATAGTCCACGCTGCTGCAAACGTCGTCGAACTGTTCGTGCAGATGGCTGTTGTCTTGCAAACGTCTCCATCTGTTGACTCAGGGATCCAGACATGGCTGCACGATCCGTTACAGCCACGCGGATAAGATGCCTGTCATCTCGACTGCTAGTGATACGAGGCCGTTGGGATCCAGCACGGCGTTCCGTATTACCCTCCTGATTCCAGCGATTCCATATTCTGCTAACAGTCATTGGATCTCGACCAACGCGAGCAGCAATATCGCGATACGATAAACCGCAATCGCGATAGGCTACAATCCGACCTTTCTCAAATTCGGAAACGTGATGGTACGCATCTCTCCTCCTTACACGAGGCATCACAACAGCGTTTCACCAGGCAACGCCGGTCTACTGCTGTTTGTGTATGAGAAACCGGTTGGAAACTTTCCTCGTGTCAGCATGTTGTAGGTGTCACCACCGGCGCCAACCTTGTGTGAATGCTCTGAAAAGCTAATCATTTGCATATCACAGCATCTTCTTCCTGTCGGTTAAATTTTGCGTCTGTAGCACGTCATCTTCGTGGTGTAGCAATTTTAATGCCCAGTAGTGTACATCCGAAAGATGAAGTCTGTTCAAATTACGCGCAAGTGGCATAAGCAGCGCAAGGAGCCCCACTATGAGCTCCAGACAGCGACGTGGCACTACCGAGAGGGAAGAGAATCGCGTTAGGCGTACGGCTCTGGTGCATCGTGTACTGCATCTGCAGCAGCATTTGCCACAACAGTGGCGCAACGAGCTGTTACAAACAGTCTACTTCAAGGAAAGCTCCGAGTCAGATGCCCTGTAGCGTGCATTCAAATGGTTCAAATAGCTCTGAGCACTATGACACTTAACATCTGAGGTCATCAGTCAACTAGAACTTAGAACTACTTAAACCTAACTAACCTAAGGACATCACACAAATCCATGCCCGAGGCAGGATTCGAACCTGCGACAGTAGCAGTCGCGCGGTTCGGGACTGAAGCGCCTAGAACCGCTCGGCCTCAGCGGCCGGCTGTAGCGTGCATTCCACTGGCCTCGGTGCCAGTGATGGTCGTGTGTTGGTTGGAAGGGGACCAGCTGAGGCTCTGCAACCAACCCTTCAGCTTGCTAGACACATTGGACTTACGCCTGGAGTTATGGTCCGTGATGCGATTTTGTATGACAGCAGGAGCACTCTCTTGGTCGTCCCACGCACCCTGACTGCAAATCTGTCAGTCAGGTGATTCGACCTGTTGTGCTGACATTTATAAACGGCACTCCAGGCGGCGTTTTCCAACGGGATAACGCTGGCCCACATACCGCTGTTGTAACCTAACATGCTCTACAGATCGTACACATGTTGCCTCGACCTGCTGGATCACCAGATGTGTCTTCAATCGAGTACATATGGGACAACATCGGACGAGATCTCCAGCGTCATCCACAAACAGCAGTAACTGTCCCTGTGTTCACCGACCAAGTGCAGCAGGCGTGCAACTCCATCCCACACCGACGTCCGGAACCTGTACAACACAGTCCACGTTTGCATGCTTGCATTCAACGTTCTGGTGGTTGCACAAGTTATTAATGTACCAGCATTCTCATTTTGTGTATCTTATCTGGCGCTTACTTTAACCTGTGATCCTGCGATGTTAATCATTTAAATATGCTACCTAGACAAATGTGTTCCCGAAATTGAGTTGCTCTACATTGATTGTTTTTGGTTTTGCGATTTTTTTGCCCGTCATTGTATGTAGCCGTCCTGCCTCGGGACCTGAAAGCGTTTGAGGGCGAGGTGCTGGTCGAAGTATGTGACGTCACAACGCTCACCGAATTGAGACCATTATTAAGGACGGGAAACAAAAGAAAAATTTGGTGTACGTATTAAAATCCATGGAGAAGAAATAAAAACTTTGAGGTTTGCCGATGACATTGTAATTCTGTCAGAGACAGCAAAGGACTTGGAAGAGCAGTTGAACGGAATGGACAGTGTCATGAAAGGAGTGTATAAGACGAACATCAACAAAAGCAAAACGAGGATAATGGAATGTAGTCGAATTAAGTCGGGTGATGCTGAGGGAATTAGATTAGGAAATGAGACGCTTAAAGTAGTAAAGGAGTTTTGCTATTTGGGGAGCAAAAAAACTGATGATGGTCGAAGTAGAGAGGATATAAAATGTAGACTGGCAATGGCAAGGAAAGCGGTTCTGAAGAAGAGAAATTTGTTAACATCGAGTATTGATTTAAGTGTCAGGAAGTCGTTTCTGAAAGTATTTGTATGGAGTGTAGCCATGTATGGAATGAAACATGGACGATAAATAGTTTGGACAAGAAGAGAATAGAAGCTTTCGAAATGTGGTGCTACAGAAGAATGCTGAAGATTAGATGGGTAGATCACATAACTAATGAGGTATTGAACAGAATTGGGGAGAAGAGGAGTTTGTGGCGCAACTTGAGGAGAAGAAGGGACCGGTTGGTAGGACATGTTCTGAGGCATCAGGGGATCACAAATTTAGCACTGGAGGGCAATGAGGAGGGTAAAAATCGTAGAGGGAGACCAAGAGATGAATACACTAAGCAGATTCAGAAGGATGTAGGCTGCAGTAGGTACTGGGAGATGAAGCAGCTTGCATAGGATAGAGTAGCATGGAGAGCTGCATCAAACCAGTCTCAGGACTGAAGACCACAACATCAAGGAAAGACGTTGTACCAGAGTGGTGTCTCCCAGATGTTACTAAATTTTAGTGCGCCGTGCTTAGCAAGAGTGACTTTGTCTGATCTCGAGGTGATGGCGTGTCCTTCGACGTAACGGAATGGTGTTGTCACACTACATGACGTCATCGTAGTCCTCCACGTGTGGAGTCGCTAGAACTGGCGCATCGCAGAAGGGAGGAGCTCGTCCGCAGACGCGGCCACAGGCCAGGGCGACGTCTCTGGCAGGGGGTGAGGGTACAGGCACAGAGTAACATATACGGAGAGGAAGCCCCCCCTAAACCACTGTCCCGGGGGTGTGCTCGTAGTTCCGTTAGACGACAGTAGATGTCAGGCGTGTCGCCTGCTTAGTTTCGGAAGATCACGCTAGAGGCGCTTCGGCAACGGCCTCCCTGACGTCAAGGGTAGCAAGGTGGGGTGACAGAGGGGTGAGACCGTGAGAGCGTAGCCGCATCTGTGTAGGCAGCAACAAGCAATACTTACATATAAAATTTGGGCCAACGCTTTCGGCAGCGAGCGCTTCCACGTGACGTCACTGTCGAGAAGAGATGATTTTTCACGTTCGTGCATGGCCGTATTCCGCTTAAACCACCATTAATTTGCTAAACTGAAGGGCGATGTAATAAGATATGAGTTCGATTGAAGCTTACCTATACAGGGACTTAATGCTTCCTACGGTAATGAAATTATCGTATTGTCTTTCTAGTTATGACAGGTGTATAACTACGTATTTTGGATCACCTTGACATATACATTCTATTGGTTAATATTTTCTATGAGATAAGTTATAACTTGGCATCCTTCAGTCGTCATTAAGTATTACACATTTTTAATAGTACAGGAAACGCAACAATCATAAGAGCTTTCAGTTTCTAAACGCAGTTTTTTCGTCAAAATCAGCAATAGTGTATAACATTTTTTTCGTGTAGATATTAAGTAGAAAGGAAACGATATAATTCCATTTACTTGTCATTTCTGCGTTTGATGATCCTGAAGCTTCAGTATTGATCGCCGTACTTCAACAACAACAACAAATTAAATACCTTAATCCCATCTGGAATGAACTGCAGAAGCTCTCCATGTGTGTGCTCCTTTCTGCAGCTGTTTAGCCCTCATTGTCTTTGCCGACGTGTTAGGTGCCTTATCCGGATGTAGGTACAGTAATGATCTTAGTGTAAATTGCGGAGATCTCTTGAGAAATAGTTTGAAGCTTTCGGTTAAAAGTTTTGGCAGGTTTTTATTCACATCTGCTTCTTTACACAGAGAGCTGCGTTTGAAGAGACGATTAAGCTAGGACGAGATAGTTCCTCAGTTGCCGCAGAGCTTATAGGACCTTTTGATATTACTATTATCTTGTCACTATCATGTCCAAGTGATTGCTCTATGGAGTCGGATCTGGAAGAAATACATCCAGTGATGTATTTTTGCGTCTCTTTGGTGGCCAGCAGTATACAGACTGCTTCCAGGCTCCATATAAACCACATGCAATAACCTGTACTTTTCAAATAACTTCCGGGAATTCAGCCAGGTAACACTTTCAGCGACCGCCGATATTTCGGCGGGAGAACACCCCGCGATCTTCAAGGCAAACTGCTTAAAGTGTTACCTGGCTGAATTCCCGGAAGTTATTTGAAAGTTGTATACGCCAGGAGAAACTCAGGTCTCACAACCTGTACCTGACTATGTGGTCCGTATACGGCGTCACTTTCTTAGTCGTAGCATATGCCAATCATTTCATCAAATTCTCAACACACACAAATTTTCTGCTTCACTTAAGCTTGTTTTTTGCTTACTCGTGAAGTGCTTTTAGCAAAACTTTTGTGTACTTTAGTCGTCAGCACTGTGTAGATACTTCATGCTTTGCATTACTTCCTCTCTTTGCTTAACACGTGAAACAGTAATAGCGGATAACAATATACTGAGAACGAAAAGCAAATTAAACACTGAATTGTTTTCTCTCAATGGTGATAATTCTTCATTAAGTTTATTTCATTTCATCCTCGATAATACCTTTCTCTGATTCTATGCTTTGATGTACTTTTTCTAGCATGTTAAGTGCATGTTTACGAGTTTCACGAGCTTATAGAATTTGCAGTCGGCTTTAAAACCTATTTTGGTTGAAGTTTCTTTATTTCAGCTTGTAGATACTGTAAACAAACGTCCTCTCTAAAGTTTTTGCTACAGGCAGTAGCATTTTTAATGTTAATGCTGTCACTACTGCTACAGAGCTGAACCCACTGAGCAAATGTTTCAGGAATTCGAGGGAACTTATGACAAGTAATACTACTGCCTTTTAGTCTTCTGATTACAGTTTTCACACACAGCCGTAGGACAATTCGGCATTATTAATGTCAAACATAACGAACAAAATCGAAAGAAGACAAAAATAAACAGCAACAACATGAAACTTAATCGCTTCAACACGTAACAGTGCGCGCGAACCGTGCCGAGCTTCTCGGCGGTGACGTATTGCGCATATCGGAGCAGTTCTGCTCAGACACTATGGGCCCTACCTGAGGCAGAAAAGCCTGAGACAAGTTCTTCACAGTACGTGAAGACAGACCTTTTGAAATAAGCAATGTTGGAAAATACTTCTAACAAATAATGGAAAGGAGCGCCGCAACAAAATTTTGCGCTTCTCCGCTGTGCGCAATTTTGGCTGTAGCAGCTGGCTTATTCTCTAATAGGGAGCCGTGATGAGCCAATATTCATAACTAGGTTTTATGCCGAAAACTGGCCTTCTATAACAGACGTTACAACATAGTGTCACAAGACAATTCTGTTACATAATTCTGCATACAGCTGCAACTGGCGGCAGTAACATGCGTTGCAATTAATTATATCTACTTTATCCTCATTTCATAGGACATAGGAAATGAATAAAAATGCCGACCAGTCACATAAGGATCAATAATCTGCTTGAATACGATTACACAAATAATCGCTCCTTTAGTCAGCTCATGCCGATTCATAGAATGATTTTAGGTTCGGTTTGTTACGAGGAGTGCGTTTATCGTTGCAAATGACTGAGTTAGGTGTCTGGGCATTTAACTAATTCGTTTTCCGAGTCTTGTACATTGGCTAATGCTCGCTTTTATGTTGTTCTAGCCTAGACAGTGTGCAGTTTTGATCGATCGTTTGTGAAATAATTCCAACCTACTACAATGAAGAGAACATTAATATTGTTGAATGGAATACCAATTTTGTTGTACAATGCCAACAGTAATACGCTGATAACAGCTTGATTTGCTTTTTCCTTATAGTGCTGTCAGGTCACAAAATGCGTTTATCCCCTATATTACGGAAGACATAACGAGGTTCTTCTCTGTAATATAAGTCCTAATGGTAATATTACAGAAGTTTTCCGTTTAAATTAACCACTCGTTTCTACACAGTAAAGATAGAGATGAAAGACCAGTTTTTGCCGACTATGACTAAAATGCCAGGATGGCTTAGTAAAACTGTCTCTACGAAGCAACTATGTCCCCTAAAAGAAAAGCCATACAAGAGGTAGCAGGGGCAAGTGTTATAAAGAAACATCGTTTTCTTTTCCTTTGAGGGCGGATTGTTCGAAAAATAAGAAAATTTGAATAGATTAAGTTACTTGTGGAGGGATGGCTACATGGACGTGCAAATCAGAAAAACGTTACATTGTGATTAAGAGGAAGATCTATTTCATCACATCACATAGAAACTGACATCGATTTATAACATGTTATCAATAGATATTAAATTCTTTTGCGCCCAAAACATCATGTTAGGAAAAATCGGAGCTTCCACGAAAAACACATCAGATCTAAACAAAATCATATGATAGATATGGTACTAAGTATAACTGTTCTCATGAAATAAAGGAAATTAAGAAAGTTAACAGACGTGTTGGACAGACACAGCAGTTCATAAATAAGCAAACCGCAGATAGAAAATAAACACAGTAGGATATAATACATAACAAGATAAAATTAAACTTTAGCTTTGCAATAACAAAGTTATGGTCTGAATTTATTTATTTACCCCGGGAAGTTTGGATGCTTTCGAGTCTTTTGCTGGATACATTTCGTTTGAAATCCAAAGTAGCTCCCTCTGTAGCCGTACTTTACAGAGCAATTCTAGGATACACTGTCGACGCATTGAGCATGGATCAAGCTGAAGCCATTGAGGATACAAACGTTCAGTGTCCTTCAACATTGAGTTCACTAGGCTGCAGTTTACGCCAAACTGGTAAAGGACAGTTCTGAACACGTCGTTGAACACTTTTAAATTAGATCTAACTACGGCAGTCAGATTTTCTGAAGGGGCTCTTAATTCGCCCAAGTCTTCCGCGGACGTTTCATAAGCTTTATAAAATATATAGAGTTCATCCGCACTTTCCAGAGTCTTGTTGCCTTTAAGCAGTTCCGACACACAAACGTCACAATTAAATTTTTTGATGCCTCTATGTGCCAGGTAGCCTGCTAAGTAGCGCACTGCACAGTCCTCCACAGACGCTGGCTGACTCTGTAACTCTAATTCAGCACTGTGCACAAGCTCGGGTGCGTCATGTGCAGCTTCTTTCGGAACTTGTTTTCCGCTGTCTCCATTCATGCTAACGTTAATTGCCCAAGAGGTCACACAATCGTTCCCTTCCAGCACAGAATAGTCCTCATCGGGTTCACAGTTCGCCGAATCAACAGGTTTCATTAGTGACGCTACCACTATGTGCTGCAAGTTTCTGCGGAATTCCTGGCAGCTGGGATTCCTGTTGAAACCTGATCGTTGCCGGATAACTGAAAATACATTTTCTATGGGATCTTGGTTCACCCGCGATGTTAAGAAGAACTCATAGCCATCGCTTTTCAGGTCATTCCACAACGTTAACAAAGCACGAATTGTGTGCTGAAGGCCTGTAAAACATGGAGGAATCTCACAGTTTTTTTGGGGAGGGTTAACGACCCTCCAAGTTTTTAACCAATCTAGGGAGTCCTGTAGATAATCCTCTAACCAACTTTTTTGACTGCTTAGAGCACAGGCGAATGGTTTCGAATCATAGAGAGTCTTGCTATTCATTGCGTCGAACAAATTGTTCAGTCTTGCCAGAAAGGAAGCTGTATTCAGCGCTGTTTTGCTCTGAAGCTCCGACGTGGAATACGCTGATAGAATAGCGGCCGAGACGGAATGACTGAATACTTGTGTTGCAAGTCGAACACTCATTTTTTCAAAATTATTGGGATTCATGTGCTTGTTACTGAGAGAGCAGCACATTCTTGCCTTGCCGCCCTTCCGATCTAGTTGATACATTTTGACAATGTCTTGCCAAGACATAACATCATTCGAATCAGTTTGTATATCTCTCTCCAGCAAACGGTTTCGAATGCTTTTCAGGAGATGACACACATCGTACATGACGTATAAAACATTGTTTCGATAATGAAAGAAAGGTTTTTCAGTTGTAACACCGAGATCACGCACTAATGAACGGTTATTGGACCCTTGGTCACAAACAATGCAACGAACCTTTAAACCAACAGTAAAACGTTTCTCTAATACAACGAACAGCAACTGTTTCATTACATCAGATTTGGTCTCTTTACAAGACGTAAAATAGGCAACAGGTAATTTCCATTTTTGACGCAGCCCACGAACAAGGAACATGAGAGCCTGTGTTGCCACCTTAGACGTACGTCCGAGGCTACCAAAATCTTCATAGCCCTCAACGACATCATACTTAGCGCAGTAGCTGAGACACTTCCTCACACTCATTTCGTCGAACACCAATACACAATCTCAGCAACTATCATCCATTGTCTTCACTTTTTCTACAAGATGTTCAAATAGTTTAGTTTCTGTGCCCGCTATAATATCCATTTCACTGACCCACTTCTGAATAATTTTTTTCGAAGGTAGTTTCATTCCAACTTCTCTTCTTAAGTGGTCATATGCAGCAGGACTTTTATAAAATAAACTCAACGACAGCCGTCTCTCCGCTTCTGTCCAAGGAGTGAAAGGCCTGAAAACAATAAATGCGACTGTTTAATTCAGTTGTTAAGAAAGTTGACGCTAGTTAATGTATTTGACGTCATCGGAGGACGTTACTTACTTGTGTAGAAGCTGCATACCAAATAATGTTCCACATTTTGGAGACATATGCTTAACAGCCTCTGTTGCCACAGCTTTTACATCAGGCTTCTTCGTGGCAAGATGTCGCATTCTCCACAGTTTTTTCCTCTGCTTTGCCAATTTTAACTTTTGCTCATTAATTCTTTGTGTCAGCTTTCGTTTTCTTGGTGTTAAATCTGTTGGCAGCGACGTATCCGGCGAACTACGGACTGGCTCACGGGCAGGTGGCGAACAGCTTCCTTGTTGGTGCATTTCGTAATCGCTGTGTTGTCTACCGTCGTCTTCGTTTTCTGCGTCTGCAGGCTCTTCCAGAGGTTCTGGATTTGGCACAGCGTTAAATACTAGTTTTGTTTTCAACTCATTCATAAATGAATTGTCAGTGAAGTGAAGAGCACAAAGGAATTTATTACGCAGCTGACTCTGCTGCAAGTCAAACAATGAAAAGTTTCCACTGCGCAGAATCCACTCTTGGCACCTGTAATGTAAGGGTGAATTAGTAAGGCGAAATCGCATCTGGCTAACTAAATGAGACTGAGACATTAACAGATGAAAGTGCTTGGAAATTACGGTGTCTAGATATGTGGCTATTCATCAGCACCTTTGTAACTACACTCCTGGAAATGGAAAAAAGAACACATTGACACCGGTGTGTCACACCCACCATACTTGCTCCGGACACTGCGAGAGGGCTGTACAAGCAATGATCACACGCACGGCACAGCGGACACACCAGGAACCGCGGTGTTGGCCGTCGAATGGCGCTAGCTGCGCAGCATTTGTGCACCGCCGCCGTCAGTGTCAGCCACTTTGCCGTGGCATACGGAGCTCCATCGCAGTCTTTAACACTGGTAGCATGCCGCGACAGCGTGGACGTGAACCGTATGTGCAGTTGACGGACTTTGAGCGAGGGCGTATAGTGGGCATGCGGGAGGCCGGGTGGACGTACCGCCGAATTGCTCAACACGTGGGGCGTGAGGTCTCCACAGTACATCGATGTTGTCGCCAGTGGTCGGCGGAAGGTGCACGTGCCCGTCGACCTGGGACCGGACCGCAGCGACGCACGGATGCACGCCAAGACCGTAGGATCCTACGCAGTGCCGTAGGGGACCGCACCGCCACTTCCCAGCAAATTAGGGACACTGTTGCTCCTGGGGTATCGGCGAGGACCATTCGCAACCGTCTCCATGAAGCTGGGCTACGGTCCCGCACACCGTTAGGCCGTCTTCCGCTCACGCCCCAACATCGTGCAGCCCGCCTCCAGTGGTGTCGCGACAGGCGTGAATGGAGGGACGAATGGAGACGTGTCGTCTTCAGCGATGAGAGTCGCTTCTGCCTTGGTGCCAATGATGGTCGTATGCGTGTTTGGCGCCGTGCAGGTGAGCGCCACAATCAGGACTGCATACGACCGAGGCACACAGGGCCAACACCCGGCATCATGGTGTGGGGAGCGATCTCCTACACTGGCCGTACACCACTGGTGATCGTCGAGGGGACACTGAATAGTGCACGGTACATCCAAACCGTCATCGAACCCATCGTTCTACCATTCCTAGACCGGCAAGGGAACTTGCTGTTCCAACAGGACAATGCACGTCCGCATGTATCCCGTGCCACCCAACGTGCTCTAGAAGGTGTAAGTCAACTACCCTGGCCAGCAAGATCTCCGGATCTGTCCCCCATTGAGCATGTTTGGGACTGGATGAAGTGTCGTTTCACGCGGTCTGCACGTCCAGCACGAACGCTGGTCCAACTGAGGCGCCAGGTGGAAATGGCATGGCAAGCCGTTCCACAGGACTACATCCAGCATCTCTACGATCGTCTCCATGGGAGAATAGCAGCCTGCATTGCTGCGAAAGGTGGATATACACTGTACTAGTGCCGACATTGTGCATGCTCTGTTGCCTGTGTCTATGTGCCTGTGGTTCTGTCAGTGTGATCATGTGATGTATCTGACCCCAGGAATGTGTCAATAAAGTTTCCCCTTCCTGGGACAATGAATTCACGGTGTTCTTATTTCAATTTCCAGGAGTGTACATTTCACTTTTTAATGCTTTGTAAGAGAAACAGCAAATGCACCGATGTTTTAAAGAACATCGCTTTGCTGTAAGCAAAGAAAATATTTTTCGAAATGGGGGACTGAAGCAGAGTTCCCTTCGGGTAGTAAGTGCAGAAACTGTTGAGGAAGAACAACGGGACAGTATGTTAGTGAATGGACGAGGAAACAAATGAAGTTGAACGATAAATGAAAAATACATGGCTCTCGAATGACACATTATCATACAGCACCCACGAGGAATGTGCAAAAAAATGAGGAAGCATGAAATGCTAAACGTTTCGCTAAATTTATAAACTCTGTTCAGTGTCTAAGGAGCGACAATTACAGGATGAGTATACGGAGTTATGCAAGTTTTGTAGGGGTTATTGATAACGGGAGGCATTGGTTCGTTGATAGCATGCAAAAGACTGCAGCTTGCCTGCAAAACAAAGAATTTTCAGTATTTTTATGAAACATTACTCTATCTACAAAATTGCTTGAATACTCTACTAATCACTTAATTGATGGCAGAGGATACTTCATTCGATTAAGAAGTAGTGCGGGGGAAGCACGACTGTTTATATGGCATTCTATGTATTGCGAGTCACGTAATTATATCCTCATGATCCCTGCGCGAAAGCTATGGAGGCAACAAGAGATTTTCAGATTCCTTACTGAAATTTGAGAAAGATCTTACCGAGGCTAGAGTGAGTATCCGAACCATTTTCTTCCGATTACATTACGAGGATAGTTTGGTAAGTCTGGTAAATTTCATGAAGAATGAAACACTTTTGTTGAGCCTCCATGGCTGGTAAGCTTGATTAGTCAAAGTATCATATAAACAATTTCAACAAAGTCAAGCATTCAGTTCATTGTTGAAATGTTGACAGCCATCTGAATTGTTCAGTCTGTCGACTCCGACTGCAGATGGAGGGATCCGAGTTTCGTGCTGTTATTAAACATGTTGATTTGAAGGATTGGACTGCCTCTCAAATCAGAACTGAATTGAATTAAGTTTACGTGAACTCTGTTCCATCATTGAAGACTCTTTACTTTTGGATTAATGAATTTAAACTTGGTCGGCAAGCACCGAGGACGAAGCGTTCAGTGACTGTCCAAGTGAGGTAATCACAAAGGAAATCCAGGATATGGTGATGCAAGACCACCAAATAAAAACTCTTGAGATTTATGAGACTGTCGGCATCTCAACTGAGCGACAGGATAATATTGTGCACGAAGATTTGACTATGAAGGAGCTGTGGTGCCACGATTGCTCGCAATCTACCAATAACGTATTCAGCGCAACACTTCAATACGATGTCTGACGATGTTTGATCACGATCAGTAAGTTTTTATGCGGCGATTTGTAACTGTCAGTGAAACCTGGATCCATCGTTACACACCAGAGTAAAACGGCAGTCAAAACAATGGACAAATGCTCGTGAAAGAGCTCGGAAGAAGGCAAAGACCATTTTGTCACCTTACAAGGCGATGGCCACTGTTTTTTTAGAATTCCCTTGGAGTAATCCAATTAGTTTACTTCGAAAAATGCAGAACCATAACTGGACATATAATTACTTTCAACGCTGATGTGAAGACGTTAATCTGCAGACAGTGTAGAAAGCTCATTTAACATGTAAAATTTTCTGTGTTGAGAACTCTAGGGCGTGCACTATTTAACACACAGACTCTTCATCAGTGAAAATGACTTTTTTGATCGCACTTACAAAGGAACTTCATCAACTCGACCTCATATTTTCATGTGAAAAAAAAAAATGCCAGCAATCGACCTCACGCAAAAATTTGAGCCATTATGCAGACACGATGTACTTATGGCCTTCTTATTCCTTTACTTTACTTCTATTTATTCCTTTACTTGAAGTGTGGAACATTGCTTGTTGTCAGAGTTCACGATTCTAGGTCGACTGGAAGTGACCTAGATTTTCAAGAGTGAGTTTGCGAGTAACAGAATTTGTGACGTAAATAGCCGTATCTTTTGATTGCGTAGACTTAGATGTTCAAATATTTTGCACCACCTTCGCACGGTACATAAATTTCGACTCGATATCTTATCGCGATCTTTAGAAAACGGAGACTGAAGCCTGCCTGACAGACAAGAAATGACAAATATTTTTTTCGTGTGACATAATTTCACAATTTTCGAACTTTTTCTTTTGCTTGTTTTATGAAGCCTTGCTTGATACCAAATTTTATGATTCTCGGTCAACAGGAGGTGCCCTATAAGTTTTGACGAGTGACCTTTGACGTATAAATTTCATTTACATAAATTGCCGTATCTGTTGCTTGCGTTGACGCAGAAGCTCAACTTTTTTACATAACGAAGTGACCTTATACCGTATTATGTGACATAAATTTCCAATAATTATCTCTACCCATTCTCAAGAAAACGCGTTTTAAGGGTCGGACAGACGATAAAGTGAGACTACAACAGTTCCGTTTCTACCGATTTACACTCCTGGAAATGGAAAAAAGAACACATTGACACCGGTGTGTCAGACCCACCATACTTGCTCCGGACACTGCGAGAGGGCTGTACAAGCAATGATCACACGCACGGCACAGCGGACACACCAGGAACCGCGGTGTTGGCCGTCGAATGGCGCTAGCTGCGCAGCATTTGTGCACCGCCGCCGTCAGTGTCAGCCAGTTTGCCGTAGCATACGGAGCTCCATCGCAGTCTTTAACACTGGTAGCATGCCGCGACAGCGTGGACGTGAACCGTATGTGCAGTTGACGGACTTTGAGCGAGGGCGTATAGTGGGCATGCGGGAGGCCGGGTGGACGTACCGCCGAATTGCTCAACACGTGGGGCGTGAGATCTCCACAGTACATCGATGTTGTCGCCAGTGGTCGGCGGAAGGTGCACGTGCCCGTCGACCTGGGACCGGACCGCAGCGACGCACGGATGCACGCCAAAACCGTAGGATCCTACGCAGTGCCGTAGGGGACCGCACCGCCACTTCCCAGCAAATTAGGGACACTGTTGCTCCTGGGGTATCGGCGAGGACCATTCGCAACCGTCTCCATGAAGCTGGGCTACGGTCCCGCACACCGTTAGGCCGTCTTCCGCTCACGCCCCAACATCGTGCAGCCCGCCTCCAGTGGTGTCGCGACAGGCGTGAATGGAGGGACGAATGGAGACGTGTCGTCTTCAGCGATGAGAGTCGCTTCTGCCTTGGTGCCAATGATGGTCGTATGCGTGTTTGGCGCCGTGCAGGTGAGCGCCACAATCAGGACTGCATACGACCGAGGCACACAGGGCCAACACCCGGCATCATGTTGTGGGGAGCGATCTCCTACACTGGCCGTACACCACTGGTGATCGTCGAGGGGACACTGAATAGTGCACGGTACATCCAAACCGTCATCGAACCCATCGTTCTACCATTCCTAGACCGGCAAGGGAACTTGCTGTTCCAACAGGACAATGGACGTCTGCATGTATCCCGTGCCACCCAACGTGCTCTAGAAGGTGTAAGTCAACTACCCTGGCCAGCAAGATCTCCGGATCTGTCCCCCATTGAGCATGTTTGGGACTGGATGAAGCGTCGTCTCACGCGGTCTGTACGTCCAGCACGAACGCTGGTCCAACTGGGGCGCCAGGTGGAAATGGCATGGCAAGCCGTTCCACAGGACTACATCCAGCATCTCTACGATCGTCTCCATGGGAGAATAGCAGCCTGCATTGCTGCGAAAGGCGGATATACACTGTACTAGTGCCGACATTGTGCATGCTCTGTTGCCTGTGTCTATGTGCCTGTGGTTCTGTCAGTGTGATCATGTGATGTATCTGACCCCAGGAATGTGTCAATAAAGTTTCCCCTTTCTGGGACAATGAATTCACGGTGTTCTTATTTCAATTTCCAGGAGTGTAGTATTAAGATTGTAAATGTTGTGTATCTGTTGGAGTAGTGCAAGACAGAATGCATTCTCACTCTGCAGCTGATACGAAACTTCCTAGCAGTGTAGAGTCTTGGTGTGGCACACAGTTTTAATCTGCCAGGGAGTTCTAGCACAAGACAGATACTCATTCTCAAAGGAACAACAGCTAAAGTAATACAATTTGTTTAAAGGTACCTTGTCTCATCTTTCACAGGGAAAGAAAAGAATTTCATCGCCGTGTCTCTCCGGTTGGATCCGCACCCCTTATACGCACAATTTCTTCCTGACATGACGCACCACAGATTCCCAAAAACACTTCCAGAAAATACTCGGTAGCGATAACGTAACCTTCCGCAGCGACTAAAAGTCTCAGAACTGGATGGTGCCCTGTGCCGGCATTTGAGGGGAAGTGGTGGTGGAGATTTCCACTGCCACGGCCTCGTGTGCAGTTACCTGCTGCCCGCTGTCCGAACAGTTTCGCACCCCAGCGCCATCCCGTGTCATCTGACAGAACTGCTGTAACCCCCCCCCCCCTCCCCCCGTCCCGCACCCCTGTCCGCGTCAACAGGCCCTTACGGAGGTTGCCTGTCTGGATATCTTTGTCTGTTGGTAGGACATGTTCTGAGGCATCAGGGGATCACAAATTTAGCACTGGAGGGCAATGAGGAGGGTAAAAATCGTAGAGGGAGACCAAGAGATGAATACACTAAGCAGATTCAGAAGGATGTAGGCTGCAGTAGGTACTGGGAGATGAAGAAGCTTGCATAGGATAGAGTAGCATGGAGAGCTGCATCAAACCAGTCTCAGGACTGAAGACCACAACAACAACAACATCAAGGAAAGACGTTGTACCAGAGTGATGTCTCCCAGATGTTACTAAATTTTAGTGCGCCGTGCTTAGCGAGAGTGACTTTGTCTGATCTCGAGGTGATGGCGAGTCCTTCGACGTCACGGAATGGTGTTGTCACACTACATGACGTCATCGTAGTCCTCCACGTGTGGAGTCGCTAGAACTGGCGCATCGCAGAAGGGAGGAGCACGTCCGCAGACGCGGCCACAGGCCAGGGGACGTCTCAGGCAGGTGGGGGGGAGGGGGGTACAGGCCAAGGGGGGACAGGCGGCATGCGTCACGCGGCGGGGGTCCGCACTCAGCGCGGCACGCACTCACGCACTGCCGGCGGTGGGCAGCGCACCTGCCCGCTTCCAGTCCCTGCTCGCGTCTCCACGGGGGGCCCCTGCGACAACTTGCACCAGACACAGCCGTCTCCATACACAGAGAGGCGGCGCGCCGCACTCGTAAACAGGCGGTCGCTCGCGTTGCCTGCCTGCACTGTGCACTGGTAGTCCCTGCACTCAGTAACTCGTGCCCCTGTACAGGCGACCGGTGGCGAAGCGGGCGGAAAAAGCGTGAAGCAATACAAAATAGTAATAACTATTCTGGAGACGTAAGGAGGTGCACACCGTGTTACTGATGGGACAAGCGACCTGTTTGCACAACCGATTGGCCAGTCGATCGGTTTTACGATTCCGTGCCTTAATCGGTAAAAGCGGAACCCTTACAGGATCACTTTGTTGTCTGCCTGCCTTTTAAAAGCACTTTTTCTCAGGAACGGATAGGCGGATGAAGTTGAAATTTATGTCACATGTTATGGTTTACAGTCCGTTGGCGGTGTAAGAAACTGAAGCTTCTAAATGCAATCGGCCGGCCGGAGTGGCCGAGCGGTTCTAGGCGCTACAGTCTGAAACAGCGCGACCGCTACAGTCGCAGGTTCGAATCTTGCCTTGAGCATGGATATGTATGATGTCCTTAGGTTAGTTAGGTTGAAGTATTTGTAAGTTCTAGGGGACTGATGACCTCAGAAGTTAAGTCCCATAGTGCTCAGAGCCATTTGAACCATTTACCAAATGCAGTCATAAGATACGTCCAGTTGTAAAGAATGTCGAAGACGAGGGAAAGTGTATTGCAAAACGCGTCGTCTCTCGCCAAATGAGAACGTTGTGCTTCAAGAATATCAGTGAATTTCCCGCGAAGTGGATGCGCGTACCATTTCCTATCTGAGGTATGAGCCTCGACTCTTATTGAAGGATGGTTGACTGGATTTTAAATTGTTGGGCTCTGTGACAGATCTCATTTTGGTCTACCTATAATGCGTATGTCATTTGATAAGTACTGGAACACTGTACGGGGCAAAGGTGCAACACAAACATCCCCGTGCCAAAAAGAGATATATACGAAAAGAAAAAAAAATGACCATTCTTATGTTTCTCTAAGCCGATATCAAAATTTTCACTATTCAGCTATCTATCAATTCCCGACTGTCATTCTGGATGGACGTGTTGCATGAATGAGTTATGTATATTTGTGTAAATATTTTTTATAATATGTTCCGAAAATAGAGGCAGTTTCTTTCTTTTCTAAAATATTCCTCCTGGAAACTAAGCGTGGTAGCACAACAACCTGCAGTCTTCTAGAACAACTGCGACTTCAAATGTGATTTTATTTTGCTGCGTTCTTTATTACGGCGATGGACGATGTTTCCTACTCTTCAGGAAAGAAGAGGTAAAATATCATTCTATTACAAGGGTAATCAGTACACTCGTACTAATCAATTAGATTGTTTCAGTGGTAGACGTAGCGAGAGACTTTGGAGATTTGAACTTAGACGTATCAATTGTTGCTGGCGGAAGTATCCAACAGTCACACACCTCGAAATAATCCACATTTTTCGCACCTCTATTACGTTGGCAGTGTCTTAATTACTAATATACCTCCAAAACAGCGAGGCCGTCAGCGCATGTTCTCAGAATCGTAGTGCCGTACTACGAGTAGTTACTCATGTTAATATGAACACTAAAAGTTGTATGTCTACAACTACAGTTACAAAAATGTGCCACATACATTGACTTGTAGGTCTGTTCGTACTGTTGTCAGACACTAATAGTACTGAAAAACAGTTGATTGCTTAAATGTGTCTGTTCGATCGCTGAATTAGTATGATGAGCTACCACCCAGAAGCACTTCACAATCTAAAAAATGGTTCAAATGGCTCTGAGCACTATGGGACTCAACTGCTGAGGTCATTAGTCCCCTAGAACTTAGAACTAGTTAAACCTAACTAACCTAAGGACATCACAAACATCCATGCCCGAGGCAGGATTCGACCCTGCGACCGTAGCGGTCTTGCGGTTCCAGACTGCAGCGCCTTTAACCGCACGGCCACTTCGGCCGGCTTTCACAATCTACGTCCGTTTACTTTGGGCAGGAGCACTGACGCTACACAAAGTTTCAGCAGTTTTGCTGCTCACAATATTGTAATGTCCGGGTTGTTCAGAATTACGATGCAATTTTCCTTTGGATTTGCACGCATGTCCGAATGAACAGCCACTGCGGCGACTACAGCAGTTCTAAATACATGAAATGTATCCTCAGTTGCGAATAAGGACGTCCATAAGCTGCATAATGGAATGACAACGAAAATTTATACCGGACCAGGACTCGAACCCCATTCCTCCCTATCGCGAGCGATCGCCAGCCATGAGTCTACAACTAGCATTCGTACATCCATTTTGTATATTCCCGTAGACTGGAGACATTTTAATTGAAATTCATTTGTTCGGTGACGGTGGATAAGCACGATATTGTAGTGTCTTCAGAAGTATGTTGTTCAGAAGTATAAGGCATGCATGTATGTCCGAAGGAACATTCCGATTCCACTTGAAATGTCTCCCTCTGCGGGAATATACATAATGTATGTAGGAGTGCAGTTCGTAGTCTCATAGTTGACGACATATTGAAGTTTGGGACTGCCGTGACGCGTGCTCGGATAGCCTAATGGTAAGAGACCTCTTGCGATAAGTGGGAAATTCGGGTTCGCCTCCCAGTTCCGCACAAATTTTCGTTATCCTCATTCGATTATACAGCTGATGAACGTCCTTATTCACAACTGCGAATGTGCTGTTGCCTCGTTATCGTTTAAAATTAAGGGTAAGTCCCTTAGTAGGCCAAAGCCTTCCCTTTCGTTAGCATATGAAATACACAACGTTAAATCATGATGCATAGTGAGTGTTACGCCACAAACACTGCATTCCCGTGGACCTTCGCTCCACAAAAAAAGCATGTGTCACTGGGCAATGTCCGACGCGGAGTCGAGTTAGGAACAGTTCGCCCCTCCTTTGAATTTGGAAGGGAGTGTCCTATGGCCGAATAGTTTGTTTGCCCGACCTCAGCTTGTTGTTGGCCGCTTCCACCCTCTGTCTTTCGTCGCTTATCTTCAACACTATAGCCTATGGAGGGGCATTACGGAGAACTGTGGCGTTTTCCTGGCAGGCTGCTTTCTCCGCTCTATCAGCTTTCTCGTTCCAGGTAACCAGAATCTCTTTTTTTTCTGCCGTTATAAGAGGTGTGTAATGACCTAGACCACCCGACCTATTTTATCCGCTGATTACATTTGCTGTATAGCGTGTAGAGCAGTGAGAGTGCTGTGCAGATAGCAAACTTTCGTCCACCAGGAAATCTCGTCTGCTCCAGTCGCTTCTCGACCTACCACAGCTGTGCTTTGCACACTGAGAAGTGGCATGGTAGGCGGGTTTTAATGACATATTAAGGAAAGATTTACACTGATTTACACTAAGGTGACAAAACTCGTGGGATAGCAATATGCACATATACAGATGGCGGTAGTACATCTCCATCTACATCCATACTCCGCAAGCCACCTGACAGTGTGTGGCGGAGGTTACCTTGATTACCTCTATCGGGTCTCCCTTCTATTCCAGTCTCGATTGTTCGTGGAAAGAAAGATTGTCGGTATGCGTCTGTGTGGGCTCTAATCTCTCTGATTTTATCCACATTGTCTCTACGCGAGATATACGCAGGAGGGAGCAATATACTGTGTAATTTTTCCTCCTATCTTTTCTACGTAATTCTGTAGCTCTCAATTCGTTCGAGCAATCAATCATTCATGATAGGAAACACAGTCATAGCTCAGCCACTCAAAATGATTCAGAAATTTTACTTGTTAGAATGAAATCAGTCGATGATTCTTCTTCTCTGCAGGCTCGTGCTTTGCGGCAGTCTGCTAATCTGTACAAATAAAATGCCTCGTAAATTTGGGAGCGTTGTATAATCAGTCGGGAAACCTCAAATCAAGCGGATATTTGGCTTTGATGAAGTTTAACCTTCCGAAGAAGTAATGGAGCTCTTGGATTATTAAATGCAGGTTCGTATCCAGTCTTTCGGAAGTTCTCTTCTGATTAACAACTACGCAATATATCGATAAATATCATTAATTCTCAAATTTCCAATACACACCTTTTATTTGAAGGAGCAATCTATATATATTTCCTTTTTAATCGTCTTGTGACAGCCAGAGCGACAGCACCAGCAGCAGCGAGTAGTGTCTGTATAAAGCGTTTATTTTGCATTTTGTTTACGACCTTCCACTAAGGAAGGGGTTATATTTGTGTTTATCTGCTGTGCATAGTAACTAACAGTTCTTGATAAAACTTTACGTAGTTTTCGTGTTAGATTTCTTAGTGTTTTCTTGATCGTTTAGAACAGAAAGCGCCCTAAAACCGTCTTTTGTTTGTTTCGCGGCCGTTAGCCACTAGTCACCTGAATCAGCAGTTGTCTTGTGACAGCCAGAGCGACAGCAGCAGCGAGTAGTGTTTGTATAAAGCGTTTATTTTGCATTTTGTTTACGACCTTCCACTAAGGAAGGGGTTCTATTTGTGTTTATCTGCTGTGCATAGTAACTAACAGTTCTTGATAAAACTTTACGTAGTTTTCGTTTTAGATTTCTTAGTGTTTTCTTGATCGTTTAGAACAGAAAGCGCCCTAAAACCGTCTTTTGTTTGTTTCGCGGCCGTTAGCCACTAGTCACTTGAATCAGCAGTTGTCTTGTGACAGCCAGAGCGACAGCACCAGCAGCAGCGAGTACTGTTTGTATAAAGCGTTTTTGTACTTATTTGCTGCGCTTAGCTTTTAAATAGTTTTTCTGGGAAAACCTAGCGTAGTTTTCGCGTCTCGTATTTCAGTGAGTGTTTCTTGATTATCAGAGTAGCTCATCAGAAGATTATCTTGGGAATTTGTCACCGTATAGAGTAGGGTAAACATAGTCATGTGTAGGGGCTGTGGTTGTTGTGAGCGGACGCAAGGAGAATTGGCCACTCTTCGGGGGCAGGTGGAGGCTTTGTCTGTTAGGCTCATCGAGCTCGAGGCGCAGGCGTCGGCTCGTAGTGGCGTTGGGGCAGCTGTGGTGAGACCTATGCCTACTTCGGTGGCCTTGGAATCACATTGAACCCCTGATGTCGCTGCGTCTTCCGGCAGTGAGCATCTTACCGGTCAGCCATCACTCCAGGGTGAATGGCGGACAGTGGTGGGCTCGCGCGTGCCTGGCCGAAAGGCGAAGGTGGGATCTGGCCGCGTGGCAGCTGCCTTACCCCTTTCCAACAGGTACGGGGTGCTTCCTAGTGGTGATGACATCGTTTCCGAGCCACCACAGGGTGCCTCGCCTGTTGGGCCAGTGGCCGATTCTCCGGCAAGGTCCCGACAGTCACAGAGGGCGGGCCTATTATTTATAGGGAGCTCCAACGTTAGGCGGGTTATGGAGCCCCTCAGGAAAATAGCGGGTAGGTCGGGGAAGAATGCCAGTGTGCACTCGGTGTGCTTGCCGGGGGGTCTCGTCCGTAATGTGGAGGAGGCCCTTCCGGCAGCTATTGAACGCACTGGGTGTGACCGGCTGCAGATAGTAGCACATGTCGGAACGAATGACGCCTGCCGCTTGGGTTCTGAGGCCATCCTTGGTTCCTTCCGGCGGCTGGCTGATTTGGTGAAGACAACCAGCATCGCACGCGGAGTGCAAGCTGAGCTTAATATCTGCAGCATAGTGCCCAGAGTCGATCGCGGTCCTCTGGTTTGGAGCCGTGTGGAGGGTCTAAACCAGAGGCTCAGACGACTCTGCGACTATAATGGTTGCAAATTCATCGACCTCCGTTATTGGGTGGAGAACTGTAGGGCCCCCCTAGACAGGTCAGGCGTGCACTACACACCGGAAGCAGCTACTAGGGTAGCAGAGTACGTGTGGCGTGCACACGGGGGTTTTTTAGGTTAGAGGGACCCCCCCTTGGGCGAAACGATAAAATACTTGACGGCTTACCAGAGAGGACATTATCATCGTTGATAAAGAATGTCCGTCCTCAGAGACCAAAAACAGGAAAAGTTAACGTAATATTGGTAAACTGCAGGAGTATCCAGGGCAAGGTTCCTGAATTAGTATCTCTTATTGAAGGAAATAGTGCGCATATAGTATTAGGAACGGAAAGTTGGTTAAAACCGGAAGTGAACAGTAACGAAATCCTAGACCCAGAATGGAATATATACCGCAAGGATAGGATAAACGCCAATGGTGGAGGAGTATTTATAGCCGTAAAGAATTCAATAATATCCAGTGAAGTTATTAGCGAATGCGAATGTGAAATAATCTGGGTTAAGTTAAGTATCAAAGGTGGGTCAGATATGATAGTCGGATGCTTCTATAGACCACCTGCATCAGCAACCGTAGTAGTTGAGCGCCTCAGAGAGAACCTGCAGAACGTCGTGAAGAAGTTTCGTGATCATACTATTGTAATAGGGGGAGACTTCAATCTACCAGGTATAGAATGGGATAGTCACACAATCAGAACTGGAGCCAGGGACAGAGACTCTTGTGACATTATCCTGACTGCCTTGTCCGAGAATTACTTCGAGCAGATAGTTAGAGAACCAACTCGTGAAGCTAACGTTTTAGACCTCATAGCAACAAATAGACCGGAACTTTTCGACTCCGTGAATGTAGAAGAGGGTATCAGTGATCATAAGTCAGTGGTT